>NC_138876.1:68666536-69866536 GCF_965194805.1 Balaenoptera borealis | reverse complement strand
TGTGATAGAGCTAAAGAAATTGCTACCATGATAATAGCCTAGGACCACAGGAATGAAAGAAAGAGGATTCTGCAGTTTATGGGCTTGTGAACTGGTAAATGGTTGAGACTTAAGAGAGCTTTTCTGTGTTTATTTAGAGTTTCAGCAGGAAATGGAACCAAAGCTGAGTTGTCCAAAAAGGTTAAGGCTTCACATCAAGCAAGATCCTTGGAATCTTCCCAGCAGTGTCCGGAATCTTGCTCAGAACATCAGAAAATTTGTTGAAGGTCAGGATGAAAAGCAAAGAACATACCATGACATTAGCAATACTCATTTAAAAACCCATTAAACCCAAAAGTTTAGTCATGCCTTGATTACTTTTTGAAGTTTTTCATGTTAGGAGGAAAATAAAAGGACTGAAAAGGGTGAGTGAAGGCGGAGGAGGGAAAGAAGGAATAAGATGACAGAACCTTGTGTTCCAAGGATCTAAATGATGTGGACTGTATCACGGAAAATATTCTCAGGCAATAAAGTAAGGGCTCATTCTTAGGAAGACAAGTGGAACGTGGAGGGATTTTCATATTTTATAACATGAAAGAGTATCAGAAAAATTTCTAAAGGGTTCACAAAACGTATGAAGCTATACTTCATGGAAAGTCTGCAAAATCAATTTTTAGTCTATGAGAATCAAAATAATGACATAGGTTGCATCATTAGTTTTTAAGTTTCTCTTTCAGAAGCGTTTGTCTAAGTTGATTGTTATAAACTAGCATGAGATTGTCTACTCAACTTCCCATAACTGATACAGCCTCTGATTGGAGATATAAAAAACTTCAAGACAACTCCAGTGAGTCTTGTTGCATGTTGTTTAGGGTCAGAGTTATTAAGTAGAAAATTCTGAGAGTTTCTAAAGTGATTGTGGTGAAAAAGATGAAATGAGAAATTTGTTTAATTTTTTTGTAATGTCTAAATCAGTGGTTTTCTTCCCAGTATTAGAACAGTGGTTGGCAGTGTCTAGAGACATTTTTCCATTGTCGCAATCGTGGGCATGCTACTGGCATCTAGTGGGTAGAGGCCGGAGATGCTGCTAAACATTCTACAAGGTTCCAGACAGTCCCTCACAACAAAGAATTATTTGGTCCTAAATGTCCATAGCGCTAAGGTTGAGAAACCTGTACAATAAATATTACGGCTGTATTCCCCCATCATTTGTATGTCATTGGGATGTGGTAAATATTATTCAGCAGAACTAACATCATAACCCACTTTTTTTTTAACCCATCACTACCATTTTTTTAGGGTAAATTAGAGAGAGTTGCATACTTTGCTGATGGAAGACAGCTCTTACACCCTGTAGGGTCTGAGCCTGTGATGTCACTCCTTTGTGCCTCAGTGTCTTCATTCACTAAACGACAGGGATGGTGTAAATGTTCTGTGATTACCCAGTCTTCTGCCTGGAAATATACTCAAGTACAACAGCTTAGATATTGTTTAGAGATCAATAGAGAAGAAATTTGTACAGATATGGAAAGCTCCAAATAAATCACAACAATTCTATTGTATGATGAAACCTTTTATTCTTGACAACTGCATTTCTTGACTGTATCTATTTTGTAGCTAAATATAATGATTATTTGTGACACATTATAACATCCCATTCAATCAAAAGTCTGAATTTAAAACCCCCCAAAATAATGAACAGCAAAAATGACAAACATATTTTTAAAGGCTGTGAGCTTTAAGGAATTTAAGCATATACTCTACTGAGTAAAAGGTGTGTTTTCGCTGAGTGGATGCCAGTGTCATAGCACTCCTAAAAGTTATAATTTGTGAATCTAAATGCAGTTATTCTCATCATCTCTGACTTTTTCTGTTTATATTATATTTGTTTTTAGAATAAATGCAATATCAATCAGGAACAAAGAAACCCTTAAAACTTGTTGTTTTGTTTTTTGAAGAGCTTTATCTTTAAGAAAATAACTTCTAATGCAGGGCAAAAAACTTATTTTTTGAAAAGGTATTTTTTTAAAGAATTTTACATTTTCATCTCAAGTCCTGCCTTATATACTCAGTACTTCTTTTCACAATGAGCGGCCATAGCGATGACAACTGTCTACATATATTGATTGATTGATAGATGTTGTGAATATTAGTGCCACTCTTGGTCATGGGAGCCCAGCAGCTGATTGAGCATGGCTGGCTGTGCTGAGTCCTCCAGTCAATAGAGTCAACAGAGGGAGGGCTCTTGGCAGAATTTAAGTTGCATCCCTGGCTGCAAGTCTCAGAGAGATGCAGCTACTCTTTGGGTAAGAGCTGTGATTGTCACCGTGTTAAGTGAGTCTTTAAAAACAATTAATCCGTAGTTCAGCTCAGTGGACCATCAAGGGAGAGGACAAGCTACCATTTCCTGGTGATCTGTGTGGTGTCTGGTCCTGTTCTATGGGGTGGAAGCAGCAGCGCTGGGATCCTTGTAATCAGCTGCTTGCTCTGTGGACAAACTCAGAAGTAACCTCACGCGTTCAGCATGAATTCATCCTGTTCAAGTTAAAGTGGTTTTCATTCTATTTCCCAAATTGTCTTTATGGAAGGATTGGTTTAATGGAAGGTTACGTCTGGGCTGGAAGTTTAACATAATGTTACCTTGCCGGAATGTCATGGTGTATATGTACAGCTGGGATGACCCCATTCTGATATTCCCGTAGGGGAGGAAAAAAATATCCTTTTTTTCTTTAACTCTCCCAGTAAATTAGTCTGACAAAAAACAAATTAACAAGAGAAAAGCATATAAATTTATTTATTATAATTTTCACATGAACACGGGAGCCTTCATAAGGAAACGAAGACCAGAAGAAAAGGTTAAACCTGAGTGTCTTTATACTAGGTTTGAAGAAGTGTAGAAAGTCCTGGAAAAATGTTATAGGACAAAAGGGTATATGAGCTAAGTGCAGTAACCTGGGGGGGTTCTGCAAGGCCTGTTCCTCTTGGCACCCCTCCCTCCTTGGAGATAAGGATGCTCCTTTCCTTTGGGTATCGCTCTCCTGAGCAGCCGATGACCTGCTTCCGGGGAAGAGGGAGGTGGTCAGAGAGTCCTTCCTGCCCTCACTGTTTCTCCGATTCCTTCAGCTTAAAATAATTCAATGTGCCAAAGTGCCGTATTTGGGGGTAGCATGTTCCAAACCCCATCATTCCTTCATCTCTGATTTCAAAATATCCTAGCAAGTATATACCAAATATGATATCAAAGTATAATAAGTGTATGGTCTCTATGTAGGAGGGACTGTTCCAGTGCCATTCATAAGTTATCTCACTGCAGGCCATTCACTCAAAGCCTGTAAACTGAGGGCAGAGGAGAGCAGAAGAAATAGTGGACTAAATGGGGGACAGAGTCATTGTGTGGTATCACTAAGATAATCTCCTCCTTAATTCCTCAGCTAAGTGACGGAATCACAGTGTCAGCTAACTGAAGATATTTTTACGTGGTTAGCCTACTGTGGTATTGTGATTTATAATACAAAATATATATTTGATCTTCATCCCCTTTTCTGGCACAGAGATTAAAAAACCCTTGGGATTTCCTGTGATGAGAGGATAAAGCTGTCTTTTCTTATGTTAATGAGGTGACTTTTAGAAATCACCTATGGATGGTGGCTGGTTGCCTGGGGAACCAACCTTGTGAGTAGAAGGTTGGAATTTTAAGTCCCACCCCTGACCTCCAGGGAGGGGAGAGAGGCTGGAGATTGAGTTCAGTTGCTAATGGCCAATTATTTAATCGACCATGCTTCTGTTATGAAGCCACCGTAAAACCCCAAAAGGAGAGGACTGGAGAGTTTCTAGGCTGGTGAACTTGTGTTGGTGCCTGGAGCTCTGTGCCCTCTCCCCATGCCTTGCCCTGTGCCTTGCCCTCTTCCATCTGGCTGTTCCTGAGTTACATCCTTTTATAATAAACTGGTAATCTAGTAAGTAAAATGTTTCTCTGAGTTCTGTGAGCTGTTCTAGCAAATTAATCGAACCCAAGGAGGGGATCATTGGAACCTCCTGTGTACAGCCAGTTGGTCAGAAGCACAGATGACAACCTGGACTTGTGATTGGTGTCTGAAGGAGGGTGAGTGGGTGGGGAGACAGTCCTGTGGGGCTGAGCCGTCATCCTGTGGGATCTACAGGTAGATAGTGTCAGAACTGAATTGAATCTTAGGACACCCAACTGGGGTTGAAGAGTTGCTTGGTGGTGTGGGGAAGAACACACATCTAAATTGGATCCACCATCACCTTAAATTCAAATGTCTGTTAGTGACAATTCAATTCTTTGTTGCCTACAAAAATTATACTCCTTTTAAAAGCTCCTATTTTTCTAGCAACCTACTTTTTTTTCATTTTTTTCTCTGCCTTTGTCCTAATATCCTAAAGAGCTTCTTCTTCTTCTTCTTCTCCTTCTCCTTCTCCTTCTCCTTCTTCTTCTTCTTCTTCTTCTTCTTCTTCTTCTTCTTCTTCTTCTTCTTCTTCTTCCTCTTCCTCTTCCTCTTCCTCTTCTTCTTCTTCTTCTTCTTCATTCAAAAGTCTGTTCAGTTTTTCAGTTACTAAAATAGTTTTCTGGCTAATCCCTTGTCTCTATCTTTTCTGGTTCATATACACCATCACCAGATTCATTCTCCTAAAATATCATGTTCAGTACCCTGCCTCAGAGCCTTAGAGTTATTTTCTGTTAGATAAATCTAAACTCATCAATCTGATGCTGAAAGCCATTTTTCAATAGGGCTTTCCAATTGTATCCCAATCTCAATCTCTTAATGATATAATAAAACCTTTTCTATGCTAGATTGTTGAATGTTTGGCATTTATTCTCTACTCTATTCCCTTGCTAGCACTATTTCCCACTCTTAGGATATGTACTTAGTCCCCTGACAATGAACTTTGAAAATTTAAAAAATTTTGAGACTCTCTTAAAAAAATTTATTCCAATTTTAGCCATATCCAGGTTACAATAATAATAGTGCTTCACAGGTACACAGCACTTTAAATAATTTTCCAAGGCTTTTAATATATATTCCCATTTATTTTTTATACACAGTCCTATAAAATAGATAAGACAGATGTTATTATCACTTATGAATGAGCAAGTTGAGACTCAAAAGTAGATTAACAATGTACTGAAGATGACAAAGCTAGTGTGTAACAGATGGGTCTCCTGACTCAGTCCAGTGTACTTTTCTGCCTCTGAAATCCATTTGTTCTTGTGTCTCACTTGTAAAACTTAATGCCCTTTCAGGCATCTCCTGCGTTTCTTATCTGTTACTTTTGTTGCTGTGACTCTGCTGTGAACCTATTTAGAATAGGGTACAACCTAGCCTTTTTTATTTCCCATAATCTTGGTTACATAAAGGAACTCTTTATGTTTTAATATTTTCCTATTGCAAGTAAACTATTTACCAATTGGAAGCAAATGGACACAGAGCTCATTGGGCACATAGCAATCAGTATGATGTTAATACACATCATTTATCAGACATCTGTGATTGGCCCTGTGTGGGGATGGGGTGAGAAGAAGAGTATTTGGAAATATTTAGTATTTTTCTGTCTTTTAGGGCAGTATCTTGACCTACAGATAGGAAAACCACAATATATACATATATTTCTAATATTAATACACAGTATAATTCACAATATAATGTACACATATTTATTAATATATATTTATATATTATATTACATATATTCTTTATATATTGTATATATAATTTTTAAAAGTTTAAATTTTAAAAATACTGTTTGACAGTTTATTGATCAAGACCATAATAGCTGTAGGTATTTAGAGAACACCATGCAAGCTACAACAGCTAATGATGACCTACAACGGTAGCAGGATTTGAATGGTGTTTCATAGGCTCATGTAATTCAGATCTGGAAGAGATTTTAGGGTCTTGAGCAATGGGTAGAATTTATATAGGTAGATAGGCAAAAATAGCTTGTCAAGTAAATGGAATTTTTATTATCTAATGAATATGATAAGGTTGTGCTAATTTTTACTACACAATTAAAATGTGATGTTAGTTGCAGAAAAAGACTGAACAACTGACTGGTATGTTTTCTTTCTCTGCAGAGGTAAAGTGTAGGATACTCCTGGCTCTTCTTGAATATTCAGGTAATATTTTACAATATTTTTACTATTTGAGATTATTATAGCCCATGACCTTAGATGTCTTATGATATGAAGGCAATGTCTTCAACTGTTTACAAAATAGATGGAAATATGATCTCTACCTTTTCTAAAGCCTTGCAGAGATTAAAAAAATACTTAGATAGTATTTTGATAAAACATATGCTCATTTCCAATTAAAGGTTAAAAACATGAAAACATATAAATGTACATTTCTACAAAATATAATTTAAAAGGAGAAAGGGAGGAGGTTTTGGTAAAGTTAATTGTACGAATAGGTTTTTTTGTGAAACTGTGTCTAACTTTTTTTTATAACAAGGATGTAGGCGGGTTCAGATTTAAGGAGAAACAGACTGTGCTTTTGATAGGAGGACTCTCAATCTGAAATCGTTTTGCAAGGGCATGGACACAGAGAGGGGAAGAATTTGTGAGCACTTTTACAGTCTGTCACACTTGGAAAATTTAAATTATAAACGAATGAATGAGCCAACTTAACCAAGAGGGCCTTTTTTTTTTTTGATGATTGGTTTTTGCTTTGCTTTTTGACTGAGTAGTAATATCAAAAGTATCTTACATTTTTTGAGCTTTAATAATGACAGTGTAGTCGATGGACCTCATTTTTATGGATTTCACTGAGTTCTCACAACTACTCTGTAAGAATATTATTATTGTTTCCACAGTTTTAAAGGTGAAGAAATCTACATTCAAGCAGATGAATAATAACTAGCACATGGTAGTCAATCAACACATATTTTGGGACATCTAGAAGATTAGGCGTAGAGATGCCTTACTGGGTGAATAAATAAATAGTAGGTGCAGTTTTGAAATTCAGACTTAGTTCTGCCAGTTCCAGAAATGGTCCTGGAATGCATTGCTTTATTTATTAATATTCAGATGGCTGTTTTTATTTTGATTTCAATTTCATTTTTCTATTCCTATCATAATTCTCCTTTTTTCCTACTTGATTTACTCCTTTTTTCTTTGTTACATTTGAATGATACCAAACGTAGCCAAATTACTCCATATTGTTGGCTATAAAATTATGCTTTTCACTTGAAAAGGGTGGACTGGGTCTGCTAAACATTATTCTTAATTGTCTTTTATTCCTGTCTTTCTCTCTCTCTGATCTCTTCTTTTTGTTTCTTTGTTTATTTTGCTTTCTTTCCCCTACAATCTCAGAATAATGACAGATTACTTGCATGTCTAGAAACCATCTCATTCTTTTCAGATCAGCAAGCTTACAATGGAATTTGAGTTTTTTAAACAGTTGAGACTAAATGAAGTGTTAATATTTTTAAACATGTCTGTAGAAGATGAATTTAAGTAGGTGCTTAAATACTGAAATGAAACGGAAGCCTTTGATAGGTAAAAATCCATTTGTTTCGAGTGTATTCCCACTACAAGGGAATTTTTACTTGGCGAAAATAAACAAGCTGTCAAGAAAAACAGAACTTGCTTTTCTTCTTTTACTAGAAGCTGGGAGCAGCTGTTGTGATTCTTGCTGTAGTTCTTATTGATAAAAATGAGGAATGAGAATAGCTTTGGTAAAGGATGGACACTTGTGACTTTCGAACAGCTGCATAATTAAAAGGAAAAGACCTATATGTTTTTGCTGAAAGTTTGCTTATTGGGTTTCTTTCTTTATCATGATGTTCCTTCTCTATTTAGCAATAAAACTGAGCACCCGTGTGCCAGGCACCATGCTAGATGCTAGGGAAAAGAAGAATCATGATAACATCACTGTCCGTTTTCACCTTGCTAAGTGCTTAAATGTTTTTATCTCATTTATCTTCATCACAGATCTAAGAAGTAGGAATAACCCCTATTTTACGAATAGGGATCTGATACCTAGAATTGTATAGATTAAAATTGGCAGAATGGGAAGTTGAAAGCAGATTATCTGTCTCTCAAGTCCCTGAGGATAAATCACATGCATGATATGCCACTTCCCCGGGCGTTGATGTGCTGACGGTCCCTGGGGGAAGACAAGCACGTGAGCAAACTCTCACAATGCTAGGTCATTAGCCCTTCGGTAGGGGGAGACACCCCCAGACCTGCGGGGGCAGAAAGAAATGCACAGACTTCCTGAAGGAGAGAGGACATTCCCCAAAGGAAGATAATATTTTAGTAGTTCAATGAGTTGACTCTTGAAGAATGATTTCAAGTTTGCTGGGTGTTGAGGGGAGGAGGGTGGCCCTCAGCCAGAGGGCCCATGGACCAAGAATCACCCTTTTAAGTCAAACTAAATCCGGTCATTTCAAGAAGCCAGAGAATGAGCTCATACATTTTCATTTCACTTAATTCATTTGTTTGTTAGTTACTCTACTGGTTCATTATTTTCATTCAGTAAATATTTGTTGAATGTCTACACACAGTTAGAAATTATGCACAACGGAATAAGTGTTTTGCTTTTTTCTTAGTTGAGAATTGGACAAAGTTCTTTCCCAGTTTAGCCATTTTATAGTGACCTGTAAAACGCTCTTTTCTGTCTATTAGAACGGGCACATAGTATATAACTACTTAAATGTCTAACACATGTTGTTAGTTAAATCAACAGGTTGAACTATGTGGAATTCCCATATTCAGTCATGTTGACCTACTGAAACAGCAAGTTCATATAGTTCAACCTAGTCAATGAATATTTTTATTATATAATTAAATATTTTTAATATTTAACCCTGTTTCTAACAAAATTTTCAAGAGTAGCTTTTACTAACAGTGAAACTAAGTAACAAGCAGCAATTATGTGTACACATGCTTTGACGGTCATTAAAAACAGGTGTTCCATGTTCTTGGTAAACAACTTAGAAACTATGCCTTTCTATCAATAAAGCAAGAACTCATTGCTGAGTAAAGGCAGCATGTTTATCTACATTATACACTAATTATTGACAATGCTTCTTCATTTCGGAAGATTCTGAGCCCTCAAAATATTCAGTACACTTTTGGGAGTATGATGATATTTACCTGTGTTGTTCCTCTAGTACAAGAGATTTCTCAATGTACAGAATGTATGGCTTGGTGTTCATGTTGTTTATGTAGTTTGTGTTATATCCAACGCCCCAGAGAAGTGAACCCTTTGGGATCAGGTTCTCAGGGGCACAGCTGCTTTCCATTTGAAAAACCTGAGGTCCAGGACTGGCAATTCACAGGGTAAACATACCTTCAAAGTGGGTCAATCAAAAGTCCAGTTAATTGCAGAATAAGAATGCTAGTAAAAATCAATTAATGCTAGAACTGCAAATATTTTACCTATTTCAAAAAAATATAGGAATTTATGAACTGGACCTGTTTATACCTTATGAAGTTGAATAGGTGACTTCAGGAGATACAGATTTGCATATTATTACAAGCAATTGGACATGATACTCTTCCCCATGTGTGTTTCACATTAATATTTGAATAGGTCTACTAGGTAATTTTTTAAAATTTAGTACTAATAATATTGTATTTCATTTACCAGCACAAACTGAAAAACTGGACTTTGAGTTTTCTTTAGGAAAGTGTCATGCACCAGTGCAAATTGTGTTCCGTCATGAAAAATAAAGTAAATAAAATAAAGCCTTATTTTATTGGGTTTTATAAAACAATTTAGTGATCGCAAAATAAAGTTACAATATCAATTAAGAAAAATGAGCTTAATGTTTCTAACATTTTTGGGTGTTCAGTGTTTTCTAAAAGGCATACTTGCTCAAACGTATGTGCTCATGAATAGAGCTCAAATTCACATTTTTCACATGGTGTGAGTTTAGGGAAAGGATGAAATAACAGTGAGTGCAAATGCTGAATGAATTGGTCTTATTCAACTATGACATTTTCCAAAACTGCCTTTATGTTCTCCTGGATCACAGACAGTGAGACACAGCTCCGAAGAGACATGGTTTTCTGCCAGAGTCTCGTGGCCACAGTCTGTGCCTTCTCCGAGCAGCTCATGGCCGCCTTAAACCAGATGTTTGACAACAGCAAGGAAAATGAGATGGAAACTTGGGAAGCCAGCAGAAGGTGGCTGGACCAGATAGCAAATGCAGGAGTTCTTTTTCACTTTCAGTCACTTCTGTCACCAAACTTGGTAAGGAACCACAATGCCTCCCACTGGCTGTGTCAACTGGAACGTACATTGGGACCTATTCCCGCTAAAACATGGTTATTCGTTATTGTATCCACAATCATCCAGCTCCTTTAAAAGGATATGTTTTTCCATGGGCAAATATAGCTCTAATAAGTATGTGGAAATACCTTTCCTGATTTTTATTCTCAGTGGCTGCTAAAAGCTGAGAAAGCCTCCATCTGTTACTAATTCCTGTATCCCTAAGCACCGGCCGAGAAAGGTCAGCAGTGGAAAGAGTGTCTGCTGCGGTTGCTTATTTCCAGTCCAGAAGGAAGAGTCTGCCATGAGACCCGAGCTCCCCCTGAGGTTGATGTCCTGGAACATGCTCTTAGAACAGCTCTGACAACTTGCACGCCATACTGTCTGACAATCTGGTTAAAATTTGCATGTGTTAAATGATTTTATTTCCTTCCTTTGTGTGCATGTTTTTCCTGTTAAATCTAAGAACACTGCCTTAATTACTATAAAATATTCCGTGTTTATGCATCAGTTGTCCACAGCGGAGATGAAGAAAGCATCTCGAAATATTTGATAAAACTGTGGTGAACTTAGAGTTTTTTCACATATACTTCCTGTGGTTCTGATAGTTGTCATGATGTATAAAGGCAGATATGTTCAGTTTATTTAAACTTAAGGTGCGTGTTAAATATAATTTTGATTTGAAACATGAGACGCTATTTTATCTGTTAAAGTACACATAGAAAATGGAGCTACCAAGTAACATGGTTGAGTTTTTAAACGAACGTATATGAGTTTATACATCAAAATAATGTTTTTCTTCAATGGTATTGAGGACAGGGGGGTAATTGCTGCACTGCAAGGTCATAAAAAGTTCTGGAATGGTACGGTAAGGAAGTCCATTCAGCTGAGTGAAATTCAGAGGAACAGGATTAGATTCTTTTGAAAAGACTCTATACACTCCATGTGGGTGATCAATTTTTTATTTGGTTTCTAATATAACCAAATAAGAAAGATTTAATTAATGAAGACTTTGAAATAAGTCACTTGAAAAGTGTTTAAAAACAAAATAAATACTAATTAATCATTGCCTATCAAATAAAAATTATGTAAGATAAGATGCCCTCTTCCTAATGCATGGTAGGCTTTAAGTGTTTGTTGAACAAATTAATTAATGAATGAGGCTTCATTTCTATTCTTTTCTTACTTAAAAACTGCCATTGTCTAGTCAAGTGCTGGTACATTTATTTGAAATCTCAAGGAATGGGGGAAAATATTTGTAATTCATACATCTGGTAAGTGACATATCCAGACTATATAAAGAATCCTTAAAACTAAAGAATAAAAAGACATCTCGATTAAAAAGCAGGCAAAGGATTTGAATGGCCATTTCTCCAGAGAAGATATAAAATGGCCAAAAGCACATGGAGACAATTAACATCATTAGCCATTGGGGACATGCAACTCAAAACTACAATGAGATACTATGTTACAGTGATGTGGATGGCTACACTCCAAAAGACAGACAGGCACAAGTGTTGGTGAGGATGTGGAGAAATTGTAACCCTCAGACACTGCTGGGGGCAATGGAAAATAGTGCAGCCATTTTGGAAAACATTTCGGCAGTTCCTCAAAATGTTAAACGTGGAATTCCCAGAAATTCTACTCCTAGGTAATATCCAAGAGAAAAGAAAACTTACATTCTAGCAAAACTTGTACACAAATGTTCCTGGCAAGATTATTCATAATACCTAAAAAGTGGAAACAACCCAAATGTCCATGAGCTGTCTGATGAGTGGATAAACAAGTTGGGGTGTATCCATACAATGAAATATTATTCAGCAGTAAAAAGGAGTGAGGTACTGATACATGCTACAACATGGATGAACCTTGGAAACATGTTACGAGAAATAAACCAGTTACAAAAGACCATGTATTATTTGATTACATTATTATGTAATAATATAATAGGCAAACTTTAGAGACTGAAAATAGGCTAGTGGTTGCCTGGGGCTAAGGATTGGAGGAAGGTATATGGAGGATGAATGCTAATGGGTACTGAGTTTCTTTTTTGGGGTGGTGAAAATATTCTAAAATCGGATGATGGTGATAGTTACACAACTCTGCATATATACTAAAAACCCCTGAGCTGTATACTTAAAATGGGTGAATTTTATGGTATGTGAATTATATCTCAAGAAAGCTGTTTTTTTGGTTTTTGGTTTTTTTTAAGAAAGCTGTTTTTTTGTTTTAAATTGGTCTTATGAAACCCTTAAGTTTATTTAAAGAATTGATAAAAAATAATTCAAAGGTAGTTAAGAAAAAAGTCAAAGAAACTTGTAGTCTTTCTGCCTCTGTAACAAGAGCGCTAAGGGCCTCCGGGAACTGCGAAGAGCTCCCTGGGAGCTGCAGGCACAGGCGGTCTGTGTGTTCCTGGGCTCTGAGCACAGTCCTAGGTCCTTGGGTATGACTTTAGCCACATCTGCAAGTTACGATCAGAGGGCAGCCTGTTTGGAACATTTCTTCCTGTGTGTATTCCTCTCAATTGGAAGAATGCTGATTCTTTAGTCCTGTCCCTACAATTCCAGGTTCATGGCATTTTTCTGCTGCTTCAAAGGACTTTAAAAAGTCACAGTCTTATAAACATTTATCCAGCACTTACTGTGTACCATCCATTATATTAAGTACCAAACTAAGGTACAAAGGTGATGACGCTGTTAACCTTTTGGTATCCATTCAGTCCTTCTTTGGGGTCTGAGGCTGCCTTAGTGGGTTTTTTCCCACACGCAATGGAAATTTTTTACCATCTCCTTCACCCTCTACTCATGCTGCCCCCAAAATATGGCTATAAGCTTACAGCAACTTTTAAAATGCGGGTAAAGCATGTTAAAATTATCTTTAAAAAGGATCCTTGACATTCTTAAGGCAACAAATGTACCTTTGAGATAAAAGTTGTGTATGATTAGGTTAATTATTCTTTCATGAGGAAATTAGTAAAAGACTTTAGATAGTGCACTGAACTGCTAATAGGAAGGCCAGATCCAGTAGTAGAAAGATGATGTCGCTGAGATATGCAATGAACTTGTTACCATGTCTGGCCTTACCTGCCTCAGCTGTAAAATATGCTGTAGGAATGAAATGAATGATTAAAACAAATCAAATCTCATATTCACAAGATTCTAGATTAAGGCCCCGTAATAGGCAAGTGAAAATGATTCTTGTCTCCAGGCTCTTTGGAAGAAAAATCATTACATACATGCAAATTGCTTTTATCACAGTTTTCACAAATTGCAAATTGAATAATGCACAGGTTATCTTACCGTAAAGTAGGATGACCATTATGTACTGGGCTTTTTAAGAAAACAATATTTTTGTCTTGCAGCTGTTATATTTGTAAGATTATAGAAATTTAGAGGCAAATAGCATGTTTTTTTGCTTACACATTTGTAACTAATAAACAAAATCAATAGAATTAGAATCTAGCTACAAAATAGACTGAAAAAATCATTTAGACAGCAGAGAAAAGGGAAAATATAAAACTACAAAAGAAACATAACTTAGGATTTGTTAATTTCATTTTAGGCAATAAATTCTTAGATGTGTTGATAATTTGGTTTGTACTTAAATAAAACACAAGTGAACCTAGTTTTGGTCTGGAGTTGTTACGTTGTATTATTTTATATTATGTTTTATCCCAAACAATCCTGTCATATCATGTATTGTTTTTCTTTCTTTCTAGACAGATGAACAAGCCATGCTAGAAGATACACTGGTTGCACTATTTGATTTGGAAAAGGTTTCTTTTTACTTTAAACCATCAGAAGAGGAACCCCTGGTTGCAAGTAAGTAGTTAAATATTTCATGTATGTTTTGTAAAATTTCTTTGACATCAGACAACAACATAAGTCATAACTTTGATATGAATATATTTGATATGCAGTTTAAGTTTTATATAAAATATTATATTTAGGGTAAAATAGTAATAACCAACTGGGGAAGTGATAGAAAGTATATATAAATTAAATTTACAGCTAATTTTATACTTTTGTTTTTAGCTATTAGTCTGACCTCTAAAACTTTTTTGGAGTGTGTGTGTCAAATATTGTGCTACTCAAGATTGCCTTTTCTTTCTTTTTTGTTATTGTGGTGAAATATACATAGCATAAAATTTACCACTTAACCCATTTTCAGTATACAATTCAGTGGTATTAAGTTCATTCAAAATGTTGTGCAACCATTTCCACCATCCATCTCCAGAACTTTTTCATCTTCCCAAACAGAAACTCCATACCCCTTAAACAATCACTGCCCTCCCCCGCTTCTCCAATTCCTGGTAACCTCTATTCCACTTTCTGGCTCTGAATTTGCCTATGCTACGTACCTCATATAAGTGGAATCACAGAACATTTGTCCTTTCTGCTGCTTTTTTCATGTCAAGACTTCTTTTAATAAAAGAACTGCCCTAATATTTCTGGCTATGTGGATAATCTCTGAGGCCTCCAAAACGTTCGCTCAAATATATAATAATTGCTTAGCAAAATTGTTTGAATTGGGTTTCCACTCCTTATCTTCAGTTGATCCTGTAGAGAATGTGTTAGCAGGCAATGAAAACAGTGTTTAGAGCCAAGAATATACAGAGACATTATAGTTGTTTGATCTGACAATAATTGATAAAATTTATAATTTAATTCTGAAGTAGACACATAGTCTACATATTTGCCAGCTTAAAAATGAAAATTAAAAATTATTTTATCCAAGTGTCAAAAAATTTAGTGTGTACAAATATAATCACATTAACTATCTTGATTCATTTATTCATCCTGTACAATTTCCAAGATGGCAAAACCTATCTTGTTCATTGCTGTATATCCAGCACTCAAGAGATGCCTGGAACAAAAAGGCCAATGTTTTTTTTCAAGTAAATGAATGAACAAATATCAATTCAGTTTATACAGTGCATCAGGCAGAAAGGCTTTATGGTTATAAAAGTAGAAGGATAAACTTGCTGTGCAGAATGAAGAATAGAATTTCAACAGAACTTGGTTGTATCTAATGTTGCAAAGAAGTTACTTTATGAAATTGAATTGAAAGATTGAAAAGTATCCCTTTCCTTTAGCAATTGGCCATCATTAAACCTAACAAAGGCATTGTTTTAGAAGTATACATCCAGAGAAATAGCAACACCTAGGGCTTAATTTCTATATCTTTTAGTTTCTGCAAGTCATGATCATTTATCTACCATTTCAACATTGTCACAAATAAGTTTAAAATGTGTCTATCGGTCCAAGAAATCTTTAGCAGTTTGTTATTTTTCTGTTTCTTGTTTGTTCATAAGTGTGAGGATCCCCTAAGTATTATGGTAGAAGATCTAAACAGATCTTTCAGGGCTGGGAAAGGTTTTTATTTATTTGCACATTTCCAATGTCTAGTACAATAAATAGGGACTCAATAAATATTCATTTAATCTGTTATCTAGGAATTATAATCATTCATTCATTGAAAATTTCTTAAGTGCCTACTTATGGCCAAGCACTATTCTAAGTGTTGGACACAATAGAGAACTAAACAGAGAGATAAATAATAAGTGAAATAAATGAGGTATTTTGATAATAAATTAGAAGATAATATGAATGCATGACAGGAAATAGAAAAAGAGCAAAGGATGAAAATGAAGGGGCAGGTAGGGCAATTTTTTTTTTTTTTTTTTTTTTTTGGCTGTGTTGGGTCTTCCTTTCTGCGTGAGGGCTTTCTCTAGTTGCGGCAAGTGGGGGCCACTCTTCATCGCGGTGCGGGGGCCACTCTTCATCGCGGTGCGGGGGCCACTCTTCATCGCGGTGCGCGGGCCTCTCATTGTCGCAGCCTCTCGTTGCGGAGCACAAGCTCCAGACGCGCAGGCTCAGTAGCTGTGGCTCATGGGCCTAGTTGCTCCGCGGCGTGTGGGATCTTCCCAGACCAGGGCTCGAACCCGTGTCCCCTGCATTGGCAGGCAGATTCTCAACCACTGCGCCACCAGGGAAGCCCAGGTAGGGCATTTTTGATCTGGTGCTCTGGGAATGGAACTTGCAAAACCCGTGCTAATTTTGATAATGGTTGCTGTGTACTCCGTTTCTTGAACACTACTTCAGAAGTGTACCCCAAGGACTCATCTTGACTAAAATATGAATGAGGCAGCTGTCCTGGGAGACTGTGATTCCAAACCATGTGTAGCTAAACTTCTCATTTAGTTAAGTGAGACACCTGGTGTGTTAAAGTGTAACGAAGTTTCCTATTACAGAATTTTATATACAGTACAGTAATAAACCTGTTGCTTTAGCTAATGAGAACCTGATTTAATACTCTTTCACCAAATAGTACTGTCAGTATGCCAAACCTGAACTTTAATATACGTGGGTACTTTTAATATATTAGTTTCTAGTAATTTTAGGGATTCTTTTTAAAGCTTAACAAATATACTAAATAAAATATCCTGATTTTAGGAAGTAATATAACATTAAATGTCATTTTAGATGCTCCTCTTACTTATCAAGCTGAAGGAAGCCGGCAAGCTCTGAAAGTTTACTTCTACATCGATAGTTATCATTTTGAACAACTGCCTCAAAGGTTGAAAAACGGAGGAGGGTTTAAAATTCATCCTGTTCTTTTTGCACAAGGTAAACTGCTTTCTTTATTATACTTCATGTACTTAAATTATTTTATCTTTATCAATTTTTTAAAATGTAGTTGTAACCATCCTTTTTTTTCATTAATTCAAAAATTTATTATTAGTACCTAGGTAATATGTTTACTGGTGGGAATGTTTGTTAAGGAAAGAATTGCGTGTGGTTTAAATATTTATCAAATAGGATTACAGCATTATTTATAGTGGAGAAATAAGGCATGAGTGGCTTAAATAAAGATAAATTAAGTTGGCTTAAATAAATTATGGTAGAACCATTAAAATGGGTTGGTTAAGATATTTTATGAGATAGAAGAAGTTTGATAATATACCCACGCAGATTACAAAAAAGAATTTATATTATAGTCTCAATTTACATGTATGTATATACTTACATGTGTGTAAAATGTATCATTGGATGATTAAATTGATGACATTTTATTCTTTAAGTTTTTTTGCATTGTGTCAACTTTTTTGTCAGTAAAAATGTATTCCTTTCATAATAAAAAAATTGTTTTGGCAAATAAACAATGAGTGTTAACTGCAGTAGAAGAAATTAAGAATAACATGAATAAGAAGATTCTTGCAGTGAAGTGATTTCCCAGGGAAGGTCCTGGATCTTTTTTATTTCTGTGGTCACAAATGCTGCCAGAAAAGATCAGAAATTCAGATTATTGTGTAGTATCTTTTTGTCTATGATTTTTTTTTTAATTCATGCTGTGATCAAGATTGTATCAATTTCTCTGAGTGGTACCACAGAACATTTCATTTTTTCTTCTTTTGAGTTTTCAAGACTGCATTGGTATTGCTGTAGAATTTTTATATTCTAATAAAAAATGAGAAGAGTAGAGGAATAAAATCCATCTCAGTAAGGGAAGAACAGAGAAGCATATGAAATCTAAATTCACTGCCAAGTGAAAATTCTGCTTTGTACCACATGCATGTTGTTATAATTCTAAAAGATAGAATACTCTTCCTTCAGTTGCCGTAGTTTAAAAACGACTACCTCAGATACTTGGCAAGAATACATTTAAGCAGAGAAAAATTTCAGCACAGAGATCTTAGGAGTTATTAGAAGGTATTTTCATTTATGTGATAGGGTCCATGTAGGTAATAAAAGAATCTGCAATGAAAAGAAATAAAAAAGAAAAAGAAATTGAGCAAAAATAGACCTTTGGAACTATGTTAGGAGAATAATTTAGCCCAAAATATGTTAAAAGCCATTACAGAGATCAGTAGTTTTAGAAGAAAGGAAAGGCTGCTGGTCTGGAATATTAACTTCTATAGGGTTTAACCAGACCTTGCCCTTGTTAAAGGCTCTTCATTTCTTTTCCTTTATTTCTCTGTTTTAAAAAATTCTGTCTTTGAAATCATTACTGAGATGACAGATGGCATTAATCATCTTTTCTAAAAAAGTGATTACATTTGTGACACACCAACCATAAATAGCTGAATATTCATACCCAGCAGCCAGTGTGCATAGGGAAAAAATGATTTTGCAAGTAACCTCTATTTTATAACTGTGGCTAAAGCTAATTTAAAAAGAATCCTGAAATATATATGATTTCAATGAGTACACTATTGCTTTTACAGTGTAACGTAAAGAAAAACTCTAGCAAACATTAGGTTTTAGTATTCACACAGCAGTAAAATATGAAAAATGATTTGATGAGGCGACAGTGGAAACACTTCTGCAGTGGAGGTCACAGATAGGTAAAGAAGACTGGAAAATAGTCTGTCTCGTTAAAAATCTGTCAGTGATAAGGTTGTTTATTTAAAGGAGTTGCAGAGGTTCCGCTGCATTCATAAAACTCCCATGAGGAATCATTAGTAACTCTGAGTTTTCATCAGCTTTAGAGAAGCACAGGAAATTCAGCCCTAGTTTGAGCAGCGATTACCATCTGGTGATTGAAAGTGGTGGTAAATGGGAGAGATTCCAAATGGAGTCTATTCCTGGGATGAAAGTTTAATTGAAGGGTTTTAGTTTTGTGGGTATATGAGTCTTTGTTAGCAAATAATAAAGAGAAAAGTAGATGAATTTGAAAATTTCCTGGGAAATATATATTAGAGTCAGCGCTCCTAAGGTTGTCCGTGGTACCATGTACCTAGAACAAGAAGCAAATGTCCTGCCTTCTCGTTTTTTCTTGTCTGCGTGGATCCTTGGGCAAAGGAGGGCACATGGATGAATGGGGCCCCCTGCAGAGATGGGACCAACTAGTAAATCAGGAATTCCAGGGTTGGAGGCAAGCAGGGTAAACTTTTAGGGAACGTACATTGCTGAAAACCAGAGCTGCTGGAGAAAAAGAGTCTAGGCAGACAAAATGGCAAAAAGGCGGATTTCCAAGGTTAGGAACACAGAAACAGCCAGACAGAAAAGTCAGCGCAAAGCATAACCAAAATGCTAGAAGGTAAAGATCACACTAAAGCAGTCTTCTAGAATTACTTCCTACAAGTCAGAGAATTAATCCTTTTAGGATCCCTGAGCCCTTGGTAAGATAAAACAAGTAACTATAAACTGGGTGAAAAATGGGAGTCCAAGGAGGATAGATATCCAGGGTCGCTGGCTTGCTTTCATGCTGTCTCTCCGTGGTTCTCAAGCTGGCTGCCCTTTAATCACCTTGAGAACGTTTTAGAAAATACCCATGCTTGGTTCCTTGGTTCCACACAGAACCAATGAAGTCAGAATCTCTGGGAAGTGGGGCACGAATACCAGTATATTTTAGAAGCTTTCCAGGTGATTCCAATATCCACCAAGAGTGAGAAAGCACAGAGCTATGTGGATTATAAACCACTGTGCAGTTATCTAGTTAATCTTTGCTTAGTTACATTAATCCATTTCACAAGTGTTTGACACTTCTAGATTCTGGGGCGCCGGGGCAATGAGAACTGGGCCTTTTTGCTTCTGCATTGTTAGGTCATTAGGACTCGGGGTACACCGAGAAGGAGACGTGATTTGGGTGGGACAGTTTTTCTTAGCGGAGGCTGAAGATGCCCTGTAGAGCTGACAGCTGAGGGATGTCTTCTGGCCATCACGGCAGCTGGGCAAAGAGCCCTTCATTTCTGAAAGGGGATCTGAGTGGGTAGCTTTATAGTATCTGCCATAGTCCGCATCTTGATCTATTTCTTTGTGTAGGGAGGGTGTCCTTCCTGACTGTGATGGGCCTCTGTTCCTGGGGGGATAATTTAGCAGCGTATTAATGGGACAGGCTATAGTCCTTGCTGCTGCACATGGTCTTGGGGCTACAACAGATTCTCATTTTCCCTCTTATGCCATCCTTTGTACGGTAGCCTTGTTCTCAGCCTGAGCCTCTGCTGGTCTCGGTGGCATGACTAAGACCTTCAGCCCCAAGAGGCCTGATTCCCTGGTGTCACTATGCCCTTCTCAGGCCAGGATTGCTGCGTGTGTCCATTTACCATCAAACGTGGGCGAGGGGGTACCAAGAGGGACCTGAGCGGATTACCCGGATGCCAGACATATTCCTGCTTGTCCTCGTTATGTAACAGTAGCCCTACTTCCGTATGATGATCAGGGTAGATTAACCTGCCAAGACAGTGATTTCTTTTCTTGTTGGATGGTGCCTTGGCACAAGGAGACTCAGCTGCCCGGGTGTCAGCCAGAGTTTACAGTTCAGTGGGGCCCCTTCTTTGTCTCCTAGGGAAAGTGTGCCCCTTTGGGGATCAGGACCCTTACAACTACAGAGCCAGAATTTCAGGGATGGGAAGCACACATTCCCCAAGTGAGCCACTGGAATTGATAAGTTTCCCAACACTGCCATAAAAATGACCACAAACTGGGTGGCTTAAAGCAATAGAAATTTATTGTCATAGTTCTGGAGGCTAAAAGTCTGAAACCAAGGATGTTCACAGGCCATGTCCCCTTGGCAGGCTCTAAGGAAGTATCTTTTCTTAACCCTTCTGGCGTCTGGTGGTTACCAGCATTCCTTGGCTTGTGGCAGCATAATTACAGTCTCTGCCTCTGTCTTCACGTGGCCTTCTTCCCTCTGTGTGTCTGTCTCTTTGTCTCTGTCCAAATCTCCTTTTTCTTAAAAGGACAACAGTCATTGGATTCTGGCGCACCCTAATCCAGTATGACCTCATTTTAATTTGATTTCATCTGTAAGACCCTATATCAAAATTAGGTCACATTTGCAGCCACCGGGGGTTAGGACTTTGTCATATCTTTTTCAGGGATACAATTCAACCCTGCACAGATGCTAGCATGGCTATTTCTGCTTCTACCCTTGGTTCCTAGACCCATGTATTCTACCTCTTTGGGACATGGCATCAGATAAAGGTCTTTTTTTTAGTTATGTACTATGTCCTGGAATGTGGTATCCCTTCCTTGTAAAGTGTTGTTAAGTACCTATTCCCTGAGTCTCTGGTGGTGATTTTCCTTAAACTAAATGGGACATGCAATGCTGGTTCCTTTTCCACAAGCACATTCTTGGGGATATTTGGTTTCTTCACCCCCTATGCAAAAAGCTGGCACCCAAAACTGTTACTCCTAACTTTTACCTCTTTAAAAGGTGTCTTTCTATTCTCAGAGAATAATTAAAATCACCCAGAAACTTGAGCATTTTCTCTTTTTTAAACAAAAGGGAATATTTTGTTATAAACATTGTCAGTTTCTAAGTTACCTTCATTCATGCGTTTTTTTTTTTCCTGCAAAATTCTTCTTAAGATCCTTTAAAAGATGAATCCTTTAGTTTTCCATTTGGGTTTTGCACAGTATTTATAATCAAAACATTAAATAGCTTTTGAAAAGAGGAAGGAACAATTCCCAGAGTTGAGATTTCCTGAATGTTAAGAGTGGGTACCTGAGCCTGTGAACCCACCTCTGTTTACAAAGCAGCACAGCCTTTTGCAATGTTGGTCACGGCAACATGGACAAAACTTGCCTTTCTCACAAACGTTGCGACCAATTCTGAGGAATTCTGACCAATTGTGACCATTTCTGGAGATTTGTAACAGTGCGTATGTAGTGTCTTATTTAACCAATAAAGTACCATTGTTGCACTATCAGAAGAGGGTGTTAGTTGATTGACACTATCCTTCAAATTGTTCCTCAGAGATTTCTGATTAACCCCTTTCTTGAAAAAACCATGAAATGCATTTTGAGTGAGTGGAAGAGAGGCTCATTTTCAGTCTTAGAATAATTTAATCTTTAATTTCCGCTAACATTCATTATGTTTTCCTTTTTTATGGACTATACCTACATTTAATGGAATGTTTTGCTTCTAAATTCAAAAGTAGTAGAAGTAAAACAAGCAAACAAATTCGAGTTGTATTTTAAATACTGCTTTTAATTAAGTGCTTTTAAATAAATTAAATATTTATTCAATCAAATATGTCAATACTATTTTTAAGAAATATTATATGGATGAGAATTAAGAAAAGTAGACAAGAAAGTGCAAAAGAGGGGTCAAACTTTGAAGTTTGGACATTATTATATATTTAACCTTTTTTTTTTTTGCTGAGAATAGAAATTTAGTTTGGTAAAATGTCATTCCACTCTCTTTATTAAAAAAATAGCTATAAATAACCAAACTATTCACCTAAAAAAGGGAATGTTGTTCTCCTTCCTCTGCTTTGCCATGCACAGTTTACTTTTTAAATATAAAACTCATCTTTTTTTTAGTTCATTTCCCTAAAACCCTCTACATGAGCCATAAAATATTGCTGAGACTCTTCACAACACTGTTAAACTCTTTTCTCATTTAAAAAAAAAATTTACATAATTGTGAATCTTAACTGGTGTTAATTTGAAAATGTCATTAAGAAATATAAGGAAAACTTGTTTTTCTATTGTAACAAGCTTTTAGAGCAGGACTGGACATTCTGGCCAAAGCTGAGCCATCAAGACTTTATAGAAACTAGATCCCAGGGGTTTTCTTGTTCCCTCCCACTCCCGACCCCCTGCCTCTAGTTCCACTGTTGCCCCTTCCTGGTGGTCACCTTCTGGTCTTTCTGACCTTAAATCACAAATTGAAGTGTCCTTGCCTGGACCTACTCTTAGTTCCCCCAACTTCCTGTTTGGCTAAGCACACTCAAGCATCATCTATATCTCCTGTGGAAACTGAAGTAGATCATGCCTGTGGGGCATTGGGCACCTTGCCTTGTACAGAAAATACATTCCATAAATGATAAGAATAGTCATGGGCTCTCTTAATACTATTATTTAATTTAATTATTTCTCAAGAACCGTAATTAGTAAGTGCTCTTATTTTCCATTTCACAAACGAGGAACCTGAGGATCTCAGATATTAATTAACATGCCCAAGGTCACACTAAGTTACTAAGCAGTGAAAGTTATGGTTTTACTCCAGTGCAAGGACTTTCATTATTAGCTTTACAACTTGGAAGAGGAATTCACATTGAAGTATGACTATTGATAGACGGAATCCTCCTGGAATATTGGCCTTTCGCAAGTAACACTTTGTTAACTGAAGGGAATGTGGCATGTATTTAAGGATTGTTTTATCAGAAAGACTTCCTGTATTTCTTGTGTGTATTCAGGCCCAGAAGCTTGCTGAACCAGTTGTGAATATTCTAACAAAAGCAGAAGTCATAAGGAATAAACAAATAAATAATCCTTGAAAGAAGCCCACAAATTCGATTTTCTGTACTGAAGCAAATGTAGGAAGCTTTCTCTCTAATTTTCCACAAGTGCTTTGCTCAGTTATAAGCCAATAATGCCATTAAAAAAAAATTAAATTTAGCAATACTCTAAAACTTTTGTCATTTCTTCAATGCTCTAGAAATCTGAATAGTTTAGAAAACACAACACACCTAAAATTAATTAGCAGTGACTTTCCTATTTTTGCCACCAAAATGGTGATGTTTTTATCAATTTGAGGAAACATTATTAGTTTAGAGACTATTGCATTTAGCAATTTTGAAACATTATTCTTTTATCCATTTTGAAATAGTCTGCTGAAAATTGAGGCTCATTAATAGTAATAATTTCAAGGGGAAATAATTTACGTTTCCAAATTGGATCCATCACCGTTCCTGCCATTTCTGGCAGCCTCTCGAAAGGAAATCTTGTATTTCTAGGCACTTTCCTGTAATTCATTTCCTCTCCAAAAGGTTAAAAGTACCACTGCATAAAGTTTAAAGGAAAAAGAAATAACCAAAAATGTTAGTTATGAAAGAAATATATATTACTCAAAAGACATTTAAAATTAATGGGAAGTTATATATGTGTTTATGCTTATTTATTTTTAACTGAAGTAACTGACCATTGGAGTTGAAGTAGTATTCTAAGATTTCTCTTTATCTTTTTTTTTGTTTGTCAGTGTTGTTTTTATTTATTTATTTTTTAACATCTTTATTGGAGTATAATTGCTTTACATTGTCGTGTTAGTTGCTGCTGTATAACAAGGTGAATCAGCTATACATATACATATATCCCCATATCTCCTCCCTCTTGCATCTCCCTCCCACCCTCCCTATCCCACCCCTCTAGGTGGTCACAAAGCACTGAGCTGATCTCCCTGTGCTATGCGGCTGCTTCCCACTAGCTATCTGTTTTACATTTGGTAGTGTATGTATGTCCATGCCACTCTCTCACTTCGTCCCAGCTTACCCTTCCCCCTCCCCGTGTCCTAGAGTCCAGTATATATGCCCCACATCTTCTTTATCCATTTGTCTGTCGATGGACACTTAGGTTGCTTCCATGTCCTCGCTATTGTAAATAGTGCTGCAGTGAACATTGTGGTACATGACTCTTTTGGGATTACGGTTTTTTCAGGGTATGTGCCCAGTAGTCGGATTGCTGGATCATATGGTAGTTCTCTTTTTAGTTTTTTAAGGAACATCCATACTGTTCTCCATAGTAGCTGTATCAATTTACATTCCCACCAAGAGTGCAAGAGGGTTCCCTTTCCTCCACACCCTCTCCAGCATTTATTGTTTGTAGATTTTTTGATGATGGCCATTCTGACTGGTGTGAGGTGATACCTCACTGTAGTTTTGATTTGCATTTCTCTAATGATTAGTGATGTTGAGCATCCTTCATGTGTTTGTTGGCAATCTGTATATCTTCTTTGGAGAAATGTCTATTTAGGTCTTCTGCCTATTTTTGGATTGGGTTGTTTGTTTTTTTGACATTGAGGTGCATGAGCTGCTTCTTTATTTTGGAGATTAATCCCTTGTCAGTTGCTTCATTTGCAAATATTTTCTCCCATTATGAGGGTTGTCTTTTTGTCTTATTTATGGTTTCCTTTGCTGTGCAAAAGCTTTTAAGTTTCATTAGGTAGCATTTGTTTATTTTTGTTTTTATTTCCCTTTCGCTAGGAGGTGGGTCAAAAAGGATCTTGCTATGACTTATGACATAGAGTGTTCAGCCTATGTTTTCCTCTGAGAGTTTTATACTGTCTGGCCTTACATTTAGGTCTTTAATCCATTTTGAGTACATTTTTGTGTTAGGGAATGTTCTAATTTCATTCCTTTACATGTAGCTGTCCAGTTTTCCCAGCACCACTTATTGAAGAGGATGTCTTTTCTCCATTGTATATACTTGCCTCTTTTATCAAAGGTAAGGTGACCATATGTGCGTGGGTTTAGCTCTGGGCTTTATATCCTGTTCCATTGATCTGTATTTCGTTTTTGTGCCAGTACCATACTGTCTTGATTACTGTAGCTTTGTAGTATAGTCTGAAGTCAGGGAGCCTGATTCCTCTGGCTCCGATTTTCTTTCTCAAGATTGCTTTGGCTATTTTGGGTCTTTTCTGTTTCCATACAAATTATGAAATTTTTTGTTCTAGTTCTCTGAAAACTGCCTTTGGTAATTTGATAGGGATTGTATTGAATTTGTAGGTTGCTTTGGGTAGTATAGTCATTTTTCACAATGCAGATTCTTCCAATCCAAGTACATGGTATATCTCTCCATCTGTTTGTATCATCTTTAATTTCTTTCATCAGTATCTTATAGTTTTCTGCAGCCAGGTCTTTTGTCTCCTTTAGTAGGTTTATTCCTAGGTATTTTATTCTTTTTGTTGCAATGGTAAATGGGAGTGTTTCCTTAATTTCTCTTTCAGATTTTTCATCATTAGTGTATAGGAATGCTAGAGATTTCTATGCATTAATTTTGTATCCTGCTAGTTTACCACATTCATTGATTACCTCTAGTGGTTTTATGGTAGCATCTTTAGGATTCTCTATGTATAGTATCATGTCATCTGCAAACAGTGACAGTTTTACTTCTTCTTTTCCGATTTGGATTCCTTTTATTTCTTTTTCATCTCTGATTGCTGGGGCTAAAGCTTCCAAAACTATGTGGAATAATAGTGGTGAGAGTGCACAGCCTTGCCTTGTTCCTGATCTTAGTGGAAATGGTTTCAGTTTTTCACCATTGAGAACGATGTCGGCTGTGGTTTTGTCATATATGGCCTTTATTATGTTGAGGTAAGTTCCCTCTATGCCTACTTTCTGGAGGGTTTTTATCATAAATGGCTGTTCAATTTTGTTAAAATCTTTTTCTGCATCTATTGAGATGATCATATGGTTTTTCTCCTTCAATTTGTTAATGTGTTGTATCACATTGATTGATTTGCATATACTGAAGAATCCTTGCATTCCTGGGATAAACCCCACTTGATCATGGTATATGATTCTTTTACTGTGCTGTTGGGTTCTGTTTGCTAGTATTTTGTTGCAGATTTTTGCATCTGTGTTCATCAGTGATATTGGCCTGTAGTTTTCTTTTTTTGTGACATCTTTGTCTGCTTTTGTTATCAGGGTGATGGTGGCCTTGTAGAATGAGTTTGGGAGTGTTCCTCCCTCTGCTATATTTTGGAAGAGTTTGAGAAGCTTGGGTGTTAGCTCTTTTCTACATGTTTGGTAGAATTCGCCTGTGAAGCCATCTGGTCCTGAGCTTTTGTTTTTTGGAAGATTTTTAATCACAGTTTCAATTTCAGTGCTTGTGATTGGTCTGTTTATATTTTCTATTTCTTCTTGTTTCAGTCTCGGAAGGTTGTGCTTTTCTAAGAATTTGTCTATTTCTTCCAGGTTGTCCATTTTATTGGCACAGAGTTGCTTGTAGTAATCTCTCATGATCCTTTGTATTTCTGCAGTATCAGTTGTTACTTCTCCTTTTTCATTTCTAATTCTATTGATTTGAGTCTTCCCCCTTTTTTTCTTGATGACTCTGGCTAATAGTTTATCAATTTTGTTTATCTTCTCAAAGAACCAGCTTTTAGTTTTATTGATCTTTGCTATTGTTTCCTTGAATTCTTTTTCATTTATTTCTGATCTGATATTTATGATTTCTTTCCTTCTGCTAACTTTGGGGTTTTTTGTTCTTCTTTCTCTAATTGCTTTAGGTGTAAGGTTAGGTTATTTATTTGAGATGTTTCTTGTTTCTTGAGGTAGGATTGTATTGCTATAAACTTCCCTCTTAGAACTGCTTTTGCTGCATCCCGTAGGGTTTGAGCCATCGTGTTTTCATTGTCATTTGTCTCTAGGTATTTTTAGATTTCCTCTTTGATTTCTTTAGTGATCTCTTGGTTATTTAGTAATGTATTGTTTAGCCTCCATGGGTTTGTATTTCATACAGTTTTTTTCCTGTAATTGATATCTAGTCTCATAGCATTGTGGTCGGAAAAGATACTTGATACGATTTCAATTTTCTTAAATTTACCAAGGCTTGCTTTGTGACCCAAGATATGAACTATCCTGGAGAATGTTCCATGAGCACTTGAGAAGAAAGTGTATTCTGTTGTTTTTGGATGGAACATCCTATAAATATCAATTAAGTCCATCTTGTTTAATGTGTCATTTAAAGCTTGTGTTTCCTTATTTATTTTCATTTTGGATTATCTGTCCATTGGTGAAAGTGGGGTGTTAAAGTCCCCACTATGATTGTGTTACTTTGATTTCCCCTTTTATGGCTGTTAGCATATGCCTTAAGTATTGGGGTGCTCCTATGTTGGGTGCATAAATATTTACAATTGTTACATCTTCTTCTTGTATTGATCCCTTGATCATTATGTAGTGTCCTTCTTTGTCTCTTGTAATAGTCTTTATTTTAAAGTCTATTTTGTCTGATATGGGAATTGCTACTCCAGCTTTCTTCTGATTTCCATTTGCATGGAATATCTTTTTCCATCCCCTCACTGTCAGTCTGTATGTGTCCCTAGGTCTGAAGTGGGTCTCTTGTAGACAGCATATATACGGGTCTTGTTTTTGTATCCATTCAGCCAGTCTATGTCTTTTGGTTGGAGCATTTAATCCATTTACATTTAAGGTAATTATCGATATGTATGTTCCTATGACCATTTTCTTAATTGTTTTGGGTTTGTTATTGCAGGTCTTTTCCTTCTCTTGTGTTTCCTGCCTAGAGAAGTTCCTTTAGCATTTGTTGTAAAGCTGGTTTGGTGGTGCTGAATTCTCTTAGCTTTTGCTTGTCTGTAAAGATTTTAATTTCTCTGTCAAATCTGAATGAGATCCTTGCTGGGTAGAGTAATCTTGGTTGTAGGTTTTTCCCTTTCATGACTTTAAATATGTCCTGCCACTCCCTTCTGGCTTGCAGAGTTTCTGCTGAAAGATCAGCTGTTAACCTTATAGCGATTCCTTTGTATGTTATTTGTTGTTTTCCCCTTGCTGCTTTTAATGTTTTTTCTTTATATTTAATTTTTGATTGTTTGATTAATATGTGTCTTGGCGTGTTCTCCTTGGATTTTTCCTGTATGGGACTCTCTGTGCTTCCTGGACTTGATTGAGTATTACCTTTCCCATATTAAGGAAGTTTTCAACTATAATCTCTTCAAATATTTTCTCAGTCCCTTTCTTTTTCTCTTCTTCTTCTGGGACTCCTATAATTCAAATGTTGGTGCATTTAATGTTGTCCCAGAGGTCTCTGAGACTGTCCTCAATTCTTTTCATTCTTTTTTCTTTATTCTGCTCTGCGGTAATTATTTCCACTATTTTATCTTCCAGGTCACTTATCCGTTTTTCTGCCTCAGTTATTCTGTTATTGATACCTTCTAGAGAATTTTTAATTTCATTTATTGTGTTGTTTATCATTGTTTGTTTGCTCTTTAGTTCTTCTAGGTCCTTGTTGAACGTTTCTTGTATTTTCTGCATTCTATTTCCTAGATTTCGGATCATTTTCCTATCATTACTCTTAATTCTTTTTCAGGTAGACTGCCTATTTCCTCTTCATTTGTTTGGTCTGTTGGGTTTTTACCTTGCTCCTTATCTGCTGCGTACTTCTCTGTCTTCTCATTTTGCTAACTTACTGTGTTTGGGGTCTCCTTTTCGCAGACTGCAGGTTCATACTTCCCGGTTTTTTTTGGTGTCTGCCCCCTGTGGGTAAGGTTGGTTCAGTGGGTGTGTAGCCTTCCTGGTAGAGGGGGCTGGTGCCTGTGTTCTGGTGGATGAGGCTGGATCTTGTCTTTCTGGTGGGTAGGACCGCGTCCAGTGGTGTGTTTTGGGGTGTCTGTGACCTTATTATGATTGTAGGCAGCCTCTCTTCTAATGGGTGAGGTTGTGTTCCTGTCTTGCTAGTTGTTTGGCATGGGATGTCCAGCACTTGAGCTTGCTGGTCATTGAGTGGAGCTGGGCCTTAGTGTTGAGACAGAGGTCTCTGGGAGAGCTCTCGCCAATTAATGTTACATGGGGCCAGGAGGTCTCTGGTGGACCAATGTCCTGAACTCGGCTCTCCCACCTCAGAGGCTCAGGCCTGACACCTGGGCAGAGCACCAAGACCCTGTCAGCCACACAGCTCAGAAAAAAAGGGAGAAAAAAAAGAAAGAAAGGAAAAAATAAAATAAAATAAAGTTATTAAAATAAAAAATTTTTTAAAAATTATTAAAATAAAAAGTAATAAAAAATAGAAAATAAAAATAAAAAATAAAAAAGGAGAGCAACCAAACCAATAAACAAATCAACCAATGATAACAAGCGCTAAAAACTAAACTAAGATAAACATGTAAATCAGAAAGTAGTCAGTCACATACAGCAAACTCCCAGTCTACAGTTGCTCCCAAAGTCCACCACCTCAATTTTTGGATAATTCATTGTGTATTCAGGTATTCCACAGATGTAGGGTACCTCAGGTTGACTGTGGGGATTTAATCCGCTGCTCCTGAGCTTGCGCAGAGAAATTTCCCTTTCTCTTCTTTGTTCGCACAGCTCCCAGGGTTCAGCTTTGGATTTGGCCCCGCCTCTGCGTGTAGGTCACCTGAGGGCGTCTGTTCTTTGCTCAGACACGACAGGGTTAAAGGAGCAGCTGTTTAGAGGGCTCTGGTTCTCTCAGGCTGGGGGGACGGAGGGGTACAGAATGTGGGGCGAGCCTGTGGTGGCAGAGGCCAGCTTGACGTTGCACCAGCCTGAGGCGCCCCCTGCGTTCTCCCGGGGAAGTTGTCCCTGGATCACAGGACCCTGGCGGTGGCGGGCTGCACAGGCTCCTGGGAGGGGAGGTGTGGATAGTGACCTGTGCTTGCACACAGGCTTCTTGGTGGCTGCAGCAGCAGCCTTAGCGTCTCATGCCCGTCTCTGGGGTCCACGCTGATAGCCGCGGCTCGCGCCCATCTCTGGAGCTCTTTTAGGCGGTGCTCTGAATCTCCTCTCCTTGCGCACCCCAAAACAATGGTCTCTTGCCTCTTAGGTGGTTCCAGACTTTTTCCTGGACTCCCTCCCGGCTACCTGTGGTGCACTACCCCCTTCAGGCTGTGTTCACGCAGCCAACCCCAGTCCTCTCCCTGTGATCCGACCTCCGAAGCCCGAGTCTCAGCTCCCAGCCCCCGCCCGCCTCGGCAGGTGCACAGACAAGCCTCTCGGGCTGGTGAGTGCTGGTCAGCAGCGCTCCTCTTTGCGGGAATCTCTCCGCTTTGCCCTCTTCACCGCTGTTCCTGCGCTCTCCTCCGTGGCTCCGAAGCTTCCCCCCCCCGCCACCCGCAGTCTCCACCCGCGAAGGGGCTTCCTAGTGTGTTGAAGCTTTTCCTCCTTCACAGCTCCCTCCCAGAGGTGCAGGTCCCATCCCTATTCTTTTGTCTCTGTTTTTTCCTTTTTCTTTTGCCCTACCCAGGTGCGTGGGGAGTTTCTTGCCTTTTGGGAAGTCTGAGGTCTTCTGCCAGCTTTCAGTAGGTGTTCTGTAGGAGTTGTTCCACATATAGACGTATTTCTGGTGTATTTGTGGGGAGGAAGACGATCTCCACGTCTTACTACTCCGCCATCTTGAAGGTCCTCCTCCTTTATCTATACTTATTTCATAATCTAATTGCAGCTGCAAGAGAATGTGAATATGCATGGAGAGTGACAAATTCAATTTTTTTACTCTTATGTATGTTAATACACATTTCTGCCTCTCATTCATGTCCATATATATGTATATATATGTTGTGTTTATGTATGTGTATATATACATTTGTGTGTTTATATATGTGTAAATAATATATATTAAGTTTGAGTTTAGCTTCGCAAAGAACATACACAAAATTTTTAAAAGAATAGAAGACAGTGTAAGTTAGAAATTACCTTTGCCTACTTAACAGAGATAATTACCAAATGTTTGATATTTATTTTGAGCAGAAAAATGATTTTTATTTATTTTTGGACTGGTTAAAGCTTGTTTCTTGCATATGTGGTCATATTTGGTGCTGTTTAATACATTTACTAATAATAAGATTACACTAACTGTGGAGAAATTGTGTTATAAAATCACATGAAAAGTACATTTACTTGTTTTCACAGCACTGGAGAGCATGGAAGGATATTATTATAGAGACAATGTTTTGGTGGAAGAATTTCAAGCCCAAATAAATGCAGCCTCCCTGGAAAAGGTCAAACAGTACAACCAGAAGCTCAGGTATGTCATTGTTCAATTAACAGAAGAATTTCCAGTTTTAACAAGAGCAGATGAATAAAGCTTTTGATGTTATTCATTGTATTAGATGATTGATGATGATATTTCTTTTGATATAAAGTCCTCTTATTTAGGGTTTAATGTTTCAGATATTCTAAGGGGTACACTTTTTGCAAATAAAGTAGAAAAAAATTTTAAAACTTTTCATGCTGTTGTCTTAATTTCTGAAGAAGATCAAGAGATTAATTATTTAGTAGACCGTTTCCAGGGAAAAAAAGCATTGCTTTATAGTGGTGTCTCCTAGGAGGTTCAGTGGATTAAAGGTAAAATAGGTTCCTTTATGTACCATTAAACAGCTGGCACCCTGACACCAAGAGATGAATATGTTTAACATGGAAGATATGATAAAAAAGGTACTACTTGGTATTGGAAAAAGTATCTACTTTCAGATAATATTACGTTTTATTGTTTTTTCCTCTAAAAATAATCTTGCTGGTATTATGATCAATGGCAGGGAAAAATTAATCACAGTAAGTGAAAGATATTATAATTTAGAAGCTTCAATTTTCAACCAATTATTAGCATATATAGCTCCCTTTTATAAGTTACTGTGTTAACAGGTCACCTTTTAAAATTACTAACCGATTATGGCTTTTATTTTTAAAAGAAAAATACATTTGTTCTACCATAGGCCTTAGTAACTCAAAAATACTATTGTGATTTTTTTTTTTTTGGTTTTGTCTACGATATGGCTAAACTGTGAAGATAAATTAACTCCTAAAATTCCTGGTGCGTGGAGGCGTTGGTTCTTGTGATTACTACCGGGTCGGCTTTGTTTCACTTTGAATGCATTATCCCCTTACCCTCACCTCACACAAACCTGTCCCTTTTCCTAGGTTCTTTATTTCATACCATCATTTTGTCATCTTCTCAAGTTCTCAGCCTCAAACCCCCAATATCTGTTTGATTTCTCATTTTCTTTTGCTCCTAAAATGTAGTTGGAGATCCTGATGATTCTGACTAAAATGTCTCTTAGACTACCCTAATTTTGTTACCTTGTCTAGATCACTATTTCTTTAAGACATATAATGGACTGACCCCTTTCACAGGAAAAAAAAAAAAAAAAAAGTGAAAATTGAATTCTTCAATACCGTGTCTCCTAAGAAATACTGTCTTAAGAAGATAAGTCGCATCTTGTGAACATCTCTCATTTGAGTACCATTAGCATAAAAGAAAAGTTTTGCCTTCATAACTGATAAAATATATTCTTAGGTTATCTTTCAAATAAGGATACAGAATGAAAGCATTTATATAGAACATGTGGGCCCTGAGAATACATCCCGAGTTCAGTTTGAGAAAATGGGTCTGGACGATTGCCGTAGCATCCCAAATAATCTCCCGTCTCTAAGAACCAGTGTTGTTCTAATCTACTTAGGATTTTGCTTCCAGATAATAATTTTAAACCATGTGTCTTACCACGTCACTCTTCTGCTCGAAGCATTTAGTGATTTCTTATTTCCCCCAAAAGGAGTCACAGGCTCCTTAGCCTGGCAGTCAAGGTCTTTTATGACTTGGTCTAAGACTTCCTTTCTCTGCCTGTGTGCCAGCCAGGCCGTGCTCCCTTCGTTTCTAACCACACCCTCGACTGTCCTTCTTCCCTGACTTTCCACGCTTCACTTAGCATCTGCTTCCTGTCTCCAAATGTCTATAAAGCTACTATTTATATGAGTCAATATCCAACTCTAAGATAGTGTCCTTCATAAAATATTTTTCTTCTATTATTGGGCTGGGATGAGGCCCGGGTATCCAATTTTTTAGAAGTCGCCTAGGAGATTGAATTGAAAACCAGTTCCCTGGATCGGGGAGTCAAAGAATGATCCTCAGACCAGCAGCATCAGTATCATCTGCAAACTTGTTAAAAACATCTCCTGGGGGCTTCCCTGGTGGCGCAGTGGTTGAGAATCTGCCTGCCAATGCAGGGGACACGGGTTCGAGCCCTGGTCTGGGAAGATCCCACATGCCACAGAGCAACTGGGCCCGTGAGCCACAGCTACTGAGCCTGTGCATCTGGAGCCTGTGCTCCGCAACAAGTGAGGCTGCGGTGGTGAGAGGCCCGCGCACCGCGATGAAGAGTGGCCCCCGCTTGCCACAACTAGAGAAAGCCCTCACACAGAAACGAGGACCCAACACAGCCATAAATAAATAAATTAAATAAATTAAAAAAAAAAAAAGCTTGCCTTCAATTTAAAAAAAAAACAAAAAAGAAAACATCTCCTGGGTGGGCCCAGCAATATGTGTTGGGACAAGCCTTCCAGGTGATTTTCATCAACTCACACTCAAATTTCAGAGTCACTGCCTGAGGCTAAATGAATGTCAGATTTCCCTTCCAGTCTTCCATTTTAATACTTTCTTTTACTTTATGGCTATTATAGAATTCAGTTCTTCTTCCTGATGATACAGTTACGTGTACAGATTCCTTCTTTATTCTGTTGTAAGCCCTTTTGAGATGAGGGTTAAGTTTATCTTACTGTTTCCCATTGTGTTTATCAAGTATTTTGCATAGGAAGCTCTCCATAAGTATATGTTTAGTTGCATTAAATTATCTAGCTATAACTAGCAGAGAGAAGCGGGGGATGAGGCATAGCTTTCACATGCCTGTGGATCTTTTTTTTAAACAGAAATATATGCTCATATATAACAGATACATGAAAAGATGTTTAAGATTCTTTGTTAAGAAAAACAGCCTGTGTGCATTAATTGCATGCTATCCTCTTCACATAAGAAAACATTTTAATGTATCTTTCCTGAAGAAAGCAGTTTTAAAAGTACAGAGGTCTCAGTACAAATTGTGTGCCCTTGTCAGCAGTTACCAGCTATATATCCTTCTTGCTGCATATTAGATTTCCTTTGCACAGGAAGACAATTATCTTCCTCTTCACTCCCAGTAATGCCTTCTCTTCCTGCTGATTTCTTGAATAAGGGTGTTAATTTCTTCCTTAATTTTTCCTGTTACTTGTAACCACAAAGACTCAGAGATTGCTTTTGAACAATCTGTTCTTGGTTTTCAGAGCCAAAGGCTGACATTGACCATTTCTTTAAAGGAGCTCTTAATGTCTGCCTTAAAAAAAATAGCCCTCAGGTGTCGCTAGTTCCTCATAGCCCTAGAGCCTTTTTAACACTTTCACTGAAAACCGTTTCATTCTGGATGTTAATTTGTTTATTTACTAATTAGACATCAGAAAAGGCCTCACAACAAACAAACATAAGGAAATAAGAAATCACTAAATGCTTTGAGCAGAAGAGTGACGTGGTAAGACACATGGTTTAAAATTATTATCTGGAAGCAAACATACAAAGGCCTTACAACAAACAAACATAAATAAGCTAATATTTTATTGGAAAGCATTGTTTAGATTACAAGTTTCAGAAACCAAACTCAAACTGGCATAAACAAAATAATGGATTGGCTTATTTAACAGGTATATCCAGGGGATATGGCTGCTTCAGGCACAGCTGGATCCAGGGGTATGGGTCTTCAAGATACTCTTTCTCTCTCTGTCTCTTCTTGGTACTCCTTTCCTCTGTGTGGGCTTCATTTTCAGGCAGACTTGTTTCACATTTGGGTAAAGATGGTCACTACAGACCAGTGTTGCATTCAAAGAAGAAGAGAAGGTGCCCCCTCCATCCCTCCCACCCCCAACAACTAAAGGTTCCAGCAAAGGACCTGGTCTCATTAGCCAGACCTGAGTCATGTGCCTATTCCTAGGTGGGCTTAGCATCACAGAAGACCAGTGGGCTGTCACAGAAAGCACAGGGTAAGAATACTGGACAAGCTGAAACAATGGATTCCACTTCAGTTACAGAGGTTTCTTCAGAACAGCAAAGAATAGGTAGAAATAATTTGCTACTTAAAAGAAAATATAATGTAGCCATAATACCTACCAATTTTTAAGAACACGTTAGAAGTCAGTAACAATACTAGGTAAGTTATATGGATTATTTAATAAGCCAGTGAGTTCTGTATTATCATTTCCATTTTAAAGAGAAGTTACACAAGTTTACCCAGATAATAAGTGGTGAAACCAGGATTTAAATCAAAGACGTTTTTCTCTTTAAAGTCCATAATTTTTGTACTATATTAGGCCATCTCAGTGAATGGAGTGAACATTATACACTACAAACAAATTTTCTGTTATGAAGGTTTGGTGTCAGATATTATCAAATGCCTCCAATTGCTCTGATTCTGTACCATTTCTTCACTGAATGTTCATGAGGTTTCCATTCTTGTGAGAATGGGCAAGACAAAAAAATGAGCAAATAAATCCATAAGCAACATATTGCAGATAGTGAAAAGTGCAATGAAGAAAATCTAAAACTAGTTTCTATAGTAGGAGGTTGGTCATTTAGAGAAGGTAGTTAGGAAGGACTTAAACATTAGATGGTATTTCTTTTTTGTTTTGGTCATGTAGAGTGGCATTCGGGATCTTAGTTCCCCGACCAGGGATCGAACCTGTGCCCCCTGCACTGGAAGCGAGGAGTCTTAACCACTGGACCACCAGGGAAGTCCCTTAGGTGGTATTTGAAAGGAACCTGAATCACAGCTAGATGGCCTTGCCAGAGTATGGGGGAAGATCTTTCCCAAAGCAGAGAATTGACGCATACAGGTCATGGCAATAAGTTATCATGTGTGAGGAAGACAAAGGTGGCCAGGGCGATCCTAGCACATTGAGAAGGATGATAGGTGTTGAGAGAGATGTGTAGGGGTCTGGTTATGTAGGGCTGTAGGCCATTGTGGAGGTTTGGATTTTATTGTAAGGAAAGAAGCCATTGGAACGGTTTTTATTGAATTCCTGCTGTCCAGTTATATCTCATGCATCTGTTGCAAATAAAATTCAACTGGTTGAAGTCTTCAGGAAGCAGTAGTGAAGCATGCCGAGGCCAGCTGGCTGTTCTGAGAGTTTCTCCTCCAGTCTCCAGGGGAATTCAGATGAGGTTGTACACCTGGGGACTCTTTGCCACGTGCATCAGAGCCCTGACACTGGTTGCCTGCAGACACCCTGGATTAGTTGTTACCCCCAGTGAACAGGATCGAGCCAGCAGAAATGTCTTACAGCTGTTTCTAAAATATATCCTCCTGTGCCAAGTCAGGTAAAGTTCTTCATTGATTTCCTTCAGACTCTTAAGAAGTCCAGCATGTAAATGTCTAACTCAGAAATTCTAACCAAGGAATTCCGGAGGAGGGGCATTCTTATTCCCTGCCTTCACCATGCTCATGCTATTTTATTCTCTCTTTTCTAACTGAGGCTTTCCTTTGTATTTCCTCTGGCCATGAGCCATCATCCCCATTAGCCTCATTTTTTCCTACCTTACGTAAATGTAATTTACCATTACCAAACCCTTTCATTTTAATGTATCCTGTTTATTGGCAGAAGGCACCACTGCATGGTGACTAATGAGATAAATGTAAATGTGAATAATATTCCTCGTATTAAATTACTCCTTTCAGTTTGAGGGGTCTAGATGAGCTTTTTTCAAATATTATTTTCAGTATAAAGTCAACATTAAAATAAAAAAGAAAAATCAAAAGGAAACAAGTTGTATATTAGTTACTGAGATCATTTAATATTTTGGTAAAGCTTCATACTGAATTTCTTAGGGCTTATGAGTTGGGATATCTAAATGTAAATTCATCATCTTTACAGAAAGCAGACAAATAAATTATTCAAAGCATATATTCCCTTAAGGTGTGCCTTTTTCAATAAAGAATGGCACATTTTCTTTAAAGAAAGTTTCAAAAAGCCAAAATATATTTTATGTAACAAATAGAAGGAAGATAGACATTTTATGTTAGCAAGAAATGCTACACATATATCAATCTCAGAGTCATATATTTGAACAATTTTTTCAACTGAGAATTGTCTGGCCAGAAACATGTATGTGTTTTGGCCATTCCCATGATAGCACCTCTGTGAAATATGTCACTTCTCTCCACCTCTGGAGGGAAAAAAAGTGAGTATGTTCTCCTGGCACGAGACAGATATGAAGAATGGCATGGACTTACTACCATTTCATGTCTTTACAACTATCCAACAGCATAAGAAAGTAAAGAACAGCAGGACATCAGCCTTTCGATCCAATCTGCAGTCCTAGGCACGTTCCCAAGCAAAACTTGGGTCCCCTTGCCTAATCCACAGTAAAGCCAATCCACTGACACTGGGTTGTGGTCAAGGAGAATCAAGGAGAGTTCAGCATTTTATGCAGTCACCAAGCAAGGAGTCCAGGCAGCTAATTCTCAAAAGGCCCGAACTCCCCGATGGCTTTCACAGACAGGTTTTTGAAGGTAGGGTGAGGGAGAGGCTTGCAGGGTGTGTGATCAGCTCGTGGACATTCTTCTGATTGGTTGGTGGTGAGGTAATTGGGAGTCGACATCATCAGCCTTCTGGTTCCAACCTGTCTGGGGTCTAGTGCTTGTGCTTGTGGTCAGCATACAGTGAAGTTCTTCCACCTGGAGGGGGTTTCAGTATCTGCAAAACAGCTTAAGGATATGGCTCAGAGTATTCTCTGTAGCTCTTGAGGAGCTAAAGACCCTTGACTTTATTTAATGGCTAAACAATTTTTATTTTGTCTTGCTTGGCTGTTTTCCTTTGTTTCTGCATTTTCTCACTTCTCTGATTAAATTTATTCTTTGGAACTTGGGGAAGGCCTTGGAGGCCTTTTCTACAAGCAAGAGGCAGATGGTGGACATGGTGGGGGGCAGGAGTCTGTCCCCCAAAGGCCCTATAGGGTCCTGCTCCATTATAGGCACATCTTCCACCCCATCTCTTTCTTCCCTCAGAGTCTTCAATTCATAACACACTGTTTCCCGTTCCTTGTTTTGATAGCAAACAGTATACCCACGTTTGAAACAGAAAATTTTGCTTCTATTGATGAGGAGCTGTGGAAACGCTACCTTAAATCAACAAGAGTATGAACTTAGTAAAATCTGAGAGAGAGCCAGAGAGACAGAGAGAGAATATCAATTAAAATACAGATAATGCCTTTGTCCTTCAATTGTTTCTCTTTATAAAGCTGCAGATTTTAGAGTTATTCTTTTTTAATTAACTGGAAACATTCCAGATGCATAGTTATCTCCTCTAGAGCGGTTTTATATTTGCTTTCCATCCTATCTTTCAGCCGAATTCCATTTTTTATAACTTAAGAGACAACCACATTTCTGTTTCTCTAAGACTAGCTGTAAACTAAATATGTATATTCATTTTATTTCTGTTTTCAGATTAGGAGTATGGAGTTTTCAGAGTTGTACTTTTTTTTTTTTTTTTTTTTTAACGTGGGAAGTGATTCTTCAGTAGAAGGAGAAAACAACTAAATCTACAAAGAATTTGAATTTGTTTACAATGCTTAAAAGTGTACTAGGTTTCTTTCCTATATCTGACATATATAAAGGATCTATATTTACAAAATAGAATTATACTTAAGTGTCATATTCTTGCACAATATAAAATTAAAGGAATTGCTGGATACTTGTATTTGACAAACCCTTCACCCCCACCAAGTATCAGGGACATGAATGAATTATTTGAGGAAGTGACTCTTTCTCTGAAAGAGAAGTTGGGGTTACAGTGTTTAAGGGAGAGGAGATGGGAGATAAAGTTGTGGGGAAGGGGGTATTTTCCAGCAGAGAGAATAGTATGTATGAAAATCCTAAAGGGGGGAGGAGAAAGATGAAGTGTTCCAGAGGCTGGAATTCAGGAGAAAGAGGGGCATGAAACAAATGTAGGAACAGAATCAATATGCCCTCGTTTACCATCAGCTCTTCCTCAGCTTCTTTCAACCCAGTTCATTCAGGACACACTCCAGCCCTATTTCCGTGTGCTGAAAGAGTATAATTATTTAGGACCCATCTCAAAATTGTCTTCCTGTAGGAAGCCTTCTGGTATAGCCTCATCTGGAATTACTTGGGTTTCTTCCTTAAAACTCTTTGAAAGCCTCTTTGTTTTCATTTGTTTGATTTTGACTTGTGGGCTATTTACCTGCCTGTGTATATATGAGGGCAGCCAGGTCCTAGTTCCCCACTGTGTTTGGTACATGGTAAGTACCGTAAAAATAGTTGAATTGAATTGGAAATCAGATTAATTGCAATGTATTGGTCTTCTTTGGGTGGGATATTTTTTTGAATTTATTCCAGTATCCAGTCTGCTTCATTTTCTATTCAGAAAATTCTGGGCCATTTGAAGGGTACAGATGCTGAGTCTGTTGGAGACCTCTCCCGAGAAAATTCATCAGCGTAGCCAAGGTTCATACATTTCACATGAGACAAGATCAGACAAAGCTGAAATTATAGTGGCACTTTTGAGAGCAACATATCTCTTCTTTATTTGAAAAATGCTGTAATTCCATTAAGCATTGCCACCATTACTTTCTGAAAATATGATATAGTTGCCTATGTATTTATGCATGTAATCTCATTTAATTATCTGGACTGTACTTATTTCTGTCTGAATTCAAACTAATTCGTTTGCCCTTGAGAAGTTGTAATTATGTCTAATATTTATTTTACTTTTACATTAAAGGAATTTTTAATTCAATTTTTAGATAAGGGCAACAAATGAGATTAGAATGACTTAACTCTGAGTTTTCACATTTTTGTGATAAGTCCATTGTGATGATGTTTATCAAGGATGAATAAATTTTCTGGCTGACAAATTGAAGCAAGTAAAATCATCTTCAATAAGAAACATTTGAAGAGAATTACCTCTCTGCAGGCTAAGGAAAGCTATTGTTTTCACCAAAGCAAAGGGAAGATCAAAGTACCTTATGTTCAGAATTTCCCAAGGGATAAATTAGAGCTGGAAGTATCAAAGAGAAAATAAGCACACCCTGAAGAATCAGTTAGAGAAATACACTCTGTGAGGAAAAATGGTCCCTGCTTATGGAAGCAAGGCTGATTCTTATTTTTAACTCTGCTGACTTTTCTAGCTGATCATGAGGACAGTCAGTCTTTAAAAAATATATTCAAAGCATCCTAGTCAAGCTCTTTCAGTGAATTTTTTTCCTATTGCTTTTGTTCAGTTCCTTTTTGCTGACATTTCAAACTTCTTTGGTTTGGTGGATGGACCATGGAAAGTGAGTGAATCACAAATTATCCTTTCAAAACTTTACCCCTTCACCAGTCAGGAAATTTAGCTTGGGCCCAGAGCTTTTGATAGAAAAGACAAAATTGTAACTTAGAAGAAATTAATATGGATTTATTGAAAATCATAATTTATGTGAAGAGTAAGAGCCTTATGTTTGTAAATTAGCTGTCTAGTTATATAGACCACCCAACTTCAACTGAGGGCAAAGTTCTATCTTACATAGGTTCAAGTTTGTGAAGTTCTGTCGGTCATTCAGGAAGAAAATCAAACACATCTTTGCTTGGCTTCTGGTAATTTCAGCCAGAAGGACTTTAGTTTCCGTTGCTTTAACCAATTCCTTCCCATCTTTCTTGGTACACCTCAAAATCCATCCTCCCTGAGAGGTCTTCCACCTCCCTAAGGTGAGTCTTTTTCCTTATTTTCCCTTTATAGGCATCTGTTATAACATTTACCACATTATGCTTTATATTCTTTTTATATGTATCTGTTTCTCCTTTTCACCTTGTCTTTCTCTTTTTGGTTTACCCATTGCTGATAAGGTATCTATTCATAGGTGATTAATGAATGCTTGTATGTAGATGATTTGGGGCAACCAAACCAGAACACAGCACATAAACAGTGGTGGGGTCCTGACTGACATCATGATGATTTTCGACAGAACGTCTGGTGAATGGTGTGGGCTCTGATGTCAGTATTGAATGGGTTTGGAAATATTCCTATGTTTCAGCAGTATTTATTGTGCACCTGTATGCAAGTGCAGGAATGTGTACAGTATTGGGGATACAGTGATGAGTTAGACAACATGACCTTGTGAATCTGAAAGGGGAGGAAGAGTTGATGTGGTGAACAGGTAATTTTGAAATTCTCTGCTAACCACCATGGTGGTTACAGGATGCCCAGGGAGTGTAGAAGGGGAGCACTTAGGAGAGACCAAGGACGGGGGAGTTCAGACAGATGACTGCTGGCGGGAGAGATGCAGGACAGGAGAGGCTGTTTCAGTGGGAGGGAGTGATAAGAGCAAAGGCATTGCAGAACCATGACAGGTGAGGAGGGGCAGAAGGGAGGCAGGAGCGGGGTGGGCAGGAGCAGGCCACGGGGGACCTCGGACGCCCGCTGGCTGAGGAGCTTAGGCTGAAGCCTGTAGGTGAGACTATTCACTTGTGAGTTCTAAGTGGCGAGGGAGCAAAACATCTTTAACTGAGCAGCCTGGGGATACCACTGAGGGCCAGTTAGGGGTGAGGACAAGACTAGGGTCAGAAAGACTGATTAGGTAGCTATGAAAATAGTTCAGGCAAGTGTCAATAAAAACCCTGTGCAGGTAGAAATGGAGATGGAGAAGAAGGCATAGATTTTAGAAATATATGAGAACTAGGGGAAAAAAATCTTCTCCACTAAATACATGGTATGTTGAGAGGGAGACAGAGACATACTGGTTTGGGTGCCTGGATTATTCTCTGATATCGTGAGGAAACAAGCGGAGAAGCTCCTTTGGGGTTGTAGTGCAAGATACTGAATTGAATTGGATTTGAGATGTGAGACTGACATCCAAGAGTCTCTGTCCAGTAGGCTGGAGTCACTCCCATAGAGGTCAGACATAGCTAAAGCCAAAATAAGGCATGAAACTTCCCGGGTGGTAACACCTCACATACAGAGAGGGTCGGTGAATTGCTCAAATGCAGGCATCTGGCAGTGATGACACCAAGCCTCTCAAACTAGCTATTTCCAGCTCCACAGCTCTTTTTTTTTTTTTTTTAACATCTTTATTGGCGTATAATTGCTTTACAATGTTGTGTTAGTTTCTGCTGTATAACAAAGTGAATCAGCTATATGTATACATATATTCCCATATCCCCTCCCTGTTGCGTCTCCCTCCCACCCTCCCTACCCCACCCCTCTAGGTGGTCACAAAGCACCAAGCTGATCTCCCTGTCACAGCACTCACTTTTATTACAGCACTCCACTACTTCTCTGAAGTAGGGAATGATCCCAGTATTAATGTGTTTGGCTTGGGGAAGTGATTTAATACAACTTTAATCACTTACAATAAAAGCGTTAAGTACAACACAAATATGTAAAATCTTCTTTGAAAATAATGGGAATTTCAAAGGACAAGGAAGCATTCTGATTTGTTGTCTCTGAAAAGGGGTTAGTTTCATAGCTGTAGAACTAGAAAAGAAGCTATGACAAAGACCAGAGTAGAAGTAAAAGGGGCTGAAATAGTTGGAGTATTATTGTTACTTGGAAATGAAAGAAATTATGTCTGAAGTCTGACTGTGAATCAAACTCACTAATGTATTTTTTTTGCCCTCATAATACACGTTGTCAGGGAAGGGGAATTCATGTGCATACATTTTAAATGTCATCAGCATGCATTGTCAGCCATGGTCTTTGCATCAAATCCCAAAATAAAGTATTGAAATATACACTAAGTAATATTAGATATAATAATATAATTTAATTATATAATAATAATAATGATACACTATAATTAAATATAAAATATTTTAATAGAATAAAAGTGAACTCAATAGAATATTTTAAGTCTAGTCAATATTAAGACATGTTCATCATGCAAAATTAAAAACCTATAGTTCTGTTCCATTCATAGCATATTTCATACAATTGTGTACACATTAATAAGTTAAATGCTTCTTAGAGGTGCTTCCATTGCTATAAACTTTGAATTTCCTCTTGATACTTGAGAAATCAGTGAAGTCAGATGTAACACCAGACACATTCAGAAAACACAGTGAGAAAAAAAATGAACAAATCCCTTCCTTGTCTAAAGGAGAAGCATTTTTAGTAGATCTAATGTGATTGATGCTCATTGCATTTCTTATGAGCTAAGTAAGAAAAAACAGAAATATGCTTAATAGACCAAATGACATTTAGGTCGTGGGAATATTTTGTTTTCAGTTGGTTTAGAATTTGTACAGTGATATAAATGAGAAAAACCAGAAGGTTAATGATCTGGAATTGCCCGCTGCAGTAATATACTAGAGGAGGGAAAGTTGGTCACACTTGGATTCCAGTCGCCACTCTTGCATTGACTAGTGGTCTGACTTGCGGCAATTTCTCAATATCTCTGAACCTTGATTTCCTTATTTGTCCTTTGGAGCTAGTGATGCTTCATAGGCTGACAGGAGTGTTAGCTGAGAGGAGGTTTGTACAGTCCTCAGTATTTGCCTAGCATAGGGAGTAGCTGATCACAAAGACTTGTACCTGAAGGTGAGCTTCATGGATGGTGGATTTTGTGGGTTTCCTGCAGGGCAACTTACTTGGAGAATAAAATTAGTATCAAGGGCTTCCCAGTGTACTCAGTGTTGGAGCAGGTGACCTCACTGCCCAGTGGGGAAGACAGAGGGCATCTGCATAATATAACTCTTCAAGATGGAGCTGGAAGAGTTTTATTTGTGCACAGAGATACTCCTGAAAGCAACCTAGATACTTCATTCGATTTCACACCAGAAAAACTATAAAAGAGGCAATTGTGAAAAACTATCCAGAAGGATGCACAGCCCCAGCTATGCTTCCAGGCCTGGATTTAGCCCAAAGACAGAAATGGTGATTGCCCAACTGCTACGAGCAAAGCAGAAGAAGGCTTCCACGTACCTCCAAGGACAGTATTAGAAGCAGTAACTTTTTATACAATTTGTAATAAAAGCTAAATGGAAGGTATCACATTCAGCTCTGCTCTACTATACCTTGAATGCTACCAGATTCTTTGGGCAATTAGTAAAGAATTGCCATTGAGGTCATTTTTGTTATTTTGCAATCAAAATTAAAGTTATGAGTGAAATAGTGATTCCCCATATTCAACATCTTTATGTATACTTTGAACAAACACTGCATATACTAATATTTAAAGTTTTAAATGTGAGAAATGAGTAGTTTCTTGTTTGGTAACTAATCTAGGTTGGGATGGCAGCCTAGCTTACAGAGGAAAATGCGCCTCTAAACTCTTTCTATGCTTGTTTTAATAACCCATAACCCTCCTAATAGAAGAAAACCAGTCTCACAGAGATATATATTCACAGGAAGGGAAGATTTAAACGCAATTTCTTAACAAAAATTCAATGAAATTGTATTGTCATCCATAAATTATGGATGAATTCTACCAATTTGATTTCTCTCATTTAGTTAATTATATTAAGCCATCAATTTTTAAAATTCTGATTGACAAAGTGACAGTAGAGGTAAGTTGTAAATAAAAACACATGTTTATGTTTGATTTCAGTTTTTATACCCTTTTGGTTTATGGTTGACAAACCTTCCGATATCACTTATCGCCCTGTAGCCCTCCTGTGTGTGACTCTTCTGCAGCTCACGCCATGCACGACTTACTGGACTGATCAATCTCCTATTCAATAACAAAAGTACTGTTAATTATTTGCATGTTGAGGCAATATAAATTGTTATGCAATTTCTGAATTCTTGGGAACAAGTTCTTAAGTCTGAGAACCACATTTTGAGAGGCACTAAGCTAGACGACATAGGCTAGAGTTCAAAGTAAACAGTTGCTGGTGAGAGAGGTCGCTTTGGTCTTTCATATATGTGTGCGTGTTCCCTAAACAGAGGTGGAAATTGGAAGGTGAACCGAGAGCAGATTCTGAAGTGGGGAGAGCAAGCTTGTCTCATGTCTGGGTGAAGAAATGTCTTTGAAAACCACATAGGGAACAGGGCTGCATATAGTAGAAAAGCAGATGTGGGAAGAGCCAGCATTAGGAGTTGCTGTTTTCCCACACAGAAAGCCTTCTGGAGTCGGGTTTTTCAGACTTTCACCAGGGGAGGAAGACAGATTCACACCACCCCTCGTGTGTGCTAGAGTGCAAGCTCCCTGAGGGAAGGAGCTTTGTCTCTGCTCATTGACGCATTCCTAAAACAGAACATGGCTTTATACCTAAATAGATGCTGAAAGAGTATTGAAGTAATTGAATGAAAGTATTAAGAACATGCCCTCATATCCATAGTGCAGGGTTAGTATTTCTTATTACTCTCAAGTTCTTGTTGTTGAATGCTACAAGGATTTCAGGAAGGTTAGACAGATTTACAGTGGTTTATCAACAATCAGGACAATGGAAAAATCTTTTAACTCTTACATCATTTGCCTCTTCATTTATATCTAAAGCAGCATAGAGAAATCCATGATAAATAAAGGGTGAGGCACCCTCTCCCTCCTTCGCCTTCTTCCTCCCCCTTCCCTCCCTGTCCCCCCCCATGTCTGTCCCTCTCTTCTCTATCACCTCCTCCCCCTCTTGTTCCTTCTTTACCTTTTCATTCACTCATTCATTCATTCAACTGTTGTTTAGATCTGCTGAGTCATCACCCAACTGCCGTTTCTCACGCCTTCCCCTCTCTGGAGGGAATTAAGAAGCTTTGCAGAGACTTAAATTCCATGATCTAAATGGACAACTTCTATTCTCACTCCTAAATTTTCCTTGTGCCTTAAAGACCCTTCATTTCCTTTGCCTAGTACCTGTTTTTTTTTTTTAACATCTTTATTGGAGTAGAATTGCTTTACAATGGTGTGTTAGTTTCTGCTTTATAACAAAGTGAATCAGTTATACATATACATATGTTCCCATATCTCTTCCCTCTTGCATCTCCCTCCCACCCTCCCTATCCCACCCCTCTAGATGGTCACAAAGCACCAAGCTGATCTCCCTGTGCTATGCGGCTGCTTCCCACTATCTATTTTACGTTTGGTAGTGTATATATGTCCATGCCACTCTCTCACTTTGTCACAGCTTACCCCTCCCCCTCCCCATATCCTCAAGTCCATTCTCTAGTAGGTGTGTGTCTTTATTCCCGTCTTACCACTAGGTTCTTCATGACCTTTTTTTTTTTTTTTTCCTTAGATTCCATATATATGTGTTAGCATACGGTATTTCTTTTTCTCTTTCTGACTTACTTCACTATTTGTCGTAATGCGTTCACTGATGTGCTTTTCTAACACTCTGCTAATGACCCTTTTTAGACCACTCATCACGCTGGATTGTAATTACCTATTTATTGTCCTCGCTCTCAAACATAAATTCTTTGCAGGTAAATACTGTCTTTTTTTCACCTTTTATCCCGGTGCCTGACACTGTGCCTGGCTTGTAAAGTATTTGTTTATTAAACACATAAGTAAACACACAAATCTGGAGCTTAGAGATGCACAGATTTGAGTCCCTAAGAGGAAAAAAAGATGACCCAGGAGAGGGTTCAGAGGGAGAATAGTGAGGTGAGGCAGAATCAGATGCTGAAGGGGCAGGTCAGGAAGAGGAGCTGGTGGAAGAGGCAGAAAGGCAAGGTTAAGGAATTGTGTGGGAACCGACAAGGCACCAGGCCAATGTCAAAAGACTTAGCGGATAGAGAATGTGAAGGAGTGGATGATCAAGAGTGCCTCTGTAAGAAGAGATTCAGAAAATAACACCTGGAAAATGTCCACTGGATTTGGCCAGTACAAATAACTTCATTGGCATTAATAGGGAGAACGGTGCGAGTAGTGTGATGGGTGGAGATCTGACTGCAGTCAGCTAAGGGGAGTGGTTCAGAGGTTTGGAAGGAGAATTACCGAGGTAGACTTTTTTGGGAGAAATTTTGACTGGAAGAGGAAGGACGTTATTGGACAGTGTCTAAAAGATACATGGATAGGTGAAGACGTACTTACTTTTTTATTAACTTTTTATTTTATATTGGAGTAGAGTTGATCAACAATGTTGTGTGAGTTTCAGGTGTACCGCAAAGTGATTCAGTTATACATATACATGCATCTATTCTTTTTCAAATTCTTTTCCCATTTAGGTTGTTACATAATATTGAGCAGCGTTCCCTGTGCTATATAGTAGGTCCTTGTTTGTTATCCTTTTTAAATATAGCAGTGTGTACATGTCAATCCCAAACTCCCTAACTATCCCTCCCCGCCACTTTCCCGCCCTGGTAACCATAAGTTCATTCTCTAAGTCCGTGAGTCTGCTTCTGTTTTCTAAATAAGTTCATTTGTATCATTTATTTTTATTTTTATTTTTAAATTTTTTTTTAGATTCCGCATAGAAGCGATATCATACAATATTTCTCTTTCTCTGTCTGACTTACTTCACTCAGTTTACATTTTTATTAGAATGCACTTGATCAAACTTACAGTTCTTTGCAGGAAGGACTCAGTAGTGGACAAGATGATTTCTTGTCTATCCGTACCGATTTTCACTTTTCCTTAATTATTTACTTAATGATTCATTTAACAAATATTTACTGAGCAACTGCTTTGACTCAGGCAATATTCTAGGTGCCAGGCATACAGTGGTAACATGATGTAGCCCCTGCCCTCACAGAGATCATGTTTAATTCCAAATAGTTCTTTAAAACTTACCTGTGATCTGTTTGCTCATCTGAGGAATGAAATTACAAAAAAAGAGTCCCAAGGGACCTTCAGTTTCTTAATGTATTTTCACTTACCATACTCACTATTTCTAAATTCTGCTAATGACATATTTCAAATGTCTGTATGTCAGTATTTCTAGTCATATTACAATTTCCCAAGCCTTCCCTCTGAAGCAGATGTGTGCAGTTTTTTATGAGATGAGACTCATTTTTGAATTGTCTGCCTTAATATCTTAGAAGACAGTGATAGTTCCACACTGCTTCAGCAGATCTTAATTAAACACTTTCAAAGTTTAAAATAGGGCAGTGACCTAGTTTATCTTTTTCAGACAGTTAATTTTTTTCCATTTTAAGTAAGGTTCATAAGCAAAATAGTGAGAGTGTGTATTTGTTTTGTGATGGAGAAAATTTACTATGCTTGGCAATATTTTTCTTGACCGACAGCTATTATTTGTGATAGATGATTTCTAATACTTTTGGACACAGACTCTTTCTTGAAAGAAGACACTTTCTTCTTGGAAATGGTTTAGACCTGTTATTCAGCAGGAATTTTAGGAAAGTTAATTATTCGTTTATTTATTCAACCAAAATGTATTGAATACTCACAGTGTGCATGGCACTGTGTAAGGTGATAAAGTAATAAAGGTACACTGTACATTGTCTCTGTCTACAAGGTGCTTATAGTTTAGTGGGGGAAAGAAACATGTAAACAAAGCCTTTCAGGACACAACAATAGGTACTGATGTGTAGGGATGCAGTAGGTGCTGGGGTCCATGGAAAAGCCACTGATTCTGAAGATCCTTAGGAAGTTTGAGAGAGATGGTGTTGTTAAAGATGGGTCTTAAAGAAGGAATAATAGTGGGGTAGTGACAGCAGCAAGATAGTAGTTTAGTAGTTTCCAATGCTCCTCCCCTCACAAAAACATTAATTTGAACAACTATCTATGAATAAAAATGACTTCATAAGAGCTAAGGATTCTGGGTGAAGGATTACAGCACCTGAATGGAGCACATAAATAAGAAAGGATGCATTGAAGAGGATAGGAGAGGCCATTTCACAGTATCCCCATCACCCCTCCCTCAAGTCTGGCCAGCCCAGTGTGGAGAGAGGCACCCTCCTCCTGGGGGAAGGAGAGTGACGTGAGCACCCATCTTCCCTGTGGACCCCAGCACCAGTCTAGCCCCCATGGCCCCAGGATCCAGGTGGGCTCCTGCAGACCCAGGTACCAGGCTGGTCCCTGTAGATCCAAACACCACACCTGTCTACTTGCTGACCCAGGCACGAGACCTGCCTGCCTGCAGATTCCACCAGATGGCTCCAGCAGAATTTCTGTGTGGACTGACTGGTGACAAGCTTTTCCTGCTGAAGCCAGTCAGTAAAGACTGGGAGAGTTGCCTCCTACTTCAAATGCACAGACACCAGCACAAGAGCACAAGGTTCATGAATAATCACGGAAACATGTCATCACCAAAGGAAAGAAAAGCTTCAATAACTGACTCTAAAAAAATGGAGATCTATAAACCTCCTGACAAAGAATTCAGAATGATTCTCAAAGAAATACAGTGAAATATAAGAAAACACAGACAACTAAATTAGGAAAACAGTGAATGAACAAAATGAGATGTCCAACAAAGAAATAGAAACCATTTAAAAAACCCAAACAGAAATCCTCAAGTTGAGGAATACAATGACTGAACTGCAGAATTTAATAGAGAACTTCAACAACAAATTCAACCAAGCAGAAGAAAAAAATCAGTGAACTTGAAGACAGGGTATTTGAAATTATCCAGTCAGAGGAACAAAAAGAAAAAAAAAGAGGAAAACAGTGAAGAAAGCTTACATGAATTATGGGATACCGTTAAGAGAAACAACCTACACATTACTGGAGCCCCAGAAAGAGAAGAGAGGAAGAAAGGGGCAGAACGCTTTTTTAAAGAAATAATAGCTGATAACTTCCCAAATCTGGGTAGGAATTTGGACATCCAAGTTCATGAATTTATAGGTCTCCAAAAAGTTTCAACCCAGGCAGTTCTTCTCCAAGACTTATTATAATAAAATTGTCTAAAATCAAAGACAAAGAGAGAATTTTTAAAACAGCAAAGGAAAAAAATTGCTCAGTTACAAGAGAACCCCCATGAGGCTATCAGCAGATTTCTTAGCAGAAACCTTATGGCCAAGGCCGAGTGAGATGAACCTGGAGGACATTATGCTCCGTGGAATAAGCCAGACAGAGAAAAACAAATACCATATGATCTCACTTATATGTGGAATCTGGAAAAAAAAAGAAGAAGAAGAAGAAGTTGAACTCACAGAAACAGAGTAGAATAGGGAGGTGGGGGAAATAGGACGATGTTGGTCAGAGGGTACAAATTTGCAGTTATGTAGGATGAATGAGTCTAGAGAGCTTATGTACTGGCATGTTGTCTATACTTAATGATACTGTATTGAACCCTGGAAGTATGCTAAGAGAGTAGAATCCAGGAAATTTTACATACACAAAAAATGGTAACTGTGTGAGGTAATGATATGCTAATGAACTTGACTCTAGTACTCATTTCATTATGTGTTTCAGATCATCTTATTGTGTACCTTAAATATATACAATTTTTATTTAAAAATTTAAAAAATGTTAAGTAATGAATAAAAATGATGATAATGATTGCTAATACTGAGTAATTTGCTATGTGTCAGGTATTGTACTAAGGGCCTTGGATTTTGCCACTTAAAGGAAATCACAGCTTTTTATAGGTTCTAGTGTAAAAGTATAATAGCCAAGAGTTAGGCATTTAACATCTAAATGTGATAGTACTTAATCATGTTTATTTTTGTCTTTTCATATTTAGAACTGAACAAGAATTTTGCTGTATCATTTCTGCTAGTCATTTAGCAGAAATTATTTATAAATTCATTTATAGGTAAAACAGCATTCCTGTGAGTCTTGCAAGAGATCTTATGAATATTTTTCTCTTAATCATAGTTGTCTTTCACCAAGGAGGGAATATTGAAACGCCCTTCCTCCCTATTTTTAAGTTCTTATGGTTGTTAAATCCTTTAAGTATTGTGCTTCAGTGTTAATTGAGATGTAGCTTAATATTTATAAACTTAAGAAGAACCCTTCCTACAGAGTTCTTTTTCAAATGTGCATAGTAATTATTTTATCTATTTTAAAAATTAAGATATTTAATATATTTCTTTTTCTCTGTTAGGTCACACATATATTTAGTTGCTTGACAGTGTGGAAACCCCACTTCCTTTTTAGCTCTCATGAAATAAAACTCAATTCAGTTCAATACTACATCAAGTATTAGTTGCAGGCTATGAGTCAGGCACTGTCTTGGGTATGGGATCACAAAATTTTTTAAAATGGGGCAAGATAGGGTCAGGGGATAAAGAGGTACAAATTATCATGTATATAATAAATAAGCTACAAGGATATATTATACAACACAGGGAATATAGCCAATATTTTATAATAACTCTAAATGGAATATAACCTTTAAAAATTGTCAATCACTGTGTTGTACACCTGTAACATATAATTTGTACATCCACTATATCACAATTTAAAAAAAGCATGAACATTAAAAAAATTGATCCTTACTCAAAAATAAGGGTCTCGGACTTCCCTGGTGGCGCAGTGGTTAAGAATCTGCCTGCCAATGCAGGGGACACGGGTTCGAGCCCTGGTCTGGGAAGATCCCACATGCTGCAGAGCAACTAAGCCCGTGCGCCACAACTACCGAGCTTTCACTCTAGAGTCTGCGAGCCACAACTACTGAGCCCGCAGGCCACAACTACTGAGCCTGCAGGCCACAACTACTGAAGCCCACGAGCCTAGAGCCCGTGCTCCACAACAAGAGAAGCCACCGCAATGAGAAGCCCGCGCACCACAAGGAAGAGTAGCCCCCAGTCGCAGCAACTAGAGAAAGCCCGCGCACAGCAATGAAGACCCAACGCAGCCAAAAATAAATAAATAAATAAATTTTTATTAAAAAAAAAAAAAAACAAACCACCTAGAGGGGTGGGGTAGGGAGGGTGGGAGGGAGATGCAAGAGGGAGGGGATATGGGGATTATATGTATACATATAGCTGATTCACTTTGTTTTACAGCAGAAACTAACACAACATTGTAAAGCAATTCTACTCCAATAAAAATGTTAAAAGAAAAAAGGGTCTCTGCCCCCTGAGAGTATGCAATTTAGCAGAGTGGACAGAATGAATGCAACTTGGTGTCATATAGTGAGATAAATTTGTTTCAGTGGGGAAGTTCTCAAGAAGATGTCGTTTTTGAGCAGGGTGTTGCAGGATCAGTGGAATTTTGCCAAGCAGAAGAGGTGAGAGGCCATTCCAGGCAGAGAGAGTAACACGAGAGAAGGTGGAGAGATTTTCATGTGGATGGTATGTTAGAGGACTCGAACTTGAACATGGCAGGCTGAAGAGGTGAGAGATGGGACGGGAAGTTTGTTGCTGAATTGTTAAGAGAGGCCTTGAATACCCCAGGTGTAGACTTTGGGTGCTGGGAGAATTTGAAGGTCTTTAAGCAAGTTAATGAAATGCTCATATCTATGCTTTATAAAGGTAATTTTGAAGGCCGACTGGAGTCAAGTAAGGAATACACAGAAAGACGTGGAGAAGGCACTGACCTGTCAACATCTTGTCAGTTGAGCTGTTATAAGACTTCTACGAGTTTAAACCTAAAAAAGCATCCTTTAATATGGGCATGCCACACTTTCTGGAGACATAATTTTTATTAAATTAAATAGAATTAGTTTAAAAATAGAAATATTCCTTGACTTTACTGTTTTTCCTGGGTGTAATGAGATTTTTAAAAATATAATTAAACTTTATTCTTGGGAAGGATTTCTTATTTTTACAGATTTGCTTTTTCTGTCCATTTTCACGAAGATTGTGTTTTGTAATGGCTGGGCATGGTGTTGCCATTGGGAAATCTGTTTATATGCAGAATTTTAACAGTAGACGGTGCCTGTGGTGGTATGTACGTGCTGCAGGTGCAGGAAAGGAATATCACCCTAGAAGACTCAATGAAAAGAGGAGCAAAATTCCTCGTGGAGTAAAGGAGGGTTTGGGAAGCAGAGAAGAGGATTTTAATCCAGTCAACTCACTGAGTGAAGGTTGTCAAAAAGGAGAAGAGTGAAATTGGGTTATCAACAGCAGTAGGGAGGAGTGGGGTACGTCTCCACTATCTCTGACACCATAATTCTGTTTTCGGGGCCTAAGAGAAATCTCAGAGGAATTTTTTTTTTTTTTATAATGTGAGAAAGTATTGCTCTCTGTGGTCACACATATTGTCTTGTTAACCTTTCAGGAATTTTTTTCCCTGACACTCAAGTAGAAATGGAGCTGTTAATTGTTAACAGGCACTTTTGTAACAACACCTGTAACCCTAGGTGCTCTGTTTTTGACAAGCCAAAAGACAAATTTATCCAAGCAAATCCAAGTTTATCTCATTATTCAGAGTTTCTCTTCATGTAACTTTCAATAAAGCCTATTCCAGAGAAGTCAGGCTAATGTTTATGGGCACAGAAGGTGGGTGGGATGAAGGGACAAATCAACATTCTCCTACCTACTTACTCGTCATGTATTCTTTGCCCATATGTAGGCACAGGTTGAACCTGTCTGGTGATTCTCCTTTATACAGAAGATCTGTGTATCTTAATGAGATTTTCTGTGGAATTTTTTTTTTCCTAACTTAAGTGCTATGATAGTCAAATGCAGTTTAACAGTAATACTCAATGAAATAGTCACACCTGTAGTCGACTGCTGTACCACCGTAATAATGGCATATATAATCATGTCTATGACTAATATCCATAATTGACCATTGTCATAGCTCCTTTTTGAAATGCAGAGTAAATGCTAAAATCCCAAAGCTACCTGATACAGTTTAGAATATTTAGGGGTAGGACATGATATTAGGAGAAGTATATATGAGTCTGGCCAAGTGAGAAATTTCCATAAATTATTTAGAGATGATCTCATAAGCAATGATCTGGAGAAGAAACAAGAATATAGCAGAGACCTGAGCTGAATACTATAGTTGTTCCTCCTTATTTATAAAACACCAGTGGCTCTTATGCCTTAATCACCTATCTTAGAAATTGGATATCCTCCAGCATGCCCAGAAAAAGCAAAAAGAAGTGCCAAATGAGATTGCCAAATGCCAATCACTTTTGTCATTGATTTAACCTCTGAGTATCTCCTATGACAAAATTAATATGTTTAAATTTTATATCAGGCTGTTGTGTGGTCTCTCTTTATGTAAAAACCTGACCATTCCTGGAGCATCATCCTGACCCTGTAGAGCTATGACCCTAATTCTTTACTTGTTGGAGAAATCATTTTCCTAATTCTTGTTAGTATCAATACATTAACTTGCATAACTCTCCGTAAACTAATCTCGATGTTCTCCAAACTCATTTTCTTTCTCTCCTGGCAAACATCGATTCCCTATGTCCATTACCATGGTCTTGTTATGAATGCTGAACTAGTCTTTTCATTTCTAGGGTCTCTTGGCAGCTCTAATTTCCCTAAATTATCTTATGGGTCATGTACCTCTTTCCATTTATTCTTACTTTTTTAGCAGTAGCAAAGTTTTTACTGTGCAGTGCTTCTCTACTGCTTAACAAATTCATTACGATTCCTTAGTTTGGTATTTAATTTCCTCACAACATGGATCCAGCCCACTTGCCCAGCACTTTCTCTCCCTGCCTTATATGAACCTGCTCTTTGGCCAACTTGGCTCCATCCGTTGCTCTTTCTGTTCTGTTGTTTATGGTGTTTCCTCCACTTGAAATGCTGTTTTCCCATTTTGACCTGTCCCATCCATCCGTCAAAATCCAACTCATGTACCATATTCTTATGTGGCCTTCCTTCTTCCTCACGTGGGTATATCCCAATAACTTTCTGTACCTTTTAACGTACCTTTCACTTTCTGCCCTGCATTCTAGATACCTGTGTATTTGTCTTTGCTGCTAGATTGTATGAGGTGTTTTCCCAAGGTTTGTTCCATTGTAATTACTATTTAATTTGGATATATCTATACCACTATTTATTGTAACATGACATTATCACCTCTTTTATTGGTGTTTTATTCTATAGGGACTAAATGGAAAATATCATAATATATCCATTTTATATGGCAGGGTTCATTTACAAGTTGTGACAACAAAGCCTGATGTATGCCTGCATGAAAGGAAACTTACTGTTCCTCCTACATAAAGTAGCAGGAGTGCTTTCAAAATGGTCTTAATAAGATTTGCTGTATTGAGACAAAGAACCATGACTTCATTCTTACTAACCTCAGAAACATAATAAACCACAGTCAGTTTTGGCATTAATCCAGTTTTACCATTAACTCTCTTATAAATTTTGATTAAGGGGTATTGCAGGACTTTTGTAATTAAGGGAAGTGCATTAGAAATTTTTTCCCTGTGGGAATTTATTTGTCATATTCTGAAAAATACTGAAGTTCTATGAGTGCTTGTAAACCTTAGGGATGGTAAAATACATGGCTGAACAACCATTTTTCTGAGGGGGGGTACCCAAATTAGTTGAAGGCTCAAGTCCAAATTTTTATTTTAACAAATAATTGATTGAATTAAAATATTTCTTGGCTGTGTAAATTTCACAGGAGTCACAAAGAAGCTGTTTTTCATGGTTCTATTCTCTAGATGTCATCAGCCCATAGATATATTTTATAATAATTTGTTGCTTTCTATAATCATGGATTAACAAATATTAACTACTCACACAAGTCTGGATCAGCCAATATATTTAACTCTGAATTTGTTAGGCTTTTATCTTCTAAAAGCATTTTGAAGGGTGCAGTTATATCATTAGATGCTTTTTCTATTTTAGTTTTGCTCTATAGCAGCTTAGAAAAGACAAGATTCTTTCTGAATAAGGGTTTAACTTGATGTGAGCATTTATACATTTTAAATCTATAAAAATTTTTAATTTTAGTTTTCTGTTGGCTCGCTTCATCAAACATGTTTTTTTTTCTTTAAAGATTTTGTCCCAAGGAAAATTTGAAGATTTCTTCCAAGTCAGTTTAAGTGACTATAGTAGAATTAGATCAACATGATCCTGCTTTTAACTGGCTGAATCAGTGACAACTTTATTTTTAAAGGAACATCTCTTTCAGAAAGTAGGAAGAGTGCTCAGTGTGGCCTGCTGTAGTGGTAGGTTTCTACAGTGAAGTTTTCCTCAGGTGGTGCTGATGATATGGACTGCTTTTACAGAATATATTTCTTCCCAATCTATTCAAGGTATAGGAGAACTGCAGTTTTTATAACCAGTGCACCTGATTAAGCCATTTAACTGACACCCTCCTTTTCTTTAACCTAAAAACGTTCTTTTCTTTTTAGACTTGAACTCTGTGCACTGATCATGGAATTATGTAGATTCCAAATATCTACTTCAATTTTCATTTTTTACATGTATTGTAAAATATTCTAGATGACCTCAGGGGAAAGCAGGAGGTTTTGGCCTTATTTTACTCCTGGCTATGGATAAAAATGTTCCCAGAGTCCCCTCCTACTGTGCACACATGAATAGTGATTATTATTGTCTATTGCATGAGTCCTATTTGCTTACCACAGTACTGAGCACTTCATATGCATTGATTCATCTTCAACATTATGCTACCTATATATTAGACAATTTTACTCTCCATTGTAAAAATGAGGGACTTGAGGCCACGTGAGGCTAAATAATTTGTCCATGGACTTGCATACTCTTTTTAACCACATTACTTTCTCTACCAAGCACACTTGAGGAAAGGCGTGAGGGCATCTGGTCAGTATTCTCTCTGTGGGTTCCAGCTGCGAAGCACCCTCTCTGTTCCAAGCATATAGCAATGCTAGACAAACTATGAAAACAGAAAATGCAAGAGTCGCAGCTGAGCTCATAATTTATCATCTCACTGGTCCACAAATGGAATGGAAGTTCAAGTGCTGATTTGTAATCTGTGTTGAGGCCTCTGGCCTCCTGAGCTCTGCAGGTGGACTCGGGGCCGGTACAACTTGTGCAGGGAAATGAGAAATTAAAGTCATCCTACACTAGGTGGAGATCCAGAGCGAGCCTCACTCTGAAACCAGGTTGTAGAGAAGGGCCCCTCTACTTCTGAGCAAGGATGCAAACTCCGGAGACTATCACTTTTGTAGACGTTAAGGTGGCAAGAGAAAGACAACACGGCTGTTAAACTAAGAACTGAACCAAATCACTCGCTGGTTCAGTGACGTGACTGGTAATAATCCAGATGTCGGGACAATGTAATACTCAGATCACCAATATGAAACTGATTACAGATGGGTAATTCTGGGCACAAAATGAGCACAGAGTCATTTGTAAGAAAAAGATGATGAGAGCTATTGGATGGAGCTGTTTCAAAGCACTAAATAAAACTAAACAAAACATCTTCCATACTCCAATAAAGACATTAAAAAAAAAAAAAATCCTCCCACTTCACATGAGCTTGCGGAACAAAACTCCAAAGCACATGAGGAAGCCTAAAGCTACAAAAGAACCAAGGAAAATGGCCATTGAAATAAACTTGACCCAGAAGAAATTAAAATATTGAGACACCATGGCAAAGTATATTTTGGATGCTCAAAATATAAACAAAGGATTGCCATTCATGAAGAAGGTAGAAAATCCTGCAATAAAAATAGTCAATTATTTATTTACAAATATTTATTAAGATCAAACTATGTTCTACACACTGTTATAGGTGCTAGAGATGCAGCAATGAGCAGAAGTAAATCAAATCCATATCCACATAGAGAGTTTACATTCTTGTGGGGAGTTTTACCTTTTAGTTGCAGAAATGAAATAAGAATAGGCAGAAATCTTGGAAATGAAAAAGATAGTCATTGAAATAAAATTCCCAGTAGAGGGGCTTCCCTGGTGGTGCAGTGGTTGAGAATCTGTCTGCCGATGCAGGGGACACGGGTTCGAGCCCTGGTCTGGGAAGATCCCACATGCCACGGAGTGGCTGGGCCCGTGAGCCACAACTACTGAGCCTGCACGTCTGGAGCCTGTGCTCCGCAACAAGAGAGGCCACGATAGTGAGAGGCCCGCACACCGCAATGAAGAGTGGCCCCCGCTTGCCGCAACTGGAGAAGGCCCTTGCACAGAAACGGAGACCCAACACAAGCCAAAAATAAAATAAATAAATAATTAAAAAAAAAAATTTCCCAGTAGAAAGGATAAACTCTAGATTGGCAAAGACAGGGTTTTTTCATTTGGAAGATATTATTTAGGAAATCACCAAAATTGCAGTAATGGGGAAATAAGATCTTAAAAGAAAGTGTACGTGTGTGTGTGTGTGTGTGTGTGTGAGAGAGAGAGAGAGAGAGAGAGAGAAAATGGATGAGATTATGGGGAAAGATGATATCTGAGATTATTTTAGAATTGAAGACAAGACTCCTTAAATTGAAAGTACAATCTAAGGACCTATCTGGATAAGTAAAAATAAATCATCACCTAAACACTTTGTGGTAAAACTTCAGAACATTGAGGATAAAACCAAAATCTTAACCTATCAGAGAAAAAATATGGACTAGCCCCCAAAGACAATTGAGAGCAGACACCAAGAGCAATATTGTGGGGAAAACTTCACTGTCAATCTACATTCTAGAATTTTTATTTATTTATTTATTTATTTATTTATGGCTGTGTTGGGTCTTCATTGCTGTGCGCAGGCTTTCTCTAGTTGTGGTGAACGGGGGCTACTCTTCGTTGTAGGTTGCAGAGCACGGGCTCTAGGCGCGCACCGTAGAGCACAGGCTCAGTAGTTGTGGCTCACGGGCATAATTGCTCCGCGGCATGTGGGATCTTCCCAGACCAGGGCTCGAACCCGTGTCCCCTGCATTGGCAGGCGGATTCTCAACCACTGTGCCACCAGGGAAGCCCTAGATTCTAGAATTTTATTCCAGAGTATACCACTGACAGACATGGATCAAAAATATTAATTGAATAATGAACTTGAAAAACTGAATATTCTTGAGGAAGCAAGTGTAGAAAGAAAGTGTGGATTTTAAAAAAAATAAAGAGGAATAGAAACTTCTAAATGTCATCAAATTTAACTCTTGCTATAAAAAGTAATAACAAATTTCTATGTTAAAAAAAAAAGGTGAGACTTGGGAATTCCCTGGCGGTCCAGTTGTTAGGACTCCGAGCTTTCCCTGCTGAGGGCGTGGGTTCAATCCCTACTCAGGGAACTAAGATCCCACAAGCCATGAGGCACAGCCAAAAAAAAAACAAATGTGACTGCACAAAAGTAAGAAATATGAGAAGGCTATAAAAGAAGAAGAAATACAGATGGATGACAATATGTGCAAATTGAAAATGACAACACCAAAGGTTGAAATTCTAATGCCATCAACGTGAACAAGGATATGGAACAATGATCACACCTGTTCCTTGGTGCCTCCACTTGGACCAGCTGTGTGGGTGACCTTGTAAAGCATGGAAGTGACAAATGCCAGCTTCTGGGTGGTGTTAACCCTGGGAGGGGAGAGTCTGGAACAATGGGTGTGGACAAGTGTGATAACAAGGGATCACCTGTATCTGTAAGGTTTCATTCCTTTAAAAGGGGAAGCAAAAGCGCAAAATTCTAATTTGTTAAAGCATGGAGGTGTGTACATGGGTTTTCATAGCATCAGCCTAAATACGTACCTGTATAATTGAAGTGAAAAGACACTCAGAACTTTCAGGAGACCCTGAATTTTTATGCACAGCAGTAAAATTTATAAAATAACCTGTCTTCTGGTAATGAGGGCCTTTAGTTAAAACCCGACTCTATCAGGACCTATCAGGACCTATCAGGCCATACAGAGTCTACCCCTTCTGGCTTCTCTAAGTTGCTCATTTAGTCCAATAGCTTCAACCTCATTGCATGTTTCTGTACTTCACACAATTCAAGCTCATTTCCTCTCCTCTTAACAGCAATCCTCTCACATTGTTGTTATCTCCTTCTGAGACAGGGGAAAATCTAGAACATTTTAAGATGTATCAGATTCCTTTGATTTTCCTCTCAATCCAGTACTCTTAGTAGCTGCTGATGCAACCTTCTGAGTGGAACTGTATTTTGATGGCACGTGATGGATGTTCCACTTTGCAGGGGTTCCTGTCATGGTAACCCAATTGTCATGAGCCAGGCACTGCCTGGGTTTGCTGTAGTCCCCAGACTCCTGTCAGCATTATATGCTCAGGAGCGGTAGGTAGCTCTGGGATCCGGGCTGAGGGAATAATTCATCCCTGCTGTGGACTCTTCTTCACCACATCTTTCTACCAAGCACAGTTGAGGAAAGGCATAGGTACATCTGATCAAGGTATCTCTCTGGATTCCAGGTTTGAGGTACCACCTCTGTTTCAAGATGATACATGGAAATCTCCTAGGAGTTCAAAATGCTTTGGATGCTGAACTGTTGTAAAATTTCTGTTGTAGTTTGAATTTGTGTTTGAGAGATGAACAGACCTTCTCGGTGAGAATGTGCATAATTTACATTTTGGAAGTTAGAAGAAGTTAAAGCTTTCCTAATTTAAAGTGTGAATTTTGATTAATCCATGCTACTTTAGCTTAAAAAGACAAAAAAACAAGCTGCATTACTGCTAGCTACTTCTAGTAATTGGAATAGCAGTGTGTGTGTGTGTGTGTGTGTGTGTGTGTGTCTAGTGGGACTCAGAATACCAGTGCTGGGCATGAAGTTCTCTCTCACTGATTTACTGATTATGCCCATTGCTACTCATGCATTGGATAATGATCCACCAATAGTTTGAGGTCCTAAAAGGTTCTCTGAAACACCAGTCTAATGAGTTTTATTTCAATATCTAGTCTGACAATCATTCTAACATTATTTTGGTATATCAATGTTAAGTGTTGACAGCTTTAAAATAATTTCACTTCATTAAAAACATACTCGCTTAAATATAACTTAAATGTCCTGTCTTCATGGGTCATTCTCTTACCATTTCTGTTTAGTATTGAGCTAATAGCTAAATGAACTCAGCAATAATTCTTTGGAAATCACATTTAATTATTGCAGGCCACTAGGATTCCACCTAGTGTATTAAAATAGTGGTTGTCGTATTGCATCCTGGTGACCAAAAAGAGTCAGTGTATCTTCAAAGAGGGTTTTACTTCCAATCTGAACATAGCTTAGTGGCTGAAAGAATCCAACTAAGCAGTCTGTTTAAAACTTGTGTTTTGAGTATTATTTTCATAATCTGACATTTGCACAGTAAGTAAAAACTGGATGTTTTTCAGTAGTCATAAGAAAATATCTTTTTTCAACTTTTATAATAATATTAATGACTGTAAATATCAATGAGCACTTAATCTGTATTGTGTACCATCCTAAGCATTTTATTTGTGCTGACTTCATCTTCTTGGTCACCTTGTGAAGTAGAAACTAATGTGATCCCCAAATTGCAAAAGAGGAAATTGAGACACACACAAATTAAGTAATCTCTCTAAAGCCATGCAATAAGTAATGGAGCTGATGGTAGGTTTAATCATTTTTTTCTGAGTGGAAGACTTTTTTGCAGTCCCACTCATCCTAGCGCTCAACACTTTGTCTTTTCATTTGTCTTTAAAAGGAAGTCAGTGGAACTTGCATGTCTTCATGCTTTTTAATTTTACTAACAATAAATGATCATTTATTCTTTGTATTCTTACAGGGCATTCTACTTGGACAAGTCAAATTCACCACCAAACTCCACATCCAAAGCTGCTTATGTAGATAAGGTAAAAATAGAAGATTGCATTGGCTGATGCTTTGCCATTTACCTCCCTTATTTAATTTTGCTGGCGTTGTTCTTGAGCACTGTGTAATTCATAAACATCCGTGGTCTCTGATTCTGTTATCTCCATAATAAAATATTTTAGACTATTCACTGTAAGTTGTAACGACTGTGAATTATATCCCATCTAAAAGGATTTCTTTCTACTAAACATGTTGAACCTTACGGGCATCGTTTTTTTCTGCAGCTCATGAGGCCTCTCAACGTTTTGGATGAACTGTATCGACTGGTAGCCTCGTTTATCAGATCCAAGCGCACAGCTGCCTGTGCGAACACGGCTTGCAGCGCCTCTGGCGTCGGGCTGCTCTCGGTGTCCTCGGAGCTGTGCAGTAGGCTGGGGGCCTGCCACGTCATCATGTGCAACAGCGGCGTGCATCGGTATGTGACTTCCTCCTTGCCTGCATCTTTGCCTGCATCTTTGCTATACCTTATTACATTCGGAGGTTCTTGTTTATTACATTTAGCTCCATGATATTATAGCTGGAAACATTCACAGGGCTCAGATATATTTGGAATAAGACTTTAGAAATCAGATAATTCTTGCACAGTGATTTCTGGCTTTGGTTCTTCTATTTTCAGTGACTGTTTATTCATACAAATGAATGCAGTCCCACATTTATATCACTGTGGCCTAGAATCTTATCACCCTTGTATTTATATTAAGATTTATATTTTAGGTACAAAATTTTGCATCTGTTTTATTCACTCTAGGAACTTAACTTGGTAGGGGCTGGTGACTAGCAAAACAAAACTTTTTCTTCAGTGGTTTGGATCCCTGTTACCCAACTGTGGTGAGCTAGACGCTGCCTTGGAGTTACTGCTGCCTTCCTACTCCTGGAAAAATCGTAGTGCAGGAGCCCACACAATAACATGCTCTTCCTGAAAACGTAAGGAGAAGTCTCAGATAGGTCCCCTTCAGCTGGTCTATCTTAAGCAGCAGTGCTGGGTCTGGGAAAGCTGTGGTAGGTGCATAAATTCCTACAGCTACATCAGATGCAAATGTGAGGGGAGAACCCCGAGTCAGGTCCTGCTTCAGAATCACTTGTTCCTCTTCTATCACCTCTCCATTTTTCACAGCAAAATGAAACCATGTAGGTGGAAACAAGAGGGCAGCATTTAGTCCTCACTGTAGGCAGAGAATCTGCTGTCACCACTCATAGTCTCTTCTTAGTAAGAGGCCAGTTAGGTTTTGAGTGGATGGTGGTTATTGTTTATTCAAATTTACTTGCTAATTAACCCAGGCAAAGGACTGCAGTTGGTGCTATTAGCTGGGTAATGTCATAAATGGGTGATATTCATGTTAGAGACATAAAGCATGAACAACAAACAACAAAAATAATAGTAAATATTCATATGACAAAATAAGATAACAAAAACATAATAAAAAGTAACAAAAATAACAGGTTACCTAGACTACGAGGAAAAATAAATGATCTAGGAAAGTTACAGCTAAAAAATAACATTCAGAAGGAACACAGATCTTTGAGATGGTTAGAACTTGCCATGGAGAAGGTAGCGTTTGAACTGGGTTTTGATAGGTCAGGGTTTGAAAGAGGTAGAAAGAGGGAGAAAGACAGTTCAAATCAACAGGTTCTCATCTGTGACATTCCATTTGACTTGATGTGCCTGAATTCTAGTTTACAAGTCCTACACAGCATGTCCGTGCTTATGAAGTGTGACAAGACTTTATTTCTCTAAAAGGAGAATTAAATTTTTGTGGGTGACACAATATACAGAGTTTTCTGCTTTATTTTAATTGCTGTGTACTTTGTGCTCTATTGCAAGCTTACTAAGAGCTTAATTGAAATATCATCTGCAACTAAATGAGTAAAATATTATTTCATCATTTTTTTTACTAGCAGAGAAATGCTCTCTGCCTCTGATCAGTCATATTCATTCATTCTGTTCCCATTCATTCATTCATTTATTATTCATTCACTCAGTTAATATGCATTGAGCACTGTTTATGTGCCAGCACTGTTCTAGTTGCTGGGATAAAGCACTGAAAAAAAAAAACTCCCTTCTCTCATATAATGTAAATCATGTTGGGGTGAAACAGATGATCAAGTAAACAAATAAATGAGTAATGTGGTAGGTGGAATAAATACAGAAAAGAACAGAAGTCAGAGAGGTAAAAAGGGACAAGATGGGATGAAGGGCGGGCAACTTCCATGGAGGAAATTTCATTAGAGACCTGTGTGAAATGAAGGAGTGAGTTATGCAGATATCTCAGAGAAAGAGCATTCCGTCTAGGGAGCAGAGTACAAATGTGGGAGCCCTAGTGGGGGCCAGCATGATGTGCTCGAGAACCAGCACAGTGGCCACGGTGGCCTCGGCAAAGTGCCATCCCCTTGATTAATGTTCTTATCCTACTCTGGTGCAAGATCATAGTTATCTGAGGACCGTGACCACCAAGGGACACTCCAGGCTTCAAACTACAAGCATACGCTCTTATCTCCACATGAATTCACTGGAAGTTAATGCAGTTAAATTTGCCATTTAATGGAATTCCCTGGCTGTCTAGTGGTTAGTACTCTGTGCTGCCAGTGCAGGGAGCCCGGCTTCGATCCCTGGTCGGGGAACTAAGATCTCGAAAGCCACACGGTGAGACCAAAAAAAAAATTTTTTTTTAATTGCCATTTAATCCTAGAACCGTGACCAAATTGTCCAAATTATTCTCTGAGGTGTCCCATGAACAATTTTAGAATTTAACTACTGATGGGTAGGAGAAACAGATCGATGTTCCACAACCATTTTATAATTGCCGTATTCATTGATTGGTGTGTTGGAATCACAAATAACATTGAAATTTCAAAGTATTTTGACTTTTTCCAATTCTACAGTTCAAAATAAATATGGCTTTAGTTAGTTCATTTCAGAGACATTCACTGAGGTGTAGGCACGAATTCCCCATGACAGATGCTGAAATTAAGGTTAAAACTATTTGAAAATAGTACGGTTTTATTTTTCTATTATGCAGAATAAAATAGGAGTTTAACATTATCTTTAGTCTTTCAGGGAAGGCTATGCTTAGATTTTTCATGGTGATAAAATGCGTGCTAATTTATATGGGAATCAGAAATCTCACATAAGACCGTTCCTAAAACAGTTCTTTAGTAATTATAATTCAGACAGCTAGAAAGGAACCCAAGTAGATCCACACTTACACTAAACATTGAACGTGGAGGTTTACCCTCAGGTTCTGGTAAAGGGGAGAAGTTCATAATATGAATCAGAATAAATACTACACAGACTGTTTTACCATTCGCTTTTAAAATTAAGATGAGAAATGGTTAACAATATCGTATCCACATTAGATAATCAGCTTCCTGCCTTGTCTGATTTTATTCACCAAAAAAGGGAATCTAACATTTTTTAAAGTATAGAGTTATATGGCCTATGTTTGACATTAAAGAGAAGAATGTGATTTTTCAGAATGAAAAGGCAGATTTAATTAGCATTAATGTTTAGACGTTTTAATGCCAACCTGAATTAGATGGCAGGGTGGCATACAACAGTGAATGCAAGATTAGGAGGAATAGAATTCAGGATGAATTATTAAAATCTTTTCATAGCGTTTAGCCCAGCTTTGTTTATTAAATTCTCTTTCCTGGGGCAGTCCTTTATGTGCATTACAATTCTGCTGATGAACTTTCCTGCACACGCTTTCCTCAGTCATTTACTTATATTAAATACCTCCATTGCTATTGAATAGTGAAAGAAGATTGTCTTTTTTTAAGATCAGGATTTTTGCCTTTTAAACAGTATACATGATATTAAAAGGTAGTTTAATAAATGGAAATTTTCCAAAATTTCCTATCCTGATCTGCCTTCTTTCATTTTCAGTTTTAATCATCTCTTACACCTTCTATCAAACAACATACATCTGATCATAGTTTTATTAGTATAGTTTAATAATCTGCTTTATGTTCATAGTATCTATTTACCTATCTACCTACCTATCATCTATCTAAAACGTCCACACAGACTTTCCCGTGATCACTTTTATTTGCTACATAATATTCTAGCCACTTGATACACCACAGTTTACTAAACTATTAATTTAGTGGTTTATCTTCTTTCTCTACTGCCCTTAATGCAGAGAGACATCTTTATGTAGCTGTTCAAATTTCCATTTTATTTTCCATTAAGCTAAAAGTAAACAAAAATATCCTCCAGATACAATTAGTGTGTCAAAGAGCTTAAACCTCTTTGGTTAATGTATTATTATTTAAGTTCCCAAAAGGATTGTCCTTGTAAAAACCCAACAGAAGGTTAGATAGTTGTTTGCCATCTTTACCTTGTCTTCAGAGGCTGTTAGAACCCATTTATCTATTGTGCTTCTCTACCAGGTGTACGACGATATTGTATTTCAGCAGTGCTTTAATTTATACATCTTTGATCATCAAATACAAACATTTGAATATCTTTTGAATTTTCTTTCCTACAAAGAGTCATGCTTTATATTGTCCATATATCTGCTTTATAGGCAAAATTCTTTTTTGCCCATTTGAACGTTTGTAAAGTATTGAATCAGCGCTGTGGCTTTTAACGTTCTCTTTTGTTCCATGCGGTTATTTGCTGCAGATCCGCAAGCATGCTACCCGGGTTCTAAATTTCCCTTTTATTGCCTCCTGCAGCATCCTTCCATTCACTGCGGTATTTCATTTTGTTTTGCTCCTTTATTCCCATCCCTGCCTAATAGCCAACTGTTTTCCTTTAACTGTTATGAATTAGCACACTGCAAATGTTGTAAACCCTAAGCATGAGTCTTATCGCATCCAAAAACAGAGATGCCATATTCCTCGCACTACATTTGCTTCTGCTTCCTTCACCAGTGGAAACAGTAGGTGGAAATTTCCAGAGGCTACCTGAAAGGTTATGTCAAGGAAATTTCTAGTGAGGGCAAGGAATCTGGAATCCCAGTGTTTCCCTTTAAGGACCTGTTCCAGGGACTTTTTGTACACGTACTCTTTGTATCTGTTAATAATGGACTTTCAGCCATGTCGGAGTCCCGGGATGGTCCTGCAGGAAGGCGGGGTGATTTGAACACAGGCCTCATGTCTGACTCACCTGTGATGTCTTAGTACCAAAACCTTGGAGATCTGTACACATAAATTCCCGTTTATCTTTATGTTCTGTTGTGAGGATGAATCTCTTCCAGGAAACAAGACCCTGCATTAGCTAACGTACTTGGTGTTCAGTCACCAGTGAGGGATGTGAACAGCGGCGTCAGGAGGGGCTCCCTGCGCCAGGGGTTCACCGGCGCCTGTAACTGCAGCATCATAATCACGTTGTTTTGAACCCCACGCAGGTGTGAGGAGGAAACAGTCTGGGGCAAGGTCAGCCTGTTCTCATTATTGAAAAGCATAATGATGATGAACATTAAGCTGGCTGCCATCTATGTATTCCGGCGTTAGACTGCTTTTCCTTTTATACATTGTGGAAACTCGTTTTAACATATATAAAATTTGGGGAACTAATAAACTATATATATATATATATATATATATGTATATATGTGAAGTTTCTAACTTAAAAGGGTATATTTCCAAAATGCATTTCTTAGTTGGTTATTTAGAAATTGAGACATTTTTTCACATTGGACAGAATTGCAGAGCGTGGTCGAATTCTCAGAATCATCCCTCTTCCGGCAGAAACTTACAAAACCTATCATGTGACCATAGTATAGGACCCAAAGTATGATTATAAGCGTTTGTTAGAAAAGTGAAATCCAGGAGTTAAAATATAAAAACAGCTAAAGGGAAATATGTATTACCAATTTGGTTAACGAAACAGTTTTCATTTCAAATGGAGATAAATAGTGTAGTGATTCTTGGTTCATATAAGCAATTTTTAAAAAAAAAAATTTTTTTAGGCAACTATCAATTAACAGTTTTAAAAACCACTTTTGTTTGACATTTAAGGACTCTTTCTTAGCAATATTTTATTCTGTCATCATCATGGCATCAAAGGACAAATTGATAAATCGGCCCAGATTAAGGAAATGGAGAATCTTATAAAAGTAGAGCACTCAAGGTAACCTGGCTTAGGTAATCAGAGTCCTAACAGGGCAGATGATGAAGCTGCATCTTTCTCCACTGTGCAGCCAAAAACACATTAAGTAAGAGGAGTGGATTTACTCTGGGGATTTCCATATGTAGGTTAGACTCTAGGTATGGGAGGGCAAAAATAAATTACTGCAATAAGCAAATGTAGGTTCGAAATGTATCCATTTATTTTTCTGTCCAAAAATGACTTGGAAGATTAGCAGCAAGGTTAGTGGAAATCTTGAATTTTAAATCTCCAGAAAGATGGCTAAATAGAACAAAAGAAACTGCGAACTCATGATGCCAGGATACTGTACATTCGCAATAAGAAGTCCTAAAATTATGCTCGTATAGTCAGGAATCTGAAACACATTAGTCTAAAACACTTCCTTTATATAAAGGAATGAGAGAGGTGACGTTTAAAATTGTTATTAGATATGGCTGCAGTTTTGATTATTTTTCTTTAACAGTTATAATTTGATTATGATCAATGCAACCATTCTCATTTCTTTGATATCTAATAAAATCATTAATGAATGAAAACCAAAAAAACCTCAAAAATGAAAATACAAAATTGTGTACTAGTCTTTAGAAGAGAAAAAAATAAGATGCTATAATAATGGGGCTCTGGGAGAAAGACAGAATATATCCTACTCATGCTATAAGTATAAATCTTAATGACTCTGCCAAACTCATAGAAGCAGAGAATAGAATTGTGGTTACCAGGGGCTGGGAGTAGGGGAAAACAGGGAGACAGTTGGTCAAAGGGTACAAAGTTTCAGTTATGCAAGGTGAGTAATTCCGGAGATGTGACATAACAACAATGCAACTATACTTAATAATACTGTATTATATACTTGACATTTGCTAGGAGGGTAGATCTTAAGTGTTTTCACCACTAAAAAAGAAAAGAAAAAGACAATGTTAACTATGTGAGGTGATGGATATGTTATATTAGCTTGATTGTGATGAATATTTCACAATGTATATGTATATCACATCAACAGGTTGTATACTTTAAATTTATACCATGTTTAATTGTCAGTTATACCTCAGTAAAGCTGGGGGGAAGAAAGAAAAGTAAACCCAGATTTTCAAATTATACTGAGTTGTAAAGTAGGCAAATAAAACTCCATGATTTATGCTAATTTAAACAAACAGATAAATAAGTTTATTCTCTTAAAATTATGGGAAGAAATCAAATATTTCAAATATGTTATAAGTTTTATTCTTTTACCTTGTTTCATTATCTTTTATAAAAGTTCTTTACTCTGAAGAGGTAGATGGCCAGATTTACATATATATTTGTTTTCTTGCTTAGATTTTTCTTTGTAATTGATATGAATCTTGATAAATTAGTGATGAAATTATTCTATTTTAAAATGTTCGTTGTTTTCATTAGTTTACTATGAAAGAAGAATAAAACAGTAATAATGAGAGTCACTTCTTATTGCAATGGTTTCTAGCTCTGCCAGCCAGTAATCATGGGCCAGACATGCTTTAATTTAAGTACATATAAAGTCAGAGCTTACACATTATTACCTCCTATCATTAAGATTGGAAAATTCTAGGCACATTAAACATATCTTGCTAAAATAATCTAAATACATAATTTGGAGTGATATTTCATCTGTTTTTGCGAAACTCAATTTTACTATTATATTAGTAAAATTTAAGTATTTACATTTTAAAAATGTAGCTATTTAAAAGTGATAAATGTATTGACAGAATCGACTTTCAAAAGTGTTAAATAGGGCATGATTCTTCAAATTTTCTTTTAAAGAAACTGAAGTGATTGTTTTTCCTAAACCTGCAAAATTATATTTAAAGCACAGTAAAATTCCAGTCATTCTCTAGGATCTCTTCCTGAGGGCTTCAATGCTAGTGGGTTTATAAGTGCTCTAATAAATGACATAAGCCAAATTTTCTGTCCTCCAGAGGGAGGGAAGAAATATGGGTATCTCACCAATATAAATGGTTCATTTGCCAGCACTTTCCGAACTGCCTCTTTTTCTCTATGACCTGGAGCAGGAGAGCAGGTGGTGTGGAGGAAGTTGAAGGGAGGAAGCAGCAATTTCTGCCTCTAAGATGTTAATTTTAAATTGGCAATAGGTCATCTAACACCCTCGGGAGGAATACTGAGGAGTGAGATTTAAATCCTGTTAAGCAGGAAGGATGGAATGTAACACCTGTTATAGGTTTTAAAGCATGAATAGTGTTTACCAGGTGACGGAAATGGAGAAGGACGTTCCATGTAAAGAAATAGTATGAAAATACAATATTGAGGTGTGAAATAGCATACGACGGGGCTGGAGGTCACAATAAAGAGCTGGCTATTTCTGGGCGGTGAAATGAGAAGGAAGCAGTGTTGGGAGAAGAAAGGAGCAAGAAAGACAGGAATTGGAGCATGGACGGCCCTGCCTGCTGGGTTAAGGGTTTGGGACTCCCTCCTAGAGCCCCTAGGAAGCCAATGAAAGGTTTTCAGCAAAAGAATAACATGATTAGATGTTTTGAAAAATATTTTAAAAATAAAGATCAGTACCATGGTCTATGATGGGACAAGGATGGAGGCAGGGAGACAGCTAGGATTTTACAGGAGTACAGTGACATGATGAGATCCAAAACTAAGGTATTGGCACAGAGGTTAGAAGGGAAAAGACAGATGGGAAAGGTATGAAAAGGCAGTAAACAGAACTAGATGAGCTGGTGAGGAGTAGAGAACAGGGGAGAGGGAGAGTTTCTGATGATTCCAGCTGGGAAAGATTGGGGGAGGGAGGATGCCACGGGGAGAAATATACATCTGTCTTTGAGGGGACTGGGGAGAGGGATGTTGAATTAATCTGTTACATGTTCAGTTTTAGATGCTCACAATGTACCTATATGGGGATGTACTTTGATGGATTCATAGTCAGCAAGGACTAGAAGTATATATGAGTACAAATGGGTATAATAACAATAAATAATAACATATATATGTAATCTCAAGGGGTAATGGAAAAACACTGCTAGGAATTTTCTGGGAACAAACCAGGTGTTAGGAGCAGGGAAGAGGTATTCCAGGAAAAGGCACAGAAGCGTAAGCAAAGAATAATTGGCTGCCAATTGTGGAAGGTGAGAAAAGATCACCAGGGAGTGTAGGGAGAGTATTAATATTCCCTGGTTCTCCACTGCCCTGTCCTCTGTGCACCCGTGGAGCCTCAGAATAAAACACTATAGGATCCACAAGAAAGGAATGAAAAATATTCAAACAAATCTATTTAGTATCTTGGATAAACAGGTCAAAGAGAAGACAATCATGGTACAATGTCAAAGGATGGGGGAAACAGATGAAAATCGCATACTGGACACCCCTTAAGTATTGGTGTCATCAAAGAACCTACAAGGAGTAAGGACAAAAGTCAGAGAGCCAAGAGAAAGGATGAACTAGAGAGGGAGTGTTGAGGAACTTCGATAGGTACCCGACCTATTCAGTTAAATTCCAAAAACATGAAACAGAAATAAAATCAATTGGTGAAAGAGTCCAGGCTGAAGAATTTAAAATGCAGAGAAGCAGATTCAAACCTGGTGACAGTGGTAAAGTCCTACCTTACACGCAGATGTTTCATATTCATACACATTTTCAGCCAAGCAAATACCTCCTCTAGCCCCTAAGTGCTCAATTACCCATCCCCAAAGGTCTGCAGTTACCTCTGTGCTCACCTCAGCAATGAAACGTGTCAAAGAAAAACACACCCTAATGTGCCTGAAGAGAAGGGAATGAGGGATGTGGAATGTTTTTGAAGCCTAGGTTTAAAGCTAGACACTGAGAACTTTCCGAGAATGTGTTGAAAGTTGCAGTAGAAAGTCCTGTTATCTTTAATGGGAATTTCATGGTTAATTCCCTGTGCAATGCTGAAAATGTGCCCCTTAGATGTGATTGATTTTTTGCCTTAAGATATATGGAGTGAACCGCATATTCAATTTGGCTCTGCTTCTGCTGGCAGGATCTCTCTCCAGCTGTTGCCCATCGCTTTTCCATTCTGTTCAGTTGTTTTCCATGGTGCCCGTCTCTGCTTGCCATCTCTTTGCTTTTTTTTTTCAAATACTCATTAACCCCTTGTCTTTCAGCTCCAGACTATGAGACATAGGAGTTAGTACAGTCATGGGAAGATTTCATCAGTACTGTCTCTTTGACAGGAGTCAAATAACAATGCTGAAATTATCAATAGACACCCGGAAGTTATGTCTATAAAATGTACTGGAAACTTGCCTGAATGATCACTGGCTTTTGGATTGCACCTATTGTTAGACCGCCATTCAAATTCTCCTAAAGGGAGAATGTAAATATTTAATATTTTATTATCCATGCATATGTGTCTATAAGTGAATTCTGTATTTTTGAAAACAAATAACTGTTGGCCCTTTTTTCACAAGAGTAGGAGTATTTCCGTGTTTCATTGAGAAAAGTGCCTTCTCTGTTATAGGGGAACAAGGACAGAGGTATTGGGTTTTTGAAATCCCTGCTGACTGGTGACGATCTTCTCAAGCTTTTCATTTATCACAAACGCATTGCTCAGGGTGACCAGGTTGGGCAGGATCAATAGGTCAGCAGAGGTCCTTTCCATATTAATTGTGCAGACACTCTGCCTGTGTTGAGCCACAGCAGCCACTTTGGCATTGATTCCTATTTAACGGACTGCCTTAGCCCTCAGATGTATAGTTCTTCCTCGGTGTGAGGTAATAAAAGGAAGCAGGGAAAATAAAACCCTGCAACAGTAAACAATTAGTTTCTTCAATCGGGTGCTTCCTTCTAGTTGTCAATATACTTTTCACAGTGGTACCCTGTGCTCAGTGGTTAGAAGTAATTAGAAACCAGAATAAATGAGATCACTGCAAGAATGAACACGCCTTACCCAGCACAGTGCATTTTATATAGAAAAATGCACATCTGTAGTAGAGAAGGAACGCAGTCTTCCTTCAGTTTATTTTTACTACGTGATTGCTTTACAATCGATATAATTGTTCAGCAGGTTTCAAATCTAGTTTCTTTTTAATCATGAACACATTTCAGTACGATGAGGTCTACATTCGTAGTGAAGTAGTTTGGTCTGGCTGCATTAGTCTCTACCAAAACGGTGCATTTAGCATGCAGTGCTGAGACCAAGATTGGGACTGTTAAATTATGGATGTGGGGAGTTGGGATTCTCTAAAAGCAGTGATCTATGTGATGTGATTTTGGTATAATGGAAAGACCCTGGATTTTGAATTAGAAAACTGGTTTTGAATCCTGTTACTTACTGTGTGACCATGATTCCGTCATGGTCTCTCAGAGATTTATTGGTGGAATGGGAATAATAATTTCCTTTTGCAAAAGGTGGCATGAGGATTAAGTGAGTAATATATGTGAAGACATCTACTGCAGGACCTGGCAATAGTGTACACTCAGTTGTTTCTATCTTCATCTGTGTTTCTGATGGTGAATCCATCTTCTCATTGCAGAGGTAGAAATATGAAATGCATCTGTTTAAAATGACTAGATCATACCTACTAAAATAGGGAAACGTTGTATGTAAAACAAAATCACAGTGGTTGCTAAGAGAGTAGATCTTAAACGTTCTCAACCACAAAAAAGAAGTGGTAATTATGTGATGGAGGTGTTAGCTAACTATAGTGGTAATCGTCTTGCACCATGTAAGTGTATCAAGTCAACATACACAACTTTAACCAACACAACGTTATATGTCAATTATACCTCAGTAAAGCTGGAGAAATCACAGTGATGAGTCACAATAGGATGTAAGAAGAGTATGAAAAATATGAATTCACTCCTCTGACCTATAAGAAGTAGAATACACAAAGCACGGGACCCTGTTAGAGCTTATTTTTAGAATCCTCCATTGATAGCTTGTAGAAAGTTGTTCAAGAACAGCAGAACGGGATCCCCTTGAATTCAAGGATAGAAAGTCTTCTTCCCTCGTGTCAAAAACCAAGAGTATGTGTTAGAATAACAACAAATATTTAGGACTTGGAAAGAATCAGGAGCTGGCATTTGTGCATTCATTCATTGAAGGACAGAGGAGTTATTTATAGAGCACTGCTATGGGGCAAGCACTGTGCTACCCCAGACTAGGGTAGTAAGAGGTCCTTGCTCTCCCAGCAATTCTGAGGTCTTGACAAGGGGACCACATTGGGAAGCCAGCCAGCCATACTGTGTGGCACCAGTTTTCTTTAATGTGGACAATAGGAGAAAGAGAGCCAAAGGATTGGGTTTCTTAATGAAGTGACTCAAAGAAATGAACACATGTTTTTGAAACTACAGGAGAGGGGAAGCATATATAACATGTCATTTTGACAGTGTTAAAGAACTGATTCTGCAAGGGTTCCAAATGTATTCTTCTGAACCTGGAAAATAGGTAAATGATACATAGACCATTTTGATGAGCGAATAAGTGTTAATAGAATTAATGTAAGAATAATGAGTCAATATGTTATAATACATAATTTCCAAGCATTAACAAAACTCATCCAGAGTTGTTCATCAGAAGCCATGGTATGAGCAGTGATTAAATCCTGAGAAAGGGAAATGCAAGTCATTGTTCATGAAAGAAAAGCTATATACCATTTAGAAGTTGTAGGGGAATCTGTGATTGTTTTTTTACTAAAATTTATTGTCTCTACAGTTCATTTATTACTTTACCAAATTTATTTAATAAGTGAACACTTCTTGAGCAAATAGATGGCAAATGTAGAGTATAAAGAAAGTATCTTTTAGGAGTTACGTATAATACTGTTGGCATGAATTAGGAATTCATGTCATTTCTTTTCGATAACTGTATATTGAATGCTTACTTAATCCTGGGAAGTATGCTAGGGTCTAGGAAGGTTACAATCAATACAGACACTAGTCTGGCCTATTGGTGGTGGTGTAGTAATATTAATGAAAATTGCTAACATTTGTTGAGAATGTACTACATGCTATGTCCTGTGCTAAGTACAAGATATGAATTATTTCCTGTAATCCTGAAAACAACACTCTGAGGTGCGTACTATCATTAAACTCAATTTACAGATGAGGAAACAAGAGTTTCGTAGCTTAAGTTACTTGCCCAGAGTCACAGAGTTTATTAGCAAATTTAAGATCCAGCTTAGGAAGTTTGCCTCTAATGCCCATATTCTTCATCCCTACACCTTTCAGACAGGTATAATATAGCATGACCAGAGGCATGATATGTGACCCAAACCAGGGCATCTGAGATCATATCAGGAAGAGAGCAGCATATGAGAACTGTGAGAGGAGGTGACTTCAGAGAACTGTGAACAGTGTAGTTGAAGCATGGAGTAGAAGTAAGGAAAATCAGAGACCATATTGTGAAGACTTTGTATTTCAAGTTACGAAATGGAAAGCCATTGAAATGCTTGCATTTCCGTCTGCATTTTTAAAAGATCGCCTTTGATGAATAGTGGGAAGAGGCAAGACAAGAAGAGTCTGAACGAGGTTGCACCAATCTAGGCAAGAGATATTAGCAGTGCAGCCAGAGAGGAGAGGTTTGAGGGATAGGAAGAAATATGAAATTAATAAGTGTGAAAGGTACTAGAGTAGGTATATTAGCATGTGGACCTGCCACACATACATTAATCTCTTGTAATTGATGAGTTTGGTTTGAACGGCTTGGAAGCTTATATCTCAGTCTGGAAGTGAAACAGGGGGTCATCATAAAAGACTAGGCAAAGACTTTAGGAAAGCAATAATTTTAATCTCGACCACATCTTCTTCCTTTGGGAAGTCTTTGCAAAAATGGGAAGGTTGAAGACACTAAAAATATCGCACAATACACCTTTAAGGAATTAGATAATTTCTGCATCTTATTTCTTTTAACAACTTTCTTATTTCTTTGAATGCTGGCACTTATATTTAAAAATCAGTAAATATGAGGATCTGGGATTGCACCATACTTACTATACCCATTACTACACAGTGTCTTTTAAACAATGTTTCTAAGAACTAACTCATCAGACACTTTAAGTTATAGTAACTTGATAGCACATTTCAAGAAGTTTAACATTTAGATTAAATTTAAAAAATGTTAGTGGGGAATCTCTAACTCAGATATTTCCTACAACTGCTTGTTTTTTGTTTTTACTGTCTGATTAATGGGATTATGAGAAAAGCACAAGGAAGAAGTAAAAATATTTGGAAACTGAGCAGAATCATTTACATTTTTTCCAACAGGGAGAAAATGTGTCTTTAGTTCAAAGACTGTTGAAACTAGTTTGCCTTAGGCTCTGTAGGACAGAAGTTCAGATGATGCTGCAGAGTGCATAAGACCAGGTGATCACAGGATCTTCCATCTGTCATAAAAAGCTGCTGGGTATGAAAGAATTGTGGGCAAATAGCAGTAGTATCTGCTGATGTTCCAACTTATTTCACCTACTTCGTTCTCTTGGGATTGAAATAGTCATTATTATCCTCTCCAAAATTTGAATGCTGCCCAGGTAACTTCAGCTTAATAAAGTATCCTGGAGAACCACGGCTGATTAGATTCCTAATAACTTATTAGTGACAGTCACTTGAACAAGGATAATGGCCCTGGCTTTTAATTAAAGGAGCAAAAAAGACTTTCATAGGATACGGGAAAATGATTTTACGTTTTAAGATCTAAATCTGTAAGATTCTAAATATAAACAGCTATAACTATATAAAGACAAATAATTCATGGGAAGAATGCCATCAAAGCATAGGGGCTTCAGGCTGTCTTTATACATAGATTCTGAGCCATGCATTTTCCCTAAGGGAATTTTTTCCCTCTTATTTTTGTGACAAAAGGCAGTATCACAGTTAGAAAGGATGGTGAAAATGAGGCAATACACATGGAAATCCGGAGCTAAAAAACAAAATCAAGACCCTGATCATTGGGTAGAATTCTACATTGGGGCAAAACTCACTGATTTCAGAATGGTTAAATATTTATTTCACTTTATATTCATCTAGCACAAAATCTTTATATGAATGCAAATAATTCCAAATGAAATATTGAAGTAAATATTGAAATATTTAGCCAGTTTATATAGATTGTTAGGGGACATGTCTAATGTTGCCTTTTCCAGAGCAGATCAAAACCATTGTTTGGCATATGGTCCTTTAAACTCAGAAACTCCAACACATGCCTTTCAACTGTGGGTGTGTGTCTTCCATTTATCATATTTTTCTAACAGGAAATTATCCTGCTAATTATACTGCGCTAGCACACACAAAAAAATGAACATAACTTATCCAAGTGCCTCAATTCTATTATTATGGCACAAAAGAGTGAAAAAAATCACTGCTCAAGTAACTTTTTAAGTTGAAACATGTATCCCTAAATTCAGTGACTCCAGTGGGGTTTGTTTTGGGGCACAGTTTTTAGTCGTAATTGAGTATGTAACATTATTGAGGGATACAATAGAAATTTTCAAAGTGATATTCAGTCTCATTCTCAATTTTTAAAATATGGAGAAATAAAAGCAAAGTATCCCTTGCGAAAGATTGCATTTTTCTCTCTTTAATTACCTTTTAAGATTTTTTGTTTTTCACTTCAACATCTACCTCATGTGAATTTAAGGCAAATCATTGTGGCTACAAATTCAGAGATCGTCATTACACTAGTTTTTCATGTGTTTCATTTAAGGTGTCAGTTTATAATTAGAATCTGAATGCCCCTTCTCCACTAGTAATAACAGAGTTTGGGACCACCCAAGAGAGAACAATATGGTTAGCTGCCAGGCAAAACATCAGAGTTCCTGACAGTGAACTTGCTGAAAGTCAGCAAAGAAATCCACAGCTCAAAGCCATAAACATACCGTTGTTCTGGTTTGCCATGTCAGTTTCACTGTGAGTTACTGCATCACCCTGGTGGCCCAGAAGGGATGATGCATCTCCCCAAGTGTTCAATCTGATGCACTTCAACCCTTGGGAGATTGGCTTCCTTGTTCAGTACAGTTCGAATCAACATTAAATGAGGCTTTAGAGCTCTGGAGGTTTTAAATTGTAATGAAAGTAAAACTGGTGTTTTTGCCTGCGATCATGGTAAATGACCAAATATGTAGAAGGTCCTCGGGTTTGGAGAATCTTTTATCTAATTTATTATAGAAATGTGATGAGTCATCTTAAAGGAAAAGATTAACATGTTTTTATAAAAAGATTAACACATAACCTGCTTCAAATAAGAATTGATGTCTTAAAAGTAAACTGAATGTAGTATAATAGATATGAGTTAATAAATGGTTGAAATACAATATGTTGCATTTAAGCCAATTTAGGAAAACTAAGCTTTGTCTCGCCAGTGAGACTGAGTTGAGGGAGGGAGGGGGCGTTGCCTATTGCCCGTTGCAGCCCCCTGGCATCGAGAAATAGGACTGGCAAACAGGAGACCATTTCACATGCTTTTCCTGACCCTAAACTCTACAGTTCGACACAAAATAAAGTTGATAATGGATGTTCTAGGATCCGTTGGGACAAACATATGAAATAAAAATCACAGAGAATCATATTAACAAGTGCCAAATGATAGTCATGTGAACTCTATTTCAACCAAACCCCAATTTATAAAGGAGATGTTGGTGAAAAGTTTGTCATGAACTTCATGTAATTATCATAATCTAATAACATCATAATCTTATGGAAGAATTGACAACACATTTCAACATCAACATTATTCTAAATTTAAAAATTGTTGTCAAATATGAAAACCTCCATAAGGTTCTTTAGCATGAGAACCATAATGTATGGAAGAATATTCCACAGAGTAGCTTCTGGCTCTATACATTCCAACCTTGTTTCTCCTGCACCACACACAGTCCTGGGTGCATCAGGATATGAACACATTGCATTACAGCCTTGGGCCCTGCACATCCTTTTCAACCTTGGGTGAGTCTGTACAATGCGCAGTAGGAATACTCTGGAGTCCATTCCTACACTAGGATATTGTAATAACCTAACTATAAGTGACTGGGAATCATATCCATAGGTCCCAGTAAACCTAGCCTAAATGCATCCCTAATTCTACTTCCTTTAGCTCAGTTCCAGAAAGAACTATGGCCATTTGAACATTGCAGAACATGACAGAGGAAAGTTGGGACATAAAAAGACAGAAGTCATAACCATTTGCCATCAAAACATTTGGCTTTTGCAAATTTGTAAAAGCATATGACTATGTGAACAGGTTGCTAGGGATCCTATGAAAAAGGGACTCTGAAACTCAACGATTTTAGCTTGAAAGTAAATCTACTTCTGCCAGCACTTAATGGTACTTGTAGTTACAAAGTAGACACTCAAAAATATTTGTTGAATGAGTGGATGAATAGAAAGTTACCTCTTTGTGACTCTTCCATAGCATTGCTAAATCAAAGTGCTTTTCAAATTAAATTGGACCCATTGGCCACAGGTTACATTTATCATATTAAAACTATGCTAAATCCCTGAGTGATGTGGGATCTATTTTTAATATGAAATATGTCAAGAAGATTTATTCATTATAAGCACAGGTGTATTGACCCTTTCCTTTTTTCTTTCTATGAGGAAATGCACAATTTCTGCATAATTTTGCAGCCCTGTCAAGTACACGTTCTCAGGAGTATACCCTAAGCAGAGCTGTTACTTAGGGTGTCTTATTACTAAAATCATGGAACAACTTTCCTCGGTGTATACGTTATATTTGCCTTTTTATGAAGGACAAATTCTACACTGTGACCTTTTTTTTTTTTTTTAATTTTTGTGACTCTGAGAGAAAGAATTGTCTAAATTTTTAAAATGATATTGCAGCTAGAAGGAGCTGAACAATTGAGAGCCCATATTTTCCAGGATGGAGTAAAAATGTAGATTTATTTAAATTTTAATTTAACTGCCTAATGTGAGAACAGAGATAGTTCTAGAAAGGAAATTCGCAGGTCAGATAGAAATCTCGTATGGAATGGGATTTGCTTAGGATTCCTGGCCTTTGGTCTGTTTCCTTCATTCTCTTGCCCAGAATTAGCAGAACAGTCTCACTGGTAATCAGAGAAGTACCTATAAAATCAAATGATCTCTTGTAAAGCCTGACTCTGAGTATATATTTATGCACCATGAAAAAACCAGGTGCCACTCTCTGGATCTGGAGTCTTTCAGAGAATGCCAGAATCAAAATGCTTCTTGCAAATGCTGAATTTTTCCATTTGACATTCAGATTGAGATAGTTGAGAGAAGATAAAAAGCTATGAGGCGAATAATAGTATATTGGAAGCAGAGTTGTGGGCTTAGCGCTGGCACTCTTCCACATGCTTAATTTAGGAGAATGGAACTCTGTGATGCTGCGATGAAAAAACTAGGCCTCCATTGGATAAATCAACTGTTAATCGAATAGGCAATATTTCCCTCGTTGACCTGGCTGTCTCTTTTAAATTTTTTCACTTTTTAAAAATTTCAAATTAATGGTGGGACCTAATTGGAATATACACAGTGGTTAGTACAAAAAGGCAAGTATAGACGAAGCCATCTTCTCTTGATATGCTGGTGAAATAAAACTTATGTATCCATTTTAAGCTAGATTTTTCTATTAGATGATGTACATGTGATTGGTTCTAAAGGTGTGACACTTTGAGGTACCCTGTCCGAGAGCATGTTACGGGCCACGTTGATTGATCAGAAGATTACAGTAAAATCTTTTAAAGTCTCTGGCAGATAATTTGCTGCTGTACTGCTGTTTACTACAGCTTGAAGTAGAGAGAAATAAATCAGTTTAAAAAGGTTAAGAAAATGGATAAAAATTACAGGCTTCCTGTTAAAGGTCCTTCACAATGAGTAAGTGTTTGTTGTAAGTTGATGAGGGCAAGTCAGGCTTTATCAGGAAGCAGAGACATATTTCAGTATGATTAGAAAAAGATAAAGATTTTTTTCTTAGCTTCATTCAGCTGGTGTAATGAGCATTACTGATTAAAATGTTAGGATCAGTAAGGACTTAAAATTGGAGTAGAGGAGACCTTAAGGAGGAGAAAAAGGTTATGGTGTGTTGAGTTAGCTGACAATTAAATGCTTTGTAAAAATTTGATTTTTTTTGAACATGAACTGTCAATTATAGTTCTTGGCTTGCATCGGCATATACATGCAGGTACATGTAATATACAATTTTATATTATTGTCAGACTCGTACATTAAATATTTATAAATATCGTATACTACTAGAAGTTAATTATAAAACTTTAGCCCATGTGAATATGTGTTCTTAATGCTTTCTAAAGAGTTCTCTGTTAATGTTAACGAGGAAGCCGCTTTTCACGTCATTTAACAGCCAATGGAACTGATCGTGTTTCTCCTTAGAATGCAATTATTGTAATAATAAAGTTGCATTTTGTCAGGTTCTTTCTAAAATTACAGCAGTAATGTTTTAAATCCGTTTCTCCTCTTTTTTGTAAGTCATCTGTATCTGAATCTACCAGGTGTACTGGGCTTCTGTGGTACAGCCTCACAACCAGGGATAAATGAGTTCGATATTCCTCATATATAATTGCACTGTAGAACTTTCATTTGTAGGGAAAAACTAAACAGATCTAGTAAAATACATTTGTAAAATACCAAACCACAGAGAGGTAATTGCAAAAGTGGAGAAAAAACAATCAAAATACTAATAAATTGAAAAATGAAGTGAAACAAAATCCACTAATATAGATGTTAGGAAAAACATCTAAAAGTAATGAACATTTTTATGGAATGTATGCAGAAAGTACCCCTAAAAAAACAATTCAGAGACCAGCACCTGAAAATATTATCAAATGTAGAGGGTTCTTAGCTCCCTAATTGTTGCTATAGAGAAAAATGTGGAGGAAAGTAAAAGAAATGCCCTAAAGGGAAGGAAGAGGACCAAGGCTCACCAATCAGTGAATTTGGGTGCTGAATTCTGAATTTTCTCGGGGCTGCTCTGGACACCACATTGCTGAATAACTCATTAAAAGTTCCTTTTCAAAGTGTTAGTCTTTTGGATTGGGTCCAAGAAAAACACACTTTTTAAAAAAAATTCTGACCTTAGTGAATATTAATTTCACTTTTTTCTAAGATAATGGGTATAAATCAGTATAATTCTATTAACTATGAATATGTAAACATGAATGAAAGATATTAGTAAGTCATTTCTTTTAAATTACATGAAATACCAGTAAAGATTCATATCTGATAATAAAATTTATTATAATTCTGCTTACTTAATTTTCTGTGTATATACTCTCTCAACAGAGTTCATTATGGGTTTGTTTTCAATTGAAATACTTAATTTAGGACCCCAGCAGTGTATTTCTATAATCTATTTTTAAACAGGTGTTCTGTGTAGAAAAATCAGTGGTCTATTGTCTAGTTGTTTTGAACTTGGCTGGTGCTATTTGATTTTGAAATTCATGTGGGAGAGGAAAAATAATTTTTCCTCTACTCTTCTGACTTCTTAGTTGAGACCCCTGTAACAAAAGACAGATTACCAAGAGAAAAACGACAGAAGTTTATTAACATGGGTACCTCATGAGTACATGGGAGATACCCAGGGAAAAATGAGTTCTTCTCCCAGGAGGCATACTGTTCCACCCTTCATTAGCAGCCCCAGCTGTCTCGAAGAGCTTAATGGGGACCGGTGGAGTCTGACTTGCCCTTGCCTTTGCCCGCAGGTGCACCCTGAGCGTGACCCTGGAGCAGGCCATCATTCTGGCCAGAAGCCACGGACTGCCTCCTTGCTACATCATGCAGGCTACAGATGTGATGCGGAAGCAGGTGAGTCTCACAACACATTTTAGGAAGTTGTTTCTCACGCCCTGGATTTGAAGGTTCCTTGGTTCATTTATCAGGTGTCTGACAGGTACCTGGATGTGGCAGGCACTTTTCCAGGCTCAGAAAGTGAGTGGTGAACAAGAAACACTGATTCCTGGGGAAGAAGACCACGCAGGCATCTCTCTGAGGGTTCTCCAAGAAGCTTAGACAACCTGAGAAAAGGGAAGTCTAAGAGGTAACCTGACGGAAGAAGGGGAGGTGGCCAGGCAAATGGACAGGAGTGGATGTGGGGCAGTGTAAACTACAAGACAGAAGGACATGTGGGCTTCCCTGGTGGCGCAGTGGTTAAGAATCCTCCTGCCAATGCAGGGGACACGGGTTCCAGCCCTGGTCCAGGAAGATGCCACATGCTGCAGAGCAACTAAGCCCGTGCGCCACAACTACTGAGCCTGCGCTCTAGAGCCCGTGAGACACAACTACTGAGCCTGTGCTCTAGAGCCCATGCTCTGCAACAAGAGAAGCCACTGCAGTGAGAAACCCGCGCACCGCAACAAAGAGTAGCCCCTGCTCGCCTCAACTAGAGAAAACCCGCGTGCAGCAACGAAGACCCAATGCAGCCAAAAATAAATATATTAATTAATTAATTAAAAAAAGAAGGACATGTGACATTTTCTGGGAAAGGCAGGTGATTTAGGAAGGCTGGGGAATAGACTGGGGAAAGGGGAGGGGCAAGGAAGAAGAGGACAGAGTTGAGGGCCCTGCTTGCTTCTGGAGATCTCAAAGGGACTTCCACACGGTGATAAGAAGTTTGTGCCTTATTCTGAAGATAAAGCACGTACCTCAGATTTTCCTGCAGAAGGTGAAGAGCTGCCTTTGGACTGTCTTTAGGTCACTGAAGTACTTATAGGTGAGAATACACTCTTACAAAGTGAATGAACTTTCTTTTTTTTGGCTGTGCCCCACGGTTTGCGGGATCTTAGTTCCCTGACTGGGGATTGAACCTGCGTCCTCAGCAGTGAAAGCTCGGAGTCCTGACCACTGGACCGCCAGGGAATTCCCTGAACTTTCTGTACAATAGCTCAATAGTATTTTAAGTGTGGTAGTTTGGTTTTGAACCCTTAAGATTCTTTAAATAGTTAACAAAAATGCACTAACCTCCAATGTACCGATTATTAGGAAAATGTGCTTAATCTAGTAGAAAAACCACAAGTCAATAGAGAGACAAAAGAGTTAAAAAACATCAATTTTATATTTTATTCTGCCACCTTTTATTAGGGCTACCTCAAAAAATTGATTTAACAAATCTCTTTACTTGCTGATTGGGTTTGAATTATCCAGTGATAGTGAGTGGCTTAATTTTTAAGATACGCTTTTGTAATTATGTCTGCTTTATTTACTAAAGACTTCATGTATGACTCTCAGGCAAACATATAAATCCCTATGGATTTGCTCCCAAGATTACACTACAGAATGTCAACCAAGTCAAAAGAAAAATCCATTGAAGCAGTCCTGAGTGAGGCCAGCGCCCAGCCTGGGGTCTGCAGAGATGAGGTAGAGCAAGCACATGTATGTTGGTGCTTCGGGTTGAGAACTGCAGAGCTGAATATTGAAAACCAAGATCTCACAAGGTCCAAGAGGGATTTGCTAAGTAAAGGTCAGATCCGTGAGAAGCACATGACGCAGTGTGGTTCAGCTGGAGAAGGGCAAATACAGATGCAAATGCCAGCAGGTTTGGGAAGGATTTTTTTGGTAGATATTCAAATTTGGTTTTAAAAAGTAGATCAAAGTAAACTTGTGATTATCCATATCAGGATTGGGATTTGGGTGCTAAAACATACAGCAAGAGATTAAGCTTTCTGTTTCACTCTGTTGCTGTTAGAGTGAGTTTGCAGTAAGACTTGGAGGAGCCCTCTCAAAATGAGGTTTACAGCAAGACTAAGAGACTGATAATTGATCTTTTTTTTTTCTTTTTTAATAAAGTTATTTATTTATTTATTTATTTATTTATTTTTGGTTGTGTTGGGTCTTCGTTGCTGTGCACGGCTTTCTTTAGTTGCGTTGAGCAGGGGCTACTCTTCGTTGCAGTACGTGGGCTTCTCATTGTGGCAGCCTCTCTTGTTGCAGAGCACGGGCTCTAGGCGCATGGGCTTCAGTAGTTGTGGCACACGGGCTCAGTAGTTGCAGCGCATGGGCTTAGTTGCTTTGCAGCATGTGAGATCTTCCTGGACCGGGACTCAAACCCATGCCCCCTGCATTGGGAGGCGGATTCTTAACCACTGTGCCACCAGGGAAGCCCCGATAATTGATCTTTTTAAGAATAATCTAGTAAAGAGGTCATTATGAGTTGGCTACATATACATTCTTACTACGTGGATTTGAATAATCAAAACCTTTAACTTCTTACAACTGAAAACTGAGATAGATAAGATAAAGATGGGAAAAGTAAAAACAATATTACCTAGGCCTTAATGACTTATTTAACTGGTTCAAGCCTCTTTAAAATTTATTTGTATATTAATTAACTAATAATAAATGATTAGTTAATTATTAGTTATTAATATATCTTATATATTTATAAAGTATAATTTTAAAAGACTGAAAACTTACGAAGTTTGTAAGTTGATTTCTAAACTGCAGTATTTTTCAGTGTTTATCACTCCCTCCTCCTCTTTTTTGTTAATAAATCCATTTAGGATGGGTAGCTTCCTTCCTATGTTGCTTGTTTCTCTGCTCCAAGTTATGACACCCTCAAGTGGTTCTCAGACAAAGACCTGATTTCTGCCTTCTTTGTGAAAGATCATGGAGCCTCAGGTCCTCTCTTCATAGAAATTGGGGTGGACTGGTGCCCAGAGGAGATTTTTGCAATATTCCTTCTGTGGCCGATCCTCTTTCCAGTATTCAGCAGTTACAGACCGTGGGATTAATGTCTGGGATCCAGTCTACAAGCCAACTCTTACCCATGTGGGATCTGAGTAGTTCGAACACAAGTGTGAATCAAAAATCTAACTTTTCTGACCCTTCTGTCTTTTAATCGTTTAGATTCAGCTTTCCAGAGACAGAATGGTTAGAATGTTTACCTGGTTAATGAATAATATTTTCTAAGATCTTTAGTTTCTTTTTGAAGAACAAGGAGCTTTTCAGCACGATTTACTGTTCTTATTTCTAATTGCAGTGTAGACCTCCCTCCATATCTGCCACGGTTTGGTTCCAGGAGCCCCCACAGATAACAAGTCCTTGGATGCTTAAGTCCTTTACATAAAGTGGTGGAGGAGCACAATGAATGCAGTTGGCCCCCCTTATCCACAGGTTTTGAATCCGTGGATTCACATCCACGGATTCAACCACCTGTGGATCAATGACACAGTTGATTGAATCTGCAGATGCAAAACCCACAAATAGGGTGGCCAACTCTATAGTTTTCAAGAACAGATTTCATGTATGTAGTTTTAATAGAGTTGTTTTAACTATCTGGTTGAGTTAGAAGAAAAGATAAAAGAAGGGAAAGGTACTATGCCCCGTGCAATTTGTGGGTAATGATTATAATAATCCTAGGAACCATTTTTACATAACCAACTGATATGATTAATAAATGGTTTGAGGACTTCCCTGGCAGTCCAGTGGTTAAAACTCCGTGCTCCCAATGCAGGAGGCACGGGTTCGATCCCTGGATGGGGAGCTAAGATCCTGCATGCCATGCAGTGTGGCCAAAAAAAAGAAATGGTTTGAGGTAGAAGCTTTAAGTTACATTATAAGCTTAAAGTCTCCTATCCTCTAAATGATATGTTCCAAGTATTTTTTGGTAGAAGTCTACCCCAAATTCTTTTCTGACCTTTTTAATAAAAATTTGGATTCTGAAGAATTCTGTCTCCTGACCTCCAGCATCAGGGCTTTATACTGAGCACTAAGAACAAAGATCAGGGACGACGAGCTTCTTGCCTAGCCTCATGGTGGACATGTGTGGGCAAATCATCATGGTGCACCCACAGGCAAGTGCTCTCCGGGGTGCACAACCTCAGTGCATGAGGATGTAAAACAGGGAACAAGTAAACGAGTGGACCGTGAGCCCCTGAATGGCTGGGACACCGAGTGTATGTCATGATGGTATCACTGGTTTCTACATTAATACCCAGTATAGAGTAAATGCTAAGTGATGTTTAGTCAATGAATTAGTTCTACCTAGGAGAACTAGAAAAAGGCTTCATGCAGAAAGTAAATATGTGATAGTAGCCAAGAGCACAGATTCTAGGGCCACGCACCCTCAGCTTGAATCCCAGCTCCAGTGTTTACTGTCTGTGTGATTAGAAGCAAGACTCTTAGCTTCTCTGTTGCTTCGTTTCTTCATTATTAAGACAAGGATAATAATGGTATAATGCTTGCTTCATACTGTTGTTGTGAGGCTTGAATACTGAATGCACTTAAAACAGTACCTAATATAGTGAATGACCAACCAATAATTGATTTGGGCCTTGGAGGGTAAATGTGATGCAGACATGTAGGGAAAAGGACAGAGAGGGTGTTTAGTAGAGGGAAAACATGAGCAAGGTATAAAAATGCAAGTCGCTGGCACATTGATTATAAGAAGAATTATATGGCTGAATTCCAAATGGAGTATACCAGCAGATGTGTTCAGCATGATGAGCTTCAATTTTATTTGAAACCTTTTAAGCAAAAATCTTTCTAGAAATTATTTAATGGAATATCATGAGACTAAAGACAAAAATAATTATACAAAAATACCATACTCCAGTTAGTAAATCTATTTCTCACAGGAATATGACTTAGAGATTTTAAAACTAGTTAATGTCTTTGGTAGGACTGAACAAATAAGTAAGTATATTGTAAATATTGAGAGTCAGGTTTCTTACTGTCTGAGAAAGAAGTTACAAATAAGGAAAGGGAGAAGCCTGGAATTTAGAATGAACCCTGGGGTACTGGATTGGAACCAGAAGTGTCAGCTTGAATGCATGGACACATACACACATACACACACACAGAGATATGGATAGATGTAGAAATAAATATAGATGTTTGAGTACGTTTACACTAATCAACTAGCACAGACCACTGAGAAGACCTAGAAGCAGTTACACACCAGTAGTAGTAATGGGCATACCCAGTGTCCAGATCTTGAGTTCTAAATATCATTCTCCATTAAAAAGAGCCAGGGATTCGGGCGGTGTGGGAAGACACCAAGTTAGTGTCTCCCCACAACTAGGGTGCCTGCCGGCCATTGGTGGGAGACCCTGAGGCCCAAGGAGACAGGAGGAACCCCCAAGTGAACCAGTAGGACATGGGGGGAATAAGGGGGGAGGAGAAGTGGAGGCCAGACAGGATCGGTGCCTCTGAGGCCGGGGAGATCAGGAGAGGCACGCGGGAGATGCCCTCCAGGAGGAACAGGAGAAGAACGGAGGGTGTTTACCCCGCCCACTCGGGCCCAGGGAGCCTGCTAGGCTCCCAGGTGAGGTCCCCAGCCCTCTGAGACCAGGGGTGGGGGGCACGCCTGGCCCCTTCTGTATCTTGAGCCTAAGCCCCACCCCCCACAGCCTCCAGGGCCTTTTCCAGCCTGGAAGGTCTTAAGTATAGGCCCCGCCCACCACCCAAACCTCACCCTTGCTTAGGCCCCGCCCTCCACAGCCAAGGCCTTCCCTCCCCTTTTCTTTTCTTTTCCCTCCCCCTCTTTTGTTATTATTGTGGTACTGTTGTACATTCCAGTTGTTGATTCATCTATAATTTTATTTTTAGATTCTTTCTAACATATCTGTTAGTTTCCTAGTCTAATTTTATTTTTTACTTTGTTATTGTTATTATTATTATCTTTTGCCATCCCATGTGGCTTGCGGGATCTTGGTTCATGAGCCGGGGGTCGGGCTGAAGCTCTTGCAGTGGGAGCTCTGAGTCCAAACCACTGGGTTAGCAGAGAACCTCAGACCCCAGGGAATATTCATCGGAGTGAGGTTTCACGGAGGTCCTCATCGCATCACCAAGACCCAGCTCTATCCAATAGCCTACAAACTCCAGTGTTGGAAGCGTCAGGCAAAACAACCAGTAAGACAGGAACACAATTCCACTCATAAAAAAAAAAAATGAGATGGCAAAAAAATATGTCACAGATGAAGGAGCAAGGTAAAAACCTACAAGACCAAATAAATGAAGAGGAAATAGGCAATCTACCTGAAAAAGAATTCAGAGTAATGATAGTAAAGATGATCTAGAATCTCAGAAATAGAATAGAGGCACAGATTGAGAAAATACAGGAAATGTTTAACAAAGATCTAGAAGAACTAAAGAACAAACAAACAGAGATGAACAACACAACAACTGAAATGAAAAATACACTAGAAGGAATAAATAACAGAATAACTGAGGCAGAAGAACGAATAAGTGAGCTGGAAGACAAAATGGTGGAAATAACTGCCAAGGAGCAGAATAAAGAAAAAATAAATAAAAAGAATTGAAGACAATCTCACTCAGAGACCTCTGGGACTACACTAAATGCACCAACATTCGAATTATAGGGGTCCCAGAAGAAGAGGAGAAAAAGAAAGTGTCTGAGAAAATATTTGAAGAGATTATAGTCGAAAACTTCCCTACCATGGGAAAGGAAATAGTCACCCAAGTCCAGGAAGCACAGAGAGTCCCATACAAGATAAACCCTAGGAAAAACACACCAAGAAACATATTAATCAAACTAACAAAAATTAAATTCAAAGAAAAAATATTAAAAGCAGCAAGGGAAAAACAAAAAATAACATACAAAGGAATCCCTATAAGGTTATCTGCTGAGTTTTCAGCAGAAACTCTGCAGGCCAGAAGGGAGTGGCAGGATATACTTAAAGTGATGAAAGAGAAAAACCTACAACCAAGATTACTCTACCCAGCAAGGATCTCATTCAGATTTGACGGAGAAATCAAAAGCTTTTCAGGCAAGCAAAAGCTAAGAGAATTCAGCACCACCAAACCAGCTTTACAACAAATGCTAAAGAAAGTTCTCTGGGGGGAAAACACAACAGAAGAAAAAGACCCACAAAAACAAACCCAAAACAATTAAGAAGATTGTAATAGGAACATACATATCGATAATAACCTTGAATGTAAATGGATTAAGTGCCCCAACAAAAAGACACAGACTGGCTGAATGGATACAAGAAGAAGACCCATGTATATGCTGTCTACAAGAGACCCACTTCAGACCTAGGGACACATCCAGACTGAAAGTGAAGGGATGGAAAAAGATATTCCATGCAAATGGAAATCAAAAGAAAGCTGGAGTACCAATACTCATATCAGATAAAATAGACTTTAAAATAAAGACTGATACAAGAGATAAGGAGGGACACTACATAATGATCGAAGGATCAATCCAAGAAGAAGATATAACAATTATAAATGTTTATGCACCCAACATAGGAGCACCTTAGTACATAAGGCAAATGCTGACAACCATGAGAGGAGAAATTGACAGTAACACAATAATAGTAGGGGACTTTAACACCCCACTTACACCAACAGACAGATCATACAAAATGAAAATAAATAAGGAAACACAAGCTTTAAAGGACACAATAGACCAGATAGATGTAATTGATATTTACAGAATATTCCACCCAAAAGTGGCAGAATACACTTTCTTTTCAACTGCACATGGAACATTCTCCAGGATAGATCACATCTTGGGTCACAAATCAAGCCTCGGAAAATTTAAGAAAATTGAAATCATATCAAGCATCTTTTCTGACCACAACACTATGAGATTGGAAATCAATTACAGGAAAAAAAACTGTAAAAAACACAAATACATGGAGGCTGAACAGTGTGCTACTAAGTAATCAAGAGATCACTGAAGAAATCAAAGAAGAAATTAAAAAATACATAGAAACAAATGACAACGAAAACACAATGACCCAAAACCTATGGGATGCAGCAAAAGCAGTTCTAAGAGGGAAGTTTATAGCAATTCAATCCCACCTCAAGAAACAAGAAAAATCTCAAACAATCTAACCCTACACTTAAAACAACTAGAGAAAGAAGAACAAAGAAAACCCAAAGTCTGTAGAGGGAAAGAAATCATGAAGATCAGAGCAGAAATAAGTCAAATAGAAACGAAGAAAACAATAGCAAAGATCAATAAAACTAAAAGCAGGTTCTCTGAGAAGATAAACAAAATTGATAAACCCTTAATCAGACTCATCAAGAAAAAAAAGGAGAGGACACAAATCAATAAAATTAGAAATGAGAAAGGAGAAATCACAACTGACACCACAGAAATACAGAAGATTATGAGACTACTACAAACAACTCTATGCCAGTAAAATGGACAAGCACAAAGAAATGGACAAATTATTAGAAAGGTACAATTTTCCAAGACTGAACCAGGAAGAATTAGAAAATATAAACAGACCTATCACAAGCACTGAAATTGAAACTGTAATTTAAAATCTTCCAACAAACAAAAGTCCAGAACCAGATGGCTTCACAGGCGAATTCTATCAAATATTTAGAGAAGAGCTAACACTGATCCTTCTCAAACTCTTCCAAAAATTACAGAGGGAGAAACATTCCCAAATTCATTCTACAAAGCCGGCATCACCTTGATACCAAAACCAGAAAAAGATATCACAAAAAAGAGAAAACGATAGACCAATATCACTGATGAACATAGTTGCAAAAATCATGAACAAAATACTAGCAAACAGAATCCAATAGCACATTAAAAGGATCATACACCATGACCAAGTGGGATTTATCCCAGGGATGCAAGGATTCTTCAATATATGCAAATCAATCAATGTGATACACCATATTAACAAATTAAGGAATAAAAACCATATGATCATCTCAGTAGATGCAGAAAACGCTTTTGACAAAATTCAACACCCATTTATAATAAAAATTCTTCAGAAAATGGGCATAGAGGGAACCTACCTCAACATAATAAAGGCCATATATGACAAACCCACAGCAAGCATCATACTCAATGGTGAAAAACTGAAAGCATTTCCACTAAGATCAGGAACAAGACAAGGATGTCCACTCTCACCACTCTTATTCAACATAAATTTGGAAGTCCTAGCTATGGCAATCAGAGAAGAAAAATAAATAAAAGGAATACAAATTGGAAAAGAAGAAGTAAAACTGTCACTGCAAATGACATGATACTATACATAGAAAATCCTAAAGATGCCACCAGAAAACTACTAGAACTAATCAATGAATTTGGTAAGGTTGCAGGATACAAAATTAATGCACAGAAATCTCTGGCATTCCTATACACCAACAACAAAAAACCAGAAAGAGAAATTAAGGAAACACTCCTATTTACCATTGCAGCAAAAAGAATAGAATACCTAGGAATAAACCTGCCTAAGGAGACAAAAGATTTGTACTTGGAAAACTATAAAACACTGATGAAAGAAATCAAAGATGACATAAACAGATGGAGAAATATACCATGTTCTTGGATTGGAAGAATCAATATTGTGAAAATGACTCTACTACCCAAAGCAATCTACGGATTCAGTGCAATCCCTATCAAACTACCAATGGCATTCTTCACAGAATTAGAACAAAAAATTTTACAATTCATATGGAAACACAAAAGACCCCAAATAGCCAAAGCAATCTTGAGAAAGAAAAATGGAGTTGGAGAAATCAGGCTCCCCAACTTCAAACTATACCACAAAGCTACAGTAATCAAGACAGTATGGTTGGCACAAAAAACAGAAATATAGATCTATGGAACAGGATAGAATGCCCAGAGATAAACCCATGCATATGTGGGTACCTAATTTACGACAAAGGAGGCAAGAACATACAATGGAGAAAAGACAGCCTCTTCAATAAGTGGTGCTGGAAAAACTGGAAAGCTACATGTAAAAGAATGAAATTAGAACACTACTTAACACCATACAAAAAGGAAACTCCAAATGGATTAAAGACCTAAATGTAAGATCAGACACTATAAAACTCTTAGAGGAAAACATAGGAAGAACACTCTTTTACATAAAGCACAGCAAGATCTTTTTTGACCCACCTCCTAGAGTAACAGAAATAAAAGCAAAAGTAAACAAATGGGACTTATTTAAACTTAAAAGCTTTTACACAGCAAAGGAAATCATAAACAGGACAAAAAGACAACCATCAGAATGGGAGAAAGTATATGCAAATGAAACAACAGACAAAGGATTAATCTCCAAAATATACAGGCAGCTCATGGAGCTCAATATCAAAAAAACAAACAATCCAATTAAAAGATGGGCAAAAGACCTAAGTAGACATTTCACCAAGGAAGACATACAGTTGGCCAAGAGGCACATGAAAAGATGCTCAGCATCATAATCATTAGAGAAATGCAAATCAAAACTACGATGAGGTATCACCTCACGCCGGTCAGAATGGCCATTATCAAAAAATCTAGAAACAATAAATGCTGGAAAGGGTGTGGTGAAAAGGGAACCCTCTTGCACTGTTGGTGGGAATGTAAATTGATACAACCAGTATGGAAAACAGTATGGAGGTTCCTTAAAAAACTAAAAATAGAACTACCATATGACTCAGCAATGCCACTACTGGGCATATACCCTGAGAAAACCATAGTTCAAAAAGAGACATGTACCACAGTGTTCATTGTAGCACTATTTACAATAGCCAGGACATGGAAGCAACCTAAGTGTCCATCGACAGATGAATGGATAAAGAAGATGTGGCACATATATACAAAGGAACATTACTCAGCCATAAAAAGAAACGAAATTGAGTTATTTGTAGTGAGGTGGATGGCCCTAGAGTCTGTCATACAGAGTGAAGTAAGTCAGAAAGAGAAAAACAAATACCATATGCTAACGCATATATATGGAATCTAAAGAAAAAAAATGGTACTGATGAACCTAGTTGCAGGGCAGGAATAAGATGTAGACATAGAGAATGAACTTGAGGACACGAGGTGGGAGGGGCAAGCTAGGGCAAAGTGAGAGTAGCATCGACGTATATACACTACCGAATGTAAAATAGTTAGCTAGTGGGAAGCAGCGGCATAGCACAGGGAGATCAGCTTGGTGCTTTGCGATGACCTCGAGGGGTGGGATAAGGAGGATGGGAGGGAGGCTCAAGAGGGAGGGCACATGGAGACATATACATGCATGCAGCTGATTCACTTTGGTGTGCAACAGAAACCAACACCGTACTGTGAAGCAATTATACTCCAATAAAGATCTATTAAAAAAAAAAAGAGCCAGGGATTCTTGGAGAAGAGGTTAATTCCCAGCTGAGACAGGAAAGATGAGCCTGGAGCATCTTGAGGTGCCAGAAAATAAACAGGTACTCAAAAATGCTGGTGGTTATATGAACAGGCCATGAGAAGCAAACTGAAGGAGTTCCCGGTGGCCAAAACTGGAACAATTTGAACAACAAAATGTTACTAATAATAAAAATGTTGGATTATAATTCATAGGATAAAATAAATAGCCATGAATCCATACTGATTTAAATAAATACTTGAATACATAAATAGTTTGGGGAGAAGGGATAACTCTTCTTTACAGAAGCATTCCAGTTCACAAACACTACAGTGGTATTGATGTGGGCAAGAGGCACCAACAGAGGCTAAAATCAGTGAGCACAAGTTTGAAGAGAAGCAGGATATGGGCATAGTCTCACAGTTTCTCTCGCAACAGATTTATTAAGTACAAAAAGAAAGCTGGTGACTTTACAGTGGAAAAATCTGGTGGACACCACCTTACCCAAGTGATGAGAGTTAATGTCACTGGTGACAAGACTTTTGGACATTATATGGTACAATGATGATCAGCCTCAGTGATATGATGCACTATGAAGATACAGCATCACTTCTGTGATTTTCTTGCCCAAAATACATATCTTCTATCTAATCATAAGGAGACATCTGGCAAACCCAAATTGAGAGACATTCTGCAAAACAATGACCAGTACTCATCCCAAGTATTAAGGTCATGAAAGACCAAGGAAGCCTGAGGAATTGTCCCAGATTGGAGGAGACCATGAAGATACAAAGACAAAATGCAGTGTGGGATCCTGGATTGGATTCTGGGATAGAAAAGGAGGACATTAGTGGAGGGAAATGGGGAACTGTGAATAAGACATGCAGCTTAGCTAATAGCATTTCCTGGTTTTGATCATCATACTGTGATTAAGTGAAGGCTTAAAATTAGAGGGAGTTTACCTGGTGGGTAAAGTATGTGACCTCTCTGTTCTGCTTGTAAACTTTTCTCTAAGTCTAAAATTACTTCAAAAGAAAGAGTTTTTTTTAACTTCATAACTGCAATTCCTAAATTTCTTCCCATCTGTTTTTTTGCCATACACATCCCCTTTTCCCTATTTGCTTTCCTTTATTTGGTCCATCTTGAGAGAATATACTCTTTTCTTTTTCTTTCTTTCTTTTCTCCTTTTCTTTCTTCCCTTCCCATCCATCAGAATTTAGTAGCAGGGAGAGAGTTTTGGGTTTTTAAACCACTCTCCTCCATTTATACTCAGCCCCAAACCCTGGTGTTTGCTTCTATGTAGTAACTCATTCCCCTTAGGAACTGAACAATGAATATTCATGAACTTGACAGATTTGCAAAGACTTTTTCATTGCTAAAGCATGTTATCTTTGTACTATAAACTCTGAGGCAGAATTCTTATATTTCAGAGATCCACATGCATATGCCTTGTCCAGAAATTGCTTTAAACTGTTTAAGGAAAGATTTTCTTGATAAATAATATGAAGTTTAAAATAGCTAAATATTCAGCTAAGGACAAAACAGGCTGTATGCATATGATAGAACTGTGATTTCCGTTCCAGGAAAGTGGGGACACAGAGCAGGTATTTCTAGTATGCTCCTTTCCTGTTTTCAGTGTCTTAAAAGTTAATTGCTTAAATATTGAATAAAGACGTAGATGAGATAGTGAACAGGAAGCTGTCATTTTACCTTACTTTGAAATGATTTAGATGGCTTTTGAAATAAGTATCAATCCTTTGAAACAACACATCAGTGTATTTTGATGCTTAAAAGTATTAATTCTGAAAATGCTCAGATTATGATTTCTTTCTCCTCATCGAGTCTCTCTTGATGTTAAATATAAATATATTGTTGCAATCAATACTCTACACTCAAATGTTAATGGTATGTTAAATGGTTACTAATACAATGCAGAACTAAAAGTGATTGTCCTTACTTCTTTCAGGGAGCACGAGTTCAGAACACAGCAAAGAATTTGGGAGTCAGGGACCGGACCCCACAGTCTGCTCCGAGGTGAGTGACTCCCCATATCTACTCTTTCCCAGAGGACTTGCCACCATTTCCCAGACAGTGTCACTTACAGCTAATGCAACGACCCCAGGATACGCCCAGTGTAGTACTGAATACACTCATGGAACTCAGCCTTGTAAGCATTTGGTGGCAAAATGTGATTAGGCTTAAATGCTCTCAGATTAAATGAAATTTTAGGTGAAGCAAACTTAGAGGTAACATTATCAACATTATTCTATTTTTCAAATTCCTTCATGAATTCAAAAACAAAAATCCGCACAAGTACTACTGAAATTTGTATTCCAACTGTGCCAAACCACCAAGATGCCATTTCCATTTATACTTCTATGATCACATGTGCTGTTCCCTCTGGCACGATCACCTGTCCCATCTGTGTCTGTATGAAAAACTGCTACATAAGCACAAAACCCAACTTAGGTACCATTTTCTCCTCGAAGCTTTGGTTGAGTTTTCTTCCTCTCTGTGTTCCCTTTAACCTCTTGTGTATTGATCCATTATAGCCCTGATGTGTTGCAGTGTATTGTTCCATGTCTCTCTGCCTAACCTGAATAAGAATTCTTTAGAGGCAGGGAATATTCTTTTTGGATTTTATTTATCACCCATCATAGTGCCTACATAGTGCCTACATAGAATATTTGAACTGATTTCAAGAATGCATGAATGAATGAATGAATGAGCTTTTTGTTTGTCATTCTACCAAATGTTCACAGCGCACATATCATCATAAGAAAGGACTGTAATCCACCTTTAAAATAAATAAACATGGGAACAGCCATCAAAGATTTGATTTCCCTGGTGACATTAGGGTAGGCAGCCATCTATCTTGAAGTAGGGCAAAGTTAAATAATTGCTTTTACATTTGGTTGTTTTTATACATTTGCATTTTAACAAAAAGTAGCCTCCTCCAAGCACTGTCACAGATGAGACACTCTTTGTTTCTATTTACAAAGCAACTACCAGAGTGAGAATGATGACTGCAGCATTTATGAAGTTCTATTTCATTCTGAAAAAGTATGTGGGTAGTGAAAGTACTTGCAAAAGGGAAAACATTTTCCCCCTGAAAGTAGATGGAGGGCTCATATTCTAATCGCATTTATTTTCAGTGCTGGCTCCTAACTCTCTTTAATCCTCAAGTCTTGTTAATGTTATCGTTCATAGTTGATTAGATTAGAATCTAAGACTTTCTGTTGCTAAAGAATCATTTCACGTAGGCATTATCTCTCCAGCACCTTAGCAGTCATGGTATATTTGGATAATAAACCCAGTGAAGCTTTAAAATTCCAATAAGAAAACAATATAATGGCTCAGCGAGGTCTTCTTAGCTGGGGCTTATAAACACTAATAAACAGTGGGGATAAGACTTAAGCACCCTGATCAATAAACCAGTGTGTAAGCTCAATATGAGAAAAGAAACTGATGAGCTCACTTTGTTTTTTATTGGGTTACGTTTAAAACACTTGAAACACAATAAAACCTGCCAATTCTAAAGTTGACATATTTTACAAGGGGGTAACAGCCCTGAGAGAGAAATCTAGAGTAATTTTTCAATTTTAGTTATGCTTTCATTCATTCTACAAACATTTATAGAGGACCTAAGAAATGAAAAGCATTCTGCTGTGCCCCATGGAGAATGTAAGCATGAGACAGAAATAGTTCCGGCCCTCAAGGAACTTTCAGTTAAAGAGGGCTGAGTGAAACACAACCACAAGAAAAGGGAGAGAGTGAGAAGCACTCTGTGAGGGTGCAGAGAGGGTACTAAGTACCACAGAGCATCTGGGATCCCTCCCATCTGGGAGCCAGGGTTCCTGCCCCAAAGAGAGCAAAGTGAAGAACACATTTGTCTCTCAGGGCCAGGCCCTCCAAGGCAAGACTCGGGTAATGTTTCTGGAAACATCTTCACAGAGATAAAGTTTGCTGTCTCTGACTGACATAGTATTTGACTCAAATCCCCAACGAATCTCTATTATAGTTTTCCTTTCTCCATTCACTGCCTTTCATTTTTTAAAAATTCACTCAGCAAACATATGTTGAATTTCTGCTGTGTGTTTGTAGATGTCAGGCACTTTGATAAAAGCTAGGGATAAAGACATAATCCCCTCTACCAGTCAGTGAGGTGTCATAGAGCAACAACTGAATAAAATGAAACTAGTATACAGTGTGTGTGTGTGTGATAAGAACCATGACAGTGCAGCCACTATGAAAAACAGTATGGAGGTTCCTTAAAAAACTAAAGTTGAACTACCATATGATCCAGCAATTTCACTCCTGGGCATGTATCTGGAAAAAACGAAAACACTAATTCAAAAAGATACATGCACCACAATGTTCATAGCAGCACTATTTACAATAGCAAGACATGGAATCAACCCATGCCCATCAACAGACAAACTGACTTAAGAAGATGTGTGTGTGTGTGTGTGTGTGTGTGTATACATACACACACACACACACACACACACACACACACACACATTGGAATATTACTCAGCCATAAAAAAGAATGAAATTCTGCTATTTGCAGCCATGTGGGTGGACCTAGAGAATATTATGCTGAATGAAATTAGTCATACAGAGAAAGACAAATACTATGTGATATCACTTATATGTGGAATCTAAAAAATAATACAAATGAATGTGTATGTAAAACAGAATGGGACTCACAGACATAGAAAACAAACTTGTGGCTACCAAAGAGGAGAGGGAAGAGGGAGGGACAAATTAGACATACAGGATAATAGATACAAATACTGTATATAAAGTAGATAAACAACAAGGATTTATTGTATAGCACAGGGAACTACACCCATTATCTTGTAATAACCTATAATGGAATAAATCCACAAAAATACTGAATCACTATGCTCTACACCTTAAACTAACACAATACTGTAAAGCAACTATACTTCAATTTAAAAAAAAGAACCATGACAGGAATGGCACAGATTGCCATGGGAACACAGAGAAGGGGCACATAACTCAGCCTAAGGATGGAGGGGAGAGGTTGCAGAGTATTCCTTCCCCAGTCAGCATGGTAATCAATGTCTTCCTCAGCTGATGCAGTGACACCAATGCCTAGAGAACACATCACGTTCTGAGAACTACACCTAGATCTCTATGACTGATGGTTGAATGTGATTTAAGAATGATGCAGGGTGAGGCTGGAGACATAGGCAGGGGCTGGATCAGGAAGAGACTTGTGCAAGATATTGAAGAGCCTTGATTTTAACTTGAAGACAATAAGGAGCCACTAATAAACAATCTTTCTGGAAGATTTGGATTTTAGAATTTATGTCTGGCAACGTTAGGAGGAGCCATTTGGGGACAACTAAGACTGAAGGCAGCAGATGCTTTGGACACTAATTGGATGTAGGAAGTGAGTGAAAAGGAAGACTCTAGGATGACCACCAAATCTTTGGCTTGGATGACAATGGTGAAAGGTTCTAGTCACTGAGATAGTAGATGGAGGAAAAGAGCATGCGTGCGAAAGATGATGAGCTTGATGTGGCGGTATTGCAGTAAAGTGCAGCCGGGCATCCATATGGAGATGTATTTGTGGGCTCTGCAAATGAGGTTCCTCCTCCTTGTAACTAGCATGTATTGACTGGCCAGAACAATAAACATATCTTCACCAAGAACCAAATATTACATTCCAGATGTAATGGCGCACTGGTCTTATTTTCTATTGCATTGCACACTTTGGAAACTATTGTGTAATGAAAATTTGATTTTCTTTATTTACATACTTGGGAGACAGCATATTGTAGTGGTTACAAGTGAAAAAAATGATTTTGGGTCCCGTCCCTGCCAGGTGACCTTATTTAGTCAGGTTATTTATCTTCTCTGAGACAGTTTTTGCCCTCTGTTAAATTGGGAGAATTGCCTTGGGTCAGAGTGTTATTGATAATTTAGCCTTGAATAGAGGCATTCACTTTGTGGTCTCCTTTAACACAGGTTTTATTTGTGCCATGTAGAAAGATGAAGGGCATGATCTATAGACTGAAGTTTGAAGGTTCTATTCTCTGCAGACTTGAATTTGGGCTGGAAATACCAGCTCCAGGATGGCTGCCTGAGCCCAACAGGAAAAGGAGAAAGTGGAGCCAGAAACAAACGTTTTTCGTGCAGGGCCCTTGATGTGCACGAGTGGGATGTGAATACGGCAGGGGCTCCAAAATGTTGGGCAAAGTCCTCCGATGACCTAACTGTTTAGCTGACAAAAAGCAAATGCCTCAGCAGAGAGCAAAAGTCCAACTCTTACCTATTACATTTTACTTACAAACTTCATCTGCCTGTGCTCAATTCCCAAAGCCCCACAATTTCCATTACAGATGTGTCTGAACTCAGATAACCCTGAGTTACTTCCAAGAAGCCTCCCCAAAAGCTGAATCTGCCCAGCTCTGCGGTACCCAGAGCTATTATTTTATTAGGTGATCACAGGGAGTAGCCTTTTCTCCAATTTGCGAGACAGACATTGCAAAGACTGCTCTACCCAGTGGCATTAGTTAAATTATGTGGAAACGTGCAGTGCAAGGTAATGGAAAGTGACGTCTTAGCCCAGATCTCAAGGCATAGGACATTTGCCACCCAGCTGACTGTTCCTGTTCTACTTGAGTAAGTCCACTGTGACTTTTCACTCATTAAGCAGCACTTTCAGGGAAATAAAATGGTAGAAATTAAAGAGGAGAAGAACTTTCCCATCATTCTATTATTCCAGCCCTGGGAACGCAATTTGAAGCAACACCATATCCTTCAGCTGCAAAAGCAGCTTTGAAGAATATCAGCTCAGTTTAATGTACTCTTTTCTCCGGGAAGGATGAAATAAGTTTTCTGACTTGAGATGTCCTTATTTCAGCGTTCATTTTCTTCCATGGAGATGACATGTACAGTATTAACCACCTTCCAGACTCCAAAGGCAGTAACTTCTTCTCTGTGTTTCCAGAGTGGGAAAGTTCATTTTGTTAACAAGGTTTCTAACTCCATATTAAATCCTTTTCATTCTCTCCCCTTTGATTTCGAATGACCATGGGATTAAATGTTGAAGGGAGAGGAAATTTATAATTTGATAAATTTGTCAACAACTCATTTAAAGTGTGTTCAATTTCATCTGTAAAAGAGAGTGAGTCACCGCAGCGATTCCTGGGTTTGGAGTGCTTTTAAAATGGAGCAAAGTTGAAATCTGCACCTTAAATTTTTAGATCATCAGACAAAGCTCTGAAGTAGGACCAGCGTGGCCATGGGCATCACTGGGGACTACAGGCTTACAACCAGCCACCTTAGATCAGCTTGTATTCTCTCAGGTTCTGCCTTAATAATGGGTGTGCCCTGGGTATTACTGTTGCAGTGGTTATATCCCCCTTTATTTGAGTTCTGGAGTTAGGATTCAACCATTCAGAAAAACGTGGAGCCCTAGAATTTGTATAATCCCACTAGTTCAGTCCCCTGAGCTTTGCCTTCATGCTGTATGGTTTCAAAAAACTAGACCTGCGATGCAAAGGGAGAGCATCTTGGAGCATCTCTGCCAGTTCAAATGGATTCCTTAATCCACTTGAATCTCCACCTGATTCTATTGACAGATGAGTGACAGTGTGGGCAGAGCTGGACAAGTATTCCTTAGGAAACACCAGCTAATTGTGCCTTGATATTCAGGCCTCAGGACTGTGCCACATCAGCCTAGCCATGACAAACTGCCAGCACCACCAGGATGGTACAGAATGAAGCAAATTTCTAAGACAAGTCAGAAAATCAGTTACCCCTAAGAGGTAGATGCTATCTTGCTACAAGATCATCATGATAGACATGATGGTAATTATCATCTCCTAGAATTCGGAGAATCGCTTTTGCTACCAGCAAGGTGAGCAGCCTGTGTTGGCAGCCCTGGAACAGAAGCAGCTGGTGTAAAAACGGCAGCATTGCCTAATCAACAGGCATCTAGATGTGCAAAGAGACACTGGTGTTTTGTAATAGCAGAACCGGAATTTTGGAGTTTGCTAATGCACAGGCAATTTTTAGTGAAATTGGTGATATGATCATGACTGACTCCCAAACCAAGAAATTATTGTCAATGTATTTGTTATACAAATAAAAACATGTCAAGCAATGTCAATATGCCGGGCTGTTGTCACACCTTCCCATGCCTTTTGTAGGCTGTACAAGCTGTGCGAGCCTCCTCCCCCAGTTGGAGAAGAATGAGGAGAATCTCCAAGGAACCAGGCAAGCAGAAGCTTCTGAACACTGGACTAGACAAAGAACGTGCTGGCTAAATATTCTCCACTCAACATAAAAACATGGATTTTTTTCTCTTGGTCTTTCATCATGGTGTAAATAACTAATGTTCAGCTTGTACTTAGATATTTGTGCTGGAAATGGATGGAAGTCCATTCAGACAACTCAGCTTCACAAACCGATCTTTCATGTGTGTTAATGTGAATTATTCATCCCTGGAGATTACATAAAAAAATATCAGAGGTAAAACATTAACCATTGTGCCTCCCTTTCCCATTTATTAAAATTATTGTATTGTGTTTGCTTTCATCTTCTCCAAATGGAGCGTGTTGTGTTGGATATTTCCGTTTGAAGAAGTCTGTCATTGAAGAAATGTGGTCACGCTTTCCAGCTCATCACACAGAAATGTGACAGACAGTAGAGACCGGGTGTCTTAGGTTTTCTGTCTCCCACTTGCATCTGAGAAAGTAGCTTGCGGGTGAAAGGTGAAGAGCATCCTTTACTCTTTCTGAGGGAGTGTTTCTCAGTAGAGGAGAAGAGAGCTGACTGAGGTCTCCAGCAAGACCTTCTTCCAGCTGCTTTCAGGGACCCCTTGTGCTCGTGGACAGTTCCAGGGAGCCAGCTGTCCTTGGTTTCTGAAGTGGGCGTGGCTTCCTTGGGCGGAGTCCTGATGCTGTTCCGTAGATGTCCAGGAGATGGGGAGAGGCAGGGATTGGGGAGGGTTGGAAGGAAGACGAGGGTGAAGGAGGGAAAAATAAGCCTGTTTAAAAAGTCAACCTTTAAATTTGAAACATCTCTAAAGCTCTTATTTTATTAAAGGCTTTCATATGAGACATCAGACTCCTAAAAGAATACACCATGCCGAGTGTTTTTCTGTCAAGGTAATATATATATAAGATGAGAAAATAAAGCTTTATTTGTTGAACTTTAAAAGGACTATTAGAGACCTTGATAATTTATGAAAGTGCAAGGTGTATTCTATTTTCATTCTAAAGTTTACATAATGTTTATCCTTTCTACATTGATAGAATAACATTGTTTTTTTTAGCATAGTGAATATAGTAATATTGATTTTAAATCTGTAATTTTCAAAACAATTAAAATGCCCTTACTGTGATTGTGATACTTAGGTGGATTTAGACTAATTTCTTATGTGAAATGCTTTTCATAACTAAAGTATATACAAACCATTATGAAATTTTAATTTATGAAATTTGATAATAGTTTTCAAACACTTATTAAAAAAACTTTCATCACTAACAGTTGTGTATTGAATAACAGAAATACTGCGTTGCGTATACATGAGGCCTTTATATACTGGTCAAATTAATAATAAATGTTATTCAGCACAGAAGCACTTAAGACTTTCATGACAAGTACACATCTATAATGCAAAATAAAGAAACCAACATCAGAGATTTCAGAGAAAAAGTTGAACACCTTGAATTTAATGAAGATATGACCTTATTAATATAAATATCTACATGAAACATTTTCTTCACTTTCAGGGGTTTAACATTCTTGATACTATTGCAAGTGATCCCGAAGGTCCATGAAATTAGTAAATTGTGATTTTCCTGTACTGAAAATTTGATTACATTTAACACAGGGCTAATGAGTGAGTAAAGCTGATTAACTAGCAAGTACTTTTCATGTTGTCATTACTGTTTTCTAATCACTACCCTAGAAATAGTGTTCCTTTTTAGAGGCATGAAGGGATCACTTAAACATTTCAGTCGTACTTTGCTGTTTCATAGGGGAAAACCATCTGCTATTGTAGTATTTACAAATTAGCATATTTTAAGATCTAATCTCTGTGTAATAGGGTTACTTAATATTGTTTTAAGGGTTAAACATGGTGTAAGTGTACCATCTATCAGAGTGCTTGGCACTTATTAAAATCTCAAAAGTTAGTGATGACTTATATTACCATCAGTCACTGTGATTTTTGATTGTAATAAAACCTGTAGCTAAAACCTAAGTAATTTCTGCCTGCCAAGCAATACCTCCAGGTGCTTCACCCATACTTTGTTGTTATTGCTTCATTAATCCTAATGGTGATTTGAGGTGATATTCTTTGCATCACCCCCATTTTACCGTTGAGGAAGTATAGCAAAGAATAGTCCAGTGACTTGCCCAAGATCACATGGCTGACAAGTGGTAGGAAATACATTGCCTTCTTAATACATTGTGCTGCTTTTCCTTATTAATATAGGAAATGTAATATTGCCAATTATTTGTTAGTAAAGTTGGAGTTATGTGTGGTGGGCCATTAAATTATACATCTTATATTGAGAAAAAAGTGAATGGAAATGTGTAAAATGCCTTTAATATATGAAAACCATAGGATTTCCTGGACATTTTACCATTCTGGATACACATTATGAGGTAACCCAATGCTATTGCAATCTGAAAAAACATGATATCTCCCTCATAATTGAAGATAACAGTTTTAGATATGTTTTGAAAGTCTGAAATAGTACATTACATAAAATTTGACTATGATTCCAAAACAGTGATAACAGTAAAAAATGTCAAATGAGTGAATTAATAAAGACTACTCTTCAACACCATGATGTACCTCTGTGTGACGTCGGACATTTAACTGACCTTGAGTTTTTAGATGAGATCGGGTATGTTCAGGGTGGTATGACCATAGACTGGCCTTGAGTTTTTAGAATGGGTTTACCTCAATGCTCACATACTCCTCTGCAAGCAGTGAACCTTTAAACATTACAAAAGCCTGCTAACAGTTCTTCCAAGTTCTGCCGACTTTGAAGTTCTGAGTTTGGACATCTGCCTCTCTCCACCTAAAAGGGAAGGTCACACCTAGAGATTTGGGTTCTTAATATGGGACTGATTCATAAATACTTGTTAACTAGTCATTCATGGTCAGTAAATCTTAAACATTCCATCATATCTTATAAAGTTTTCTCATTAAGTATTACAAAATTTAATATATTATTGAAAGTGTGAGTAATTTGAAGAGACTAGAATTTTGCATCTACTTCCATTACATTTATCAAGAAAGAAAGAAAGGGGGAAGGAAGGAAGGAGGGAAAGAGAGAGAGAAAGAAAGAAAAAGAAAGAAAGAGAAAGAAAGAAAGGAAGGAAGAGAGAAAGAAAGATGGAGGAAGGAAGGAAGGGAGGAACCTTTGTACTAGTTTTACTTATATTGGATATGTAATTTTGAATTTAGAGTATAAGCTTTATTTTATGAACCAATATCCCCATTTTAGAAGTCTCACACTATTTTCTGTCTTTTCAAATCACATTCTGCCAGTGGCTTAGATTCACTGTGTGTTCAGTGGCCACTGTTATTGCAGCAACAATGTTCAATTTAAAAGTAGGTTAATTTCTCATGATACTATGATACATATGACATTATATTGATATTGGTTCTGACTCTATTAATTTAAATTTTGTGATAGTTAAATTCAGAATGAAATGATACTGACCTTGGCACTAACTGTAAAAGCCAAGAAAATGAATGGGTAAAAAAATCCTTAGGGGATATTAACTCATTTAAGAAACCAAACTATTTTCAACCCTTTGGACGCATTTTAACAGCAAAACTAATGTTTATTGACTTGGAAGCATTCACTTGAGTTAGTTACTCTATGTATTTGAAAATAATAGATTTGCTATTAGAACACCAAAGTATTCTTTCGTTAGTTCACGTAGATCTTTTCCTATGTAGCATGATTTAGAGCAGAATAGAGGGAATATGTTTATTCATCTATATTTTCAGTAAAACATAAGATTGAAATTTAAAATGACTAACCTTAATTTAAGTCATCTTCATTTACATTTTACTTTAAAGGTCATTTTTAGATTTTCTTCACTAGCTGTATTTAGTAATAATGAAACTAACCTTTATCATGTGACTAAATTGCTTCTGAATTTTCAAAAACTATGTTTCATTTTTAAAGGCTTATTTTTAAGTGAATTATCGTACAAAATTATACCTCAATTACTTTCCCAAAGTGAGTAGTAGTTATTTCATTAACATGTATATATATTAATATTAACCAGTTTGCCAAATGAATTGTCAGTTGCCCTGCATAAACATGAAAGCAAAAGCTTCAGAAACGATTTAGGATGATCTGAACCTCGATTAAGAAAAATATTCTGAACTTTATCAACTTTTTTGAAGGGTTAGGGATGAGCCTCAGAAAAGTTTCACCCTTGATGAAGCAGGTGAGGTGGGGTAAAGTTCCAGCAGGCATCTGGGCCAAGAGCGGGCTTAGGCTGGTTCCTTTTACATACAGTGGCCATAACCTTTGTAGGTGCTGCGATTCCATAATAGTTATCATGGTTAGTCTTTTGTTTTCAAAAATTTTACTACTTAAAATCTTTGCTTTTAACAGTGATCTCAGCATTCATATTACCAAGCTGTGCTATGCAGACACATGGCCTGCTTCACTCAGGATAGCTTGCTTCTCTCACTGAGAAGAGATGTCTGAAGTCTACTAGGTGTACTAAGAGAGAGATATATATATATATAATATACATATATATTTATAATGTTTTGTTTTTACGGTAATACGTTATAAAATTTACTTAGATTCTTCTGTCTTATTTTGTATGAAGGTATGAAATATGTAGTTGTTCAATATATTGAATGTCTGTCTAAATATGCCGTAAGCATACCTGGTAGGCTATCTTTTGATCACTGGCACTAGTTTGCTACTCGATCTGGAGTCTATTGACCTGGCTTTGCCATCAGAAGAAGCAGCCGATTAAGAACAAAATTGTTGAATTCTTACATGATAGTTCTAGTTTGAATAGCTAATTTGGGGTGCAAACAACAGAATAAATGTTATCCACTCGTGTTCATTCAACAAACGTGTTTGAGAATTCACTTTGTAAAAGGCACAGCCAATGGGCCTCATTTATGTGTTGCGTGTATTTGGTTCAAAAATCTTCACAGTATCTCCTCTGTGTTAATCTCCTCTGTGTCTTTCACTTGGAATGATATTATTTGTAACACAAACCTATTCTAATACCATGTAGGTATATATACTGTGTGAAGTCAGGAATGCTAAGTAAGTGAAATGCCCTAGAAAAAGTACATTTAAATATGAGTATCTAATGCCTCAAGCAAATTTACTAGAGTTTCAGGTGAATATATATTTTTGTAACTGCCAAGTAAATGAGTAGAACATAGCTTTTTGTTTAAAAAATATTTTTATAAGTATTCATTTACACAGTATTCATTATTTTCTACATTAAAATATCAAATTGGTTCTATAAATAGTGATTCTTTTGAATATTCATATTTAACTTTGTATAACACCCAAACTGTAATGACAATTTCATCCAAATATATTATTATAGTAGTCTGTTTTTCCTTTGTAAAATATACATGTAACATAGTTTCAATCACTCAGTATTTTGTGTGTGGTTAAAATGATCAAGTGTATTATGTATTTTATATCATTTATTTTTGTCTGCATAAAAGACTAGAATAGTAACATTGTATCATACATGTCAAAAATAATAAAGAGAAATGTAGTACGACCATCTCAGTTTCTATCCATTTAAATTTAACTAATTTCTATTATGTTCTCACCTGTTTAGGAGACACAAATATCCATGAAACAGAGCTTTTCACCTTTTAAGAATTCACAAGCTCAGTAGAAGAAATTTGATAAACATGTGAAACAAGTCTACAAATATGAACCAAGGTGAGTTGTAGAGACAGTAACTGTTAGAAAAAGAAGCTAAATATGAGCAGGAAAGCTTCATGGAAGATAAGAGACTGTGTGTTCCCTGAATTAACTAGCCAATCTACCAGGGTTTATTCAGAACCTGTTATGGATAAGCCCCTAGCCTAGTTGCATAATATATGCAATTATAAATGCATATAATTCCCAAACTCTGCAGTTAAAGAACTTGGTATATATCGATGATTAATGTAGTGCACAAACCAAAATAGTAACTACCAACATAAGACAATACACACTAATACAAAATGAGAGGTAAGACAATGAAAAATGGGTACTATAGAAATTCGAGGAATTTATCAATAGATTCAATCCAACATCTCTTTATTGGACACCTAGGAATTACTTATCCGGTACTGAGCTAAGCTGACTATTTAATCCTTGGAAACATATATGGCTATTGCACATGTGGAGTTTACCGTCTAGAAGGGGAAGACTGACAAAAAAATACGGAAATAATGAGAGATGGCTAGGTCAGCTTTCAGCATGTGTAAGATTAAGCAATGGAAGAAGGGAATGTAACCTTTTTAACAAAAACACCATGCATACAGGCGAGATGCAAATGTGCCAGGTATTTTTGTGAGTTGGTGAGTAGATCAGTTTGGATAGAGGATTAAGATTTGTGAATGTGGTAACTAATGATGTTAAGCTTTTTTCCTGTGTTTTTGGCTATTAATATAATGATTTTTAGGAACTGTCTGTTTAGATGCTTACACATTTTTATTGAGTTTGTTGCTTTTTATTATTGCTTTATAAAGTTCTTTATATACCAAAAAAAAAAAAAAAAAAGATTTGTGAATGGAATTTGATAGGGATTGCATTGAATCCCGTAGGTTGCCTTGGGTAGTATAGTCATTTTAACAATATTGATTCTTCAAATCCAAGAACACGGTATATCTTTCCATCTGTTTGTGTCATCTTCAGTTTCTTTCATCAGCATCTTAACAGTTTTCAGAGTAAAGGTCCTTTGCCTCCTTAGGTAGGTTTATTCCTCGGTATAGTATTCTTTTTGATGCAGTGGTAAATGGGATTGTTTCCTTAATTTCTCTTTCTGATATTCTGTTGTTAGTGTATAAAAATGCAGCAGATTTCTCTGCATTAATTTTGTACCCTGCAACTTTACTGAAATAATTGATGATCTCTAGTAGTTTTCTGGTAATGTCTTTAGGATTTTCTATGTATAGTATTGTATCATCTGCAAAGAGTGATAGTTTCACTTCTTCTTTTCCAGTTTGGATTCCTTTTATTTCTTTTTCTTCTCTGATTGCTGTGGCTAAAACTTCCAAAACTATGTTGAATAATAGTGGAGAGTGGGCATCCTTGTCTTGTTCCTGATCTTAGAGGGAATGCTTTCAGCTTTTCACCCTTGAGTATGATGTTAGCTGTGGGTTTGTCATATATGGTCTTTAAAAATGTTGTGGTATGTTCCCTCTATACTCACTTTCTGGAGAGCTTTTAGTCATAAATGGATGTTGAATTTATCAAAAGCTTTTTCTGTATCTATTGAGATGATCATATGGTTTTTATTCTTCAGTTTGTTAATGTGGGGTATCACACTGATTGATTTGTGGATGTTGAAAAATCCTTATATCCCTGGGATAAATCCCACTTGATCATGGTGTATGATCCTTTTACTGTATTCTTGGATTTGGTTTGCTAGTATTTTGTTGATTTTTGCATCTATGTTCATCAGTAATATCGGCCTTTAATTTTCTTTTTTTGTGGTATCTTTGACTGGTTTTGGTATCAGTGTGATGGTGGCCTCATTTTTTCACAGAACTAGAACAAAAAATTTTTAATTTGTATGGAAACACAAAAGACCCCAAATAGCCAAAGCAATCTTGAGAAAAAAAAATGGAGCTGGAGGAATCAGGCTCCCTAACTTGAGACTATACTACAAATCTACAGTAATCAAGACAGTATGGTACTGGCACAAAAACAGAAATATAGATCAATGGAACAGGATAGAAAGCCCAGAAATAAATCCACACGCCTATGGTCGATTAATCTATGATAAAGGAGGCAAGAATATACAATGGGGAAAACACAGTCTCTTCAATAAGTGGTGCTGGGAAAACTGGACAACTACATGTAAAAGAATGAAATTAGAACATTCTCTAATACCATATACAAAAATAAACTCGAAATGTATTAAAGGCCTAAATGTAAGACTGGATCCTATAAAACTCCTGGAGGAAAACATTGGCAGAACACCCTTTGACATATATCACAGCAGTATATTTTGGATCCACCTCCTAGAGTAATGGAAATAAAAACAAAAATAAATGAATGGGACCTAGTTAAACTTAAAAGCTTTTGCACAGCAAAGGAAACCATAAACAAAATGAAAAGACAATCACAGAATGGGAGAAAGTATTTGCAAACGATGTGACCTACAAGGGATTAATTTCCAAAATGTACAAACAGCTCATACACCTCAATATCAAAAAAGCAAACAACCCAATCAAAAAATGGGCAGAAGATCTAGACATTTCTCCAATGACATACAGATGGCCAAGAGGTGCATGAAAAGATGCTGCCCATCTCTAGTTATTAGAGAAATGCAAATCAAAACTACAATGTGGTATCACCTCACTCTGGTCAGGATGGCCATCATCAGAAAGTCTACAAACAGTAGATGCTGAAGAGGATGTGGAGAAAAAGGAACTCGCCTATACTTTTGGTGGGAATGCCAATTGGTACAGCCATTGTGGAGAACAGTGTGGAGGTTCCTTAAAAAACTAAAAATAGAGTTATCATATAATCCAGTGATCCCACTCCTGGGCATATATCCAGAGAAAACTATAATTTGAAAAGATACATGCAACCCAGTGTTCATTGCAGCACTATTTACAATAGCCAAGACGTGGAAACAACCTAAATGTCCATCGACAGATGAATGGATAAAGAAGATTTGGTATATATATACCCATGGAGAATTAGCCATAAAAAAGAATGAAATAATGCCACTTGCAGCAACATGGATGGACCTAGAGATTATTATAGTAAGTGAAGTAAGTCAAAGACAAATATATGATGTCACTTACATGTGGAATCAATAAAAAGAGATACAAATGAACTTATTTACAAAACAGAAATAGACCCACAGACATAGAAAGCAAACTTATGGTTACCAAAGGGGAAAGGGGAGAGGGGATAAATTAGGAGTTTGGGATTAACATATACACACTACTGTATGTAAAACAGATAAATGACAAGGACCTACTATATAGCACAGGGAGCTATACTCAGTATTTTGCAATAACCTATAATGGAAAAGAATCTGAAAAAGAATATTTTATATATATATATATATATATATATATATATATATATATATATATATACTGAATCACTGTGCTGTACACCTGAAACTAACACAACATTGTAAATCAACTATACTTCAATAACAAAAAAAAAAATTTGTGGATGTGATTAGAGAGAGAGCTGGATAGAAAAGAAGGTTGAATCTGGATGCTATAGATCTCTGAATGCCAGACTAAGAAGTCTGGACATTTTACGTGTTAAGAAAATTGAGATATCTAGTTCATAACAGTAATAAAGAATTATGAAATCCCAGTGAGGAGTTTGAAAAATGTGTATGTTGTTGACTGTATAGGCTACCTCATAAAAGTGAAAAGAAATAATCATTGGCAGAAACAAAAATCAATAACTAAATTTGACCTTTTGGATATTGCTGGTATACTGAGATTGCAAATATAATGCAGTAATAAGAAGAAAATGGGATCAACAAGCAGAGGCTATTTGTTTTCGAACAGCGTTCCAGACACTGGTGTTCCACAGATGCTGTTAGGTGAGACACACACACAATGTATTTTGTGGTCCAAATAGATTTAAGAAACGCAGAATTAAGCAGATTTCTTTATCATAGGACTTCTCTGACCTTTTAGTGTACTTATGAAAATCATGATTTTGGAAGAGAGAGGTGGGATGTTGTGTCTCCCAGCTTACCAGAAGATAGGACATGTTTCATAGAAGATTTGCTAATATTTTCTTAGAATACTAATATTTGGCAGAGCACAATGTGGGAAAACTCTTCTAGAAACTTCATGATAACACAAAGGGGAAAAAAGGTAAACAAGAGATGGGGCGGCCATTTATTACCTGGTTGGGGGTGGGGTGCCATTAAGGCTTAAAGGAAGAACTGACAAATATTTTTTTTTTGGTTATCTATTTTTTTAAAAATTTTATTGCAATATAGTTGATTTGCAATGTTGTGTTAGTTTCAGGTATACAGCAAAGGAACTGATAAATATTGACATAAATGAACAGTAACAGTAGATTAGAATTAAAATCAGGTTGTGATATTGTCACCATTCTTCCATGTTCAGGATATTAGGGGCTCGGATGAGCTTATTCCACAGAGAAATGCAGATGGCTCCTCTCCCGTCTGATCATTTCAGCTCTGTAATATGATGAGACGTTAGGGGAGAGGACATTTTAGTAAGTCAACAATGAGCACCAGTTTGCCAGGTTTTCTGGACTAAGTTTGTAATTCTCCATGGCCATGTCCAGGGTGTCTTGTTAAGATGACTTAAAGGTAAAAGACCAATTTTCTCTTCACAAAAGGTATTTTAAAATATGTTAAGTGTGGGGTTTTCTAGACTGACATTGGTCTGCCATTTGAACATGATCTGAATGCAGTAATACAAATATCTCACGGATTTTTTGAAGTTGGGTCTTGATAATATGAACCCTCAGGTCATCTCCGAGATTCCTTGGGATCAGGAATTTTCCAGTGGACCCTCTTCACTGTTAATTAAAGTGAACAAATGGGAGAAAGTTTCAGTATAAAACTGTCTAGAAATTCAGCAAGTCGCAGAGTTCCCCAACCCTCTGCCCTTAACTCACTATCTTGCTTTTACTTAGGAGAGTCCTGTGAATTCCTTGTCAGAAAAGTGATAAAATATATTATTCCAGGGCTGCGTGCTCGGAGAAAAAGGCAGTGATCACCAATGATATAGTAGAATGTGTTCTGTTTAGGGCACTTTAGTGCAGAAGGATGAAGACAAGTGGGGATATAAATGATGGTCCAAGAATGACTAAGGACATACAGGGACAGATTGCCAGGAAATATTAGGTCTATTAAAAACTGCTGCCACTCAAACTGCCCTCATGTTGACTCACTGTTAAAAATGTTTATCTCAGTCAGAGGTTAGAAGTTAAGATGTTGCCTAACTTTAGCAATGGGGCATCTGGAAATTACAACCAAACAGAAAAAATTGGCTTGATGATGATATGAAAAGTCTTTTCTATACAGCCTTTGAAGAACTTTTTGAATTGTACAAAATATTGGTTGGAAGGTTAGCTAGGATAAGCTTTTTTCCCCACTTTTCTTTAATTTAGGTGAAATTCACATAACATAAACTCAACCATTATAAAGTATGCAATTCACCAGCATTTAGTACTTTCTCTATGTCCTGTGTGCAACCGTCACCTCTGTCTAGTTCCAAACATTTTCATCCCATCCAAATAGGTTTTTATTAAATTAAACTTTTGAGATAATTGTAGATTTACATTTTGGACAAAGTTGCAAAAGCAATTCAATGAAGGAAGGACAGCCTTTTCACCAAATGGTCCTCAGACAATTGGACATCCATAGGTATAAAAATGATCCTTAAACTCAACATTATGCCTCATACAAAAATTAACTAAAAATGGATCATGGACCTAAGTGTAAAACATACAATGACAAAACTTTTAGGAAGAATATAAAATAAAATCTGTGGGATCTAAGGCTAGATAGAACTCTTAGACTTGATACAAAAGTCATGATCTATAAAAGGAAAAATTGATAAATCAGAGCTTATCAAAATTTAAAACTTTTTCTATTTTAAAGCCTATGTGAAGAGAGTAAAAAGACAAGTTACAGACTGGGAGAAAATAGTTTCAAACTAAACATTTGACAAATTACTAGTGTCTAAGAATATATAAAGAAGTCTGATAAAAGCCAGTTGCAAAAGATTTCATACTGTATGATTCCATTTACATAGTTTTCTTGAAATGGCAAAATTATAGAAATAGAGAATAGATTAGAGAGAAGTGGGCAGGAAGGAAGTGGTGTGGCTATACAAGGGTGACAAGAACGATCCTTGTGGTGATGGAAAGTTCTCTATTTTGACAGTATTAATACTGATATCCTGGTTATGAAGCTCTGCTCTACTTATGCAAGACATGACTTTTCAGGGAAACTGGGTAAAGGGCATTCGAGATCTCTCTGAATTATTTCTTAAAACTGCATGTGAATCTATAATTATCTCAATAAAAATTTCAATTAAAAATATAGAATGAGTTTTAAGTGCCTCTCAAAATGGTAGTTTTAAAGGTGGCTTTATTAGTAAGGAAAATAAATTCCTGGAAATGAAATCACATTTTGAGATAAGGGCTAATAAGCATGATAATTTCTTCCTTATTCTTTCCTCCTCCTAGCATTCATTCATTCATTCATTCATACCATCATTCAGAAAGTCAACTGCACGAATTGAGCACCCACTATGTGAAAGCTTGGTGTTGGAATTGAGTACCCTGCCGCCCTTCGGGGCCACTTGAGGAGCTCGTATTTTAATGGTGTGGCAAGCCTGTGACCAGAGGAACAGTCTAGTACTCTGATTCAGGGGGCCACTCCAGCAATTAATAGCTGAGTGACCATGGGCAAGTTACTTCTTCGACCCTCAAAACTCTCTGAGCTGGGCTTCCCTGGTGGCGCAGTGGTTGAGAATCTGCCTGCCAATGCAGGGGACACGGGTTCAAGCCCTGGTCTGGGAAGATCCCACATGCCATGGAGCAACTGGGCCCGTGAGCCATAATTACTGAGCCTGCGCGTCTGGAGCCTGTGCTCTGCAACAAGAGAGGCCGCGATAGTGAGAGGCCCGCGCACTGCGATGAAGAGTGGCCCCCACTTGCCACAACTAGAGAAAGCCCTCGCACAGAAACGAAGACCCAACACAGCCATAAATAAATAAATAAATAAATTAAAAAAAAAAAAAAAAAAAAAGCCTGACAGTAAATATTAAAAAAAAAAAAAAAAAACTCTCTGAGCTGTAAAACTATAATAATCATGCCCCTTACTTCACATGACTGTAGCATGTATTAAATGAGATAATGTAGGTAAAAGTTTAGCACTGAGCCTGTCACCTAGAAACACCCTATAGTGTTCACTAGATAACAGACTATTAAATGTTATGAAGTAGAGCAAAGTTAGGGCGAAAGACCTATCTTCCATTTCTTCAGACAGATGGCTTACTTGGGGAACAGGAAGATGGGATTGAAGGGGTTAGCTGCCCTTTGAAAGCATGGTATGCCATGTAAGGGAGTTTGCAGTTTATCTTGCATGCGATGGTGGACCTTTGGAAGTTTTCAAGCAGGTCAGCAAATGAAATAATCAAAATAGCTACATTCACAGCAGCGCGGTTAGAAGGCTGTTAAAATAAACAAAATCAAGTTTCTCAGAGTGGGATTCTCAGACCAAGCTCATCAGAGTTTCTTGAAGGATTAAGCTTAGGGATTTCATTTTAGTAAGTTTTTCAGGTGATTCTCTTTGCACGTTGGGATTTGAGAATCGCTGGTCTACAGGAAAAGTGATGGAATTCTTAACAAAAGAGTATCACAGATAACAGAGAAGAGGAGGAGTTCTGAGAAATACATAGGAGGTATATTAACAAGATGTGTTAATTCATTGGATGTGGGGAAGCAAATTAAAGGAACAAATCAAGGACATCTCCAAAGGTTTTAGCTTGGACAGTTGGCCCCCATAAGGGAAGGCAGGATGAGTTGCAGTTTTGAAAAATAAAATATAGTTGGCCTTCCATATCCACAGGTTCCACATCCACAGATTCAATCAGCTAGAGATCGAAAATATTTTTTAAAAATTCCAAAAAGTTTCAAAAAGCAAAACTTGAATTTGCTGCATGCCAGCAACTACTTATATCGCATTTACATTGCATTTACAACTATTTACATTGTATTAGGTATTATAAGTAGCCTAGAGATGATTTAAAGTATACAGAAGGATGTGCATAGGTTATATGCAAATACTATGCTATTTTATTGAAGGGACTTGAGCATCCCAGGTTTTCGTATGTGTGAAAATCCTGGAACCAATCTCCCATCAATACCGAGGGACAATGGTATATGCACCTTGCAGCATGTTGAATTTGAGGACATCCAGGTGGAGGTGGCCAGTAGTCCAACTAAAAACATCTGTATGGATTTTAAGTAAAAGATGGGGACTGGAAATCTAGAAAATATATGGGAATAATAAGGCAAGGCCACCTGCAAGAACACATGGAGTTAGAAGACTAGAAAGCTGAGTATAAAATTCTGGGACACTAAAATTTAAGCAAAAGAAAAGATGCTGTGAATGCAACCCAGAGGAAATATTTTAAGTGGTTGAGAGGAGATTTAAGAAATAGGGTGGTCACGGAAGTCAGAAAAGTAGAGTTCAAAGAGGGAATTGCCAAATGATTCAATGATTTTAAGTAGATTGAGAAGTAAAAAGAACATTTGACTCTTTATTTTAATTTTTAAAATTTTCATTATTTCTACATGCTTTTTGTAAGATCAAAAAAAGGGTTTTCAAAAAAATTATAGCGATTAACCTCACCAGAGTGCCCACTGTCCATCACCTTTATATATGTATTATATAGATTATATAATATCGATACCTGTATTGACCCTGTTCTTTGAGTATAAGTAATAGAGAAACCAAAGTTTGAGTGACTTGAACAACCAAAACAAAACATTAAAAGGATACAATGAAGTTGTTAAATGCTTTAGGTGGATCTCCTGGGCAGGACCAGCCCTCAGGATTAAAAATGTCATTAGAAATTTCTCTTCATCTCTTCACTTTGCTTTCCTCTGTTTCTGCTCCTTTCTCAGACCATCTCTCCCTTAGTGATAGCAAATTGGCCACCAGCATCACTAAGCTTATATTTCACACAATTTACCACCTGCAGTTGAAGAGAACTTACCAAAAGTGCTGCAGAATTCCTGCATTGCTTTTGATTGGTTTAGTCTGAGTCATGTGACTTCCCTTAAACCAATCACTAGAGCCAAGAGGATTCTGTACTCTTATTGCCAAGACTGGAATTACACTGTCTATCTCTTAACTAATAGTGGGGGCTGTTAGAGGATGCCCAAAAGAAAATCAGGGTGATATTACCAGAAGCAGAAATGGATTCTGGGCAAGCATAAACAACTGATGGCTTTGAGAATAGTACTAGTCATGTGCCAATCTTAATTACATGCTTTATCTTGCATTGACAAGTCTATTAGTGTATTTCCTCTTCTGTGAATTTCCTGATCTTTTAAACCTAGAACAGGAAAGTAGTTATCTTTAAAAGACACACTTGGTCCAGAAGTCAGATTACAGTAGGTTATATATTGAGCAGAAAAGGAAAACAAAGGTCACTTTTCTTATCAAGTTGATGAAAAGGAAAGGAGCTATAGTTTGAATAGGAAGCAGTATAAAGTTTTTTGTTTTTGTTTTAGCTTGTAGGCATGGGATCAATGAAGATTTATTTCTCTGTTAAGAATGAAAATGCTAGATTTTTTTTCCATGTAGCTATTAGGTCAAATGCTTTTCACGATAAGCGTATATATATATATATATATATACATGTCTTGGATTTGTTTTATTTGGCTTTGGATCCTGGGGTCCATTTTTTAACTGTAAGTCTCCAATGTGATGTTAACCTTGGGAGAGACCATGTGTTTTGGGAAAATGTGTTAAGGAGTCCCAATGCGTATTTGGCAAATTAGTGAGCCAAACAGAGCTTCATATTTTATATCAGACATCATCCAAGAGTTGAAAAGTTATCAGTATGACTAGCTAAAGAATTTAGATACATTTTGAAATTTTAATATTTAAATTGCGCACATTATTGTCCATAGTATAAAAGTATTCTTAAAAAGTAAACCAAATGAAGAAGGTTGTTGGCACACAATCTTGTATTCAGATCTAAACAATGTATGGGGTGTGTAATTCTGAGCTTATTCCCTGACCATTCTCTCCCTGCTTTGGGGATACAGTTAAAAGTCAGAGGTAGAAAAACTAGATGATTATTACCAGGGCAGTATTCACTGTGTGAGTTAATAAATAAATATCACTGGCCTTGAACTTCAACTTTAAAACTCAAATCCAGAAAGAAATATGACTTGTGAGTAAAAGAAGATGATGAAGAGCCATCACACAATGTTTTCACATCTGACATTATAAATCATGAAGACACATAAGAAGCATTGCCTTTAGCTTTTCTCAAGTTTCTGGGGTACATTTCAAGCATCTTTTGGAGTGACTTTAACCCACTGTCACTTTATTCTTCAACTAGAGGAGAAAAGGAAAAGGGCTGTGATTAAGTTTCATTTTTCCTAGGACCATTTCATCAAAGTCTATGACATTAGCTAAACAGAGTTATCAGATGCCTGAGCTCCGGGCGACAGACTACAAGTGATGCCAAATTCATCTTTAGAGAAGAGGCAGAGTGAAAAGTTATCTGAAGTATCTTATATTAACATCATGGGAGTAATGTCATTTGAAATGTTAAAGTTGAATCACATCTCCATTTCCAATATCAGAATTATTATTATGTTAAGTATAGAGACAGTGGAAAATGGCATGCCAGAAAGGAAGAGTATGATATCGGTAAGATAATGTATATTCTACAGATAAGGCAGTGCTAATTCTATGATTGGCATAAAGAATTTTCCTGATCTTAGCTGACTGAGTGGTGGGGCTTAGGGGGTTGTATTGACCATGTCTTTTATTTTCTGCATTCTGATGTTTTGACATCTGGGGCCTTACCGACCCTGGAAGAGGCTGCTTCTCCCAGGGTGACCCAACTCCTTGAGAGAGTAAAGAGCTCACCAGCAGCAGTGCTTTTCAAATGCAAACCAACCAATCCAGAGCCCATATCCCCACCACCTTTTCTATCAGGCTCTCACACTTGGGCCACTCTCCCCCTGCCCTAGTCACTGCAGGGCCAGGTACCAGACAACTAGGGACAGCCCCTGCACCCCAGCGCCTGCTTACCCTGCCCCACCTGTTTCATGTCAGAGAAACCACAATAAAGGCTCTTCTTCCCATTTTCCCTCCTCTTCCTCTGTGTCCTGACCAACCCTGGTGCTTCCCCTTTTGTCCCCCGTATGGCATGGTGTACCCCTCCTCTTGGGAACTGTAACAAACTATCTTTTCCTTCGTTTTTTTTTTTTTATAAATTTATTTATTTATTTTTCGCTGCATTGGGTCTTCGTTGCTATGCAGAGGCTTTCTCTAGTTGCGGCAAGTGGGGGCTACTCTTCATTGTGGTGCGTGGCTTCTTGTTGCGGTGGCTTCTCTTGTTGCGGAGTGCAGGCTCTAGGCGCGTGGGCTTCATTAGTTGTGGCTCACGGGCTCAGTAGTTGTGGCTCACGGGCTCTAGAGCGCAGGCTCAGTAGTTGTGGTGCACGGGCTTAGTTGCTCCGTGGCATGTGGGATCTTCCTGGACCAGGGCTCGAACCCGTGTCCCCTGCATTGGCAGGCGGATTCTTAACCACTGCGCCACCAGGGAAGTCCGAAACTATCTTTTCAATGGCAATCATCTCCTGGTCTGTCAGCCTTACCATCCCCAAATAATAATAAAACCTATCTTTAAACAGGGATGGGGGTATGAGAGGTGGCAGGAGTTAATTTCTTCTTAGGATATCTGATACACTGACAGTAAAGCTCTGTTGGATGGTCAGATTGTTCCCAGTACCACTTTGTGACAGTCCTGGCAGAGTCTCTCGCTTTTAACTGCTTGAAGGCAGGGGACACCAAAACTTACCAGCATCACCTACCGTACTTCAGAGTCCATCAGCTTTAGGCATAGAACTGCATGACATTTTTCCAAGAGAGCCAGGACTCATTCTTTTTTTAAACCATGTAGTGGGTTAATCTTTATGTGGGGAATAGGGGGTCAAGTGGTAGTTCCTAAGTCTAGCTCACCATCAGAGTCACTCACAGAATCAGAAGACAGAAACGTACCTTTTCTCAGGCCTCCCCCCAGTTTCACTAAGTAATTCTGGTGACCTGCCAGGTTTGGAAACTCTTTTAAGAGAATATAGCTTAAACCAGTGCAACTTAAACTTTAATTTGCATATACATCCCCTGGAAATCTTGTTGAAACACAGATTCTGACTCACTGGGTCTGAGTGGGGTCTGAGACTGCATTTCTAGTGAGCACACATTTTGAGCAGCAAGGACCAGCACTCAGTTTACCCAGGGGCCTTTAAAAATAAAGATTCCTGGGAACTTGCCTGGAGATGCTGATTCAGCAGGATGGGCTGCACCTGGGAATCATCTCAGATAATTTTATCATCAGATTACTTTATCATTTACGATACACCAGCCTAACGAAAATATCTGAGTGTCATGTAATAGTGACAATGGCCATAATACAAAGAATTTACTTTTTAATGGTAGGTATCAGCCCCCTCTATGTACCAGCACTGTTCCAGGCTGTGGCGCTAGCATGATACATTAAAGCAGGAATTCTTGCTTCCCATGAAGAGGGTGGCAAATGAAAGAGTAAACTTCCCAATAGATAAAATAATTCCACAGAATGGTAAGTGCTTTGAACATGATAAAGCACTATGGTAAGGAGACAGCATCCGAGAGAGTTGCTGATGGGCAAGATAATAGCAAAAACAACAGAAACGGTGCTAAAAAGGACACTTAGCATCTGGGAAGCAGATTTTACAAGTCAGGAAGTGTTGAAGCATTTTGCCTGCATGATTCTGTTTCCTTCCCACACCCAACTTAGGACAGATCGACTATTATCTTCATTTTACAGGTGAAGCAACTGAGGCTTACAGAAGTTTACTAACTTGTCTTTTAAACTTTTATTTTTAATTGTGGTGAAATAGCCGTCACATAAAATTTACCATCTCAACCATTTTTAAGTATACAGTTTGCACACATTGTTGTGTGACCAATCTTCATAACTGTTTTTAACCTTGTAAAACTGAAATGCCATACCCCTTAAACACTAACTCCCCTCCCCCCCCTCCCAATCCCTGGGAACCATTTTTCTACTGTCTGTCTCTAACAATTTGACTACTCCACGTACCTCATACAAGTGGAATCATATGGTATTTGTCTTTTTGTGACTGGTTTATTTCATTTAGTCCAATGTCTTTAAGATGTTGCATGTGGTAGAATTTCCTTTGTTTTTACGGCTGAATAATATTCCACTGTATGTATGTGTGGCTGAACCACACTGATTCCCTTTGGTCAGCTTCATCTTAGGCCCGTAGTGCCACCCCCTCCCTTCTCTGCGTGACTGAGTGTTAGACTACTCACAAGGAATGCACCCAAGCCAGACAAGTTTCCTATCAACTTTTCCCCTTGCCTACGTCTGATATGAAAACTGGAAGAATGCCTTTTGCTGACACAGGTGGTTAAGGGTCATGAGACCCCCCGGGAGGAGGAAAAACTCCCATTTCCAATCAGTGCAGATGTGCTTCTCACTTGGTAGTCAGATTCGATTGGCCTCTTTAAATCCCCCTGCAGCCCTTTGGGTGGCGCAGAGTGCAGCTGAGAAAGCCTCCGGATTATCACCCACGCGATCCTGCCTGCATGTAAGTTCCCCCCAATGCTCTTCATAATTGCACTTTATGGAGTTGCCTATTTCATTTTTTGGTCTCAAAGTTCCTTCTCAGTTTGGAGGATATTAATCAGTATCTCCACCTCCCTGCAGTGTATGTGCCACATTTTGCTTGTTTATTCATCTGTTGATGGACACTTAGGTCACTGCCACCATGTGACTCCTGCAAACACGCTGCTGTGAGTATGGGTGTAATAACTGGCCTTCTTGCCTGTTTTCAAACACATCAAACTGACCAAGGTCCTTCTTGCCTCAGGCCTTCATTGCTAGTTGCCCTTCCAGGAAGGCCTCTCCTCACATATTCTCCTGGTTCAGTCTGACACTTTGCTCAAGTCTCTGCCAAATGTTACCTCCAAGGAGAAGCCTCCCCTGACAACCCCATCTAAAACTGTACCTCCCCAGCCTCATCTCTGTGACTTCACTTTGCTTTATTGTTCTTCAGAGCCCTTGTCAGTACCTGGCATTATATTATGTACTCTGTTTGTTTATTGCCTGTCTCCCCCTGTCCACAAATATTACCCCCAAGAAGGCAGACTTTGTGTCTTCCTATAACGTTCTATCTCTAATGCCTAGGATAATACCTGGCAATGAGTAGGTGTAAATATTTATGAATGAATGAGTGGATGATGGAAGGAAGGAAGTGGTGAAATATGTGTTTGAATCCAGACACTCTGCTTCCAAAGCCTTTGCAGGGGTGTTGGATGGATGGGGCAGGGGAGTAGAGCTTCTAGGGGGAGGAAGACTTGTGGTGGGGGTGAGTAGTATCAGTGATGAGGGCCTAGAAGTATCACCCAGATGCTAAAGGTAGAAGAAACACAGTCCAAGCATAAGAAATCAAAAGTGAAACAAAATCCTTAGAGTGGGTGGAATAGTGGCCCCCAGAATATATGCCCATGAACTAGCCTCCGGAACCTATAAATGTAACCTTGGATCTTTGCAAATGTAATTAAGTTTAGAATCTTGAGATGAGATCATCCTGAATTATGTGAGTGGATCCTAAATCCAATGACAGATCCCTTATAAGATACAGAGGGAGATTTGAGACACAGAGGAGAAAGCCGCGTGAAAACAAGGCAGAGACTGGAGTTACGCAGCCACAGCCAAGGCGACTCTTGGGGAAGCAACAAGGAAGGATTTTCCCTAGAACCTTTGGAGGAAGCCAGTCCCTGCCAACGCCTTGATTTCAGACTTCCGTCCTCCAGATCTGTGAGAGAGTATGTTCCGGTGGTTTCAAGCTACCAGGTTTGTGGTAATTTGTGTGACAGCCCTAGGAAACTCATACATCCTACATTTAGCAAATCAGAAGCGATTAGGAGTGAAGGCTAGAGTTTGGCTTTCCTGCTGGTTCTAGGACCCAGTTGAGCCACGTTGAAGACAGGCCTTAAGGCACCAGGGGTACTTGCAACCTCCTGACTCTGCATATGTGACCTGACTGGCTCTGGCACTGCACAGGGCAACATGGGGCAGTGTCTTCCCTTCAGGCTTCTGGGTGAGGTGGGCTGTGTAGAGCCAGCAAGGGCTAACTGCACCATAGAGTGAATAAGCAAGCTCTTGCAGCTGCAGTTTCCACGGTCTGTACGACTTTATATGGTTTAACCAAGTGGCAGAGGACTGTAAAATGCAAAATATACACACCAAAAAAGAAAACATTGTGGGGAATGAAAATATCCCCCCAAAGTCAATTCTTCTCCAAATGATAAAAAAAAAAAGTTCCCATTTCTAAGTCTTTATCAAGTATATCCAACATTTTGCTAGGTGAAGAAATGGCCTTTTTTTTCTTTCTCTCTCTTTCTGAGATTTTGAAGAGCTCAGAGAAGAAGTTTATTGAGATGCATTTAGATAAAGTTCTTTCCCAAGACAGGAAGATGAATTTAATAACCTACTGCAGTCCCTTATAGCCTTGCACTTCTAAAATTTGCTCAGTGCCCATTTATCCTAAGCCAATATTTCATATAAAAATTTTAAGCCTTTGGAGTTATAATCACGTTAAATAAAGCTATAAATCTTCTGCATAGTCTTGCTTAGTGTTTCATATAATAACTTTTAATTCCAGAACTTTATATTTATTATTAGATTTAAATTTTAATTTTTTTTATGCTTACGCTAGCTTAATAATAGTGTTGGGATTATAAAGCAATAGCAAAAACTTGTTACTATTTTAATCAATACTAAGCTTTTAACTTGTGAAATTCTCTCAACTTTTTCTTCTCTAGCCAGCTCATGGGCTTGTGTTACGGCAGTTTGCTATAGACTGAATGTTTGTGTCCTCCCAAAATTCATATGTTGAAACCTAGTCCCCAATGTGATGGTATTTGAAGGTGAGGTCTGTGGGGTGAAGCCTAATTATGTGGGTGAAGCCCACATAATTAGGTCATGAGGGTGGAGCCTTCATGAATGGGATTATTGCCCTAATAAAAGAGGCCCCAGAGAGCTCCCTCTCCCCTTGTAGGGTGAAGCAAGAAGTTGGCTATCTGTGAACCAGGAATCAGGCTCTCACCAGACAGCGAATCTGTTGGCTCCTTTATCTTGGACTTCTCAACCTCTAGAACCGTAAGAAATAAGTTTGTGTCGTTTATAAGCCACCCAGGCTCTGGTAATTTGTTACAGCAGCCCAAATGGACCAAGACACAGCTCTGCTTGGTCAGAAACAGACACAGAGCAAAAGCCTTGCCCATCACTACAGCAGTTCCCACATTGTCTGTATTTGTGGGTTCTCCAGGAAAATTGTCTGTTTTCTCCAGGTTTCTCTAGGAGATCTTCATGTGGAGTAGTGGAAAAAACAAACAACATACATACATACATACATACATACATACATACATATGACAAGAATTGTGTACAAACACCAGCTAACCAGGTACTTTGGCCAAGTCAACCTCTTTTACAGTATGGATGTATAAATTAAATAAGATGACGTAAAATGCTTAAAACAACTCCTAGCACATAGTAGTATTTAATATATGTTACTTTCCTCTAATACATCCCTTTTCCTTTTTCCATGATAGTTTCATTTCCCTGTCAGCTTCTGGGAAAATAACCTTTATCCTTACTTGTTTGTGTATCAGGGTTGTTTTTAGGAAATCCAAGTTTTAAGTCTTCGTAGTCCAGACTTTCATCTAAAATCAGCTAGTTGCTAGCTTCCTGATTATTAGACATTTCCAGACTCAGCCATTCCCATGTTAGAACTTTGGCCATCCATCAATAACAGAATTTCTTCTATTTTCTCCACTCAGTATTTCAGCAGAACAGGTAGCAGCAAAAGCAGGTTTCCACCAAACTCAAAATATTTATGCCTATTCATGCTGTTCCTGATCCAAAGGGCTATCCATTTCTCAGGATACAGCAGACGGAGCAATCACTGCTGACTGATTTGAATAGAAAGTCTTCTGACTTGGTCATGAACTTGGCTGCACCTTGAAAGATGAGTGTGATTTTGCTACATGGAGTTAATAAAGAAGAACAGACAGGGTTTATGCTAAAATGTTTGGAAAATATAAATAGCAAGGCTCTGGTAGGACAATGCCACATTGACTATTGCTATCATGTTCTTTTTTGCAAGGGGCTCTGAATCAATCTTGCTAATGATGGCACATTGACAACAAAATATGTTAACAGGCTAAACCAAAAAAAGAGCCGGCAGTGGGGTGGGAAATGGGAACTAGGAAAGCACAGTGAGGGTCATGGAGAAAATACACTTCAGCAGAAACACCTCTTCAACCTTTGCTAAATGCTTTTACCATAAAAGCAGTAGTTTAGTTTAGAAAATGATTTCAGTTCTAGAGTCTAGTTTAAAGCTCATAAAAGCTTCTCTTTGGAGATTAATATCACTATGATGTAATCAGCTTTAAAGTGCTTTTATAAAAAATCTAGAATCAGGGTGAATACATTCAGGTTGCATGAAAGTGAGAAATGCTCTTCAAAGAGTATAATCATTAATACAAATGCATTTCACTGTGAACATTTCAGATACACGAATACCCTAATTTATCAAAAATATACATTGAGCATAAGTAATTCTTTCCAGAAAGTTGTACAGCATTTTTTAGATTGTAAGTATCCCTACTGTGATCATTTCTATTTGCTAGAACTCTCAGCTGATAATGGCAAAGTTGGTCATCTACCTTAGGCAGGTGGTATGTGCAGGGGAAGAACACAGGAGACCCGACTCCCAGGCTCAGGTCCTCCACTGAGAAGTCACTTTGGGGAAGGCCCTACATGCTTTGGGACCTGTTTTCTCATACGTTGAATTAGAGAGTTGGGTCAAATCAGATTTAAGGTCCCTTAAATCTGCTAAAAGTATATCAGAGGAATTGCTCAAATGTTCAGGAGCCCCAAATGGAAAGAGAAGATGAGGAAACGCTTACTAGAGAAGGTGGAATTGGAAATGGACACTGAAGGATTCAGAATGGAAATCAAGCCTGTTAAGTTTGCATTCCTGGGGAGCAATCCAATCCATTCTGTCTGTAGGTATGGAAGTTAGGGAATGCGGAGCCTTAGAGGGAATAGCAAGGGCCCTAGTTTGTCAAGTACAGTAAGAATATGTAGAGAACAGGTTTGGACGTGCAGATCAGGACCATACAGTTTATTTATTCAGCAAATATTTATTAAGCAGTTACTATGTGCCAGACACTGTCCTAAGCATAAGATATAATAATGAGCAAGAGAGGCAGGGTTTCCTTAGGGGAACTTATGGTCGGGGGAAGAGAGATATTTAACAGCTATGATAGGAAAGCTTATGGCAAGAACATCTTCAAGTCTGGAGCTGGGCAGTCTTTGAAGATGTTATATTTAAGTGATACCTAAAGGGTGAATTGATGTTAGCCAGCACCGTTTGGAAGACTGTCCCAAGCAGTGAAATGTCTGCCTTTCCTAAACCTTTATGTCTAAGTCCTGTTAACCAAATTACAGGGTTAATTACAGGGTACATGTGTCCAGTAGCCAATAAAAATGAGTCACCAGGGACTTCACTGGTGGTCCAGTGGTTAAGAATATGCCTTCCAATGCAGGGGACACAGGTTCGATCCCTGGTCGGGGAACTAAGATCCCACATGCCGCGGGGCAACGAAGCCCGTGCGCCACAACTCCTGAGCCCGTGTGCCACAACTAGAGAGCCTGCATGCCACAGACTACAGAGCCCATGCACCACAACTAGAGAGAAGCCCACGCGCCGCAACGAAAGATCCCAGATGCTGCAAGGAAGATGCCGCAACTAGGGCCCGACGCAGCCAAAAGATAAAAAAATGAGTCACTGGCACCCCAAGCAACTGAAATTGGCAGGCAAAAGAAGTATATTTACTGACAGAGAGGGGTCCAAGCGTTTCTGAGAAGAGAGGCAGATGCTTCCAGGAAGAAAGTGGTGTCTACTGGCTGCCCGGCTTGGAGGACCGTTTGTGATTGAAAGAGGACACGATGCAAGGCACTCTGCTGCCACAGTGATTTAGAAGAATGAGAGAGAGAGAGAGAAAGAGAGCGTGAGATCTCACCTTCATTGCAGAGCCCGGCTTGTTGCATCCTGCAGCCGCCGTGTCTGCCATCAGCTACTCCCTGCACAGATTCAGCTGCTTACAGAGACTGGACTTAACAAATGTTTACAAAGCTCATGATGTTTGCCAGGGATTCCTCCAGATACACTCTTCTCAGCATTGTTCCCAGTGCTGGAAAGTTAAAAATAGGGATTCTGCCAGCAGCCTTCGTTCGGGCTGCAACTCTTCCCAGAGTCTCAGGTCTGCTGGCCTATACATCAAATTTTGGATTCACCAAGCCTCCACAGTCATAGTCTTGGTGCTCCAGCCGGGTGTCAGACCTGAGCCTCTGAGGTGGGAGAGCCGAGTTCAGGACATTGGACCACCAGAGATCTCCTGGCCCCACATAATATCAAACGGTGAAAGCTCTCCCAGAGCTCTCCATCTCAACGCTAAGACCCAGCTCCACTCAAAGACCAGCAAGCTCCAGTGCTGGACACCCCATGCCAAACAACTAGCAAGACAGGAACACAGCCCACCTATTAGCAGAGAGGCTGCCTAAAATCATACTAAGTTCACAGACACCCCAAAACACACCACCGAATGCAGTCCTGCCCACCAGAAAGACAAGATCCAGCCTCATCCACCAGAACACAGGCACCAATCCCTTCTACCAGGAAGGCTACACCACCCACTGAACCAACCTTACCCCCTGGGGAGACACACCAAAAACGACGGGAACTACGAACCTGCAGCCTGCAGAAAGGAGACCCCAAACACAATAAGTTAAGCAAAATGAGAAGACAGAGAAATGCACAGCAGATGAAGGAGCAAGGTAAAAACCCACCAGACCAAACAAATGAAGAGGTAATAGGCAGTCTACCTGAAAAAGAATCCAGAGTAATGATAGTAAAGATGATCCAAAATCTTGGAAATAGAATGGAGAAAATACAAGAAACATTTAACAAGGACCTAGAAGAACTAAAGAGCAAACAAACAATGATGAACAACACAATAAATGAAATTTAAAAATATCTAGAAGGAATCAATAGCAGAATAACTGAGGCAGAAGAACGAATAAGTGACCTGGAAGATAAAAGAGTGGAAATAACTACTGCAGAGCAAAATAAAGAAAAAAGAATGAAAAGAATTGAGGACAGTCTCAGAGACCTCTGGGACAACATTAAACAAACCAACATTCAAATTATAGGGGTCCCAGAAGAAGAAGAGAAAAAGAAAGGGACTGAGAAAATATTTTAAGAAATTATAGTTGAAAACTTCCCTAATATGGGAAATGAAATAGTCAGTCAAGTCCAGGAAGCACAGAGAGTCCCATACAGGATAAATCCAAGGAGAAACATGCCAAGACACATATTAATCAAACTATCAAAAATTAAATACAAAGAAAAAATATTAAAAGCAGCAAGGGAAAAGCAATAACATACAAGGGAATCCCCATAAGCTTAACAGCTGATCTCTCAGCAGAAACTCTGCAAGCCAGAAGGGAGTGGCAGGACATATTTAAAGTGATGAAAGAGAAAAACCTACAACAAAGATTACTCTACCCAGCAAGGATCTCATTCAGATTTGATGGAGAAATTAAAACCTTTACAGAAAAGCAAAAACTAAGAGAATTCAGCACCACCAAACAAGCTTTACAACAAATCCTAAAGGAATTTCTCTAGGCAGGAAACACAAGAGAAGGAAAAGACCTACAATAACAAACTGAAAACAATTAAGAAAATGGTAATACGAACATACATATCAATAACTACCTTAAATGTAAATGGATTAAATGCTCCAACCAAAAGACATAGACTGGCTGAATGGATACAAAAACAAGACCCATATATATGCTGTCTACAAGAGACCCACTTCAGACTTAGGGACACATACAGACAAATGGGCAAAAGATCTAAATAGACATTTCTCCAAAGAAGATATACAGATTGTGAACAAACACATGAAAGGTGCTCAACATCAGTAATCGTTAGAGAAATGCAAATCAAAACTACAATGAGATATCACCTCACACCAGTCAGAATGGCCATCACCAAAAAATCTACAAACAGTAAATGCTGGAGAGGGTGTGGAGGAAAGGGAACCCTCTTGCACTGTTGGTGGGAATGTAAATTGATACAGCCACAATGGAGAACAGTATGGAGGTTCCTTAAAAAACTAAAAATAGAACTACCATAGGACCCAGCAATCCCACTACTGGACATATACCCTGAGAAAACCATAGGTCAAAATGAGTCATGTACCACAATGTTCACTGCAGCACTATTTACAATAGCCAGGGCATGAAAGCAACCTAAATGTCCATCAACAGATGAATGGATAAAGAAGATGTGGCACATATATACAATGGAATACTACTCAGCCATAAAAAGAAACGAAATTGAGTTATTTGTAGTGAGGTGGATGGACCTAGAGTCTGTCATACAGGGTGAAGTAGTCAGAAAGAGAAAAACAAATACTGTATGCTAACGCATATATATGGAATCTAAAAAAAAAAAAAAAAAAAAATGGTTCTGAAGAACCTAGGGGCAGGACAGGAATAAAGATGCAAATGTAGAGAATGGACTTGAGGACCCGGGGAGGGGGAAGGGTAAGTTGGGACGAAGTGAGAGAGTGGCATGGACATATATACACTACCAAATGTAAAATAGATAGCTAGTGGGAAGCAGCCGCATAGCACAGGGAGATCAGCTCGGTGCTTTGTGTCCACCTAGAGGGGTGGGATAGGGAGGGTGGGAGGGAGATGCAAGAGGGAGGACATACGGGGATATATGTATATGTATAGCTGATTCAGTTTGTTATACAGCAGAAACTAACACACCATTGTAAAGCAATTATATGCCAATAAAAATGTTAAAAAAATTTTTTTAAAGATCTAAAAAAAAAAAAAAAGAAATATATTTACCATCCCTCATCTAGAGATACTATGCCAGATATAGCATGGCCTCTCCTCGTTTTTAAACACAAAAAACATACTTACAGTTTAAAAAGCGTTACAGAGAGTCTTCTTGAAAGTCAAGAAATAGAATGTCAACAGCAAAGTGTTCTTTCCAGCTTAGCCAAATTTCAATAAAGTTCGGTAATTTTAAAAAATGGGACTTGTGTGGTAAAGCAGCTTCTGATTAGGTCTTCAAGGCTGGATGAGAGCCCAGAGGTAGGAGGCTGTAAATTTTAAGTTGTGAGTTTCTTCAGCAAGGTTTACCAGTTGGAGTATATAGTAAGAGAAGTCTAATGGTTAGATTCATCTAAGGTTACAGTTTGGCAGGAAAAATAGAATTGATGGTAATTGTACAAAGGGGTCTAGGCAAGATAGAAGAGGACATAAAGTCAGAGAGTTGGGGGTAGAGCAGGAGAGAAAGGAACTGACAGTTTCAAGAAAGCTGAGAAATGTATTGGGAGAGAGAGGAGAAATGAAGGAGAAGCGTTCCAAGAGTGAGATATTGACATTTGAAATGTCCGAAAGCGGGGCAGTTCTAGGGGATGACAGTGTTTAGGGTGTGGCCATAGGAGTGTTGGCTGAAAGAAACAGGAAAGAGCAAGTCCCTGTGAGGCTGTGATTTGTGTTGAGTGCTCATGTGGATATTTAAGTCATCCAGGACAATTACAAGTGTAGGAATGGGGTCAAAGCTTCAAGCCCTATGACAACATGTTCAAGGAATGTGGGTAATTTTATTGCAACTGGGAACAAAAAGGGAAGTAAGTAAATCCCAGTAGCAGGGACTATGTAAGCATCAGATGCAATAATCAACCTAAAAGCCCCTGGGAAGGAGGAACAAGGAATTGTTGGGAAGGGATAGTGGAGAGCAGGAGGGATACAGACACCTGCTTCCGAGACAATGCTCCCTGGAGCAGATGCAATGAGGCAGAGCCTTTGAGGAAGAGCTGAATACACGTAAGATCACGGTGTGAGCATGGGACGAAGGGGCGGGGGGGGGGGTGTAAGGTGGGCACAGTGGAAATAAACGGCCAGGGGTTCAAAAGAACAAAGATGGCTTTGGAAAGCCAAGGCCTAGGGGTGAGAACACAGAAATGGAAAAGAGACTGAAAAGGCTCGGGTTTATGACAATGATGAACGGTGGCCAGGATAAGGGTCTTGGTGTTCATTAGCTGATTTTAAAATGCTGACTTGGATCTTGGATATAAAGGCGTGTCCCTGTTGATGCAGAGAGAACTCAGTTATGTCTGAGGCCAGATGACCATCTCTGCCCTGTGGCTGACTTCTGTTCTTAAAAGCTGAGCTGTATTTTGTGGAAACATAGGCAGAGCCAGACAGGGGCTGCGGGGACCTGCCCGGAGTTCTTCTATGGGCACAAACAGATTTGTGGAAAAGGGAGCGGCATCTTATTTGAAGGTTACTAGGCAAGGGCATTAACTATCAGTTGGTGTTAACAGGTTTATCTGGGTTGGAATTCAGGGTTGGCCTCTATTCTCAGCAGGGAGCTGGAGTGGAAGGTGTGTGGACCAGTCAGGGGTGAAAGGGGGGCTGGGAGAGTGTGGAAAGAGAAGGTCAATCTCTATCAGCTACATGCTCACACCAGCCACTAGAACTCCTTCTGGCCACGGAAAGCCATACACACAGGATTCAGACCCTGTCACTTTTGGCAAGAATTCCTCAAACATTTCCAAGTCTAGCCCCCTGTGATTGCGTGACTGTGTGTAATTAAGGCAGCAGGACAAGGGGGAATCGGGGCATGGACCACACAACCATGGCTGTGAACACATTGAGAACTGAAGCCACTTAGGTGCAAGTCCTTTAAAGCTGACCTAGTGGACAGTATATGAATGTTGGTGTCAGGTTACTGTACCCACTAAAGGGGAGCAAATGCATCCTCTTCTCTGGAAAGTGAAGCCTGAGGTGGACACATTTTACCCGACCTCCTATCTGCTTTGAACAGCTATCTGAAGAGTTTGGGGGTGAACAGCCAAAGATGTGAGCCGTGTCCTGAATTGGAGGAAGACACATACCTTAGGTTTTCAGCATGTAAGTCAGCAGGGTCGTCAAGACTTGTCTCCTGGAAGCATCCTTAGGATAGGTTTTCCACTCAGCATGGAATCGCTCAGAGCACTGCAAACTGAAACACGTCCCAACGGAATTCAAGAAGAGAGAAGAGGGGGGAGCCTGGAAAAACCTAAATCAAAGTTGACCTTTAAGACCTATTAAAAGGTGACTGTGCTAAATAAAGGCTAAATAACATAGATGCAAATAGCAACCAAATGTTACCCTCTAGAGAACAATGGCACTGTGACATTAATAATACACATATCAGACTGGGAACATAGGTCAGGTTTTTTTGTGGGAAGTGATTTTTTTTTTTTTTTTTGGCTTTCATAATGCGAGAAGCTGGGTTTGTAATTCTGTTTCTGACTCAGTCATTTACAGCAATCTATTCAGGTACCAGTATTATTCACCCATGTTTTAAGTAAAAGGGAGATGAAAAAAATGTGACTGTAAGGCTCCAATATTTGATTCAGAATAAAGTTAACTTTACCTTTTGAGAGTATATCTGTAGCTTTTTATTTCAATTCAGGTTCAAATTAGAGCTGTATGAAGCTTATTTTTTTCAAACAGGAATTGAAGTATGTAGAGTACTTTATGTTCTCTTTTTTTAAGTGGAACTTGAAAGAGAAAAGGCTCAAGGAAAGTTCTCGAGGGAGGGGTCATCATTTCCCTGCGCCCCTCCGTCTTGTCTTGTAAGTTAGCTGACAGCCAGCTGCCCTACCTGCACCCCTCACCACCTGTAAGGTGGGCCTCACGAAAACAAACCAGATCTCAGCGAAATGAAATTTAGTGAAATGAAATGAGGATCTGGGTCAGGAAGGGTCCCCGGCCACCAAATAGAATGGATATCTACCTTCAAAAGTTTCAATTTTATCCAAAAAAAAACCTCATGAGAGCCAAACTTTTGACCTATTTAAAACATTTCCATGGAAATTGTTTATATATATACACACACATAAATATATTTTAGCGCATATGGAAATTGGTTCTATATTTAGTTTATATACTTCCTTCCTCTTAATCATTGTAACCTAATCCTTCCTGATGCAATTAAATCCCACTTCCTCTGCTTCGGTAATTAATGAAAAAAGGAGAACACTTTTTTCAATTTGCCAATGTTTCCTTCCCAGGCTGCACATCTTTTAGTTATCTGTTTTTTATTAACATGAATGAAAACTCAAATGGGAAACTTAGCAAACATGGAATTTTATTGTGTAAGCCTCAGTTAATCTCTGATGAGGTATTCAGTCTCCATTTCTATAATGTCAGTTAACTGAGGAACTTAATAATGAAAATCAATTCCAATTTCTATCAATGCTCAGCAAGGTTGATGGGTTAAGGTCCATGGAAGCTAGTATTTTTATTACACAAATTCAAATGCAATTGATTCTTCTCTACCATTTTGATACCAGACATAAAACTTTATATAATACATTATCCTTTTCCTACTGCCTCATACAGTATTTTATTTTGAAGTTTTGGGGGATCTCAAGCTGTGTTTTCCAGGCCCCAAAGCTAAGATATGCACTAGGACTGATGTACTTTTTGGAGACAATTTTTTTCTAAAGTCTGGTTTTTATCCAAGAATTATTTCCTCCATGAAGCTGTAATCATGAAATACTTTTTCCAATAAAAATCCTTCAGTAATATACCAAGAGGTTTTGCAACAGTTTATTACTACAGAAAGAAGTCATTTAAATCCAACAAAGCACCATCCTCATTTAACCTCCTTCATGAAGAGGTGAGCTTAGCTATTATAAAACATCTTTCCAAGTCTGGGCTTAAAAATAATTATGAAAACAAAGATTTGACATTGGGTAAGAGCATGGGTTTTGCATTGGGAAATTTTGAATCTTTGCTCTTTTATTTGCTAAGCTGCCTAATCTTGGGAAAATTAACTCTTATCTTCCCTCACCTGAGAAAGGAATATTAGTGAGGAATAAATGTCATAATGTAAATAAAATACCAAGTCCGGCAGCACCACAAGCATTCAACAGGTGGTAACTGTTTATGTCAATTTAGCTATATTAGTTTGCAGTTATATCAGTCATTTTTTATCAATTGCGTTATGTTAGTTTGCAGTTGCAACCTTTCCTTTATTTTTAGTTTCATTTATAAAAAAATGTTTAGCAATGAAAATAGGATAGGAAAGGTTACCCCCTGAATTTATGAAAAATCCAAAGGAAAGAATATTTACAAAATTATTTATCTTATTATATACTGTATGAATTATATAATAATTGTATATTATTATACACACATATATATATAAAATATTAATAAAATTATATATTTTATTATATATTTACATATGTAAAATTATTATTATTATTTTTAGCTTACAACAATGTACTAGTGTTTAATTACTTTCCAAGTGGTTTCTCGTAAGTCAAATGACATCAGTTAGTTAAAACTTACAATGCGTAATACGTATGTTACAACACTTAAGATTTTCTGGACATAAAAGTATTAAAGTAATAATCACCTGTGACCAAGTTTATACAAATTGCAAGTAAATGGATGTCCAATACATTAATGAAGTTTTGTAGAACAACTGGAATTATTTGCATTTACAAGATTCATTATCCTTATGGTAATCTGGGCTTCCTATAACCACGTGGATTCAAGAGATCAGGGAGTGAACTACAGCCACTGTAAAGGCAGAACACCTGTGATGGCTCCTCTGACGTTTTCCCACAACCCATACCAGTCTTTCTTGCTGAGATGTCTGGGAGCTCTCCTAGGGAATGCTGGGAGTTAAACCGGGGAAAGAATAATCTGTAATCAAATCCAAACGGTGAAGTGCAAGCCAAAAGAAGAGACAGAGTCACGTGAGGGTTAGAACCTCAGCACCAGGAATGTGGCAATGAGCAAGGTCAGTTTGAATCTAGCAAGTTCTACTTGCGACAAGTAGACTGAAAAGCACCTGACTTTTTTTCTTTTTCATTTCCTTCTTTACGAACAATTTCATTAGACACTAATTGCATGTTTTGTAGACGCTCTGCTCTGCTTTAAATATAGACATGAAAGAGTTTGGGTTTTATTCTGTGACAGTTGGAATGCACACACAAAATAAGTTTTGAGCAGGAGAACACTGGATGGGAATTTCAGAAATATTCATCTGGCAATAAGATGTCAGCTCAATTTAAGGTCAAGGTTTAACTGTTAAAAGCAATCATTTCTAGAGAAAAATAGTCAAAGTATGACTTGGGGAAATAAACATAGAAATGGAAATGAAGAGAAAATGAGGAAATTTATCTTGGAAGTGGAATTGGCATGGATTGGCCACTGGTTAGATATGAGAGATCTCTCCTTAATCTATTTTTTTTCCATAATGCTTAAAGACATAGTCAATAATTGTGGGCTATACTACAGGAAATCTCTTGTCTTTTACATGTTTTGCCAAATGCTCTTTTTCCTGTTTTGAGTCTAGAGCCAAGATTCTAAATTTTATGATACAGTAGGGAGTGTTGTAAGCTCCAGGTGGTGACTGTGCTCCAAGCACACCTATTAAATGCCGTGACTGTAGAAATCTAGAAAGAATAATCGACAAAACACACAATTTAATGTTAGCTTAGCAAAGCGTGTATAGTATTTGCTCTGTTTCCCCTCTCCCTGCCACCACATTTTTGCTTTCATGATTCATCGAAACATCATTTGGGATGCCTGGAGATTAGAAATAGCTTTCTATACAGCTTTTTCTACCTTCCTGTTTACTGTCCGTGTTATAATGGACTCTGGTCCCCACAACTGAGACCCTCAGCCAGGCAGTTTCTGATTTCAGCAGGAGGTCTTCCGTACTTTAAGACACCACGTGAAGCCTTTGCCAGTTTCTGAGGTTGGGAGCAGAAGGGGATCTTCGTTGTCTTTCCCCATCGTTGCTGTCTTTCCCCATCGTTGCTGTCTTTCCCCATCGTTGCTGTCTTTCCCCATCGTTGCTGTCTTTCCCCGACCTCCCTCCGTGGCTCACGTGTTGAGGCATAGAGTCACTTCCATTCCCTCTTTGTAGACTTTGCCCCATTTAAACCCTCAAAGATTTCTCTGCCCATAAGCTCTCTTCCTACGTCTTTCTAACTTCTGTAATCTTTTACGACACTTAGATGGAACCCTTTTCCCACTTCATTTATAGTAGTTTATCAAGCACCATTTGGTTTTGGACTTGGAGTGCTGATGGAAATCAATGAAAAACATTTCCTGCTTCATAGGAAAGTGGAATCTAAGTTCCAGGTTCCAGAAGTAGACTGGGGAGCTGGCTGTCCCCCAGGAAAGGCAGAGATGCGGGAGACCAGAGGCAGCTGCCTGCAGTCTTGTTGACACTTCCGTGGATGGTTATGTGGTTGGCAGATGGTGCCTTGATAGATGTTCACTGTGGTGTTGAAAAGGTTGTGGGCACTGAACCACGGGCAAGTTTTTATTCCCCTTGTTTCTGAAGCGACAAGAAAATATTTTCTGTGTCTCAAAACACTGCTGCAGATCCCCAGAGACTAGTTCAAGAGTGGAATTCTGGCCGTTTTAGATTCCCACTCTTACGAAGTATAACTACAGGGGTCAAGAGACCACCCTATCTGTCTGTCTGTCTGTCTATCTATCTATCTATCATCTATCTCTATTCATTTATTTATTTGGGGAAGCCATCCCTAGTTCTATTTTTATTAGAACTTTTGAACTATTTTATGTTTCCTGGCTGAACGGAAAAATGAGAACAAATAAATAAATACACAAATGAAGACTTCATTAGCAGTCATCGGTTTGGATTGTACTGTGATTCATCTTGGACACAAGCAAATAGCCACCTGTCTCAGAAAAGTCACGCCAAGTTCTACTCTAGCAGAAACTAGCTGGGGAAGCCTAAACAGTAAGCTATGGCTTAAATATAGGCTTCAACTGGTTTTCTTTGTTCCTCTGAAAGGAGAGTGGTTTGAAGGAGGAGGAGTTGGGTGACAGAGCTCAGAATTTCTGTTTCTCAGGATTCTTTTAGACACTTTTGTCAGCAGCATAGCTAGGCATTGTTGATTTGTGCCTTCAGAAGCCTCAGAGCAAAGTGATGAGAGGACCAACAGGCGCAGTTCAGCCCCATTGTCTGCGGCCAGGATGGTTTTATTGTCTGTTGCTTGGGAATGTGTGGGCCAAGCTATTCCATAGATGTCCATGAATTGTCTTCCCTCTCATCTTCGTATCAGTGTTCTGTTCCTGCACCTGTATTCTATTATTGCTTTGTACACAGGTCACCTATAATACCCTCCACATCATGTTCTAGTTATCTGTTTATACAGAAAAGCCAAACTGCTGACTCATATAGCATGGAATTTATAAATAAGCGAATTCTCCATCCTTGATTACAGTGTGCAAAATAATGACAGCAAAAATATATTTTTCTTCATGGTTCAAGACTAATCACTGGGGACTCTCCATTCAAATTTGACTATAGAAGGATGTTGTATAATTCATTATCAAGATATATATGATGGTTGGGAATGAAAAGTTTCCTTCTATCCTTCTAGATTCTCCTGGCTGGTCTAAGAATTCAATTGACGTGAGATACGTTAACAGGAGAAAAATCAAACGAAAGTTTAGTATATGTGGGAGAAACCCAGGAAAACTGAGTAACTTGCCAAAATAGTCTAAGCCTTCACCTTAAATACCATCTTCAGCTAAAGACAAAAGGGGATGTTGGGAGTAGTGGATTAGGACTTCAAAGGGGAAGAAGGCAATTGACATGGGGGTGAAAAAGCAAGTGTTTGGTAAACAAAGGTTTGTTGGACCTTGCAGAGACAGTGGGACACAAAGGGAACTCTGACCTCCAGGCCCTGCTAGTTTCCCCACCACACCTGGCCCATATTCTTTGTAGCTATCTCTGGTGATGCTGTATTCCAGGAACAGGCCCTTTATCTAAATTCTTTTAGGTATTTAAGGGGGAGGTAACAAGAAAATCTTCCTGAGTCTTCTGTTTTCTTAAAAATAGTTAGCTTAAATTAATCTTCATTCAAGAGACACATTTTGAGGTGGCAAATTTTGCTTCCCTACAACTCCACGGGCATTTCTGTCCATTTTGCAAAGCAAAGCATACAGTAGGAATTGGTATCTGACCCATAATTCAGAATTGAGATTTAGCAAAGGATCTCTATCACACATAATGATAATTTTACCTGGTGAACACTAGAGTTAATTGAAAAATCTGAATCCAAACCTTAGTTCTTATATTTTGTAGCTTTGTAGATGTGGGTGAGTTTTTGAGTTTTTTTTCTCCCACCTTTAGAAGGAACCAGCAATAGGAACTGACACATAGGATTAATGTAGGGATCAAATGAGGATTTATATAATGTGCTTAAAAACAAAGTGCTATGTATTTGTTGTTAGAGTGGTTGAGAAGGCATGGGTCTTTAACACCACGCTTTGCAAAAAGTATCTGGTTCTTCTATTTTCTGTGATATGCAAATAAAAGTTGACCTTTCAGGAGACTAAATCTCCCCCAAAATAATTTTTTTCTTTACTCAGAAAAATAGATAAGTGATTCAGAAATACTTAGGAAGGGAATGTCAATTTTATTAAAAATATTTGGTAATGCTTTAATTCAATGGTTTGTGGTTCTACCTGTAGTTCCCTTTTCAGTTTCACATCCAGTTAGACATTTAGAAAACTGGAAGGCTCGTTTGTTTATTTCTCTGTTTTTGAATGTTTTAGAGGGTGGTTTACTCTTTTAAATTATTAAAAATCTGATTAATGGGTTCACAAATGGTTTTCTTTTTTTTAAAAAAACTGTACTGATTATATTAGATGTATAGTTCAAACACTGAATTCCTGTTTTAAATGTTTGATAATACTATTACCAAATTTAAAATCAGAAGAAGTCATAACTAAGAATCCTTCTTTAAGCATTCTTGGTTGAAAAATGGATTTGATCATTGTATGTATGCACATGTTAACTTGAATTTAAGTATCATTTTTACACTCACACAATATCTTTTCATCGCTAAGTTGTAACCAAAAGAAATGCTATTTGGTTTTTTCATATAAAAATATAATCCAAGTGGAGCTTAATTAGTTGAAATCCTGTTTTGTTTTATTCATGGCCTCGGTGTGAAGGGTGTTCGCTTTGTTGGCTCAACCCGATACTCTCCTGCAGCCTGGTCGATTTGTGGTGACGTGCTGTCTCTCTGTCTTCAGCAAGAGGGTGAAGAGTAACCACAGATTGCGCTCATTGAATTTATAAAATACTCTGAACTGGAAATCAAGTTACAAAGAACACCATGACTTACAGGAAAGGTTAGGACACAGCAGAGTAACAACACTGAAACAAAATGAAGCCCCACCTAAGATCCTAAGAGAGGGTCCCATTCCATCATGGCGGACTAGTTCCCCTCTTCCCAAGACCACCCCTTACCACCCTGATCTCTCCATCCACAGCCTGTCTCCATTTTTCAGGACCTCTCTAGATAGGACACTGAAGCATCCTCTTTTTTGAAATTATGTTGTCAGTGACCTTGCCATGTATATGGCTTTACCTTTTGCCTTTGAGAAAACTTCCAAATCAATCTATGATGTCCTGAAAAACAACTTCAGGGAGATGAACTACAGGTAGAATCAGAAATGAGTGTACTTAGTTCAGCACTGAGAAGTGGACACAGTATAAATGGAAATAGCTCTATAGGTAGGCACAAATCAGAGTACGAATAGCCACAAATCAGAAGACAGTCTTATGTACAAATAGTGCTTTATCTGTCCTTTTGACTTTGCTGTCAGTAGCCATTTTCAAACACAAAAGAAGCAATAATCTTAAATACTTTGGAGCAAAGGAGTGTTTTATATTTTTTATGGCCAAAAGCCTAGATCAAGGTCAACTTTTGGTATTAAGCCCAAGTTTAACTGATGGTGGGTCAAGGTATTCAGTCAGTGACACACAGAGAATATCTGACATGCAGATATTTTGTGATATGTCCTCGTAGTTATTGCTTCATGTGAAACATACCTGAAGCTCATAGAAGGGAATTTCTTACTTGAATAGAGGAATGGAAAGCTTTTAGAAAACATAATATTATTCCCTCCAACCAACACAGAAATCCATGTGACTGTGATAATTTAACTAATAAGTACTAAGTGGATAAATTCTAGCAACTTCTATGTACAAGCTATGAAATTTTTAATGTCTTTAACTGAAAGGTTTTAAAATGCAGTTGGGACTGAAATATTTTCTGACGTATAATCCAATATCTTTTATTGTTTATAAAACAAATGATGGGAAACTAAATGTAAACCCAGATAATGTTTTTATCTCTATGAAAGCATAAATTCCTTATTATTAAGCAGCTGCAAAATCTTTTTATGAGTTTAATGATGTGGCTGTTATAACACTAGGTTGAATAAACTGCTCATTCTTTTGTGTTTTTTGTGAGACAGTTTTGTTAAGAACAGTTAAGTTGCATTGTGTGAAGCTGTGATCAGAAATATCTCATTTAAATTGTAAAATGTCTGAGCAGCATAGTATTTGGGAGAATTGCATCTATATTAGTTAGAAGACTGAGTTTTCACCCTTGGATTTTTAGCAAAAATATTTTCATTATGTCTTAATTTTAACTTTGCATCTTTAACGTTTTACTTACAGTAGTATTTTTGTACTGGGTGTCAGGGAGGAGAAATTTCCCCCTCTACCCCTCTTGAGCTCTTGTGGCTGGACTAATAATAAAATTGTTACAAGACAGATTAACAGGAGAAGAAGAAACAAATTTAATTCATGTGCAAGGAGATCTCATAGAAATGGGACCTAAGAAGTGGCCAAAGCAGAAGGCTTTTCTATTTTTTAGACAAAGAAACAATAAATTTAAGAGGAATTGACAGGACAAAGAAATGTAGGTGGCATGGTTAATTAGTAAGGAATTTAAGCAAAGTTTGGGCTTGGGTAGTAACTTAAGAAAGAAGTAACAAGGTTTGTTTCTACAGGCTTCTGGGCCCTGAATCCCCTGTCTGGTGATAAGGATGTCTTTCTACCTCCTTGTTCAGAGAGGGTACCTTTCACATAGGAGATTTATTTCCTGCTTTCAGGGACACAGAGAGGAAGGTCAAAGTGTCCCTCTTACAATGGCTGTTTCTTAACTAACTTTAAAATAATCAATATGCCACTGAGGCATTGTTTGGGGCAGCCTGCCCTGGTCCCCAACATGGGTTTATTATTAGAGACTTGAGTTCTGAAAATTTGTGAGCAGCAAGTTCAAAGTGACCTTCAAGGTTAAGTGGAAATCTTCTCTTTTTTTTTAGCAAACTCCCTCTCTCATTTCTCAGAGCTGTCTTTCCAGAACACTACCATTTTCTCAAGTTCTCTTTCTCACCCATTCTTGTGCCAATACTGTGGTGTTTACTTTTAACCCATCTGGGTCTTTATATTTAAAGTGGATATGTAAAATACAGTTGGATCTTGTTTTTTTTTTTAAAGCAATATAGTAATTTTTGTCTTTTGAGTGTTTAATCTATTTATATTTAAATTGGTAACTGATACAGTTGGTTTATTTTTTTTTAAACATCTTTATTGGAGTATTGGAGTATAATTGCTTTATAACGGTGTGTTAGTTTCTGCTTTATAACAAAGTGAATCAGCTATACATGTACATATATCCCCATATCTCCTCCCTCTTGCGTCTCCCTCCCACCCTCCCTATCCCACCCCTCTAGGTGGTCACAAAGCACGGAGCTGATCTCCCTGTGCTATGCGGCTGCTTCCCACTAGCTATCTATTTTGGTGATACAGTTGGTTTAGCTCTATCTATCTTCTTGCTATCAGTTTTCTACTAGTCCAATGTGTTCTTTATTTGATGTTATTTCTCCTTTCCTAACTTCTTTTAGAATAATCAAATATTTTTTATTGTTGCATTTTTCTCCTCTGTTTAGTTCTAGTTCTAATTCTTTGTGCTTTTGGTAGTTGAATACACATTTCAAAGTGCATTCTTATTGCCCTTAAGTAAATACTTGCACCAATTTCTGAATGATACAAGAAACTTACACAAGCTTATCCCCATTTTACTTCTTCCCACCAAACTGGGACACCTTTGAGAGTGAAAAAGTTACGCTGTTAATAATTGTTACCAGAATTGGCATAAACTGGGACTATGTTGGGGCAATTCAGGACATGGAGAGACCCTGTGGACCCTGAACAACAAAATGGAGTCACTTATGTCAAAGGGATCTAAAGTGGAGCCAGAGGTCATTAAGGACGCAGAACTTACACACATCCACACCTGGAGGCAACATAAACTTCTGATTTGGCCAACCAGTCAGGCCCCCTGGAACTCATTTTCTTCACTCTCTGGAAACTGCAGCTTAACCACCAATCAGCTGCCGACAGGTAACTGAATGCCTGCCGACACCAACCGCAGTTCTGCAAAACAACCTATGTTACTTCTCTGGAATGTCTTTGTTCTCTTCATAAACCTCTGCCATTTTTACTTCCCTTGGAGCGTATTTGAGTTGCTACTCAAATCTGTGCTTCCCGAATTGCAATTCCTAAGACCCTAAATAAACCCTTTTCTTATTTGCAGCTCTATGGTCAGACCACCCAAGATGGCTGTTCTCTTGCTCTCCGTCCTTCCCCTACTCAACCAGTGCATGCTTCACCTGCACCTGCTCACATGACTAACCTTCCCACGTACTTGTCCCCAGAACCCAGCTAGTGATTGTTCTAACCTTTGGATCAGAACATCTCCACCACGATAGCTTATCAAAGGAGTGGTAATGGGTGTGCCCCTCTTCTGTTTTCCCTGGTAACTGATGAGCCAACCTGACATCAATTCCCCCTATAACTGATAACCTCCCTCTCCTCCAGGGAGCAAAGACTGCCACCATGTCCTGCCCAGCACCTACCCAAGCCTCCCACCTTGGCTGAAGTTCTAGTTTTTTGGGGTGTCCTCTGTTCCTGGCTTCTGTGCTTGGGACTTTGTTTCCTGTTCTGTCTTGGTGAGGAATTACTCTTGGCGTAATGGGAAGTTTGTTTTAAGGGTAAGACTGTTACAGTCTCCTCCTAGTACTCTTGCTGGTTTTATGTACAAGAACTATGGTCCCTCAGCCTACGAGTATTTATCTCACTGGACTATGGTTACCTGGGATGATTTACAATTAAATTGGCCAACTTGGGGCTCCTTTGAAATTCCTAAATTATTTGACCTGGGCAGTCCATTAGAAAAAGGATGTAAGACAAAGCAGTCCAAATGGGAAGCTTATTTCAACTGGCATTTTGAGGCCTCAAAATGAGTTAACTATTCCCAAACTGCTTCCCTCCAGGATACTAACTCCGAATTATCTAAGGCTAATTCTGGGTTGTCTCAGATACTGACTAAACTCAAAGAAACTACTAAATGTTCCCCTAATGTTCTTCTGTCTCTACTTTCTTCTCCTGCTGGTGCCCACCTCCTCCACTTCTCTCAGCCCGTCCCCCTCTCTACCCAACTCTCAAATTTCCTTTCTATAATGCTGAGATTGATTCCTCGCCAAAGACTAGCCATACTGCGCCCTCCTATAATGACAGCCCCTTTGAAAACCATGTGTAAAATGTAGTTGAAGGGTGGATCAACCTATGTTATCTCTTACAAATCTTTGCAAAACTGGAAATGCAGCTCTAGAGGCAGTTCAAATCCCACCCATTCCTTTTCACTGATCCCCAAACCTCTCCTATTTATTTAAAAAGGCATGTAACCTCTTCGGGAGCTCTTATCCAGACCATCTCCAATTCCTAAGACTGGAAATTAAGGAAAAGAGACCGCTTTAAACACAAACTGCTAAAAGGACTCTCTCCCAAACAGCCTCCTTAAAATTGCTTGTCAAGGTCAAATAAACATCTTAAAAGCCTTCTCCACAAGTAATAAAAGATTTCAGCCATCTGAGTGGGTAGACTTAATTTATTCTAACAGTTTTTTATAAACTAGTGAGTTCTGTGTTGTACCTGATTCGTGACTAAAATTTTAAAATGAAAACTATGGTATTTCTATCTGTATGTATGTATGTATGTATGTCCATATACGTTCATTATAGATGTGGTATTTTTCTACCTTTGGATGGTATTGCCAAAATTAATTTGCAAGAGAGTTTATTTAATTGGCTTAAACAAATAATAAGCACTTATATAAAATTCTCAGAAATAGAAACAAACCCAAATGTTTTTCAAGTTCCCATGATCAAGGATTAATCCTTAGTAAATAAAAGCTAGTTTAAATTTGGTTTAATTAATACAGACAAGTCTTTAGAATTATTAACATTAAGTATGATACTTTCACTGTACCTAGGATTACTACAAATTTTTCAGCAAGAAAAATAACTTGGTAAGTTGAAATTTTCATAAGTAAATTAAATGTAAATGAGATAAGAATTTTTAGGTGAACCTTTAAGAATAGTAATGCTTTCTGTTATGAATACCTAAAAATAGTTTCCCCAAATCTTTCTGGTAACTTGAAACTTTAGAGTTTTGCTAGGTTAAGTTGAATGATGGGAATTCATTGGAAGTCTATGTTATTTCCAAATAAGATAAAATACTGAAACATTGTTAAAGAAATCTAAGTTTACCTACTTTTGTCTTACTACAGAAAAACTAAAGACGTTTGGGTCTATTAGAAACATGTTTTGTACCACTTTGAGAAAAAAATACTGGTATAACAAACAGTTCACAATTGCTTACTTCTTCGTTTTTACTAGAAATTAAGGTTTCTAAGGGTTAAGAATTCTAATTAATATATGTACTTAAAACTACTGAAATTAATAAGGAAAACAATTTCATATGCAAGGAAATTTATTTAAAAGTTCTAAGGAATGGAAGACCCATTTTGTTAAGAAAAAGAAAATGATTTTGTCCTACAGCTGGTTATTTCTAAATGAAAAAGAAAAAAGGAGACAAATAAAATGGGCGTAGAAAGTTGTAAAAGGTTTGTGGAAAAAGGGATCTTTAGAAAGGAATTTTATGTGTGGTCAGGACTGGCTGAAATTGTATTAAATTTAATTAAGTAAATGAGTTTTAATTTCTCGGGAGTATTTTTGTCTGTTGTCTTTATAAACCTCTGCCATTTTTACTTCCCTGAGAGCACATTTGAGTTGCTACTCAAATATTCCTCCTGAATTGCAATTCCTAAGAGCCCAGATAAACTCTTCTTATTTGTAGTTTTCTGCGTTTCTTGGTTGACAAGCCTCTTTATGTGGCCCTCCTCTGACTAGAACATACCCCTTTCGAAACTGCCACTGTTCTGAACAAAGTCAGCACAGAGTAACGATGGAGATAAGCTGGGACCGGGTCGGGGCCGGGAGCGGGTCACAGATCATGAGTCCAATCCTTGATCTGCCACTTTCTAACTGTGTAATTTTTGGCAAATTAATTAAACTGTGCTGCCTCAGCCTCATCACCTGTGAAACAGGGATTAAAATGTGATCAAATGAGATCAAACTCATGTAGATGTTATGAGGATTTTTTTTTGAAATGCTGAGGGCACAAGACACTGCCTGGCATATAGTAGTTACTTAACAAAAGGTAGCAATATTTTTCCCCATAATTTTTTTCATAAACACATACTTGCCTTAGCTGAAGTTTACACTTTGCATTTTTGAGAATCCCCTGTTGTTCAAAGATTGGGAGGCACTGTCCCGCCAGCCCGGCAGGAATGGCCTTCAGTCTGTCCCTGCTACTAATCTTTCTTTTTTTTTAAACATCTTTATTGAAGTATAATTGCCTTACAATGGTGTGTTAGCTTCTGCTTTATAACAAAGTGAATCAGTTATACATATACAATATAATGTACTAATCTTTCTTAATGCACATTGAGCATGACACCCTTCCGCTTGCAAAGCTTTACAGGTTGTCCACCACCTGAGAATGAAGTCCAGACTTAGCACAGCAAAGAATTTCCCGAGTCCTTCCCTGCCACCCCCTCTATACAGCCCACATTCCACCAAACTCAACGCTTGCTTCTCCCTGTTCAATAAATCACTCTTTTGGGCCTTTGCTCGGGCTGCTTGGAGATCACTTACTTACTCTTCATGCCCCGTCTCATCTTCGTGTTTAAGTTTCTCTGGTCTTTCACAGTTGAGTTAAGTTTTTCCTTTTCTCTGCTCCAATGTAACCTAGTATATGTAGGCAGCTCTGAAAACAAGATAGATGAGTGTTTGAGAGTTAACCTAATAACTGAGATCAACATGCCAAAGACACTCTATTTTTTTATTGTATTTTATTTTTAGTATTTTTTTTAAGATTTTTTTTTTTTTTGATGTGGGCCATTTTTAAAGTCCTTATTGAATTTGTTACAATATTGCTTCTGTTTTATGTTTTGCTTTTTTGGCCATGAGGCATGTGGCATCTTAGCTCCCCAACCAGGGATCAAACCCGCACCCCCTACATTGGAAGGCGAAGTCTTAACCACTGGACTGCCAGAGAAGTCCCTGCCAAAGACACTTTAGAGGTAACATTTCTCCAATCACAATCACGAAGAGCTACAATGGTGGTTCTCATCCCCAGAGAGGCATTTTAAAAAATTCGTTCGATGTTTTTTGTCATAACCATGATTGAATATACAGTCACTTCTGCTATAATGCTTGTTTTGAAACCATAAATTTATGCCAAGGAAATCAATATATTAGGGGACACATTTAGCATAAGGTGAATGTCACATTTGCTTTTTGCAAAATTTCATTAGTGGGAAAACTAAGATAAGGTAAACGACTGCATCCAGATGAATCCAGATGCATGAGAATACACAAAATACACACACACACACTCACACACACACACACTCTTCAAACATCTACCAGCTCCCTCAGTTTACCATGTATGTTATCCTACAAAGTTATGTTTTATTGTTCTTTTGCATTTGTGAATATATATATAGACACAAACAAAACACTTTTTCAACATCACAAATCTGTTTAAGCATTCTGGTTCAAAACTCCAAGTAGTACTTACAAAAGAGAAAACACTAAGGATCCTAATGGAAATTGTCAATTATCCTACCGGTACTAGTAGTGTCAGGTTTAGTGGTTTCCAACATCACTACAATTTCCAAAGTCTTCAGTTGCCAGATGAAACTCCCAGTGCAGATGAGAAGGCTGGAAAAGAATTTCCAGCGATAATACATAAATTAATTAAAGAAGAAGGTTATACATTGGACCAAAATTTCAATTTTGATGAAATAGATGTCTGTTATAAACACATGCCCTGAAAGACCTGAATCTCAAATTCAAAAACGTGCACTGGGATTAAAGGCTGAGAAAGAGCTCTGAAAGGATAATGAGTCATACCTCTCTGCATCTGGTGTTACAATTCAGAAAACCCTCCTTCTAGTACCTCATCATTTTCAAGTTGCAGCCCTTCCCGTGCCCACTTCCCCAAACAAACTCCAGGTCTTTTGCAAGGGTAAAGTGCCGTATTTATCCTAGATTATTTTCTTTTTCTTTTTCTTTTTTTTTTGGCTGCGCCACGCAGCATGTGGGATCTTATTTCCTAACCAGGGATCGAACCTGCGCCCCCTGCATTGGAAGCACAGAGTCCTAACCACTGGACAGCCAGGGAAGTCCCCTATCCTAGATTTTATGCACTTATTACCATTGAACATATATAAAATTGTGCTACCCTTTTTATTAGGTTTCTATCTTTTTTTAAACATGTTGATGACAAAATTTAGCCCATTTTTCCCTATCATAAGCCCTATGGTTCTTAACTGCAGAATTTTGCATAGTAAGTGTTTTTTAAGGAGTGTGTATGTCATGTTAAGGTAGAACTGGCTGTACCACTGATACCTAGTGTGCAGATGCTAGGAATGGTAGACGTTGCCTATGTGGGAAAACCCCCAAATTTTATGCTGGACACTGCTTCCCAGTGTCCCTTTTGGCATAAGCATAGATGAAAAACTATGTATAATTATTGGAGCCTAGAACCCAACTCAATTTTACATATAGACTAAAAATGTTTTTGAGTAGTTTATTAGTAAACTGAATTTTCAAGAAATGTCATTACCATGTAAATTAAGAGGGGATTTTTTTTCTCAAGAATTGTTCATCGTCTGGGGAAGGCAGTCTCCTGGTTGCAATGCCAGTTAGGATTTTTTAGTCACCAAAAAAGAAAAAAAAAAAACCCACACAAAAATGTAATAAACAAAACCCCACTGTCATCCATCTGCTTTTATAAGTGTCATTTTCATAGTGAGTCTACCTGTTTCTGCAAAGATCTGATTACTTCATTACAACTTCTAGTGTACTCATTCTATACTATTGAAAATACATATTGTAAATGAAATTCCTTTAATAGATTTAGAGCATCATGTTGTAGTACCCATGCCTTTATTTTCTGTATTCTAGTATTTTGACATCTGCGGTCTTGCTGATCCTGCTAGGACTGCCCTCCTCTTACTGTTGTTGATATGTTTTGCATTCTCATATTTGCATAGCTATAGTCTGCTCTGTTCAGTGACAGATTCTTGAAATTGAATTTTACTTTCTTTAGACTTAGATAAACATAATACCTCCAGAGTGACTGGCACATAGAAGGTGCTGAATGAGTAATGTATATAAAGCTGTAAGGTTATCAATCATTAAAATTTTCATTATTGGGGAAGCAGAATAAAGTATTGAATATGAACTTGTACTCCAAGTTCAGATGATTCTGAGATCAAGACCCCACTTTGCCACTTATAAGCTGTATATCCTTGACTTCTTTAAACCTTAGTATTAACATCTCTGTAAACTGAGAATAAATATATTACTTATTTGGAGGTCCATAATTATTTAAAAGTGTGAAGTATTTAATGAAAGGCATAGTTCCATAAGCCCTTGGTAAAATGTAATTTCCATTACTATTATTATTTCTGTTTTGATTATTGTTTTTAATCTTTTTATTCTCCATCTAATAAGCTGAATTAAAACTAATAAGCCGAATTGCTTGTACCTGTCATGAAAGCTATTTCCCTTAACTTTGGCATATGTGTAATGCAGAAAGTAAGAATCTGATCATTTGGATCTTGTATCTAGCATGTCAAATATTCAAGAATAACTTCAGAGTGCCTCACCTCTACCAGACTTTCCCAATTCCCATCTTTGGGAAAAAATGGCTTTCTCCACCCCCCTTCCCTCATGAGAATGTTTTAATGAAAGGAATTTTGTCTATATCACCTCAAGGGTTTTCACTAAAAGGGTTAGCCACATGGGTAAGGAAGGATAATATTATGTTATGACTTTATATTATCTTAACTAAATGGGAAAACATCACATATGATTTTCAGAGGAAATTTAATGAATAGAAGACTCAAATGGTTCTTGCAAAGGTAAATCATTTAGCCGTCATTTATTACAAGTGTTTTCCACCAGTCTCTAGCCCCTCTTTTTTTTTAAAATAAATTTATTTATTTATTTTATTTTATCTTTGGCTTCATTGGGTCTTCGCTGCTGCGCACGGGCTTTCTCTAGTTGTGGCGAGTGAGGGCTACTCTTCATTGCAGTGCACAGGCTTCTCATTGCGGTGGCTTCTCGTCGCGGAGCACTGGCTCTAGGCGCATGGGCTTCAGTAGTTGTGCCACACGGGCTCAGTAGTTGTGGCTCGTGGGCTCTAGAGCGCAGCAGGCTCAGTATTTGTGGTGCCCGGGCTTAGTTGCTCCGCGGCATGTGGGATCTTCCCGGACCAGGGCTGGAACTCGTGTCCCCTGCATTGGCAGGTGGGTTCTTAAGCACTGCGCCAACAGGGAAGCCCTCTAGCCCCTTTTTTTCTTCACTTATTTTCTCCTTTTGGTTGTAAGGTCATAAAAATAAACCATGGGAACAAATAAACTCCATAAATTTCCAATTATAGGATTACCTATAATTTAGGTTATTACAGAATAATGTTAAAGATGGCACAAAGCCTTCTAAAATTAACAAAAATGTACCTACCAAGAACACAGTTTTGGAACTTTAAGGTTCATGTACAGTACTCACTGGAGGAGCACCTACCTGTAGACTCACTAATTTTGATTTCTGCTGTTGTCCTCAATTCCATCACCAACTTCTCTGTGTTATGTACATTAAAGTTTATTGTAGGCTCAACAAAACGTTTACAGTTTGATGCCAGCATTTTTTAGTGGTGTTACGAATCAATTCCAAAAAAAATAATTATGTTGGAAACACAATAGTCAGCACAAGCACAATCCAATAATTTGTGAGCAGTGTTGGCCACTTTCCACGGAGGAGTACTTGGAGAGAATGGAGGGGAAACTTCACGGCTAAGTAGTCACTGGTCTTTTCACTTATTGGCTTTTAAATAGTGCGATATATTGTAGAGATATCCCCAGGTAAAGCAGGGGTGAAAAGGGCCTCAAAACATGGAAGAAGTAGAATACTCATCTCTATAATGTTCAATAAAATAATTCATTTCTGATATACGATGAGAAGAATCATGGCCCTGTGAGTTTGAAAAAACTCACCGTAATATTAAGGCTTTTGGTGATTTTCTCATAGCTGGGGCATTTGTGATTTAAATCACCTAATTTAGTTCTTTGTTCCTTTTCCTTTTCAATAATGTTTTTTTGTTTGTTTTATTCTAAAGCAACTGTGTATGTATTATCCATTCTTTAATAAGAGATAATAGATTAAATGGAAATGCCAATGATTTATGATGATTGCTTCTTTGACATATGTAATTTAACCCTCTTGGTTATTTGAGATTCTATTGTATTCAGTTACTTCAAAAATATTTTCATGTGTAACTATACATGTACTTTATAATGCATTTCATTTGGAAAATGAGGCATCACCTAAAATAATATCTTTTTAAAAAATTCCCAGAACAGTAAATGATACTTGATAAAGCGTGCATTCATTTCAACTCAATTCCAAAACCTTCTACATGTTCAGCCCTAAACTAGGTGCTACATGGAATACGAAAGAATTCTACTTTAGACCATGTAGGTGACACTATGCAGTCTCTGAGCATGAATAGTTACATTATTTGCTCATGAACAAAAACATACACCTTGGGACTGAATATGAATCTTTAAAAATCGAACTTGGGATATTAACAAATGATAGATCAGATTTTCCTGCTAAAAGAATAAAATGAACAAAATAAATAAACAGATTTAAAATGACAAATCCACTGGTATAACATGAGGAAACTGGGTGGAATAAGAAATGATCAAGGACCCAATTTTCAACCTGGGTTTTCAGAAGAGGGAATGTTAATGCTTCAGCAACAATCGTGTAAGATGGCTTTTTAAAAATAATTCAATATAACAAATACCAGTGTCAAGATAATTGCTGAAAAGCAAAGACGTCTGAAAATATTTGCTAAGCTAACTACAATTCTTCTTTTAAAAAACTCAAGAATTGAATTTGTAAATCTAAGAAAAATGGGGACATTTAATCTTTATGTAAACCCCTAAAAATGAGTTCTGATTCATTTACAAGGAGCCAGTAAATTTACAGTGCTGGCCTTTCAGGGAGGTTCATAAGCCCCTAGGTTTCTATAGATGGGCATGAAGTGGTGGTCTTGGCGGGGGTGGCAGTCATCTTCTGGGGTACATGGCAACAGACAGCAGGGCACTAGTTTCTGGAAAGATCTAAGTAGAAAAAGAAGTAGAAAGACCCCACTCCCAGGAAACTAGAGTACCTCCTGAGCACCACAGTATAGATTCATGTGCTCAGAAAAGAGAAATTAAGAGGGAAGTTTGAGAATCAAATAGACCGAGGTTCCAATGCAGACATATGATTTGGAGAAGTTACTATACCTCTCTAGCTTTAGTTATCTAGGCAATAAAATATAGAAAACTGCAGTACATATTCTGTATGCTACTTTTGAGAATTTAATATGGTGCTTGGCATATAATAAACGTTGCCCCCCAAAATGCAGCTTGTGTACTAAAGTTGGTCTAATGTTGTGCTGATAGAACTAAGGAAAAGATCGAAGACAAAGGTTAGGGCAAAGCTAAATGTGGCAGTGGGGTGTTAATGGCTCCAAAGATAAAAGGATGAAAGGGCAAGGAGAGCTGGTGAGCACCGCAGGTGACCACAGGAGCCAGTAGGGACTGAGTGAAGGAGATGCAAGGGTACCAGGAATGCCTTCAAATCATTAAGAATTGTGTTTGGATGGATATGTCTGCCTTTTTCCCTCCCCTGAGGACAGCGTCCATAGCTTTCACTGGCTTCTCAAGGAATATGTAACTTAATTAAAAAGAGGACACGCTGGGAGAGCATTTTCCTCTCTTCATGATTAAAGCACTGCAGTGGAAGACCAACTCATTCTCTTATTTTTAGGGGCCTTCTTTCCTGCCACAGCCAGCTCATTTTTGTAAAACAAACAGGTGCGTGGATCTGCACAGCATGTTCATGGCTACTGAGTGTGAACTTGGGGTTCTCTCTGCAAGAAGTGCAATCAGCTGAAGAAGGTGTGACTGAGATGAAGAGATAGACTTTGGCATTTACAGAAGAAAGATTGTCTGAGATTCAGAATCTGTGGTTCCATTTTGTGATGGTGGTACTACTGAGTCTTTTATCAAATTTAAAATTGTTTGCATTCGTGAGTACGTAGCATTCTTGCCAGGTAAAGCTACTGTAATTTGGTGAACTCAGGCCTGGAGTGTATTTTATTTCTAAATTTATTACTCTTCTCAAATTTATTCAGTTCAAGAGGTTGTAAAGTGGATGCCGATGCGTCTTATAAGGTAAAGATGATGTTTACTTTGGTCAGCTTCAAACGCTTTTGGAAGGAGCTGGGTGTCAATAAATACAAATATAGTTGCACCGGCTTCAATTTGGTAGAAAGAAATTTGGTTCTGATACTTTGAACTGCAGTCTTTAGCTCATGACCCCACTCCTCAGCTGTAATTCTACAAAAATTTTCCATTAAGGGCAGAGCATATTAGTTTTATCTTTGAGCTAATATGTACACTTTACTGAAGTATTTCATACGTTTTTAAAATTGTTATTGTGTTTTAGACTATCAGATGTAAAAATATATGAAGTCTATTCAAACATGAAATAACTCGGGTTGTTTCTGCTTGTAATCCTTTTCTTTTCAGTGAGATAATTCAAGTTTTGTTTCTCCCCAAATATGAGATCTCAACAAGCTTAAGCAACCAGGGGTGAAATCAAATCAAGTCATCTGGCTCAAGATTAAATTTAGACAATATTTCTTAGTAACTCTTTTGGCGGAAATTCATACAGAATAACATCCTAATAGCTATTAATATGGTGAAAAGTTCACTATCATCTATCAGAATGCATAGCACCCAAAGAAGATTCACTAACTATCGTACATTTTCATTAAATTAGCACCTTTGACCCAAAAGTCCCAATACAAGAATTAACAAGAATAAAAACAGGGCTTCCCTGGTGGCGCAGCGGTTGAGAATCTGCCTGCCAATGCAGGGGACACGGGTTCGAGCCCTGGTCTGGGAAGATCCCACGTGCCGCGGAACAACTAAGCCCGTGCACCATAACTACTGAGCCTGCGCGTCTGGAGCCTGTGCTCCCCAACAGGAGAGGCCGCGATAGTGAGAGGCCCGCGCACCGCGATGAAGAGTGGCCCCCGCTTGCCGCAGCTGGAGAAAGCCCTCGCACAGAAACGGACACCCAACACAGCCATAAGTAAATAAATAAATAAATAAAATTAAAAAAAAAAAAAAAGGAATCTACCTTTAAAAAAAAAAAAAAAAAAAGAATAAAAACATTTTTGCATCAAACCAAAAAGTCCATGACATACCAGATCCATCTATGTCCCTTCATACGTACATGGTCAGTAACTTTGTTTCCTTTTCATTACAACATTTTTTTTTTTTACATTAATATGTTTTATTTGGGAAGATTGTTCAAGGTTTCTAGTTAATAAAATTCTATTTATTCTGACAGGAAGCTCAAACAAGTCTTTTTAAAAAATTTCTGTGCTTTATTGAGAAAAGGAACATTGACATCAAAAACGTGTCACCACAAATCCAAATCAAGTCTCATATCTGTAATGTTATTCGTGATGACTAATGTGATTACTGATGAGCCTGGCACAGTGTAAGATCTGAAAGTCTTTCTGAACCACCAAGAAATGATTAAATTATTGAGATACAGAGGATATAATATGAAATCAGAAGAGCTGTTTCAGACTACTGACTGGTTCACTTACTGACGGATCCTTTGTGCAGTTTCCCGTCTCCCCTAATATTAAAATTTTACAAAAAATGGCACATCATCATCACCAGAATATTTGCATTGAACTTATTCACTTACCCAGTTTTACTTGTTCTCATTTATGTGTGTGTGCATTGAGCTGCATACAATTTTATCCACTACCAAAAGGATCTCTTCTGTTGCCCTTTTATTATCAAACCTACCTTCCTCAGCCCCTCCCCCATCACTAAGCTGTTCTCCATTTCCAAGTTGTGTCATTTCTAAAATGTTATACAAAATGGAGTCATACAGTTTGCAACATTTTAGGTTTGGCTTTTTTTCACTTAGCATAATTCCCCAGAGATTCACTCCAGTGACTGCTTGTATCAATAGTTCATTCTCTTTTATTTCTGAGTAGTATTCCATGGTGTTGATGGAATAGCATTTGCTAAACCATTCATCTGATGAAGAACATCTGGATTGATTTTAGTTTTGCATTTTTATGAATAAAGCTGCTATGAACATTCGTGTACAGGTTTTTATGCAAATGTTTTCATTCCTCTGGGTTGAATGCTCAGGAGTGCAATTGCTACACCACATGATAATTGTGAAACTTCTTCCAGAGTGGCTGTACTATTTTACATTCTAACGTGCAGAATGTGTGTATGAGTGATCCAGTTCCTCCACATTATCACCAGCATTTGATATTATCACTATTTAAAAAATTTTATCCATTCTGACATCCATGTAGTGATATCTTATTGTGGTTTTAGTTTGCATTTCCTTGATGGCTAAAGATGTTCAGCATCTTTTAATGTGCTTATGTACCATCTGTGTATCTTTCTGGGGGAATTGTCTCTTCATCTCTTTTGCCTATTTTCTATTTTAATTGTGTGTTCTTTACTGTTGAGTTTTGGGAATACTTTTATACGCTACACATTAGTCCTGTGTTGGATATCTGATTTACAAATAATTTCTTCCAGCCTGTAGTTTATCATTTAATCTACTTAACAGGGTCTTTTGCTAAGAAGATGTTTTAAATTTAGGATAAAGTCTAATTTGTCAAGTTTCCCTTTTATCGATTGTACTGTTGGTGTCAAGTCTAACACTTCTTTGTTTTGCTCTAGATCCTTAAGATTTTATCCTGTTTTTTCCTAAGAATTTTATAGTTTTACATTTTATATTTAAACCCACCTAATTAACCAAATTTGAGTTAATTTTTGTATCAAGTGTGAGGATTAGGTCAAGCTTCATTTTTTTTTTTTTTTTTTTTTGCTTATAGATGTCCAATTGCTGCAGCACCACTTGTTAAGAAAACTGTCCTTGCTCCACTGAAGTGCTTTTGCACTTCTGTCAAAATTAAGTTATATTTGCGTGGGTTTATTTCTGGGTTCCCCTTTTTATTCCAGCGATCTATATGTCTGTTCCTCCAATACTACACTATCGTGAGTACTGTAGGTATAAAGTTTGACTTTATTTTGGTGAGAGTGATTTTAATCACTTCATTCTTCTTTTTCAAGATTATCTTAGCTCTGGGAGAGTCTATGAATTGCCATATAAATTTTAGAATAACTTGACCATGTCTATAAAATATCCTGCTGGGATTTTGATAGGAACTGCATTAAATCTACAGGCCAATCTGAGGAGAATGGCCATCTTTACTACATTTAGTCTTCTAATTCATGAGGGTAACATGAACATGGCATGTCTCTCTATTTATTTAGGTCTTATTTTATTTATTTTATTAAGATTTTGTAATTTTCAGCATACAGATCCTGCACATGTTTTCTCAACTATGTACCTAAGTATTTTGTTTTCTTTGGAATGATTATAAATGGCATTAGGCTTTTGATGTCAGTTTCTGCATGTTTACTTTTAGTATACAGAAATGTGATTAAATTTTGTATGTTGATCTTGTATTCGATGACATGACTGAATGCACTTATTAGTTCTATGAGTTTATGTGTAAATTCCTTGGGATTTTCTATGTAGCTAATCATGTTGTCTTTAAATAGAGATAATTTTGTTTCTTCCTTTCCCATTGGCATGCCTTTTATTTCTTTTTCTTCCCTTACTGCACTGGGTAGAGCTTATAGCATTATGTTGAATAGCAGTGGTAAGAGGACACATCCTTGTTTTATTCCTGATCTTAGGGGGAAATCAGTCAGTCTTTTACCAGTTAATCGAACGGGTATATTCAACTGACATGTTCTTGAACAAATCAAATCATCAAATTGTACTCTGACTCATTTTCCCATCTGTAAAAATGGGGAGAATCATAGAAAATATGTCTCTGAAATCTGTTACCAGATAAACCAGTGATGATGTGAAAAATGTAAACTAGCAAATGAGGGAGTTATTTTGGCAAAGACTCTGATGAGATTTTGAACCAGAGATTTCTTCAAGTTCACCAAATCAATAAATACTTACTCAGACTATCTCACCATGTGACTTCAGGCTTTAGACACTTCAGTCTTCTCCTTGTCAATTTCCTATTCTATAATTCAACTTTTTAAAATGGATCTCCAAAGATTCTTCCAGTTTTCTTTAACTCTGTGTTTTATAAGCTCTATTCTGGGCATTAGGTCAGATACAACGATTGAGACTGTTCTATACGTGTTTAAAATGTAGTTACAGACATGAGATCTATACATGTAAAAATATTATTTAAGATATATTATTAGAATCAAATTGTGGTCAAATATATGAATGAAAGCTTGCTAGCTCCCTGAGAGTAAAGACTGAGGAGTTGGTTTTAATGTATTATTTATCCCCAGTGTCTAGAGTAGAGGCTCAATGAACATTTGCTGAATTAATAATGGGTAGCACAAGTAGAATTATAAAAGTTACAATTGATATGGTGCAATTTCCAATGAACACAAAAGCATAGCTAACTAATCAAAATGGATGCCGGTTGGTATGCTGTACCAATGTGCACCATTGATATGATCTATGGGTGCAGATCCAGGAGAGGGAGAAATTGTTGGGTGGCTAGAAGAGGTGCCACTGGAGCTGGGCTTCAAAGATTTGTAGATTTCAAGTGTGGGGGAAAGGGGGATGGTATTTAACTAGGGGAAATTATTTGAGTAAAAGCACCAAGGTTAGAGGTCTGGAGAAAGCAGAACAATTTGGTTTAACTGGAGAATAGGAAAAGGAATTTTTAAGCGTAGTTTGGCATCCAGATATTGGAGGGTCTGATACTTATATATATATTTTTTACTGTTATCTAAATATTCGTGTACATTTCCTGCTTCAAAACAATAATAACAATAAAACAAAAACTTCTGAATGTATTTTTTAATCATCTTCATTATTATTAGGTTAAATCATTTTTAGAAGTTCAGTTTTAAAAACCAAATAAACCATTAACCTTTAATAAAAAGTGGAATAATGGTTCAAAATGTAGAAATTATTTATTATAGCAATACTTAAATGTTCTTATAAAATCAAATGAAACCTATTACCAATATTAAAAAACTGAAGGAAAGACATTGGCATATCTTGACCATGTTATTCTTAGAGCCTGTGTAACCTGTATTGGTTATCTCTTTCTATAGGAGGAAATGAAAACAGCTAGTAAAGTTTTATGCGGTATGAGTAATAAAGAGAGTGAGAGGGTCACTTTATATGCTTATAAATAAATCATATTAAGATTCCTGCATATGTTTTACAGTCCTCCTTGACCCTGTTTTGATCTAGAAGGCATTGAAGAGAAAAGCAAGTGGGAGCCATTATTTTGTTACATAGAAGAAAGGGTTAATAAATGTTAAATCCAGGACTTGGCCTCTCTTCTCTTTTTATATTTTCCCAGCACAATCAGCTGGGACACAGACTGTCTTCTATCAGAATCTGGAAAAGTGAGACTTAATCACTGATTTTAAAAAATAGCTGAAGGAAAAATTATTATTATAGAAACAGACAAAAACACACTTTTCACTATTTGATTTGAACCTGGAATCTCATCGTACACATTGTATATACTGGCAAAGAAAGCCTGTGATAAGCGAGGCACCAAAATGTTTTTCTCGCTTAAGCAATACACAGGAGATCTCAAAACTGCACTATTGTATTTTCTTCCACCCAATAGCACAATTGTTTCTTTCTAGGAAAATAAAAAGATAAAGGGTTGCCTCTAAATGATGAAAATGCAAATATGGCATTCAGTCTTATATTATTGTAACCTAAGTTCCTTTGTTTCTCTTAAATTGGGAAGGTTTGACCCACCAAAATAATACAAAGCATTCACCTTAAGAATTGCTTTCATGCCTTTAAAACGTTAATCGATGTCTCCTAACTAATCCAACTTTTCCCTCTGAAGGGCCATTGCAATTATTGGAGGGGCACACAAAAGCATTTGGAATCCTCCTTTTCTTTAGTTTTAAAAGATGCTAATCTCAATGGTAATCTCCATAGGCCAATTTGTTAAACGGAAAATTAGTTTAATACTTGGGGAGTAGAACTTAAATTAATTAGTTCAGCGCCAACATCACTGTGGTGTTTGACTAATTGCAGTCATTTTCCCTTTTAAATCCTTTTCTTATCTCCTGTATCTTTCCAAAGCCCTTTAGCATTCTGTGATTTTTTTTACTATTATTTCATTCTTTCCTGTATCCTTATATCTGCTACATGATCACTTACACTGCTCTTCGTGTCATTATTTTTTAATTTAGTAACATTTTTATTTAATCAAATAAATCCAAAATATTACCATTTCAAGATGTAATCCACATACAAATGAATAATATATTTTATATTGATTTTTACTGAGTGTTCACAATCCAGTGTATAATTTACACTTACAGCACATCTTGATTTCAAAGTTAAATTTTATCAGATTATTTGATCTGTATTTAGATGTTATAAGATTTACAGTTGAAAAAGAGATTCACATGCCCAAGTTGTTCCAAATATACCTTTAAAATGTTCAATAACTGAATCAAATATCAGTTTTTAAAATTAAATACACACTAATGAAAATTAAATTTAAAAATCCCTTTCTTTTTATTGTAATAGAGCTGCTGTAAGATTTGCATATAGGTTTCTGTGTGAACATAATGTTTCATTCTTCTAGGGTAAATATCCAAGAGTGGGAATTTTGATTTCTTAACTTTGAGGCATTTCAGGATTAGGTTTTGTTTTGATTACCTAGGCTACTAAGGCATTAAAGCCACCTCAATCTAATGACCTTTTTGTTTAATTAATTTAACAATTCAGTTAGATTATTTTGGCATCATCTGCATTTCATTCTAAGATCTCTTGACCTTTTAAACTGCTTTCTAAAAATTTGTACATATTAAGGTTCTTTCTTTGATCTGTAAAGTTCCAAGGGTTTTGATAAATGCATAGCATCATATGCCCACCACTACAGTATCATAAGAAATAGTTTCACTGCCTTAAATAAATCCTCTGTGCTTCACCTACCCTATCCAAACCCAACCACTGATCTGTTTACTGTCTCTATAATTTTGCCATTTCCAGAATACCATATAATTGAGATCATAAAGTATGTAACCATTTCAGACTGACTTCATTTACTTAGCCATATGTATTTAAGATTCCTCCAAGTCTTTTTGTGGCTTGAGAGCATGTTGCTTTTTACCATCAAGTGAGACTGCAGTGTATGGATGTACTATACTTTGTTTTTCCATTCATCTGTTGAAGAGCAACTTGGTCACTTCTAGTTTTTGGCAATTGTGAATAAAAATGCTATAAACATTTGGATGAAGGTTTTTGTGTGGATATTAGTTTTCAAATCAGTTGGGTAAATCAGGAGTACAATTGCTGGATCATATGGTAAGACTATGTTTAGCTTTGAAAGAAATTGCCAAATGGTCTTCAAAAGTTCCATTTTGCGTTCCTAGCAGAAATTAACAAGATCTCCTATTGCTCTGCAGCCTCCCTGACAATTGGTCTTGCCAGCTTTTTGGATTTGAGGGTAAAGTCTTAATCCAATATGACCGCTGTCCTTATAAGAAGAAGGAGAGGCACTCGGGATGCATGCACACAGAGAAAAGACCGTGTGAGGTCACAGCGAGAAGGCAGCCATTTGCTAGTCAAGGGGAGCGGCTTCAGGAGAATCCAAACCTACCAACACTTGTTCTCGGACTTCCAACTCCAGAACTGTGAGTAAACAACTTTCTGCATTTAAGCCATCCAGTCTGCAGTATTTTGCTTTGGCAGCCCTAGCAAGCTAACATACTAGGTTTCGTATGTTTTCTTCTAGAAGTTTTATAGTTTTTAATTTGATATTTAGGATTATGATCCATTTTGAGTAAATTTCTGGGACAGGTGTATGGTCCATGTCTGAGCCAAGAAGTATAAATACTACAAGATGTCATCTTCATTCAGGAACTAGGGGAGAGTCAAGTCATATAAATTCCTGCTCTAAAATCTTCACACCTAACTTTCCAGGATTCACATTTTCTTACATAGACCAGTCTCCTCTCAGTTTCTTCAGTTAAGTCAAAACTACGTGTTCCTCTTTGCCCATATATTTTTGCTTGTTAGTGTATTTCTTGAGCTGTTTTCATATTATTTCTTTCCTTTCTGTGAAAAAAAATTTTTTTTTAATTTGGAACACCAAGTTGTAAAGACGTATGTTTTTACCTGACAGTTATACCACGGGTAGACTGTCCAGTTAAGTTGAGAAGGGTGAATCAATAGCTTGTATTTGTTTTTAAAATTAAATTAACCCTGGATAAGAAAACAAACAAAAATACAGATTTAGAACTGTACCCACACCAATTATTGGAAAGACTCCTTTTTCTATTGAATTGCTATTGCACCTTTGTCAAAGATCAGTTGACTTTTTGTGTGGGTATTATTATTTTAATATTTAAATAAGTGCATTTGAATTAAAATTTAAAACTAAGTATTATCTGCAAATATGGTAATAATCCACCTAGCTCAATATTAACTATAAGGCTATAAACGGATCTGTATAACTTACTGAATTATCTCCAGCTTGATTTTTTTTCATAGATGAGTTCAGACTGATCTATTCCTTGAAGAGAATACTTCAATTTAAGGAAAATAGCAATTATTTAGATTGGCATTTGGGCAGGCTGGCCTCAGGCCAGAATTTTGCATGTGATCTTTCAGGTCCAACCATAGGCAATTACAAAGTCCTTAGCTGAGAGACCCCACATCAGACCAGGTGCACAGGCAGTGCACGCCAAAGGGGGTTGCAGTTAAAGACTCGACCCCAGTCGGACTCCACACGTCCTGCTTCCTGCACTTACCACACGTGCATACTTTTGCCAATGCAAAACTTTAACATGTTACAGTTGCTTTGATCACATTTTATCCTTTCTTCTTGTTTCTTTGATTCTCTACATTCCATCTGGTTATGTAAACATTCTCATGGTTTTAAATTTTCATTTTCTTCACGTTGGGGTGAGGAAACTGGTGGCATACCTATTTTCAGAGATGTATTTCATTTGAGTGTAATCAAACTAACACTAGATATATTTAAAGTGTAGACTCTGTAATTTCACTTTTATTTATTTTCGGGATCTCAAGTCTAGTTCCTTGTAGCTATGAAGTATTGCATCTATTTGCAATCCTCAAAAGATTCTACGGAATTTTAAGCCAAATTTACATGGAGAATATTTTTTCCTAATGCTTCAGTAGATTCGCACAACAGCTGCTGATTCTCCTTCAAACAGTTTGGTAACATGAAGATCTGGAAAAAGTACTACTCAGGGCTCCTTCTGTATACCAGGTCTGGAGTTTGCCACTTGTAATTGAAACGTAAGCCACCACAGATTATTTTATAAGTAGTAATTCCATCTCTATCACTGTGTAAAAGCAACTACTTAAAAAGCTATTATATATATTTATCCAGCTGACACCTGCACAAATGAATACACAATATTTCAGAATGGAAACATATTTGCAAATTCATTACAGAAACAATCTTCTCTCTCATATTAAATTCCACAACAGAACTCATAGTGGATGAAAGGGTAACAGACTCTATCCTACCTATAATGCATGCATTCAAGTTTATCAAATGAGACTCTAAATTATCATAACTTAGAATTTTAAATACTTGAATATAAAATAGCTTCAGCTAATACTTCCTTAAAATGTTGATGACACACATATATGTACACAATGCACACACATATGTATTCATTTTTTAACTAAATGCTATTCTATATTAAAAGTATAAGGTCCCTCCTGGGGCAATCTGAATCTTACAACAAAGAGAGTATAGAATGCGATTGATATGGATCTGTGTGGTCATTAATGGAGATGCTATCAGGTGGTAAGGTTGGTTTCAAAAAGTAATGTGTGTCCTTGCCTTTATGGAATTCACAAACCAGTAAGAGGGACATATAAACAAAGTTATTAGAAGAGAAAAAGTAAGTATCTGAATAGAGGTAAGTGCACTGTTTCAGTTAAATATAGAAAGGATGAGTCAGAATGAGTCTGTCTGGAAAAGTCAGAAGAACTCACAGAAGAGGAGATCACTGAGCTGAATAATGAAGGGAAGTAGAAGCTTTGTAGCTAAATACAGAAAGAAAGGGGGTATTTTAGGAAGAAAGTATATATTGTGTAAAGTCATGAAATTACGAAAGACTAAGATCTGTTTGACAGAAGGTAAGTAGTTTGGTGTGGTTGTAACATAGGATTCACATGAGAAAGAAGAGCCTCTCTTACTGAGGATGAAATAAAGTTCCGATGAAAATAAAGGTAATTGGAATATCATGCCATCCAGCACTTAAAACAAAATTTTAGGATTTTGAGGAGTTTCTGCTTGTTTGTTTTTGGTTTTGCTAATTAAACTGAAATACCTAATTCAGTCAGTAAGCAAGTGTTCACTGAGAAAAGCCTGAGAGAGTACAAATAAAGTATATGCAACACATCTGAAAAAGGAATTTCATTAAAGATCTCTACCTATATGATTGACAGCTACCTTAATTAACATATTTTCAGTGTGAAAATGATATCGGGGATATCTGGCTATATATATAACGGACCCATCCAAAGGAAAAGGCCTGTAGGTATGCATGTTTGAGGGTACCCCATCAAAATAATGAGGAAATCTTAACAAGATTGCCCTTAAGAAAAGTCAACCACTCAGGAAGCTACAGCCACCAGTGTGGACCTTTTACTCTGCCTTTCAGTTCATCACTGTTAAAAATGAAAGCACAACCAAGGATCACCAGACATTTAAGAAAGGTTTTAACGTGAAAGGGACCCGAACAAATAAGTAGGAGAAAATCTTCAGAGGAAACAGAGAGAATGCAGAGAGTAGTAGAAAACTTCAAAAATGAGCTACTGGGGGCCCCACTTCCTGTGTGGTGCCCAAGTAATTTCCTACTAGACTGAACTTCCTTTAGATTAGGTCTATAAACTCTGGACAACATATGAGAAACAACTACCTCACGACACTAACGAATGAAGAAAAGGAGGTAGATTCTGGAAGGGAGATGACATTTGGAAGACACCCCCCCCCCTTTTAAAATGGCTTTTAGCCTAAGAGCAGCCTGAAGTTGTCACCACATTGAGTGACTAACACTAAGCAAGAAAACATGTCGTCTTTCTGGCCAGAAGAGAGGACAGAGTTTGGAGCTATCAGAGACACTGGAGAGGGAAGGGGAAATCCTAAAAAAGGTGAGAGCAAGGGAGAGGGATCTCCAAATGCTATGTTTAAGCTTTGCAAAAGATACCTGGTTGACCCTTATGCATGCACATGTGAAACAGAATCCAAGCAGCACAGAGTCCAGTATGAGATCAACCAAGTTAACTACCTACAAAGCAAAATTTGACACTATTTGAAGGAATAAGGCAGAACCTAGACTTTCTAAATCATAGAGTTCATGACAATGAGGATACAATACAACATTACTCAGCAAAGAAGAATAGGAAAATATGACCCATTCTCAAAAGAAAACAGAGACTCAACCCATTAATGACCCAGGTGTTGGAAACAGTATACAGGATTTTAAAATGGATTTTTATAACTATGCTGAATGAGCAAAGTGTACTCATAATAAATGAAAAGATAGAATAAAATTAAATGAAAATTTTAGAATTTAAAATACAATATTTGAAATTAAAATTCACTGAGTAGATTTAGCCAAATGGAGATAGCAGAAGAAAAGATAAGTAACCCTGAAGATAAAACAGTAGAATTTGTCTAATTTGAAGAAGTGGAAGGAAAAGAGAGGAGAAAAAAGGGTGAGCACCTCAGGGATCTGTGAGGCAATACTGAAATGTCTAATATACATGTATAACTGAAGGAGAACAGACTGAGGGAAAAAATATGTGAAAAATAATGGCTGTGACTCCTGCATCTGGCTAATATGAATGACCCAACCGTTCCACTCCTAGGTATTTACCCAAGAAAGATGAAAAGGTTGTACATGAATGTTTATAGCACCTTTCTTTGTAAGGGCCCTGAAGAGGAAACAATCTAGGTGTTCTTCAACAGGTGAATGCATAAACATAATGTGGTATATCCATACAATAAAATACTACTCAGCAACAAAAAGGATTGGGCTATTGATATATACAATAACATATGGGGCTTCCCTGGTGGTGCAGTGGTTGAGAATCTGCCTGCCAATGCAGGGGACACGGGTTTGAGCCCTGGTCTGGGAAGCCTGTGCCCCGCAACGAGAGGCCGCGACAGTGAGAGGCCCACGCACCGTGATGAAGAGTGGCCCCCGCTCGCCACAACTAGAGAAAGCCCTCGCACAGAAACAAAGACCCAACACAGCCAAAAATAAATAAATAAATAAATAAATTTATAAAAGAAAATAAATAACATATGAATCTCAAAATAATTACACTGACTGAAAGTAGCTAGACAAAAAGATGGACACGTTGTATAAATTCATTTACATAAAATTCTAGGAAATACAAAGTAATGTATAGTGTTGGAAAGGAGATCAATGAGCTTGTGAATGAGATAGAAGGTGGGTGAAATTATAAAGAAAAGAAAACTTTCTAGGGTAATAGATATGTTCATTATTTTGATTGTGTGGTGGTTTCCTGAGTGTGTACGTCAAAGTGTATCTAAATGTACACTTAAATATGTGCTGATTAGGGTATGCCAATTATACTTCATTAGGCTGCTTTAAAATAAGCAGGGAACTACAAATGTGAAAAATTAAAATAAAACCAAACTTTGGCTCATCACAATAAAATTACTGAATACTAAAAGAGAAAATCTTGAAAGCATCCAGAGAAAAACAACACACTCTAATAGGTGAACAAGGTCATGGAACAACATACTTCGAGTTCTGATAGACCAGAAGAAAAATCTGACAACCCAAATTTCTATATTCAGCAAAAACGAAGAAGGCTAAATAAAAGCAACTTCAGATAAGGAAAAGAGAATTCGTCATCAGCAGATATTCCCTTTGAGAAATGCTAACGGGAATTCTTCAGGCTGAGGGGAAATAATACTGCGTCGAAATTCAAACTTCAGGAAGGAATTAAGAGCACTGGAAATAAAGAGAGCTGTTTCATAAGGCTAAAAGGGTCAGTTCGTCGGGAAGGCATAATATTCATACGTGTTTTTCTCTCAGGACAGCTTCAAAATTAATAAAATAATGATAGAATTGAAAGGAGCAATAAATGATTCTACAGTCATAGTTGAAGAATTTTTAACACTTCTTCAGCAGTTCATAGGACTAGATAAAATCAGTGAAGACATAGATGGATATGAACAAATTACCAACCACCTTGACCTAAATGATGTTTATAGAACACCACATTCAGCAACTACAGAATATACACTATTTTCAAGCACCCATGATATGTTCACTATGATAGATCATACGCTGGAAGATGCAACAAGTCTTAATAAATTTAAAAAGATTGAAAGCATACAAGATACGTTTTCTGAGCATAACAGAATTAAATTAGAAATCAATAATGATGCAACATCAGGGAAAATTACTGACATCATTTAAAGCCCCTCTATTTTCTTTAGCAAAGACATTAGAAAAGACTTTGAACTGAATAATCAGCATAAAACCATAAAGCTTTTGAAGGGAAACACAGGATAATATCTTTGTGATTTGTGGGGAAGCAAAGTTCTAAAATCTGAAGCAATAACCGTAATAGAGAAAAAACTGAAAAGTTAGACTTGTCAGAATTAAAAACCAATTAACAAAAGGCAGCATTAATAAATTGAATGGGCATGCCACAGATTTGAAGAAAATATATATTGCAAAACACATATCTGACAAAGAACTGGGATGCAGGGTATATAAAAAACTCCAACTCAGTAATAGAAAGACAGCTCAATAAAAATGAGCAAAGAATTGAACATACACATCAACACGCACGTGATACCAGCACATGAAAATGTTCTCAACATCATTAGTTGTCAGGTTAAGACTACATAGACATACCACAACACACACATCAGAATGACTAAAATTAGAAACACTGTCAATACCAAATTTTGGTAAGGATGTGCAGCAACTGGAAAACTCACATATTGCTGGTGGGAATGTAAAATGTGACAGCTATTTTAGCAAAAGATCCAGCATTTTTTAGTAAAATACATGTATACTAACCTACGATCCAGACAAAAAAATGTATATACTATGCTGTTTTATTTTCATGAAGTTCTAAAACAGTCAAAATCAATCAATGATGGAAAAACAAAATTGAACAGTGGTTCTTCTGAAGTGGTTTTAGGATTGGTGATTAGGAAGGGATATAAAGGATCTTTCTGGGATGATAATGATGTTCTATCATGATAGGCTTTGCATTATATTTACAAGTATTTGCATATTTTAGAACTCAGCAACATTTGTGCATTTGATTGTATGTAAGTTTTACATCAAAGAAAAAAACCTTAAATATTGAACTCTATGGCAAGAATGCTTACATTGAATACAGTTGTCTGCAATTTACTCTAAGATGCATAAAAACATATGGTATATCAAAGTAAGAATAAATATGTGAAAGAGCAAGGGTAATAAAATATTAATCCAAGAATCTAGGTGATGGGTATATTGGCATTTAAGATTCTTTCAGTTTTGCTATATGTTTCAAAATTTTGCTTAAAATTTTTTTTCAGAATCTAAAGTGCTATAACCAACATCTTTAGAGAAAAGAGAAAGCATAGCATTTGGGTACACTGGGCCTGCAGGATGCCAGGGCTGGAAGGGTCTGTGCTGGCAGCCAAGACTATATTAGGGATCTTGGAAGCGTTGCCAACATGTACGACATTCAAGAAGCCACTAACCAATTCCTGGATGTGAACTTTCATGAAAACCAGAGATCTATTCAAGTGACAGAAAGTGGCCTCAGAGTGAGCTGAACATCTCCAAGTCACTGTTAGAGCCACTGTACCCACTGGTTTTGAACAAACAGGGGCAGATGAAGTGAGAAAGAAATTCAGGTCATCATGCAAAATCAGCAGAGACCAGGCAAGATATATTTTGACATTTCAATGGAAAGTCTGGCTCAGACTTTCTGAGATCAGTTGATAACTTACTTGTGGTTGTTCAGGAGTTTAAAGATTCTAATTCAAAGGGGGGAAAAAAAGGAAGTTCTAAAGGATTTTGAAGAATTGACTGGGAAACTCCTGCGCTCCGATCCTTTCAAAGTATGGAAAATTGATGCCCGTTTCAAGAAAAAAAAAGTGTAAAAAGATAAATCAGAATTCACGTAAAAGGAAGATGGATAATGGACAAGGAGACAAAATAGTTGAGAGAGATGTTAAAAAAGAGTTCACTAACAATGCCTTAAGTTCAAAAGAAATTGATTCTCAAGTGCTGAAGTTTAGAGTCACACGCAACAGGGTAGAAGGGAAACATTGCTTTACTGCACTAGAGACCACAAGAGATTTTGGGGGCGCTGTTCAAGATTATTTTAAGTGGAAGGCTGACATGACCAACTTTGATGTGGGTGTTCTTTTGAATATCCATGATAATGAAATCACTGTGGGTATTGCATTGATACAAAGTCTCCACCAAAGAAATATCACACATTTTGGATTCGCAACTCTCAGATCTTCTCTTGCCTATGGGATGCCCCAGCTCTGTTCCCCTCACCCTACTGATATAATAGTTGATCTGATGTATGGACGAGAGACAAAACAATAGAGAGGGCTACTGAATGATCTCACTGTTATTATGTTGTTGGTAATAATAATCCAATAATCCAGTGGCTATGATTAGAGCAGCAATTACATCTCATTTTTATTGACAAAGAGCCAAATTAAATAAGGCAAACTTAAAGAAAGAAAAAAAAAAAGAAGGCAAACTGCCCTGCGGCTTGCCCAAAAATGCTGTTCAATAGGATATCTGCAAACTGGCTCTGTGGATATATTGTAATGTTATTTTGAAAAAGGATGGACTCCAAGAAGAAAAATTGGAACCTTTATCCAGCTTGCCTACACTACACGAATTAGTGGAAGGTACATCAGAAATAAATTAAACGTATATGAGGCATTGATTGAAGCCAGGGAAGCAAAAAGTTGTACAAGGAAATGTTTCCTTCATCAATGACTACGTGACTCAGCTGTGATTATTATATGACAGTATTAATGTCAAATTGAATTATTAACCAAAAATGACTACACTAGGTGAATGGAGGAATGGGTGTATAAGAGAATGAAACCCTCGTGTTTCATAGTGTGAAGTCAATACATATTAATATTGAAAGAATCAAAAACAGTAATATGTGTTATAATTTAGGAATATGATAGTAAATACCAGAAGAAAGTGACTTGAACAGCTTTTCTCTGGGAAACACAAGTCAGAGGTGAGGAAGAGACCAGAAGACAGCTTTTTAAAAAATGTATGATAAGCTGTGTAAAGTTATTTGACTTTAAGTAAACAAATAGGAAAGTAAAATTTAATATGCAATGATGTGAAAGAATGGTATCACTCAGATGACTGTTTGTTGAGAAAATTCATTCCTCCAGCTCCAATTCTTATTATAAAATATAAGAATCGTAATGTTTTTCTCCATGGGAATTGGTCTGGAAAAGTTAAGCTTATTAACCAGAAATTTATGAGTATAAACTTTAGTGGAGCAATGTACATTTTCCAGTGAATTTATTTATTTATTTATCTATTTTGGCATATGAGAAAACTCAGTGATGTTTTCTAGACCTCTCTGCACTCAAGAAATTTACCAAGAGTACTGGAAATATGAAAAGTACAAAAATAAGAATGGGAGAAATGTTTATAGAATATTGAATTTACTTAGAAGAAATGGTTGTGAAACTTGCTTTATTGTATTCTGTATAGATCTAACAAAATATGTCACAGATGTAAGTTGATACAGATTGATTTCCATAAAACACAGCTTTGAGCAGGTCACCCCAAGCTCAAAAACATAACTTCTGTCTTATCACCTACAAAATAAAGCCTGAATTTCTTGACATTTAATGCTTTCCATGCTCCACCCGTGAAACATATTTCCTAGGTAATTTACTGCTGTTCTCCTTTGTGTACCCTTCAGGAGAGTCAAAATGAGATTCCAGCAGTGCCTCATAATCAATCCTTTATTTATTGTCTCTATGACTGTTTTTTTGTTTGTTTGTTTTTTGTTTTCCGTTGACTGCTCGGCTTCCTCTTCCCTCATCTCTAAAATTCTGTTTATCTTAAAAATTATTATTTTATCCTAAGAGTATTTATATATTAAATTTTCATAATTTAATTTAGTTTAAATATATTTATGCTTACAATTATTTATCTTAAAAATTATTTTCTTAAGAATTAAAAATATATTCTTTTACCTTAAAAATCAGCTCTTAACTTTACATCTTTTTCTAGCTATTATCTGATCTAGAGTCTATCTTTTACAGGTATGTTTCTTGAAAGGACTTAAAAATGTATTTTAGATTTAATTGGGTCTTTGGCTGCCTTAGCCAAAGCAATGTCAGTAGAGTGCTGGAAAGTTACAGAGATAACTGTAGATATCTCATAGAGATAAGTAAGAACTCAGAGAAAGCAAATGGAGATCTTTCTAGGCTAGCTGTGAGCAAACATTTTTCTTTTGAATTTATATATATTCCGTAATATATTACATATATTATGAGAAAGAAGGAAATTCTGCCGTTTGTAACAACATGGATGGACCTTAAGGGCGTTATGCTAAGTGAAATAAGCCAGACAGAGAAAGACAAATACTGCATGATGTCACTTACATGTGGAATCTAAAAAAAAAGAAAAAAAAGTCAAACTCATAGAAACGCAGAGTAGTTAGAATGGTAGTTGCCAGAGGCAAGGGTGTGGGGAAATAAGGAGAAGTTGCTAAAAGGGTACAAACTTTTTTTTTTTTTGAAATTCACATTCTTTTATTTATTTATTTATTTATTTATTTATGACTGTGTTGGGTCTTCGTTTCTCTGCGAGGGCTTTCTCTAATTGTGGCAAGCGGGGGCCACTCCTCATCGCGGTGCGCGGGCCTCTCACTATCGCGGCCTCTCTTGTTGCGGAGCACAGGCTCCAGACGCGCAGGCTCAGTAGTTGTGGCTCACGGGCCCAGTTGCTCCGCGGCATGTGGGATCTTCCCAGACCAGGGCTCGAACCCGTGTCCCCTGCATTGGCAGGCAGGTTCTCAACCACTGCGCCACCAGGGAAGCCCCAAACTTTTATTTATAAGATAAAGCCTGAGTGTCTAATGTAAATTATGATGACTATGGTTGACAACACTGTATTGTATAATTGAAATTTGCTAAGAGAATAGCAAAAAAAAAAAAAAAAAAGTGAGGTGATGGGTGGGTTAATTAACTCGATGGGAGGAATCATTTCACAATGTATACGTACATCAAATCATCAGGATGTTTGCTTTAGCTATCTTACAACTTTGTCAATTATACCTCAGTAAAGCTGAAAAAAGAATAAAGGGGCCAGGAAATACAATGTTTTTGTATATCTAGAATAACAGTGAAACCAGATATTTCTGAATCACGAATGCTGTGTGGTAGGAAAACTATCGAATAAGTGGTCGGTTGATATGTCCACCATATAGATCCAACGTGTCTTGGTAAGACTTTTTTCTCTTCATGTTTAAAGTAGAGTAACACTTCCCCTACTCCCCTGAGAAACTGTAAGTGAGGTCAGAAGTTTTGTCAAGTAAACTGTGGGGTTGCAAAATCGTATTGCAGACAAACATTTCCAGTCTACCAGTTATGCTGTGAAAAAAGAAAATGACTTTTATTAGATGTGTGAGAAACTGTGAGATGTCCAGCAGGATCCACGCTTTCCTATGCATGAGAAAGTCCAGAATGGTCATGAGGTAATCACTTCCTCCTTCTGCCCCCAGAAGAGAACTGAACTTGGCCTGCCTTGTTTGAGAACAGACACTGTGCAGAGGAAGGGCGCTAGTTGTTTATCATGTTCTGTCCCGAATTCATATTACTGTGGGGCGTTCCGTCAGGCTTGCCGTATGGGTTATTATACGGTGAACCTCAGTCAGTTTCTTTCAATTTAAATAAAGTGTATGGTACGACTGCTAAGTAAAAATGTTGTGATGTGTGTATGGCCTGAAAGGGTAGTCAGAGGATAATGACAGCACATGACATCATAGCAGCATACGTGGTGCCTTACAGACTGGGACCTCAGGTGCCATTCCCGGGCAGAGTCAGATTCTGAGACGTCGTTTCTCACAGCCTGAACGTCACACTGCCTAGTCTAGAGGAAGAGAAAGCTTTTTGCAGTATTTTGCTCAGAATGCCTCTTTGAACCTAAAAAAAGCTGAGGGGCCTATATGGCGAGCAGGAAGCCGGGGGGCTAAAGCACGAAGTGTGTGGACAGAAAGGGAGGGAAGAGGCATGCCAGGGGGCAGCTAGCCAGCGCTCTGGCCACGTTCCACGGGGGGAGGATGAAGGCGTCTGCGCTTCTTTCTTCCCTTCTCGCGTCTATCAGCTTCTCTACCTCACCAGCTTCTAACATCCTTGCTCCCAGCCTGTATAAACACTCGGCTGGCCCACAGTGAACAACAACTATTTTGCTTGTATTCTGGGGCACAAAGAGGCTTCTAGGTAAAATTCATTTATCATTAGAATCATTAAACTTGAGAAGTAGTGCTGTGATGTTGCCAACGTTAGATCGTCTGTGCTGGGGATTGAAGGGAAGATCGTTTTTTAAATACTCATAGACAATACCAAAACAGATATCTAATATTCATTACTCTAATTGATTTATCACATGATTATGTAGCGTATGCTGTGTGTCAGATATAGCTCTAAGTATTTTTATAAATAGTAACTCATTGACTTCTTATACCAGTCCTACAGGTTAGGTTCTATTATTTACATACGTGTCCTACGGATGAAGAAATTGAGGCTCAGGGAGATGAAGTAAATTGCCCAAGGTCACACAGCTAGTAAGAAACTAGTTGGGATTCAAACCCAGATAACCTACAGAGTCCCTACCATTAATTTAATGCTGTGCTGCAGTGTGGTGACTAATGAAAACACGTGAAGAGAGTTTAGTAGCTCATTGTAGTTGCTAATTTGATTGTACTTATTTTCTTTATGGAGTCCAACATCTGGGGAGTGCTTAAAGATTGCTCAGGTGCTGAAAAATGCTGTCAGGCATTTAAGGGTCTGGCAGTACAGATAACTTGAAAACCCTCCAGCGACAAACACAAAGAATTGCTCAATAAATTATAACTGACATCCTTATAAATGCATGCCTGAACTGCTAAGAAAGGCAGGGAAATTGCCTTGGGCCAGAAGCGAAGAAGGAACGGAAAATCAGGCGGGTGAACTGCAGAGCTGACACTGTGACTGCCTGGAGGTATTTATCACTTTTAATAATATAGGGGCTTGAATTTAATACCAATGCAGGGAGAGTTAGGACTGAGACCCACACCTTTTATAGGGCTACCCCTTCGGTATGAGTGAGAATTCAGGAAAAGCGAACTCTCAAAAGTTGTGGGAAGGATTATAAATTTATACAACCACTTTGGAGTGCAATGTAACCATGTCTCATGAATTTGAATATGTGCATCCTTATGACCAAGCAATTTCTTTGCTAGGCTTATATCCTGGAGAAATTCTAGGCCATGGAAAAATCAGACATGGACAAGAATTTTATTGCAACGTAGTTTGCATCAGTAAAAACTTAGAACAGGAGAGTAGATAAGTGAATTATGCTATATTCGTACAATGGAATACACAGTGCAGTGAACATTAATGCCCTGTAGACATGTATCATCAGGGATAATTCTCAAAACCTTCACTTTTGTGAAAAAGAAAGACAAGTTGCAGAGTATTTGCAGCATTAAGCCTAAGCGCTGAAATATAGAAAAATCCGCAAGAATTTTAAAAATTATAACTCTTAACCTCAAGAAAAAAAGAAACTAAAAGCACTTCTAATTATCCCTCTCCAACACAAAAGCTGTACCTGCATTGCAGATGTAGTTGGCTTCCCTTTGGCCCAGCGTCTACCCTCCAGACAGACCCTCAAAACAGGTCTTGGAGCACAGTGAGAAAGAAGTGGTTTTACTGAATGTTTTCTACTTACAGGAATATATATATATTCTCATCTATTTCACCAAAATTCAAAGCAAATCAATATACCTGTAACTCTCCTTCCGCCTACACTGCATCTTTGCCTCTTTCTGGCCTGGCCAAGTGTCTCTCATTTCCTGAATCCGCACAGATGAACATAGTCCCAAACTTACGCAAAGTCGTTTAATTCCCTTTTGCTTTTAATCCTGCATTTTTAGCCCATCATGTGGCTCACCAAATAAAGGATCATTTTAAGGATCTGTTTATAACTGTGTGCGTGCTTTATAATAACATTTTTTTCCATCACAAACAATTAAAAAAACAGAAACAGGAGTCGAAGAAGACCCTGGGACATACATAATATAACAATTATTGTTATTTCTTAAAAAACATTTTTATTGAGATATAATTCACACAAAATAATTCACCCATTTAAAGTGTACAGTTGAATTTTTTTTAGGACATTCAGCAGAGTGGTGCAGGCATCAGCACAATGAATTTTAGAACATTTTGATCAACCCTAAGAGAAATCCCCATACCTATTAGCGGTCACTCACCATTCCTCCACCTTGTTTCTGCACCCACCTTCACCTCCCCAAACCCTCTCCCCCATTACCTGCCTCCTGCTTTCCCACCAGCCCTAAAAAACCACTAATTGACTTTCTGTCTCTAGAGATCTGCCTATTCTGAATATTTCATATCAGTGGAAGCACACAACATGTGGTGTACTGGGACTGATTTCTTTCACTTAGCATGTTTTCAAGGTTCATCCATGCTGTAGCATGTATTAGTACTACATTCCTTTTTATTACCAAATCATATTATATTGTATGGACATACCACCTTTTATTTAATCTTTCATCAGGTAATGAATATTGGGTATTTGGATTATTTCTACTTTTCGGCTTTTATGAATATTGCTGCTACAAACAGTCATGTATAAGTTTCTGTGGCGTCATGTGTTTTTATTTCTCTTGAGTTTATACCTAGGATGGAACTGCTATGTAACGTAACTTGATATTTAACCCTTTAAGGAACTGCCAGACTGTTTTTCAAATTGGCTGCTCCATTCTACATACATACCAGTAGTATATGAGGGTTCCAACTTTTACACATCTTTGCCAACACTTGTTATTGTTTATCTTTTTCACTGTAATGAATAATGATGTTAGGCATGTCTTCGTGTACTTATTGGCCATCTGTATATCTTCTTTGGAGAAAGGTCTATTCAGCTCCTTTGCCCATTTTTAATTGGTTTATTTGGTATTTTTATTATTGAGTTGTAAGGGTTATTCATATATTCTAGGTATGTCTCTTACCAGAAGTATGATTTGAAAATATTTTCTCCCATTCTGTGAGTTATCTTTTAACTTTCTTGATGATGTCCTTTGCATCAAAAAAGTGCTTGTCCTTGATGATGTCCTATCTATTTTTTCTTTGTGCTTTTGATGTCATATATAAGAAAGCATTACTTAATCCAATGTCATCAAACACCTTTGTTTTCTTATAAAATTTTATAGTGTTAGATCTTATCTTTGAGATCCATTTTGGGTTTATTTTTTGTATATAGTATGGTAGAAGTCCAGCTTCATTCTTTTGCATGTGGATAGCCAGTTGTCCCAACACCATCTGATGAAAATATTGATGAAAATATTGATCAACACCATTTGATGAAAATATTGAATTACTTTGACACTTCTGTCTAAAATCAATTCACCATAAATGTGAGGCTTTATTTCTGGACTCTGAATTCAATTCCATTGATATATATGCCTGTTCTTATGCCAGTACCACATTGATTACTGCATAGCTTTTTAGTAAGTTTTGAAATAAGGAAGTGGGAGTCTTCCAACTTTGCTCTTCTTTTTCAAGATCGTTTTGGTTATTCTGGGTTTCTTGCACTTCCATATGGATCTTAGGATGAGCTTGACAAAGAAGGCAGTTGGAATTCCGATGGGAATTGTGTTGAATCCGTAGATTAGACGGTGAGTATTGCCATCTTAACAATCTGTGAATACAGGATATTCATTTTATTTAGATTTTCTATAATGTCTTTTAACAATGTTTTATAGTTTTCAGAATATGAGTTTTATTACTTCTTTTGTTAAATATATTCCTAATATATATCTTTTTCATGTTATTATAAATATGATTGTATTGATTTCCTTTTTGGGTTGTTCACCGAAAATGTGTAGGGATACAGTTGATTTTTGCATATTGATCTTCTGTCTTGCAACCTTGCTAATAAATTGATTTACTAGTTCCAATAATTTTTTTTAAGTGGATTCTTTAGGATTTTATATATACAAGATTATGTCATCTGCAAATAGAGATAGTTTTACTTCTTCTTTCTAATCAGGATAATTTCTTTTTTTTCATTTTCTTGCCTAATTGTGCTGGCTATAACCTCCAATACAATCTTGAATAGAAGTGGCAAGATTTTTAACATATTTTTATTTTTTAGACTGTGTGTCTCTGATTTTTTTCTCTCTTATGATTAGTAGTAAAGTATTAAAATAAAAGCTTGTGTCTTTTTTCCTTAGAAGCAGCAAAGAAGGAGTGAACTGGAGGAAACCAAACATTGCCCTACAGCTATTGTCTGAGAACAAAAAGGGAGAAAGAGGAAATGGTGACCTTTAGTAATATGAAGAAAAGAAAATCAAACTGGGGCTCTCATGCCTCCTCCAGGAGCCAAAAAGTATGCAGGAAACTGGTCTGGGCCTGAGACATGTTTTTGAGAATGAACAGTATGAAAGTTTATGGAGGTTCCTTGTCAAAGCACGAAGCTTACTCATTTTAGAATATGTATCAATGTATGTAGGATTACCACACAATCAAGAGTGCTTTGATGTAATTAGATCTCAAAAATTTTTGCTGGAGGAAAAAGTTCATTTTAAAAAATCTCCAAACTTCTATAAGTTTTTCTTATATAATTCATGCACATCGAAAATCGAATTCATCAGTATCAGGTATTAAATGATCTACTTACTTCTTGTGGATGGGAAATAAATAGATTACTTTAAACTAGGCCTAGGTAGCTTTTGATATGCTAGTTTTTCTTTATTTTGAGTTTGAAAATGAGTATGTGTCATCAAATAAAAGTTTAAAAATATTAGACTGTCAACAATAACTTCCAAGTTAGGCCTTGATTTTTTTTTCTCCATAGTCCTTCTCCTTTTTTTCTTCTAATACTGTCATTTGAAGTCAGTTAAAGTATTAAATACAGACAAATAAAAATATATCACTTAAATCTCCAATTTTTCATAAGTAGCAAGCAGTACAGTGAAATGAGAGCTATTTTAAACTAAGAGCTAAGATAAGAGAAAATGAGAAAGTCAGTCTAGCATTTCTTGGTCAGATTTTTCTCACCTTTAAAATGGGGAAAAGAAAGAGGAGGAAATATGGATTATCTCTGAAATATCTTCCAGTATAGCCAAAAGCAATAATACAATGAATATCCATTTAGTACCTACTCCTTGGCATGCTCCGTGCTAAGCGCTTGATATATTCCCATGTGAACCTCACAACAACACTAACGTAGGAGTCTGTTTAGTATCATCTAATGGTATATCTGAGAGAACTGAGGCTTAGGCAACAACCTGCCAAAATTCACAAGTTGGTTTGTGCTAGAAGCAGGGTTCCCATCCGTGGAGTCTGTGCTATGTTCTTTTGTGAGACGGTCAGTCAGGTGTGGCCACAATAGCAGGCACAGGACAGGCTCAGGAAAACAGGTTTTTATACTCACAGGTCCTAGAGACAGGAGGCAGGACACACAGGGCCAACATGGGGGCACCTCAGGGTGGTGAAGAGGCAGAAAGTAGGAGCGAGGGGAAAGCCGAGGTTAGACCTTTAGGGTTTTCTTAAGAGTCAAGGCAGGGCAGAGTGAATAGTTTAAGATCGGCTAATTTAAATAATTTCCTTGGGCTCTGAGACATAAGGGTGGTCTTTAGTTGCCTACCTGGCCCTGGGATGATTAAGGCCAAGGGATATTGACTCATGGGTGTCTGGGCCAGATAGAGGTGGTCTGGTTCTGGATTGGGTAGTTTACATATCAAGGGCACAGCCTTTGCTGTTTCTAAGTACTGGCTAGCCTGAGGACGGGCAGTCTCTCCCCAGTCAGAAAGGTTCTCAAGATGTCAAACACCAAAGGCAAAAACTGTATGATGTCACTTATATGTGGAAACGAGAAAATAATACAAATGAACGTATATGCAAAACAGAAACAAACTCATATATAGAGAACAAACTTGTGGTTACCAAAGGGAAGAGGGCAGTGGGGAGGGACAAATTAGAGGTATGGGATTAACAGATACATACTACTATATATAAAATAGATTAGCAACAAGGGTATACTGTATAGCACGGGGAATTATACCCATTATCTTGTAATAACCTATAATGGAGTATAATCTGCAAAAATACTGAATCGCTGTGTTATACACCTGAAATGAATATAATATTGTAAATCAACTATACTTCAACTAAAAAAATTAAAAAAGATGTCAAACATCATAATATACAGGAAATTTAAAAATGTAAACAATACAGAGTCTAACTTCAGAGCTCATACTTTTAAACATTCTCCAATATTGCCTCTTTTATTCTAAAAACAGTTAGTGAGAAATGACCAAAAAATTATATCACAGTGTTCACATACTGTTGAAAAATACAAGATTGATCAGTTGCATTACAAGTGCGTTAAATGGCGTGATTGAACACTGTTCTAAATAGAAATAGCTTTGCGCACGGAAGCGAAGACCCAACACAGCCATAAATAAATAAAACTAAATAAATTAAAAAAAAAAAAAAAAAGAAATAGCTTTGAAAGTAAAAATAGTACCAAAAAAAAAAAAAGAGAGAAAGAAGTAATTGAGGTGTTGATGGGTATTCAAAACAATTGAAGTAGAAATTGGTCTTGTGTAATAAAATGAAAGGACACATGCTTCGGAATAAGATGGACTTGGATTTGGATTCTGTTTTTCTCACCAACTAGTAGGGTATGTTACTGAACTGCTCTGGGCCTCGGTTCCCTCATCTGTAAAATGCAGTGATAATGATGGGTGATCGTGGTCACACAGTTGGAGCTGTGTGTGTAGCTGACCCATAATTCAATCTCGGGTTTGACCCCAAAGCCCGTTTAATTACCTTTGAGAAAGGTGCACTCTAAGGGAAATAAAAATGTCAAAGGACACAAGCTAGCAGGTCAAATACTGAACAAATACAGAGACCATTTATTTTCTGTTAGAAGCAGACAGGACATATATTCGAAAAATTCAGTCTTGCATATTTCATTTCGTAAGGTGCCAGTCAGTGCCTAAATTTAATTTTTCACTGGAGGTAGACTATTGTGAAATTAAATATTAGGAAATATAAAAGGTTGACCATATTTCTTTGTTCCCTGCTTAAATTCCAAAATAGCCTTACTGTCATTGCTTTAAGACAAGTTTTTACATAATGCCATTTTATTAAAGATAATGAAGTGAAAAGGAGAAAAGAGTTTTTTGGATAATATTTTTGGCAAAACAGATCAGATGAGTCAGTATATGCTGAGAGTAAGGAATAACTATACTAAAATATACGAAATCTTGGGTTCAGTGTCAATGATTTTTTTTTTATTTCTTCACGCTAGTCAGTTTGGTGCAGCTGTGATTAAAAGCATGGGCTTCCAGTTATACCTAGTGTAAAATAATGTTTATTTTATTTTATTATTTTATTTATTTTTTTGGCTGTGTTGGGTCTTCGTTTCTGCGCGAGGGCTTCCTCTAGCTGCGGCAAGCGGGGGCCACTCCTCATCGCGGTGCGCGGGCCTCTCACTATCGCGGCCTCTCTTGTTGCGGAGCACAGGCTCCAGACGCGCAGGCTCAGTAGTTGTGGCTCACGGGCCCAGTTGCTCCGCGGCATGTGGGATCTTCCCAGACCATGGCTCGAACCCGTGTCCCCTGCATTAGCAGGCAGATTCTCAACCATTGCGCCACCAGGGAAGCCCCAGTGTCAATGATTTGATACTAAAATATGCCTAGGGATATGACTGTCAAGGGCGAGCATTTACAGACAAAAGGATCTTAAAATACATGTTGGAAAACAAATGTCAAAGAAAACATTTGTCATCACTTCTCATCAATTGGTTTTCACTGATCACTGACAATTGTGTACTTATGTTTCATGCCCAGGCTGCAAGATGAACAACCTCCTTTAAAAAAAAAGAAAAGGAAGAGGAAAAGTTAAAAAGAAACGTGGCAAATTGAAGAGCAGAGGCTCGAGGAAAACCCATAAGGCAAATGACTGCTGTCTCTTATGGAAATACTATATTTAAATACTTTGTAAATACTTAGAATAATTGTGTACTGAACAAAATCGACTAACTTTATTATGCATGAAAAGGGGGATTTAGACATAAATGACTGAGGACCTGGTTATTAAATATGCCTCATGGTTACCTAATGAATTATCAGCAATTAATTCATTGTTTCTTTCCTTCCTCTATTCTTCCATCTGTCCACCCATTCATTCATTCATTCATTCGTTCATTTAATTTTTGGTTTCCTAATCCTCCCAGGTAAAGTTAGTAAGTTTAGCTGCTGTTCCTCATGACCTCATCAGAAATCTTTCATGGTAGATATATAATAATTCAGTGTGATTCTCTGACGTTTGTGGAAGCTTCGCGCAAACCTTAGACATCACAGAAGAAACCTCTCTGACTCTCAGGACCAAAATCATCAGAGGGTTGGAGAGGGATGGGTATTAGCCATAGAAAATAGACCAACAGTTGCTTTGGAAGGAGGGAATCTGCTGACTACTTTGGGTACCACAGCATCCAGAGTGCTTTTGCAGAGAGCTGTCATCCCTTTTTTTTTTTTTTTTTTTTTTAAGTTAAATCCCCTCTAGGCAATGGTGGTTCCACTAATTCTGCTAAAATGTACCTTTAACCTTTAGTGCTGGGATGGTTGTGATGTGCTGCATTATCTCTGAGCATTAGCTGGCATTTACAGAGATGTGTGTTTGAGAAATAGGTCCCGTGTTACTTATTCCTTGATAGTTAGATTAGAGCAATAGCACATCCTGTCCTAGGCAGAGTGCCTGACTCTCCCCAGGGTGCACACCAAGTAGAATTGTTTTCCTTTCTAAGTCATCCTTTGTTTGTTCAGTTGCTCTTATTTTCTCCTCCCTTTCAATAAATTCAGTATCATGTTACAGTATTCTGTAGCATTTTTCATTGTTTAAGCTGTTTTTCTTAACAAAGACTCTCACTTATTGGGATGAAGAATCAAGACAGTATCATTTTGGAAATTGTAAGTAAAAAGCATGTTGGGGTTAACAGTTTATTAGTAATTAATATCAAAGCTATCTGCAGTTCTATATCTGTAGATTTACTTTAAATGATTCATGATGTAATGCAAATAAATGTTATTGACATAAAGTATTTTAGATGGTGATTGCTTATAAACATGCCATATATTAAAAGTTAAATATTAAAACCTAATATTTAAATGTGGAAATTTAAGAGATAGAAATGTCACCTGAGAAGGCTGGATGCAGGATTTCACAAGCTGGCAGTATCATTTGAGTTCTCAATTTAGGAGGTCCAGTGAGTCGATGTTATCAGTTCAGTTAGAATCAGTCCCAACGTGACTGATTAGCATTATTCAAACTCTCAAGAGACACATATAAGCCAGTTTGCCAACGTTTTCATTTAGTATGAGGCCAGAAAATTACATGGGTATCTGCCACCCAGGTTACCTCCTTCCCCATATAAACATACTAGGCAAGTCAAAGTAGTCACCCAGATACCTCCTGGTACAAACAAATTCCAGGCAAAGGAAGTGACACTGGTAGTCAGAGCTTTGAGAGGCAGTAGAGTGGTGTTTAAAATACTACCCTCGTTCAAATACGGACTTTGCTACTAACTAGCTGGGACCTTGGACAAGTTGCTTACCCTCTGTGTGTCTCAGTTTCCTCATCTGAAAACAAGGGGATGTGACTCTTATGTGCTGGGTCCTGTAGATTTTTGTCCTACTTGACAGGTATGGATAATCACCGAAAAGTTCCTATTGCCTCTCCTCTTACCAGGCTTCTTGTGGAAACCTTTCTTCCCTTATAAATAATTTCTTTATGTAGAGTAATATAATTGAGTAGATCATTTTATATTACACTCTATACTCACCTTACAGCTCTCTTTTTGAATTTAGAAGTACCTTTCTTATTTCCTTTAATTAAGAGACTATAATATCCTGTCTTACTGCTTTGATTTGCAAGACATTCTTTCTACATAGGACTTCTTCAGGTAATTGGTTTAATACAACTTATGTGAATTTTGCAAGTCTAAATCTCAGGGACTTGATAATGATGGTGGTGATAATGATGATGACATGATGACAATCATGACAATATCAGCACTACCCTTTATTGAATCTTTACTCTGTGCCTGGCCCCATATGCATGCTTCCTGCATTAGCTTGTGTAATCCTCATAATAAACTGATGAACTATGTACTATGTATCTTCAGTTTACACATGAGGATACTGAGGATAGAGAGGTTAAGTAACTTGCTGAACATCACACAGCTAGTAAATGGCAACGCCTAGATTTTATCCTGGGCTAGAACTCTGAGGTCAGTGTTCTCAATGATAATGCTGGTAGACTCCCAAATAATGTGTCCCCCCCCCTCCCCATTGCAGCTGGATTTGAACCACCACCTAAGAGTACACAAGAAAACACTCTACATTTTCCTAAGGAGATACTAAAGAGAGAATCAAATTCAGGGGAGACCTAAATGATCCTTCACACATGCTAACACAGATATTGGTCCTCAGGCTAATCACAGATCTAACAGTATGTGGAAATCAGTCTTTATAACTAAAGGTATACTCTACTATGTGAAGTGGTAATAAATATTCTTGCATTAGCATCAAAGTATACCCAGGCATCTTTTGAATTCTTTCCTGAAACATGTATTTTGAAAGTTTCCATATATAGAAATCCCACTATGTAATAGTTTTATGTGGTTTAAACCATAATTATCATTAATTTTTTGACAATTCTGACTTTGAAATCAAATTACATTTTGGAAGTTCGTCATTCAGGACTTTTCCATGTCCCCACTTGTCTGCTTTATCTCTTCCAGAACCCCCTTTATTTCAGTCTCTGATGCCACCTCTCCACTTAATAGGACAAAAATGAAAATCCTGGGTGATAGACTGAGTTCTTTGGGAAAATATTAGTCTCTGGCTGTTTTAAAGTGGCAAGGTGAGGGAATTCCCTGGCGATTCAGGGGTTAGGACTTGGTGCTCTCACTGCCAGGGGCATGGGTTTGATCCCTGGTCAGAGACTAAGATCCTGCAAGCCATGTGGTATGGCCAAAAAAAAAGAAAAAAAAGAAAGTGGCAAGGTTAGAGAGATACAGGAAGGGGACAAATATGCTTCAGGCTAGCAGCCTAAATTCAAGGAACCTGTATAGAACTTATCTGTTCTCTTATTTTAGTGTTTAATTAATTTCAAGGGATTACATTGTTTATACTTCCTAATTAGGTCTACTGGCCTTCACCGTTGTTCTCTTGTCTCTCATCAAAAATTATTTGTTTCAGGGGCTGTGCAAGGTGGAGTTAGACAAGGGCTTTAGAACATTCTATAAATTGGATTCTGTATATTTGTAAATTATGCTGATAGGCACTTCTGTAGTACAATGAGGTCAAGACAGTCTCACTGCAAATGGCCTTTTCATGCTGTGCTTGAGCCAAAAAAAAGGGAAAGGATCATAAAGGTACTATGCTATGTTTGCAGAAGAATGTTGGTAAATTCAATCCAAGACAGTGGTTACCCACTTCCCTGGTGACGCAGTGGTTAAGAATCCGCCTGCCAATGCAGGGAACACCGGTTCGAGCCCTGGTCCGGGAAGATCCCACATTCTGTGTAGCAACTAAGCCCGTGCGCCACAACTGCTGAGCCTGCGCTCTAGAGCCCGTGCTCTGCAACAAGAGAAGCCACTGCAATGAGAAGCCCGCGGCGCACCGCAACGAAGAGTAGCCCCCGCGCTCGCCGTGACTAGAGAAAGCACGTGCGCAGCAACGAAGACCCAACACAGCCAAAAATAAATAAATAAATAAATAAATTTTTAAAAAAGACAGTGGTTCCTTGTCAGCCGATCTTAAAGAGACTAAATGAAATAAATCTCAAAATGTATAGCAATAGGATATTAAAGATATGTTTATGAAAAACATATTGTATGAAAATATACTATGTTGCATGCTATAAAGTGCAAGAGAATTATTAAGATACAGTTCATGATTTTAGAGAGTTTGCAATTTAAAAGAGAGACTAAAATATGCATGCAATTAATTAAATGGAAGAAAACAAAACATAAATGCCACATGTCAGAGGCAAAGTTTAGCCTGAAAGAACATAGCTGGATTGAATTGAGCTACTAAACTTTAATTCATTCATTTAACTGCTATTTATTGAGTACCTACTATGTGCCAGGTCATGAGACATAACCCTTTCTACCAAAGGATGCTGATATCTGGAAACTAAATTCTTGACTAATTTTCAGGATACAGGGTAAGAAATGGAAGTAGCTTCAGCTTGAGTTTGAAAATACTGAATCAAAACCTGGCCCAATCAATTATTCACTGTGGGACTTGGGCAAATAACTTATAATCTTTTAGCTTCATTGTAGAAGTCAGAGGGTCATCTTTGATTGCCTCTTCTAATTTCATCCTACATAAAGGTAATCAACAAATTAGTCTTTAAATGTTCCTTGAATATTTCCCATCCTCTCCATCCTTTTATCCCCAGTCCAAAGGCTGGCCCTCATGATTTGCTTGTGGATTCTGTACCCTAAATTAGTTTTGCTCTCCCCGTATCATTCTTTTCCAATCTATTATGCATGTTGTAACCAAAGCAATCTTTCTAAAACTTTTACCTGACCATAACACTCCTCTGCTCAGAGCTCTTTAGTCACTTCTCGTCACCCAGAAGATGCAAGCCTGTATTTCTTAGCAAGTAAGACCTTTAGCGAGCTGAACTCTGCTTACATTTTTAACCTCACATGCCAGTCTTCCTCCATATCCACCCTATGTTTCTCTAATCACCAGGCTGTTTTGTGCCTCTGGGCCTTTGCATATGCTATTTTTTTTTAATGCCGAAGCCTGCAACGTTATCCCCATCCTCACTCCACCAATGCTATCTGGAAAACTTTAAAATTTTACTCTTCCTTTGACAGTTTGCTCAAACACAATCTCCTTTATGGAGCGTTCCTTGATGATCCGGGCACAGGTCATTTTTTCATCCTTTGGTATGCACACAGCATGTTTTATTTATCTGTGTTAGCACCATGCATTATAATGTCATTATTCGTGTATATGCCAATTGCCTCAAAAAGACTGAACACCTGAGAACAAAGACAAGGCCCTTCACCTTTGAATCCTCACTCCTAACGTAATGTCTGCCATGGAGAGTCTGTGCAATAAATATTTATTTTAGTAATGAAGTCAGGTTTGGGGATAAATGGAAAGAACCAAGAAATGCTTTGTGGAGGAGACGGTATTTAAGGTAGGCCTTGAAAAACTTCTGAAATATTTCCTGAATTTTAAAAATGTAGTTTGGGGATGTCCAGTGTTTTGATATACATATATACATAAATGTATATTTCTTCATGATCTTCCCTTTACTACTTAAGTATTTTGCCAGCAAAGCTTTGTCTTTTCCATTCAAGGCCCTAGGTGCAGTGCTCTGAGTATGGTGAAGCCTTAATAAGTAGGTTAATAGTCTGATTTAAAGAAGCGTCTTCCTCATTTCTCTTAGAATAAGGTACTGTTCTGATTCTCCAGTGCTATGTGTGGTGTCAAAAATGCCTTTTTAGCTGAGTCATAGATGGCTGTGTACCATACCTAATAGCAAATAAAAATGTTGATATTCACTCTATATATTTAATTTCTCCTGAACATATTAAAAAATATATAAGTAAGTATGCCTTTGATCCACAACGGAAAATATGTGAGAACCCTGGGCACCTCACTGCTATTCAGTTTAGCTCTCCCTGGGCAGATCACCTGAGGCTTACTGTAAAAGTATTAACTTGGGCATCTTTCCAATCCAAATCATGTCTATTTCAGTTTATCAGTGATGGTTATGCTGTTAGGTATTCTGGCAGAATAATAATCTGAATTATTAAATAGAATTAACAGTACTTTTGGGGATATTCCATTCTTAACTAGTGCATGTTTCTATTTAAGTAGTTCATTTAAAATACAGATGAAAAAACACTGGGACTTCCCTGGTGGCGCAGTGGTTAAGAATCTGCCTGCCAATGCAGGGGACACGGGTTCGAGCCCTGGCCCGGGAAGATCCCACATGCCGCGCAGCAACTACGCCCGTGCGCCACAACTACTGAGCCTGTGCTCTAGGGTGCGCGCCTAGAGCCCGTGCTCTGCAACCTACAACGAAGAGTAGCCCCCGTTCACCACAACTAGAGAAAGCCTGCGCACAGCAATGAAGACCCAATGCAGCCAAGATAAATAAATAAATAAATTTATCAAAAAAAAAAAAAAGGAAAAACACCGACACCAATAAAGATATTATGAATTACAGAAATCCAGAAAGTGGCAAAAGAAAAGGAAATCTACACTGTTGCAGTCTGCCTTAGGATAACTGCTCCCTTCATTCTAACTTTCATGTTTACTAATACAAATCTTTTAATTTTGATAGCACATCATGGTTAGGAGACAGGGAACTTGTCATTGGAGGCCTCAGTGATTGTTTTTTTTTGTTTTTTGTTTTTCCACAAGAAAGAGCTTGTGAAGGAACCTCTGCTGTCTGGAGATCTTCCCTCGGAAACTGCTGCATAATAAAAGTTACTGGCTAAATGTGAGGAGCTCAAGAAGCATCTATAGGAAAGCATCTATCGTGAAGTGCACTAGCGTAGTATTTGAGATGTAGCTATAGATATATAGCCATAATTATGTGTGGGTTGTAATCCACATGATTATATGAGGATTAGGAAGGCAAACTGGGAGGGGGGGGCTGGCTCGCTTCCATCTCTTCTTCCTGTCAAAAGCTAAAGGTTTGCCCCAGCCTCTGGGCGTCTGCACCTTGGGAGTTTCCAGTTGAATTCTCAGCCCGTCGACTTGCTCCAAGCCAAGCCCGACCGCCTGAAGGAAGGCAACTTCATGTTCGTGGCAGACCCTCAGACTCACGCACCTTCTCACAACGCTCCCCATCTCGGACCCTGAGCTAGCGGGGGCAGCGCAGGAGGTGCGAGGAGAGGCTCAGAAGGGGCGGTGGGGACGACCCCCTCTCGAACTGCCTTTGTAGCTGCCAAGGAGTAGCCAACAAGCGCCAGATTTACGTGCACTTTGAAAGAAGCACCTTCACCATTGGCTTTGGGAGCGGCGCTGTCGCTAGGGAGCAGCGGGCAGGGCGAGCAGAGACTGGGGAGAAGCCCGGGCGGGTGTTCCCGTAACCCGGTAGAGCGGGCACCCACCGTCGGCGCGGACACGCACGCACACGCACGCTCCCCGCGAGTTCGAGCCCCGCAGCCCCGGCCCGCCCGAGGGCGCCCCCCGGCGCCGTTCTAGGCAGAGCCGCGCCTCCCGGCTCGCCTCCCGCCCCCTGATTCCCGCCGCTGCAGCCCAGAGAGAAAGGAACCTGGAACCTCTGCTCCAGGTGCCCCCGCGCGGGCGCCGCGGAGAGCCGTGGGGCTGGGGGAGGAGGAGAGCGCGATGAATGAGAGCTCCCCTCGCCTCCGAGTTGTCTGAGTTGGCGGCGCCGCGCCCCGGCTTCCGGCTCTCGGCGCCCCACGCGCTCGCGGCTCCAGCGGCTGCAGCCCACGCCCGCACCGGGAGCCGAGCTCGCCGCGCCGCGCCGCGCCGCGCCGTGGGAGCCCAGGCTCCCGAGCTCCTGTCCCGGCCCCGGTCCAGGGGAAAGCAGGGGTGTCCCCGGGCAGAGGCGCACGGCCGCGCGGTCTCCCGCACTCTCCGCGGCCCATCGGTCTCTCCATGGCCTCTCATCAGCAATCCCGGATCCAGGCTTACCTGGAGAAGAACAAGATCGGTCCCCTGTTTGAGGTAAGGCGCTGCTGGTGCGGGCGGTCCCGTTTGTCTTTGGGGGGCTCAGGACACCCTGGAGGGAAGGAGGGAGACCGAAGAGCTGCGCGGGAGGGGCGCCCCTGTGGCCCCAGTTCTCTCTCTCTCTGTCCGGGCCAGGTGTCCTGGAACGCGGCCGCGCGGGCGCTTCTTCGGTTACCTGGGCGCGGACAGGTAAGCTCTGGAGGGACAAGCCTTATCCTGGCAGGGCAAGTTTGAGGTGTCTGACTGCCCTGCCCCTTGCAACCACATGCACGGGGCCCGGACAGGCTGAGACAGACGGGTGCCCACACTCAGGCTTACACACGCTCACTTTCTTCCTGGAATTCACACTGTCTTGCGCGTTTTCCCCCAAATGTAGGCAGTAGTAGAACCCGAAAAAGGTGGAGGAAGTGCTTAGCAATGGGATGGAATAAGGTTACCTGGGAGAAAACTGAACTGCTAGGAAGTAGGCTTCGGGAGGTGCGGGCGTGTGGAATGAAATTGTCAAGCTGAGGCGCTGACACTGGTCTCTGGATGAAAGGAGAATCCTTTGCCTTGCGGCCCCCCTACCTGTGTTAGGGGGAGAGAGGGGGCAGAGAAAGGTTCGGGAGAAGCACACGCGTATTTATGGGAAGGAGACGGCTCTGAGCTGTTTTCTCTCGCCATCAAAGAATTGATGACAAAAATACAGTAGGAGGATGGAAAAGCGGGAGAACAGGAGAAAATGAGAACGGGGGACTGAAAGCAGGCACCGGCAAAGCGTCCCTCCGGTTGCCAGGGCGCTGGGCAGCTGCAGAGGCCAGCGGGGAGGGACGCCCACGGTCCCCTCCTTTCCGGTCCAACCGTCCAGCTGGGCACCGACCCGCTGCGAGAGGACGTGGGAGGGTTGAGATCCCCGCCCCCCCCAAAAAAAAACCGTTGTGGTCATACTTGGGGGTTTACATGACCGCGGTGTCTTAAGGCTGAAACGCGGCAGGAGGAAGAGATAGCAGAGGTTGGAACACCTTCTCCAGGACTGAAGAGAGGAGAATGATAACTGCAGAGAAAATAAGACTGCGAATTAATGTCCCAGCACAGAAAGGGAGCGGACAAGGGTGTGATCATAACGGGTTTCACATAACCAAGATTTGCAAAATCCCTTGTTTTTCTGACCAACTTTTAAGTTAACCATGTACTGTCTTGAGAGCTATGACCATTATTTCAACTGAAAATCACTGTTGTATAGTCATAAAGTCCTACAATATATGTCTTGATTCTTGTTTTTGCAAAAAGTGTTAGCAAAGGAAGTCCATATACAAAAGCAGAGTAGAATTGCTGGAGCTACTGGAATTCCTTTCTTTGCCGTTAGTGTAAAGATTAGAGACTATACACTGTGTTTAAAGGAGAAATATAATAACCCTCTGTGGCACAGTGTGTTAATTGTATCAAAAGAAACATAAAATAAATACATTTAGAGGGTTTCTTCTTTAAAATATAAGTACATTTTCCTAGGGAGAATAAATGAATTGTTTTTAATAGATGCTATTCTCATTTGCTGACTTTTATAATTCCCAAGATTCTCTCCAAGTGACAGTAATAGAGTTTGGAATGTATGTAAACTTTCTATATACATAATTAGGAAATAAATCCAACTTGGTTTTAAATGCTCACTTTTTCAAATGCTCACTAGCTAGTTCCACTGCTGAATCTTAAGGGATGGCAGAATTGTCTCATAAAATCATTAGACCTACTCACTAAAAAACAAACAAGGACAAAAGTATATGTTTTGTATTTTATTCATTGTTTGTATTTTATTCATTGTATATGTTTTGTATTTTATTCATTGTATTTTATCTCATTGTATGAGAATTGTCTCATAAAATCATTAGACCTCCTCACTAAAAAACAAACAAGGACAAAAGTATATGTTTTGTATTTTATTCATTGTTTGGGGGTAACATATTACATACATCCCCATTAGCTTGGATTGCAGAGATGAGTAGTTAATTTTTAAGGGTTGATGTGCACTTTAAATAATTAAAGGGAGAAAATGGATAAGTTCTCTTCTACTGAAATCAAGTCCTTATGCAACAGTTTTGATCATGAGAGAGTAGAATTACATGTACTTTACAAAACTGGAAAGTCTCCTCATACTTGAAAACCAGTGGAACTAGTGTAAAATGGACATATTGATCTATCATTCTCCTCAAAGCTCCCAGGCCTTTGGTTAATAGTTCTCATAAAAATTGCTTCAAGAGATCAGAAGAGGAGCCTAGGAATCTGAATTTAGTAAGAAGTAGCACAAATGATGGTCATATATTTAATTCCTGGGCCACATTATAAGAAACAGTGACATAAGCTAAAATCTCCATTTACCAATTACAAATTGAAATAGGTGATGCCAAGTTTTATTATCTGGGCTTTGTGGTGATTTTTTTTTGTGCTGAGGCACTGGTGTTAGTGACATAGGCTTACTTTAGTTTTGAAAATATGTAAGACCTGACAATATGTTCCCTTTACAGATTTTGTTAGCTTGGTCTGTTTTAAGAAAACTCCCTGAAGTGAGGCACTTTAGAGACAGCACATGAATGTTATTTAAAACAGTAGCAAAGGTAACATATACTGGTATTAAGAATACTTATATCTCATTTTTTAAAAAACCTGTACAGTTTACTTAGTTTATTTCTTACTTAATTTATTTATTTCTAACATTTTATCATTTGAGAAGCTTATAAAAGTGCTGCACACAATATGGTGTTTCAAAAACTACTTTAGAGTGAAATTAATCGTTTCCAGGTGATTTAGAAGTATACATTTATACTACCTTTAACTATGTTTGAAGATATTTTGAGGCATTACAAAACCATGCCTAGAAATCGTTGCATTAGAGTCTTGGGTAATGATATTTTAATTAAATAGTATGAAGCTATAAGGTGAAAATGGTAATAATGACTTAGATTCCACAAACTCTTTGAAATGTTTGTAAGATATAATACTTTTTGTGCTCTCATTGGCTTGCTCAGGGCAGGCAAGTAGTCAGCAGTCTGGCATCAGTCTATAAGGAATGCTTGATGTTGCTACAATAAGTTAGAACTATAATCTTAATATAGATTTCACACATAGCTCCTCACTTAACTGGCAACATGTGAAATGGTTTGGCTCCCACCAAAGTAGAGTATCTTTGCAACATACGTAGGTAAGATGCATGGGGCAAACATAAGACTGATCTCAAAGCCTAGGGCTAAGCACCTAACAGTCAAAGAACTTGGTGATCAGAAATTCTGTTGCTTATTAGGATCAAGCCATCTACTTTGTTTATACTGTAAGCAGTTTAACTTAATTCCCAAGAGGTTATATGACGTGAAACGTTGCAATAAATTCATTATTTTTAATACGAAGAAGTATACAATTTTCAGTTTCTCTCATCTTGTTAAATAGAATAATTATTTGAAAATTATGGGTTGGAATGGTGCTCAGGACAGCCATATGTCTTGGTTCGGGCCTAGTCACACAAGAGTGGGAAATCCTGCACCATATGATATCACTTATATGTGGAATCTAAAAATTGATACAAATGAACTTATTTACAAAACAGAAACAGACCCACAGACGTAGAAAACAAATTTATGGTTACCAAAGGGGAAAGGGGGGGAGGGAGGGATAAATTAGGAGTTTGGGATTAACAGATACACACCACTATATATAAAATAGATAAACAACAAGTTATACCACAGGGAACTATACTTAATATCTTATAATAACCCATAATGGAAAAGAATCTGAAAAAGATTATATCTTGATAAATATATATGAATCACTTTGCTGTATACCTGAAACTAACACAACATTATAAATCAACTATACGTCAATTTTTAAAAAGCAGAATAATGCGGTCTTCATACAATCTCCATAGAATTTTTAAATCTCTGTCTATTGAAGATGTGGCAAACTAAGTTCACTGCATTTTCCCAAATGTGGTCTGACCCACTCCAAGTAGAATGGAATCACTTTACAACCTTCTGTGTTTAGTTCAAAGTACCTCTACTCACGTAGTCTGAATTTGTGTTAACTGATTCGGCATATATGTTATGAGGTGGACTTATCAAATGCATGGTCAACCGTAGCAACCAGATTTTGTGTTCTAAATGATATTCCCCATTAAGTGGAACCAGGTATCCTTGGAGAAATGGTTCATTCAAGGCTTGGCACTGGGAAATACAAGGTGAACCTGGAACATCTTTTTTTTTTTAAGAGCTCCTGACTTATTTATTTATTTATTTATTTTATTTTTTTTGGCTGTGTTGGGTCTTCGTTTCCGTGCGAGGGCTTTCTCTAGTTGTGGCAAGCGGGGCCACTCTTCATGGAGGTGCGCGGGCCTTTCACTGTCGTGGCCCCTCTTGTTGCGGAGCACAGGCTCCAGACGCGCAGGCTCAGTAGCTGTGGCTCACGGGCCTAGTTGCTCCGCGGCATGTGGGACCTTCCCAGACCAGGGCTCGAACCCGTGTCCCCTGCACTGGCAGGCAGATTCTCAACCACTGCGCCACCAGGGAAGCCCCAGAACCTGGAACATCTTATTACGATAAAATGTAAGGAAGTGGTCAAAGAATGATAGGAACATGTCCAAAGGACATAGAAGCCAGCTTGAAGAGGCTCCTATTAGCTAAATCTGGGACAATTTAAGAAGCAAAATAAAGAATGACAGTAACATTATCTTACTGTATAAAATAGGAATATTTTATTCCACACATTCATGGGACACATGAATGTGTTCAATTTACAGGGAGAAGAGAAAGCTTTACTTTATCGTAAGTACAATGCCAATTAATAAAACTGGAAGGGATGATGGAATTAGAAAATCACTACTTGGCAACCGTCTTAGTAATAATTCGGGCAAGAAACATTAATCAATGCTAAAACTAATGGGTGAAAGTTGGATGAGGAATGAGATGTTACATAATCTCTAGTATCTTTCCACAAAATAGATGTTAATTATAAAGGGAAAAAGTAACTCTGTAGTGAAGAAACCTGGCAGACACTACTTTACTCAAGTGTTATGCCCCCTGTTAGGATGCATTTAAAACAACATGGCATCGCTTCTGTAATATTCCTGCCAATCATGCATGACTTGAATTGAAAAACGGGAAAATATCTGATTAGCTTGATGGGGAAATTCTGCTTATCTGGAGTCTTAAAAAATTTAAGATCGTGAAGGTCAAGGGAGGTCTCAGACTGAAGAGACGTGACAAGTAAGTGCAAAATATGGTTCTAGAGTTGATACTTTTGCTATGAAGGACATTTTTGGGAAAGTTGGCGAAACTTGAATGGGGTCTCTAGGTGAAGGGTATATGGAGTTCTTTGTGTTGTTCACATACTTTTTCTGTAAGTTTAAAATTATTTCAAAATTTTAAAAAATATTAAAAATAGAAAAGGACATCTAGGAAATGAGTATTTACAAAATAATTCATCCATGGGGTTTCATTAAACATTAAATTATGTATGTGTAGTTAAGAATTGTTATCAATGATTTATACATGGCAACCAATGAATAATAAACTAAAATTCTGAGTAAAGAAAATTTACAATTCTGGTTAATTAAGCATATGCATTTTCCTCTACTCCCTCTCAAAATTTTATTGAAATATCAGCAAAAATATTAAAAAAAATAAATGCATAAGAGTGCTGGAACACAAGAAAGGGTGCTGAGGCAGAGATACTGTTTCTGTTTGTTTATGAGTGGTGGCATCTCCTTTGCACCTACATATGATCAAGTGTCATAGAGTCAATGATATGTAGTGAAAATGTTTGCAATTTCCTGGAAGGTACCTAAAATACATGGACTCAGCTGGGACATCTTCTCATATGCCTGCCCTCCTTCCTGCTGTCTGGAATGCCTCTTTGTAATACCTCCCTCCTACCCTTCCTTACTTCTTCCACATCCCCAGGCAACCACTGATCTCCTTTTTGTCACTAAGGTTGGCTTTCCATTTCTAGAGTTTTGTATAAATAGAATCATACTCTATGCTCCTTTTTTGGGGGAAGGTGTATATCATTTTGTACTTGACATCATTATTTTGCAATTCGCCCATGTTGCATCATGTATCAGTAGTTTACTTCTTTTTATTGCTGAATTAGTATTTTGTATGGATTTATACTTTTGTTTCTCTTGGGGACCTGGAATAGGTTGGATGGATCATATGGTAGGTGTATGTTTAACTTTTTAAGACATTAGCCACTAGTTTTGAAGCTTGTAAAATTATACGTTCCTGCCAACAGTGTGTGAGAGTTTCAGTTGTTCACTATTCTCACCCAAACTTGATATCATCTGTCTTTTTAATAATAGTCGTTCTAACTGGTTTGTGTGATATCTCATTGTGGTTTTAATTTGATTTTACATTGTTGCCTCACTCTTACCCCCGATCTGAGGCCAATGTCAGTGGAGACCATGTGGGGAGCCTGGCCTCCTCCCACCCCTGACAGTAATAAGGCATTCCTCTCCCTCCCCATTGGGGTTGTGTCAGAAGAGGCCTAGAGAAGACTCAGGACTTGTGGTCCAGTGGTAACAAGGCCATCCCTGCCATGAAATCCGTGCCAAGACACATCAAAATTAAATTTCTGGGGAAGAAAGACAAGAAAAATCTTGAAAGCTGCCAGAGAAATGCAACATTATACCTATAGAGGAAAAAGCAATTAGAATGACACCAGATTTCTCATCAGCCCATGGAGGTCCAAGGGAAGTGGCACAATATTTTTCAAGTGCTGAAAAAAAAGAACCTAGGATTCCATTAGAGAAAATATCCTTCACAAATGAAAGGGGAATCAAGAGAATTTGTCACCAGCAGGGCTTCCCTAAAAGTATGGCTAAAGGAAGTTCTCTAAACAGAAAGGAAATGATGAAAGAAGAAGGAAGTTTAGAACATCAGGAAGGAAGAAAGAACATGGAGAGAGCAAAAATATGAGTAAATATAATACGTTTTCCTTCTCCTCTTGAATTTTCTAAATTATGTCATGATTGAAGAACAATTATAACAATGTCAGATGAGGTTCTAAAAGTATGTAGAGGAAGTACTTAAGAAAATTGTATTATAATCAGGGAAGGGTAAAGAGGTGCAAAGAAGGTAAGGTTTCTATACTTCACTTGAACTGGTAAAATGACAATACCTGTTGACTAATTGTATATGTATAATATAATACCTAGAGTAAGCACTAAAAAACTATACAAAAAGATGCCCTCAAAAACGATAGATAGGGCTTCCCTGGTGGCGCAGTGGTTGAGAATCCGCCTGCCAATGCAGGGGACACGGGTTCGTGCCTCGGTCCGGGAAGATCCCACATGCCGCGGAGCAACTAGGCCCGTGAGCCACAACTACTGAGCCTGCGCGTCTGGAGCCTGTGCTCCGCAACAAGAGAGGCCGCGATAGTGAGAGGCCCGCGCACGGCGATGAAGAGTGGCCCCCGCTTGCCGCAACTAGAGAAAGCCCTCGCATAGAAACGAAGACCCAACACAGCCAAAAATAATAAATAAATAAATTAATTAAAAAAAAAAAAAACGATAGATAAATAAAAATGGAATTTAAAAAAATGTTCAAGTAACCCCCAGGAATAGGAAAAAGAAAAAATAAAACAGAGAGAACAAACAAACAAACAAAAAAAATAACATGGCAGACTTTAGCCCTAATATGTCACTAATTCAATTAAATGCAATGGTCTAAGTATACCAGTTAAAAGAGATTGTCAGAGTGGATTAAAAAACATGACCCAACTAAGAAACTCACTTCAAATACAAAGACATAGGCAGGATAAAAGTAAGAGAATGTAAAAAATATTATGCAAACATCAAAAGAAAGCAGGAGTGGCTATGTAAATGTCAGATAAAGTAGACTTCAGAGGATAGAAAATTATCAGAGACAGGAATTGTCATTTTGTAATAATAGAAGGGTCAACCCACCAAGAAAAAGAGCAATCCTGAGTGTGTATGCACTGAGCAGCAGAGCTGCAAAATGTGTGAAGCAGAAACTGATAGAACTAAGAAGAGAAATAGACAAATCTGTAATTATAGTTCAAGACTTCAAAACCCCTCTCTTGACAACTGAGAGAACAACTAGGCAGAAATTCAGAAACACCATAGAAGAACTCAACAGTCCATCAGACAACAGGGTCTAGTTCACATTTGTAGACCACTCCATGCAACAGTAGCAGAATGCACATTCTTTTCAAGTGGCATGGAATGCATACAGAGATAGACCATTCCCTGAACCACGAAACTATCCTCAATTGAAAACATACAAGGTGTTTTCTCCATCACAGTGGGATGAAACTAGAAATCAGTAATAGAAGGAACACAGGAAGATTCCCAAAACACTGGGAAACTGTGCAACACACTTCTACATAATCTACTTGTCAAAGAAGAAATCACAAGGAAATAAAAACCCATCTGACAATGAAAAGGAAGGTATGTCAAAATTTATGAGACACAGCTCAAGCAGTGCGGAGAGGGAATTTTACAGCACTAAAGTGCATAGGATAAAAAAGTGGACTGGGACTTCCCTGGTGATCCAGTAGTTAAGTCTCCGTGCTTCCAATGCAGGAGCCACAGGTTCGATCCCTGGTTGGGGAAATAAGATCCCACATGCCGTGCAGTCAAAAAAAAAAAAAAAAACTTAAAAAAGTGGACTGATGTGTGTGACTGGTCTGAATAGGGCCTCTGCTTTCTATACCATTCCTCTGTGCACTCCCAATAGTACAGGACAGTCTATCCAGAGGGAGAGAGGACCATTCTACAGTGAAGGATGTGTGAGCATCAGTGATCTGTAGACAATAGGTATCAGTTCATATAGTATGTCATGTCTTGTATCTAGAAGTAGATATTAAATTTTTATTTATTTATTTATTTTGGCTGCATTGGGTCTTCACTGCTGCGCATGTTTCTCTAGTTGCGGTGAGGGGGGGCTACTCTTCGTTGCAGTGCACGGGCTTCTCAGTGTGGTGGCTTCTCTTGTTGCAGAGCACAGGCTCTAGACCCACGGGCTTCAGTAGTTGTGGCTCGCGGGCTCTAGAGCACAGGCTCAGTAGTTGTGACGCACGGGCTTAGTTGCACCGAGGCATGTGGGATCCTCCCAGAACAGGGCTCGAACCTGTCCCCTGCATTGGCAGGTGGATTCTTAACCACTGCACCACCAGGGAAGTCCCCAGCATTACTTTAGCTGTCAATCCCAAACCCAGTCCATTCCTGGTGGCAAGAATCAGACTGTCTTCTGAATAAAACTCCAGGAAGAATCTGTTTCCTTCCCCACAAAGGAAGAAGGTCTAATATAGTTTTCACATCCTTAAAGGCAAATTAACCAAGCATGAAGTTTATCTCATCTATCTCTGCCTGCCCTCCTTCATGGCAGCACTGGCTTAGATAACATTTATTGGAATATCATTTCAACCATTGTTGCAACTCTTGCTTTTCTTTCTGACTTTGCTCCTACTCTTCCCATTGCTGCAAATTCATCTATTCTTTTTTTTTTTATACAGCAGGTTCTTATTAGTTATCCATTTTATACATATTAGTGTATACATGTCAATCCCAATCTCCCAATTCATCACACACACACACACCCGCCACTTTCCCCCTTGGTGTCCATACGTTCCTTCTCTACATCTGTGTCTCTGTTTCTGCCCTGCAAACCGCTTCATCTGTACCATTTTTCTAGGTTCCACATATATGTGTTAATATACGATATTTGTTTTTCTCTTTCTGACTTACTTCACTCTGTATGAAAGTCTCTAGATCCATCCACGTCTCTACAAATGACCCAATTTCGTTCCTTTTTATGGCTGAGTAATATTCCATTGTATATATGTACCACATCTTCTTTATCCATTCATCTGTCGATGGGCATTTAGGTTGCTTCCATGACCTGGCTATTGTAAATAGTGCTGCAATGAACATTGGGGTGCATGTGTCTTTCTGAATTATGGTTTTCTCTGGGTATGTGCCCAGGAGTGGGATTGCTGGGTCATATGGTAATTCTATTTTTAGTTTTTTAAGGAACCTCCATACTGTTCTCCATAGTGGCTGTATCAATTTACATTCCCACCAACAGTGCAAGAGGGTTCCCTTTTCTCCACAGCCTCTCCAGCATTTGTCGTTTGTAGATTTTCTGATGATGCCCATTCCGACTGGTGTGAGATGATACCTCATTGTAGTTTTGATTTGCATTTCTCTAATAATTAGTGATGTTGAGCAGCTGTTCATGTGCTTCTTGGCCATCTGTATGTCTTCTTTGGAGCAATGTCTAGTTAGGTCTTCTGACCATTTTTTTCTTTTTTAAAGAACATTTATTTATTTATTTATGGCTATGTTGGGTCTTCGTTGCTGCATGCGGGCTTTCTCTAGTTGCGGGCAGCCGGGGCTACTCTTCGTTGCAGTGCACGGGCTTCCACTGCGGTGGCTTCTCTTGTTGCGGAGCACAGGCTCTAGGTGCGCGGGCTTCTGGGCTTCCACAGTTGTGGCTCGTGGGCTCTAGAGCGCAGACTCAGTAGTTATGGCGCACCGGCTTATTTGCTCCGTGGCATGTAGGATTTTCCCAGACCAGGGCTCGAACCCATGTGCCCCGCATTGGCAGGCAGATTCTTAACCACTGTGCCACCAGGAAAGCCCCTGACCATTTTTTGATTGGCTTGTTTGTTTTTTAATATTGAGCTGCATGAGCTGTTTATATATTTTGGAGATTAATCCTTTGTCCGTTGATTCATTTGCAAATATTTTCTCCCAGTCTGAGGGTTGTCTTTTCGTCTTGTTTATAGTTTCCTTTGCTTTGCAAAAGCTTTTAAGTTTCATTAGGCCCCATTTGTTTATTTTTGCTTTTATTTCCATTACTCTAGGAGGTGGATCAAAAAAGATCTTGCTGTGATTTATGTCAAAGAGTGTTCTTCCTATGTTTTCCTCTAAAAGTCTTATAGTGTCCAGTCTTACATTTAGGTCTCTAATCCATTCTGAGTTTATTCTCTTTTGAATGGTGTTAGGGAGTGTTCTAATTTCATTCTTTTACATGTAGCTGTCCAGTTTTCCCAGCACCACTTATTGAAGAGACTGTCTTTTCTCCACTGTATATCCTTGCCTCCTTTATCAAAGATAAGGTGACCATATGTGCGTGGGTTTATCTCTGGGCTTTCTATCCTGTTCCATTGATCTGTATTTCTGTTATTGTGCCAGTACCATACTGTCTTGATTATTGTAGCTTTGTAGTATAGTCTGAAATCAGGGAGCCTGATTCCTCCAGCTCTGTTTTTCTTTTTCAAGATTGCTTTGGCTATTCGGGGTCTTTTGTGTTTCCGTAAAAAGTGTGAAATTTTTTGTTCTGGTTCTGTGAAAAATGTCATTGGTAGTTTGATAGGGATTGCATTGAATCTGTAGATTGCTTTGGGTAGTAGAGTCATTTTCACAATGTTGATTCTTCCAATCCAAGAACATGGTATATCTCTCCATCTGTTTGTATCATCTTTAATTTCTTTCATCGGTGTCTTATAGTTTTCTGCATACAGGTCGTTTTTCTCCTTAGGTAGGTTTATTCCTAGGCATTTTATTCTTTTTGTTGCAATGGTAAATGGGAGTGTTTCCTTAATTTCTCTTTCAGATTTCTCATCATTAGTGTATAGGAATGCAAGAGATTTCTGTGCATTAATTTTGTATCCTGCTACTTTACCAAATTCATTGATTAGCTCTAGTAGTTTTCTGGTGGCATTTTTTGGAGTCTCTATGTACAGTATCATGTAATCTGCAAACAGTGACAGTTTTACTTCTTCTTTTCCAATTTGTATTCCTTTTATTTCTTTTTCTTCTCTGATTGCTGTGGCTAGGACTTCCAAAACTATGTTGAATAACAGTGGTGAGAGTGGACATCCTTGTCTTGTTCCTGATCTTAGAGGAAATGCTTTCAGTTTTTCACCATTGAGAATGATGTTTGCTGTGGGTTTGTCATAAATGGCCTTTATTATGTTGAGATAGATTCCCTCTATGCCCACTTTCTGGAGAGTTTTTATCATAAATGGGTGTTGAATTTTGTCAAAAGCTTTTTCTGCATCTAATGAGATGATCATATGGTTTTTATTCTTCAATTTGTTAATATGGTGTATCACATGGATTGGTTTGCGTATATTGAAGAATCCTTGCATCCCTGGGATAAGTCCCACTTGATCATGTTGTATGATTCTTTTAATGTGTTGTTGGATTTTGTTTGCTAGTATTTTGTTGAGGATTTTTGCATCTATATTCATCAGTGATAATGGTCTGTAACTTTCTTTTTTTGTGACATCTTTCTCTGATTTTGGTATCAGGGTGGTAGTGGCCTCGTAGAATGAGTTTGGGAGTTTTCTTCCTCTGCAATTTTTTGGAAGAGTTTGAGAAGGATGGGTGTTAGCTCTTCTCTAAATGTTTGTTAGAATTCACCTGTGAAACCATCTGGTCCTGGACTTTTGTTTGTTGAAAGATTTTTAATCACAGTTTCAATTTCATTACTTGTGATTGGTCTGTTCATATTTTCTATTTCTTCCTGGTTCAGTCTTGGAAGGTTATACCTTTCTAAGAATTTGTCCATTTCTTCCAGGTTGTCCATTTTATTGGCATAGAGTTGCCTATAGTAGTCTCTTAGGATGCTTTGTATTTCTGTGGTGTCTGTTGTAACTTCTCCTTTTTCATTTCTAATTTTATTGATTTGAGTCCTCTCCCTCTTTTTTTTGATGAGTCTGGCTAATGGTTTATCAATTTTGTTTATCTTCTCAAAGAACCAGCTTTTACTTTTATTAATCTTTGCTATTGTTTTCTTTGTCTCTATTTCATTTATTTCTGCTCTGATCTTTATGATTTCTTTCCTTCTACTAACTTTGGGTTTTGTTTGTTCTTCTTTCTCTAGTTCCTTTAGGTGTAAGGTTAGATTGTTTATTTGAGATTTTTCTTGTTTCTTGAGGTAGGATTGTATTGCTATGAACTTCCCTCTTAGAACTGCTTTTGCTGCATCCCATTGGTTTTGGATCGTCGTGTTTTCATTGTCATTTGTCTCTAGGTATATTTTGATTTCTTCTTTGATTTCTTCAGTGATCTCTTGGTTATTTAGTAACGTATCGTTTACCCTCCATGTGTTTGTGTTTTTTATGTTTTTTTCCCTGTTATTGATTTCTAATCTCATAGCGTTGTGGTCAGAAAAGATGCTTGATATGATTTCAATTTTCCTAAATTTACTGAGGCTTGATTTGTGACCAAAGATGTGATCTATCCTGGAAAATTTCCGTGTGCACTTGAGAAGAACGTGTAATCTGCTGTTTTTGGATGGAATGTCCTATAAATATCAATTAACTCTATCTGGTCTATTGTGTTATTTAAAGCTCGTGTTTCCTTATTAATTTTCTGTTTAGATGATCTGTCCATTGGTGTAAGTGAGGTGTTAAAGTCCCCTGCTATTACTGTGTTACTGTTGATTTCCTCTTTTATAAGTGTTAGCAGTTGCCTTATGTATTGAGGTGCTCCTATGTTGGGTGCCTATATATTGATAATTGTTATATCTTCTTCTTGGACTGATCCCTTGATCACTATGTAGTATCCTTCCTTGTTTCTTGTAACATTCTTTATTTTAAAGTCTATTTAATCTGATATGGGTATTGCTACTCCAGCTTTCTTTTGATTTCCATTTGCATGGAATATATTTTTCCATCCCCTCACTTCCAGTCTGTATGTGTCCCTAGGTCTGAAGTGGGTCTCTAGTAGACAGCATATATATGGGTCTTGTTTTTGTATCCATTCAGCGAGCCTGTGTCTTTTGGTTGGAGCATTTAATCCATTCACGTTTAAGGTAATTATCGATATGTATGTTCCTATTACCATTTTCTTAATTGTTATGGGTTTGTTTTTGTAGTTCCTTTTCTTCTCTTGTATTTCCCACTTAGAGAACTTCCTTTAGCATTTGTTGTAGAGCTGGTTTGGTGGTGCTGAATTCTCTTAGCTTTTGCTTGTCTGTAAAGCTTTTGATTTCTCTGTTGAATGTGAATGAGATCCATGCCGGGTAGTGTAATCTTGGTTGTAGGTTCTTCCCTAGAGTAATCTTGGTTGTAGGTTCTTCCCTTTCATCCCTTTAAATATATCATGCCACTTCCTTCTGGCTTGTAGAGTTTCTGCTGAGAAATGAGCTGTTAACCTTATGGGAGTTCCCTTGTATGTTATTTGCCGTTTTTCCCTTGTTGCTTTCAGTAATTTTTCTGTGTCTTTAATTTTCGTCAGTTTGATTACTATGTGTCTTGGCGTGTTTCTCCTTGGGTTTATCCTGCCTGGGACTCTGTGTGCTTCCTGGACTTGGGTGGCTATTTCCTTTCCCATGTTAGGGAAGTCTTGGACTATAATCTCTTCAACTATTTTCTCGGGTTCTTTCTCTCTCTCTTCTCCTTCTGGGACCCCTATAATGTGAATGTTGTTGCGTTTAATGTTGTCCCACAGGTCTCTTAGGCTGTCTTCATTTCTTTTCATTTTTTTTTTTCTTTATTCTGTTCCATGGCAGTGAATTGCACCATTCTGTCTTCCAGGTCACTTATCCGTTCTTCTGCCTCAGTTATTCTGCTATTGATTCCTTCTAGTGTAGTTTTCATTTCACTTATTGTATTGTTCTTCTCTGTTTGTTTGTTCTTTAATTCTTGTAGGTCTTTGTTAAACATTTCTTGCATCTTCTCGATCTTTGCCTCCATTCTTTTTCCGAGGTCCTGGATCATCTTCACTATCATTATTCTGAATTCTTTTTCTGGAAGGTTGCCTATCTCCACTTCTTTTAGTTGTTTTTCTGGGGTTTTATCTTGTTCTTTCATCTGGTACATAGCCCTCTGCCTTTTCATCTTCTCTATCTTTCTGTGAATGTGGTTTTTGTTCCACAGGCTGCAGGATTGTAGTTCTTCTTGCTTCTGCTGTCTGCCCTCTGGTGGATGAAACTATCCAATTTCATCTATTCTCTTTCCTTCCATTGCTTCCATGGCTTAGACCTTCCCTTCATTTCTCTTTGCAGCATTATCTGATTCCATCCACATGTCACTGATTCCTGTTTAAACAAAGAAACACGTATTAAAAATCCAGAAAAAAGAAAAAAAAAAAAAGAAACCTGACCAGTGTAGGCCACTTTCTAGAAACTAAGAAAAAGCAAATTACTGTCTTAGATACAGCTGTGCCAGGGTACCTTCTGATCCTCATGGGTGCATATGTCTACACCTCACCCTTTGTCTTGTTGTATATTAATTTGAGGCTCTATGGTTAGAGAGAATACCTTCAGAGTCTTTGAGATTTTTAAATATAGTCCAATATGCCTTTAAATTTACTTGATAAATTTAAAAAATATTAGCTGCATTTTCCCCTGACAGGAACAAGATGTACTTGAAAGAGAAATTGAGTTTCAGTTCAGAAAAATAAGTTGTAGAGAATGAAAGAAGCTTGAAGAGAAATCTAGCATTTAATTATGTTTAATTGTCATTGTGGAAATTTCTGTTTACAGTATTGGCATTTAAAAAAAGACATTTTCAGAAGTGACATTTTGATTAGGATAATTTTCTGCTTCCAACATAGTGTGTTTTTATCTTTATTTGGATCCGTGGCTGTCAAGGCAGCAAAACTGTTAATAGGCTTTTTTAGATTGGATGAATGCAGGTCCCAGATGTCTTGGTTCTAACTGGGGCTTGTTGTATACATTGCTATTTCATTGACATAAAAAACCACTTTATGCCACGCTGAATTAAATTGTACAACTTGGTGGATAGATATACTTAAGACATTGGTGAGCTCAGCAAATATTTTATATGTGTGACAATTTGGAAGGAAACCCAGGATTGAAACCCAGGCTCGGAATAATTTAATTCAAGGCAATCAAAATTTACAACACATGCAGTTGCTTCAGCAGATGTTTTTGGGAAAAATCTTTGACTCCTTTTTGAGTGTCAAATTACACCTTGAGGCTAAATTCCAACTGAGGGTCAATATTAATAAATTAGATAAAAAGTGTAAGCAAAAAGATGGAAGCTAGTAAGATCAGTTGTCCTAGTGAAAAGAAGGCTTTGAGGTGACGGAATTACAATTAAGAATGGTAGAAGAAACTATCATGAACTAAAGTGTGAAGGATTTCAGTTATTTAGTAGAAGAATAGGTTAATGAAAGAATACTTCAGCATTTTTTATGCATAATAAGAAATGCAACAAAAAGCTTGACTACCTTGGCTAGTTTAATTGTCGCATTATCTGAAGGAGGAAGATAAGGCTATGATTCTCTCCAAAGGGAAAACAGTAAACTTCATGAATCTGTATTCAAAAGCCCCGCTCTAAGTTTAAATCTTCCAGAGGGCCTTTGTGGGTTAACTAACCAGGCTCTAATTAATCCAACAAATCCCTGCATTTCATGTGTCAGTATTGTATTATGTTGTTTTATGCTTTTAACAATGCTATTGATTTATCATGCCTGTTTTCCATGTGAAGAATCTTAGCTCTATAGAGTTGACATAAATTTCCCCAATTATACAGAGCATAAGTGGGGGAGATGATGTGAACCTGGGATATGTCTGAGTCCAAAGCTTATACTTTAAAATTTTTTTATTTTTAAAATATTTTCAGCTTTACTGAGATATAATTGACATATAATATTGTGTAAGTTTAAGGTACACAAAGTGTTGGTTTTATACACTTTTATATATTGTAAAATGACTACTACCATAGTGTTAGCTAACACCTCCATCATGTTACATAATAACTATTTCTTTTTTGTGGTGAGAACATTGAAGATCTACTCTCTCAGCAACTTGCAAGTATATGATACAATATTATTAACTATGATCATCATGCTGTACATTAGACTCCCAGAACTTGTTCATCTTATGACTGGAAGTTTACAACTCTTTGATCAGTATCTCCCCAATCCTCCATGTCCCTTCTTCTGGTAGCCACCATTCTACTCTCTGTTTCTCTGAGTTTGGCTTTTTTAGATTCCACATATAAGTGATATCATACAGTATTTGACTTATTTCACTTAGCATCATGCCTTCAAGGTGCATCCATGTTGTTGCAAATGGCATGAATTCCTTTTGTCATGGCTGAATAATGTCCTTGTGTGTGTGTGTGTGTGTGTGTGTGTGTGTGTACACCACATCTTCTTTATCCATTCATCCATTGACAGATATTTAGGTTGTTTCCATATCTTGGCTATTGTGAATGATGCTGCAGTGAACATGGGAGTGCAGATATCTCTTTGAGATCCTGTTTTCATTTCTTTTGGATATATACTCAGAAGTGGGATTGCTGGATCATATGGTAGTTCTACTTTTAACATTTTGAGGAATGTCCATACTGTTTCCATACTGGCTGTACCAGGTTACATTCTCACCAACAGTGTACAAGGGTTCCCTTTTCTTCACATCCTCACCAACACTTGTGATCTCTTGTCTTTTTGATGATCAAAGCTCATACTTTTAGCTACTAGGCTAGTTTGCCCTCTGTCTGCTTAGACTCTCCACACTGTCCAATACAGCAGCCACTAGCCACGTGTGACTATTTAGATTAAACTAAATGAAATGAAATTAAAAATTCTGTCCTCATTTTCACTAACCATATTTTAAGAGCTCAGTAGTAACATGTGGCTGCTGAATTGACCACAGCAGACATAGATTATTGCCATTATTGCCGAATATGTAATTGGACGGCATTGCCTTAGCTTCAGAGGTATCTCCTCTTCCCATTCTCCCTGGCCTTCCAACTGTTCCACACAGTGAGATGCTGTTTTCTCTGGGCTCCTGTAACACCATCCTCTCCTAGTTTTCCTTCTGCCTCTTTCAGCCATTTCTTCTCTGTCTCCTTTGGGAACTCTTCCACCTCCACCTCCTCTTTAAATGTTGAATATTCTCAGGGCTTAGTCCTAGAGCTCATCTACTTCTATGGATTCAAATTTTGATTTGCTGACAATTCTGAATTTTCTACTTTCACTTCATATCGTGTCTTCTGGTATGTCTCCATCCTCGCCATTTGGATTTGTTTCCAGTTCCACCTTCCTGGGAAAGAGGGCCTCATTAGACAATAATTAGAAAATGAGAGGATGACTCTAGTGATTAGAAGAAGAGTATTATCTTTCCCTTTGGACCAGACATTGGGTCTGGATATCTATGAGGCTATTCAGTGCAGCAGAGGTTAAGGACGGCATTGGGCCAAGAACTAGGAAATGCAAAAGACAGGCAAGATGTAGCTGTCATCCTTGGTCCAGTGCACACTTGAAAGTAAAATTATCTGAGATCATTATCATGACTGTGCTTATGGTTTTCTTACTTCATAATCTTTAGTAAAAATGATACTGAAAATTCTGAACCTATTTCAACAGTACTGTATAGAGCACATTAAGGAGAGAAACTTTTGCCTAAATTTGGGTAAGAGTTAACCATGAAATTATGTCTTCCATCCCTCCATCCTTTCATCCCCTACTTCAGACCCATGTGGTAGTGACTGTGATTCTCATGAGTTGCTCCAGAGGTCTCTGTCTTGCTTTTGTGGTTCAGACCTTTCCCCATCATGAAACTTTCCTTCCAGTGTTAATATTTGAAGTTTATAGTTTTCAATATTACTAAAAATGCACATTCCTCTCAAGCTGCCTCCTGAGAGGAAATATATTTGTGTCTGGAAGATTTCTTCAAGGTTTTAGATCTAATATATACAGCTACACCTGCGATATGAGGATGATGAAGATGCTTCTAAGTTATCACATTCAAATTTGTGCTTCAAGTTGTAGAGTGTGCAACAGAGCACCTTTCTGGGAAGAAATCAGGAAAAAACTCCCTCACCTCTCCTCCCCTTGCCTCCACCGAGCCTATCCTGATTCTTTCTAAGGTCATATCCTTTCTGTGGCCACCGGTATCTCCATAAATACTTTACAGCAGTGTGCCCAGGAGAATTTTCTGGCAGTAACTATATGCTGGAAGACTGTTGAATGAAGGAATCCAGGTGTATATCATTAGGCAGTCTAAATGAAGCTGTGTAGCTTTTCCAGTAGGGTGGCAGGTGTATTTCTGTTTTACTAAAAGCAACATACTAGACTTTGGGATCGATATGGGTGGATTTTAAGCAGTCTGCCATTCAGATGTGTGTCCTATTTATAAGGAGATACTTAACCACAGTGCCTTTTCTCGGCAGATACAATAGGATGGGAAGTTTTACCCATTTTAATAACTTGAACTAAAGCTAAATCTTTACAGATAGAAATTGTTCAAATTCTGCTTTCTGAAACTATTAATTTAAAATTTTGTTTGCATCTCAAGTCAACATCAATTTAGACTTCTCAGCCCCTTTCTTGGAAGTTTTAATCGGTTCCTTAATTACAGAGGGAACAGATATCAGCAAAAGCAATGGATCAGAAGAACGTGTATTCAATGACTTTTGCCAGTTTAGTATTCTACATACAAACGTATTGCTGTCTGTATCAATTCTAGGAGATTTGCTGAGTGGCCCCAACATCATGTTTGGAATGAATGTGTAATATGTGGAGCTGGCCTCTGCTTCTGGCTCCGAGCTTTTGTTGCCAGTGTATCACTTTACTTGTTAAATGAAAGAAGAGAAGATTAATTGGTTAGTATTAAAATTCTAAGATTTATGGTTAAGCATGGTATAATAAAAAACACTGAGTACTAAGGAAGAGAAACAATGCTCAGTAGACGCCAGTATGAGTTTACTGTGTACAATTTACCCTCTGCTGTTGCTGGTCACTATCAGATTAATTGGCTAAAATTGGTTGCTGAAATACAGAAAAATACTTTGACAAGGAAATTGATTCAGTTACTATGTGCAGACATAACTTTTATTTCCACTTAGCCAAAGCTATTGTTCTCTCTCTCTCTCTGCATATATTTTGAAAGATTGGAAGTATAGGTTCTAATAATATCATGATGGAACAGAGCTCATGGTGGGAGCAGACGGTGAGATTTTAGCAGATGACATGGAAAAAGTGGAATAATTCTACCTTTATTTTGCTGATATATTTTCTATCAAAAATGATTATCTTTAAAAAACTACAAAACAAGATGTTCTTGATTAAGAGGAAGCTGAAGATCTAGAAATGAGAAAAAATAATGCACTGTACTTTTAATCAGTTAAAGGTTTCTTGTTCCAGAGCACTTATATCCTTCTGAATTTAAAGAACTTGGATTGAGGTCATAGAACCATAGTGTACCCTCTTTAATAAGCTGACATCTAACCACAATTACAGTCACTATTCTAAGCACCAGGATATATCTTATTTGATTCTCACAACAATCCTATGTGGTAATTTTGTTAGCTCCATTTTAATGATAAGGGTATTGAAGCAAAGAGGTTAACTTGCTTAAGGTCATACATCAATCAGATAGAGGAGCTAGGATGCAAACCCAGGTATTTTTATATCAATATCCCCGCTCTTCATCCCCATGCCAGACTTGCCAAGCTGGAACATAAAAGTGCCAAAATATGGGAGGCAGGAAAAGGATTCTTAATTTTCAAGGTAGTAGACTAGGTATATTCAACGGAAGACAAGATTAATTGTTCTATAGTAAAATCAGAGAATTTATGATTAAATGTTGATTAATAAAATCTGTGTGCTTAGAGTGGGAAATATGTGCCACTGAAGCCACTACGAGTTTATTGAAAACAAATCATTTCACTCTAGCTCAATCTTCCTTTCTGATATAACTAGGCTTACTGATAAGATCCATTTAGGAGACATAGCCTGAGATTTTTTTCCCAGGCAATTGGAAAAGTCTTCCATATGCATAAGATGTTTATATATAAGGTAGAGAAATGTGGATTGAGTGATGGTACAGTCACTTGGAGCTTGTTGGACCACCCTCTCCAGGAGGATGCCCTGGTGACTGACGTGAGCCTGGAGGGCAGTACTCAGTGACTTGCTGGTGCCAGAAATGTCCTGGTCAATATTTTTACCAATGACTTAGGTGATGAAAGGCAAGCTATATTTTAAAAATTCGACTTAGGTGATGAAAGGCAAGCTATATTTTAAAAATTCATGGATGATATAATCAGAATTTTGAAAAACAGAGCCTGGAACTTAAGATGAACAATATGACCCTTCAGAGGAATAAAGATGAAATTCAACATTTAATTGGAAATATTCTACAGGCAATTGTCATTGCCATAATGGCTAGGATAATGAGAAATGTTTGAAATATTTAGAAATACTAAATTTAAGAAATAAAACTTAAGGGGAGCATCACCTATGTCTTCAAATACATGAAAGATTATTGTATGGAACATATATTTTTTTCTGTGTATGTTCAGGAGACAAAACTGGAATCAATGGGTAAAAACAACATGACAACTTCCTGATGATATTAACTGTTTAAACATTGAATGGTTTATTTTTTCCTTCTATAAGCTCCTAAAGGTTTATGACATAAGAGATTGGTTTTAGGTAACTGCCAATTCTACTTGGATCTCTGTTATGATTTGAGAAGTGTTAAGGGATTCCCTTCACTTCTTTCCAAAATGCCTTTTACCACTCGAATTTCCGTAGACCTTTAAGCTTCCATCTTATTTATGGCATTACGGCATGGTTTCTCAGCCTCAGCACTGTTGACATTTTGGACTAGATAATTCTTTGCTGTGGGGGAATGTGTTGTAGGACTTTTAGCAGCTCTACCCACTAGATGCTAGTAACACTTCTCCCAGTCGTGGCAATCAAAAATGACTCTTGACATTACCAAATATGCCCTGAGGGGCAAAATCACCACAGATTGATAACCTTTGCTTGAGGGAAAGGCATTAAATGTCTTTAATATTTAATATAAACCAATTACCAGTCAAGAATACAAGATGAATGGGTCTTCCCTGGTGGTCCAGTGGTTAAGACTTCACCTTCCAATGCAGGGGGTACGGGTTCGATCCCTGGTCAGGGAGCTAAGATCCCACATGCCTCATGGCCAAAAAACCAAAACATATAACAGAAGCAATATTGTAAAAAATTCAATAAAGACTTTAAAAATGGTCCACATCAAAAAAATCTTAAAAAAAAAAAGAATACAAGATGAAGGAAACATGATTTTTGTTTTTTTTCCCTAGCAGAATAAGCTGCCTCCTTCTCTAGCCTGAAGGCTCTTGCTTTCTACTTTCAATAGGTCTTTGGAAAATGTTCTTTGTTTTACTGCTAATTATGTTTTCTCTTACCCTCTAATTCAATTATAAGTTTATTGAGGGCAGAAGTTGTTCACTTAGTCGCACTGCGCTCCCCTTCCTGCTCTACCTCAGCATCTCCCAGTATCTTGTCCAGTAGATGCTCGAAAAAGTAGCTGTTGAATGAGCACATGAATGAATAAGTGAATGAAGTTGCATTTGGGATGAATCTTGTGTTAGAAGAAGATTTTTCAGGACAGTAAGAGATTTGGGAGGTGATGGAGGCATTCCAGGTCAAAGGATGGCATGATCCAAAGATGGGTGTGCCAAGACTGGAATGTTTTCTTGGAGGAGCAGTTTGGTGTAGTTGGCTCACAGTACACATGTATAAGGATGGTGGACGATGGTGATGGAACAATAGACTGGTCCCAGACATGGATCAACTTTAATGTCAGGCAGGAAGTAAGTACTTAAGTAAGTTACCAACTATTTAAGTTGGTAGGTAGGTGAGACTAGCTAATATTTGGACAGGGTAGTGCACATCAAATTGCTGCTTTAGGAAGATACATCTTATAGTGGTGTGTGGGGTGACTGGGATGTAGAGAGCACTAGTTGGTGTCAATTACCAAGGGAAAGATTATGATGACCCAAACTAGGGTGACGGTAAGCGCAACTGGAAAGGGAGGCAGCAGGTGGGGGCTATTAAACAGGACATGCAATTGAATAGTTGTAGAGTATGTGAGGGTTGGGTAGGAAGTTATGGAGTATGTGAGGGTTGATCAGGATCAAATGTGAATTAATGTGGATTAAAAAGGTAATGTTAGTAATAAAAATAGAGAACCTGGGCGGGGGGTGGGTGGTGGGGTGGTGGTGGTGGTGACACTCAGCGCTGGTGGTGGAGAGGATGATGAAAAAGGTCCTGAAGAGAAACAGAGTTCCTACAGAAGAAGACACTGAAATAGATGGAGATTTTCCACAGACTAAGAGAATTCGATTTGTAGTACTGTGTGTCTATACTCCATGTGATTTTTTCTAAAGAAAAAAATCATATAGAAAGCCACTCTTAATGATTGGGCAGAACTAAAAACAATAAAAAGTAGCTCTTTGAGATACATACCTCATTGTTTACTGAAGTCTAAAATAAACGCAAAACAAGCAATGGAGCACGAATGTGACATTTCTAGTGAGTGTTTCTTTTTCCTTCTTAGCTCTAATATGTGTATTATATGTTATTTCCCCTCACTCAGTGTTTGGGCATTTAGCTTGAGTTAGTAAAAGCCGCTTAATTGCCCACAAACTTGAACTTTCTATGATAGTTGTAGGACTTCTTTGACATTTAGGGAGCTACTTTCCGACTTGCACCGACTACATTTCCTGGCAGTGAGTTCATGGAATACTTAATTGCTTTCTACTGTTGATGATTATTTTCCACTGATCATTTCCAGTAATGAGTTCCATGAAGATTGCCTCTAGTTTTTAATCCCCAAGACCAATTTTGAGGGTTTTTTTTTTTAGATAAAACAGACAATTTATGTTCCCCCCCCCCCAACCTTTACTTATTATTCAATGGAGAAAATTCTTCACAAAGCTTGTAAAAAGAGTTTGGGGATAAAATGCAATTGCATATATATTTTATTTAGCAACTCCATCCTTTCAGCTTGCTTAGCCTCATTGTATTTTGCTCCAGAACCTCAGTGGAGTTGAACATAGTCGTCCTTCCTTATAGCGGTCATAAGAAGTCTTATCTGATCACCTCAGCTGTTCAGCCAGCTGGAAACCACTCCTCCTCTGAGGTATAAAGTGTCTGTAACCACTTACCACCCATGTCACTATCGTATGCATTTTGATATGAGTATTTTTTTTCTCTTCTATCAAATTTTACGTTCCTTGGGAGTAGAGACCTGTTTTCCTTCTCCCCCCATTCCCCACCTGCCCCCCCACACACATTGTTTAGCAGACTGAAGCAATATGGTGTTGTGATACTGAATCTATGAAGAAATGAACAAATGGGTATACATAAAGTTATTTTTAAAGTTATTCTTTCTGGGTACAGGTCAGTGGCTTGATACCAAAACACAGTGCAGTCAAAGGAATGCTACAGAGGGCCAATAACATGGCCTGTGCTTTAGACTATTTTGAGGAGTAGAAGGACGTCATATCCTTCAAACCATCTTCCGTGGATATTGTCTTGCTAAACTGGCAGTTCTCAAAACTTGAGCGTGTATCAAAGTCATCTGGAGGGTTTGTTAAAGCACAGATTCTCGGTCCCATTCTCAGAGCTTTTGGTTTAGTGGCTATGAAGTGGGACCCAAGAATCTGCACGTCTGGTTCCCAAGCATGTGGATGCTGCTGGTCCAGGGATCCCACTTTGAGAACCACTGTTCTAAACTGAGCTTTAATGAGTGTCATCAGTTTCATGTTAGCCATTTCTTTTGAGGAACTGTACTGTAACCCTTTTGCGTAGTCTATTGATAAAGCGTGCATGTAAATGATCAATTACAGAGTGTGTTGCCCACCAGAAATTCAGTGAATTGAAGCTTTATCACTGGTAATAAGATCTGGCATCCAGATTTTAGTATGCATTCATTATACAGGGATTTATTAAATCCTCCCTCTCTGCTAGAAAATGCAGATAGACTAGTGAGCAAAATATTGTCTTCATGGAACCTGTAATGTATCAAGGTAAAAGAACAGTAGGTAGGCAGTTATCAAATTTGAAGATACAGTTTCCATCTCAGTGATCCAGCATGATCTATGATCTAGGATCACAATTTCCACATCTGTGATGATGATGATAGTTGCATAACTTCTATGAATTAAATGAGGTACCATAAGGGGCTCGTATACTGTCAAGTGCTACTTAGAGGTGAGGCACAAACTATAAAAAATAAGAATACTCCTAGTACAGGTAGGAGAGACCATGATAGATAGAAAGAAAGATGACTGTACAGCATTGTGGTGGTGACTTATAGGCACATTTTGAGCACATCCAACACCTAAATCTACTTGTGATCCACGTTGCTGTTCATGGCACACAGGTCTCCCTCTTTAAAGGTATGAACTTATTTTGTAATTATTATATGGTAAAAGGCATGGGTGACAATATCTTTTTAAATTGTTGCTTAGGAACTCAGAATTTATCAGGCACTTGGAGACTTATTTATCCAAAGGGTTATATATTAAAAATCGAAGGTGAGACCAAATTAAAGAAGTACAGTAATCTTTTGATACACAGAAGAGATGATTTGACAATTTCTTTTCTATTTATTGTTTAAAAGTCTTGGTGAACTTATGTGGATAGAAATATATTTACTTTTCACATAAGAAGAATATCTGGTTCAAGGGCAGTGTCTTTAGACAGAAATTAATTTTAGGCTTATGTAATCCTAATGATGACCACTTCTCTTTGAACCTCTGTCCTAAGGTGCTTATGTATTAAGGCATATGAGTCAGCATTTTGGTGAGCTGGTTACTCTTGAGGTTATCCCCACAGATATTCGTGAAAAGGTGACTCCACCATTACCCCAGATCTGTGCAACTTGTTTCAAAGTTGAATGTGTTTCCCCTTTTCCCTTGCTGTTGTATCTTTCCTTTTGGTGTGGGGTCTTTTGCCATGGAAGGAATGAGAAGGAAGCAAGATTCAAGGAGAATACACTTGATTGGAGATGAGAGAGTCATGGGTTCTGCTTCTGAGTCTGCTAGTCTGTCTCCAGGACCAGTGTCCTAAAATTTTAATACCTTGGATTCCACGTCCATGAGTTAAGGACCATGAACTGAGTTTCTTCTCCTTGGAAAAGAAAAGTCTGAGAGGTAGCCAGATTTCACTGAATACATCTATGAAGTTTTTTGACCTAAAAGCTGGTGGCTGTTGCTTTCTACATAAACCACAAATGGGTCAAGAAGAAATAGCTAGCATTAAGATAATGTGTACAAAGCAAATGCTCTGGTTGTGGTTGTTAGTACAAATCAGAAGGGATCATGAATGGAGGCTGTATCACATAGAATTCTTTAAAAGTGGGACAGACTCTTGCTTTTCATCCCTGTCTTTTTTTTTTCTCCTTTTTCTCTTGGGCTATGGGAATTTTACCCAGTGTTAAAAACCCAGCTTGAGTATCTCCCCCAGGCCACGGGCTTTGGAATCATGGCGTCTGAATTTGAATTAAACTCTACTGCTTATCAGCTCAGTTGTTGTTGTTTGTTTTTTGTCTATAAAATGGAGATGAAGGTTACCTGTGAATGTGGTTGTAGTCTGTATCAGTCAGGGTGCTCCAGAGAAAACAGATCCCATAGAGATTTATTTTGAGGAATTGACGCATGCAATTGTAGAGGCTGGCAAGTCTGAGATCTGTGGGGCAGGCTGGCAACTCAGGCAGGAGTTGGTGCTGCAGTCTAGAGACAGATTTCTCCTTCAGGAAACCTCAGTTTTTGTTCTTAAGGCTTCAGCTCATTAGATGACACCCACTCCCATTGTGAAGGGCTATCTCCTTTACTTGAAGTCAACTGATTGTACGCGAAGTATGCAAAGCACCTTTACATGATACAGCCACTGTGGAGAACAGTATGGAGGTTCCTCAAAAAACCAAGAACAGAACTACCATACGACCCAGCATTCCCCCTACTGGGCATATACCCTGAGAAAACCATAATTCAGAAAGACACACGCACCCCAATATTCATTGCAGCTCTAGTTAGAATAGCTAGGACATGGAAGCAACCTAAGTGTCCATCGACAGAGGACTGGATAAAGAAGATGTGGTACATATATACAATGGAATATTACTCAACCATAAAAAGGAATGAAATTGGGTCATTTGTACAGACGTGGATGGACTTGGAGACTGTCATACATAGTGAAGTAAGTCAGAAAGAGAAAGACAAACATCGTATATTAATGTATGTATGTGGAATCTAGAAAAATGGTACAGATGAGCCTAGTTCCAGGGCAGAAATAGAGACGTAGACGTAGAGGACAGACGTGTGGACACAGCGGGGGAAGGGGAGGGTGGGATGAATTGGGAGATTAGCTTTGACATAAATACACTATCATGTCTAAGATAGCCAGTGGGAACCTGCTGTGTAGCACAGGGAGCTCAGCTCGGTGCTCTGTGATGACCTAGATGGGTGGGATGGGGGGGTGGGAGGGAAGTCCAAGAGGGAGGGGATGTATGTATACGTATAGCTGATTCACTTCGTTGTGCAGCAGAAACTAACACAACATTGTAAAGCAATTATACTCCCACTAAAAAAAAATATTGGTAGACAGTAAAAAAAAAAAAAAAAGTACCTTTACAGCAACACCTAGATTAGTGTTAGATTAAATAATTGAGTACTGTGGACTAGCCAAGTTGACACATAAAACTAACCATCACACAGTGGTCATGTTAATGATAGCTAGTATATGGTTACTATGTGAGCTGCGTGTTCACATGGATTAGTTCATTTAGTTCTGATAAAAACCACGGGAGGAACTATTATTACGATCTTAGGATAAAACTTGTCATTGTCGCACAGTAACTTGCACAAACATGGGAGCCAGGCCATGCATGGATCAACCAGAGTCCTGTCCCCCAAATTTTCAAATTTAAATTGGAAAAGATAATGTTTTTCTTTACCATCTCAAAGCTCAAAGCTGAACCGATGTGCTGATGGCCATGAAAGAGGCTGGGTTAAGAGCGTGAGGCCAACATGCTTAGAGAAGATGACAAGAGTGAGAGAAAAGTAACCATGAATGTTTCAAGAGGTCATTCCTTTTCTACGACGTGACCTTGTTAACTAGTTGTTGCTTTTCTTCCCTTAAGCAACTTTGAGTTGGGTTTCTGTCACTTGCTTTCAGAGTCCAGCATGATCTGGCCATATTGCTATCTAAGTGATGGGTCACAAACAACCATAAGATCTCAGTAGCTTAAAGCACAAAAGTTTATTTCTTACACTCAGTGTCCATCTTGGGTCAGTGGTGAGGTCTGGTTTTTACCATCTTCAGTCGAGAACTTTCTGAAACATGACTGGCCACCACAACAGAGGGACGAGAGCATGGCAGATCGTGCACTGGCTCTTAAGGCTTCTGCCCAGAGTGACATAGTTACCTCTCACATTTCATTGTCCAAAGCAAATCACATGGCCACCCAGAACTGGGAAAGTGTAATCCCACCACATGCCCAGAAGGGAAAAACCAGAAAAATTGATGACTATCACTAATACATACTGAATAGTTCATACAACTTGTCACTCATGTAAAACACATTGGATAGTTTTGTTGGTAAAGGGTAACTGATTTGAAGAGAATATAAATTCTGATTTCAAAATCATTAATTTTTCCATTTTTTGCCATGATTTTTGTTTCTTATCTATAAAATATTTTCCTTTTCTGAGGTTATAAAGATTTTTTTCTTATATTTTCTTCTAATAGTTTTTTTTTGCCCCATTTAAGCTTTTAATAAATCTGGAGTTTATTTTTATATGGGGTTTGAATTAGGAATCTGATTTTATTTTTTTATGTATAGAAAGCAAATTGTCCCAATACCCTTTTTTAAATTGTCCATTTTTCTCCTCTGATATATAAGGCCGTCTCTAAACTATATTAAGTTCCCATCTTTACTTGGGTGCATAGGAGATTTTGATTCTTCTTTGCAATGTTCTACTTATTTTATAGTAAAAAAAAAAAAAAAACTAGAAACAAAAATAATGAATGTTACTTTGGTTTTGAGTACAGATGTTTGCTGGATTAATCTTTGTAAATTTTTGTATGTTTTCCCCAAATATAAAAACTCATATTCTGCCAAAACTGTTATTTTACTTTTTAAAGTTGAAGATATTATAGATAAAATTCCATTACAGGGACTTCCCTGGTGGCTCAGTGGTTAAGAATCCACCTGCCAATGCAGGGGACCTGGGTTCCAGCCCTGGTCCGGGAAGATCCCACATGCCACAGAGCAACTAAGCCCGTGTGCCACAACTACTGAGCCTGCGCTCTAGAGCCCGCGAGCCACAACTACTGAGCCCGTGTACCACAACCACTGAAGCCTGTGCACCTAGAGCCCATCTCTACAACAAGAGAAGCCACCACAATGAGAAGCCCATGCACCGCATGGAACAGTAGCCCCTGCTCGCCGCAACTAGAGAAAGCCCACACGCAGCAACGAAGACCCAACGCAGCCAAAAATAAATAAATTAATTAATTAATCAAAAAAAAAAATCCCACGTTCCAGCGAAGATCTCACACTCAGCAATGAAAATCCTGCGTGCTGCAACTAAGACCCGGCACAGCCAAATAAATAAATAAATAAATATTAAAAAAAAAATTCCATTACAAATAATTTTGCTTACCAAATACTTTTTATCCCCAATTGTACATTACTTTAAAAAATAATACAAGTATTCCAATTAAATGTATAAAAAATGGGTAGCCTCTGAGAATCCATTTTAAAGGAGATTGACCCTAGTTCATCATCAGTCCATTCTTGGTTTGAAGAATATGCCTCTGTTAGGGACTACGGTCCTATTTTCTTTCATAGGTTATTATGATTTTGAAAAGAGATAACACCATGTTCTTGGCTTCAGGAAATAAAGACTAAGCTTTGGAAAAAGCCCGAGGATTGAATGTCGACCTTGGAAATGTTTCCTAAGGGAATATATTAGAGAAACACATTACTTTATTTTGTTTAATCCACTAGCCAAAATTTCATTTCATCTGTAAAACAATGCTGTAGTTCTCACTCATGCTTTAACCTAATTATTTGGGGCTGGTGAAAGATGGAAATGCTGAAAACAGAAATGATATATATCCATGTATTGCTATTTAGTGAATTTCCTACAACTTAATAGCCTTTTTGTGAGTAACATGAGTTGAATTCAGGTATTAGTGATGGTTGCTCAAGTCTAGTCCATCTGAAACCCAGGGATAGTTTCAATCTCATTCTGTATATTACAAGGAATGTTGACTATATTAATGGGATCTGATTAAATATAAAAATGTGGAGAATTAACACATTCCTCTAGGCAGAGTTGTTCATTGTTGATGAAATAAATGGAGGATATCCTGAAGCAAAATAAAATTCACTAATAATCTCACATTTTTTGTAGAACACGATATGGAAATGTGAGCAGATCAGTGAAAAGTGAGGCATTTTGCAGTGAACCTTCCTTCCCACCATTATGCAACAGTACTAGGTTGCAGTGACAAATCAGAAGTTATACCACAGCCTAAAAGTCAAGTTTCAGCATGACTTTTTCCCTCCCTTGGCATCCTAAGAATGGTGTAGGGAAAGAAAATGAACATTGTGGCAAAAAATAGAGAAAGGACACCTTTAGAAGATTTACCAAAGGAAAGAAAATATTTCAGCGCAGAGTTTGAGAAAGAAGTGGCAGGAGATGAAATTAGAGAATTCAGCAGGAATCAGTTCACGCAGGTCCCTATAACAATCTGTAGGAGATTTTACTTGATTCTCAAGGTGATAGCAAGCCATTGAAGGGCTTTGAATAGGAGAGTGAAATAATTAGATGAGAGCAGTACAAACATGCTCTTGCTTCAGTTTGAAGAAATGGATTAGAGGGGAACAAGGCTGAAGGTGGTGATACCTGTTAGGAGAGCATTACAGTGACCAAGGGGAGAGATGATGGTGGCCAGGACTAGGGGGTGGCATCTGGATTGGAGAGGATTGATTAGATTCGAGATCTAATTATGAGGTTCTATCAGTCAGACTTAGCATTTGACTACCTGGGGGTGCAGGTGAAGGAGAAATCAAGAATAATGCCATAGTTGAGACAAGTGGGTAGTCATGCTATTTCTGAGAGAGGAAACATGCGTCCCTTAGCAATTATTGCATGGATTTAAGTGCCAACTATCGTACAAAGTAATTTTGTTTCTAAATTTATAACATTTCCTACAATTTTAATGATGAATTCCATCTTGTTTTGGACTTACATGCTTTACAGTAAACTCATAATTTCTCATTTTAAGTAAAGGCAGTTATCTCAATAATTTAGTTCTGAAAATAATGACATTTCTGCTGTTACCATCTAGTGGCCACCGTTAGTTATGGTACCTTTCATTTAATTTTGTGCTCAAGATTTCATTTCTGCTCTGAGGGAGAAGTAAATATTAACTATTAGAGAACCAGCATCTTTGAAAATGCAGTAGGTCTCCCTGTAGTTGAATGAATTATACTATGTATGATGTTGAGTGTTAGTGATATGAAGATACTGTTAAATTTTTTAGCTTAAATTCTACAGTTTTTCTAGAGTAGGACTTGAAACAACTTATTTTAACAGCTTTAGGGAGAATTTAGCAAAACATTCAGCAATAATTTGAACTCTTCCATATCATGTCAAGTAAGAGGATATACCTCAATGGCAAATATGTGGGAAAGGTACAAAGGGATTTTTATAACTATCAGTGTGCAAATACCTAGTGAACAACTTCTGTGTGCCCAGGGATTAACACTGTCGCACTCTGAGGGACACAAAGAACAGAGCCTGGGGTTTTCCCTGGACATATAACTTTACAGGGGGAAGGTATTAAAATATATTATGTTTGTCCCACTCCTCTCTGAATCTAACTACTACACACACACCTTCATATTCTCTCCTTCTCTCTGTCTCTCTCTCTCTCTCTCTCTCCCCAGCCAATAATTCAAGATTCTGAACATCTGGAATGGGACCTCCTGTTCCTGTTGAGATTCATTGGTCAAATACTAATTGTAAACTCCTCGATGTCAAGGAATGTGTTCTCTTTTATACTTCTTATGTTTGCCTCACCGTGTCAAACAAACAAACAAAAAATTAAAATAAAAATTAACAGTCCTACTTAATCAATACAAATCACTGCTATGTACTAGGAGAAATTTAGAAATATATATGAGTCCACATCCTTGTGGTTTAGGAATTTATGGTCTATTAAGGGAGAGCCCTGTGGACAACTATTATATTAGAACTATATTATTAGGACAATTATATAATAGAGGGGTATTGGAAGGACCCATTAGGAAACCAGTCATCTTCAAGTATCTATGCTGGAGGTTGATGCTGTGGGGTAGAAAACCAACATCCACATTTTGTCCAACGTGTTCACTGCTATGAAAACTTACAGATTCTGAAGGCAGAGAAATAGAAAGTGTGCTGGGTACTTTTCATGGTACATGTTATAAAGCCATACACTTTTTCAATATCTGTTCCTAAGTAGACAGTTCATATCTAAAGATTTCTTTCGACGTGGACCATTTTTAAAGTCTTTATTGAATTTGTTAGAATATTGCTTCTGTTTTATGTTTTGATTTTTTGGCCGTGAGGCATGTGGGATCTTAGCTCCCTGACCAGGGATTGAACCTGCATCCCCTGCACTGGAGAGTGAAGTCTTAACCACTGGACCACCAGGGAAGTCCCGGCAGTTCACATCTAACTGCAGCAACTTTTACACTAAATGGCAACTTTGGGGGCATATTTTTCTCTCAACCTCTTCCCTCCACTCCCCGCCACAAAAGAGTAGGAAACATGTCCTGTTCATCCTAGTATCTCCCAGGCCCTAGCATGGAGTTTGGGTGTGATTTTTTTTTTTTTTTAAAAGGCTCAATGTCTGTTTACTGAATTTATCAGCATGTTTCTAAATTTATAATATTTCCTAAAATTTTAATGATGAATTAATTTATCATTAATAATTAATCATTGCAATAAATTAATGATGAATTCCATCTTGTACAGTATACAGCACAACTCTGAGTGGCTTTGTACACTTAGACAAGTCAGCTCATCCCTGTGGTCTTCAGTTCTCTCTTAAGTAAAGTGAGGAACTTCTGCCATCATTTTGAAGATCTCTTCCCGTTCCTGTAGTCTTAGACTGTTCCTCTCACCTGTGGCCCCTCATCGCTTTCATATTGAGGCAGTCTCCTTTCTCCAGGTCCCCCCAAGTATTTCTCCATTCTCCTATCAATTCCCCTATTTTCCTAAACGTTATCCTAATTAGTCTCCCAACTTCCAGTTTACTGGATTCTTATCCTAAAAACCATAAACTAACACTCTGAGTGGTGTTTTCATTTAGCAATTTAACTTGTAGAAAGATCCATATGAGTACATATAAACAGCTTTATTTTGCTTAATAATTGTAAAATATTCCGAAGTATAGTGTATAATTATTTCTTTAGCCAAAATCTTATCAAAAGACTTATGATAGTGCTCAACAAATATCCATGTATATTTCTCATTTTTGAATTGCTAGATTGGGATTCACATTTTTACTTTTGAAATGCACTGCTAAATTGTGTTGCAGTGTTTAAGAGCCATTCCTTTTGTCCTGTGAATTGGCTCTGTGTATTTTTTATTGGATTTTTTTAGTCAATTTTTTTCTTTTATTCCTGGTGTATCTTCTAAAGAAAAGCAAAATATAGCAAAATAAAGAAATTTACAGCCCTGAAACATAGATTATAGAAATAAAGATACTAAAATATAGCCTATGATTTTTCTGCATCCACTTTAACTGTTAGAAGGCTACAGGGCCTCTTAATTAATTTAAAAGCCAAATGGGTATGCTTAAACAAAGCTAATTAAAATTCCCTTGCAAATGAACGAGTGATTAATATCTCTGAACACTATCCTATTTATTTTAAATATATGCTCACAGGTTGATTAGCATAGCCTGAAAGGAATATGTAATCAAACAGTTATCAGGAGCAAAGCATAGTATACTGAAATAATATTTTGAAAATCCAGTGGTGTTATCGCAAAACAGAGTTATTGTTTTGGCACAGAAGAATTTACTTACATAATCTAACATCCCTATCAAAGAAATGATTTTTTAGCAGTTTGAAAAAGTTTCAAGTACTCTTGAGATGTTCATGCTGTATTTGAATTGTTTTGCTGAATATGCACTTTTAGCATTGGGGAAATTTACTGAAAAAGCAGTTTATAGCACAGCAGTGTCTGACTCAGCAACTCTTTACATTCCTGTAGCCAGGGCTGGCTTCATGGGCATGTGCCCTGTGCAGTTACACAGGGCCCTGCATTCAGAGGTCCTCACTCTTGATTTAATGCTCTGCTCTCACTGACTTGAAATTCTTAATCATTTTTGAACAAAGGGCTCCACATTTTTGTTTTGTACCGGACCCCACAAATGTTACAACCAGTCCTATCCTTAGTATATTTTTCAGGATGAAACTGTTTATTCGCATGTATCCTTGAATCAGTATTCATCCTAATTACAGTGAAAAGTTTAGAACGAAATCTGTATGACTACATCTATTCTATTGGAAACCAATGGCCAATGCATGATGATGGCAAATGAAGTCCTCCTCCCTACAGGGTCTGTGGGAGTAACCCCTGCCACCCCAGCCCTGTCTGTCTCCCCTCCCTGGTTACTGAGAAGCATCAGGCATTGGAAGCCCCTTGATGAGGTTCCCTGCTACTCCAGGAGTTTCAAATCTATGCAGTTCACTGTCTCCAAGTGCCAAATTACTTCTTGAAGACCCTCACTCAACCGGGAGCAGACATCAGTAAGGAGCTTTGTGATGTTATCTTTGCAGAAGAGGAGGTCATACCTCTTCTGTGATGTACTTTTATGCCCCCGTGGGAGGCTGCAGGGAGACAGGAGTGCCTGAATCACAGGGCGTGGTTCCCGGGGCCATCGGGTCGTGTTCCATCCCTTGCTGACTTGCTCGTTCTCACCACTGGCTGCTCTTGTTCTTAACTTTCTGGGGTTTCTTTTCTTTTCCCCCTTCTTTTGGAAGCCTCAGAGTTACTACATATTGAGTGAGTCCATTTGTCTTTTGACTCTGCATATTCTTAAGGTGATTTGATGATTATTTGTCATTTGGAGCCTGTCATCCAAGTTAGCTTAGACTGGGCTTATTTTGACGTAGGGATCCTATGTTGGATCTTCACAAAGAGCAAAGAAATACGGGTCTCTTAGGACACTTCAATCTTGAGAGCTTGGGAATACTTTCAACCTAAGAATTGGGTTTATTCTAGGATCACTGGGTCCACCCAGGTCCTAAAATAAAATATTGTTAAGTCTGTTACCTAACCTGATCTCCCTAAGATATTGTAAATTCAAAGGTGTAGGCAGTCTGAGTCATGGCTTTTTAGGACAGTTCTCACAGACTTGCCGTGAGAACTTGACGGTGGATTCAGCTCTGGACTGGCAGAGAACATACAGCTGGCTGATTGGTTGTGTGATGGGTCACAGTTCATACGTCGTCTAAGGTTTTTTCCAGAGAGGGTCATTTACCTCTGACAGTATTCCAGTCTGTAACCACCTGCGTCACATACACAGAGGAACAGCAAGACAAACACATAGGACAAGATCTGGTTATTTACCACTACTGAAAACTAACCCAGAAGAAAATAAACATTCACTTTTTTGTTTCCAGTTTAACTTCTTCCCGTAATTCCTTGAAAAACTAAAATAAAGGCAAATCAACTACTTTTAAAAAATCACAAAGCAAATAAAATAGACTCTCTCTTGTTTTCCTGATATAATGAAACTATTAGAGAATTCTTATTGTTGGGTCTCCACTTTCAGATTCCCTGAATTTGTCTGACTTCTTTGGCCATGAAAAATACCAAAAAGGGCACAAAAATGTTGGCTATTGGAGGAAGGAATCAAAGGTATGGGGACAGAAAAACCATGTTACCAAGGAAAAGGCACAGAATAAGATTGACAGAAAGTATTTCATTTACAGGGTGGAGAGTTGAGTGTTAAGAAGAAGGGAGTGCGGTTGTGAAACGTAAAGCAGGAGTTGGTGCTGGGGACCCAACCATGGGCTAAACGCCTGCGTGGACACAGAGAGGAAACAAATGGGAGGAATAACATGGACGATTTGATCTGCTGGTCTGCTGGTGGCTTTAGTTTCAGTAAATTTAAACATGGTTTCCATCCTTCTTTCAGTGTACCATCATAGAACGTGGTGGAAGGGTCTGGAATCATAGAGAGGGGGTGAAGATAGGTTAGATTTGTGAATATACAGAAGACTATGGGTATGACAGTCTGGGCGCTAAACTGGGAGGCTTGTGTTTCTGTTGATGACACAGTTGGGAGAGGTGAGGCACGATGGGACCTCCTGAGAGCCTTGTGAAGGAAGGTCATCCAGTTGCACTGGACCTTCTTGGGCAACACTGTTCTTTCTGCAGATCCCAGTGGTGATGTCTTGGAAGGCTGCTTCTTTGGGTGGACTGGCATGTAAGGGGCTGTGTGAGCATCTTCTCTGGGTGGAGCTGTGGTGTGGGCATCTCAGGGAGAGGAAAGCCAACCTGCCCCAGAAGTAGGACACCATGGAGGCTAAGCATGAGGTGTGGGGCTGCAGAGTCATGTAGAGTGACTATACCCAGAAAAACGGAAAAGTCATCACCTTTTACTAAAATATTACTACCTGAAGAACTTACTAAAGGTCAAATTCTATATTAAAAAATTCTTTCTAGCATTTCGCCATATTTCTGAATACCTGGCTGCCTTTGGTTTTTATATTCATATTATGCTTTTACTTAGATTCCTTTTTTATCATTGTAGGGCATCTCTTTAACTTTTTTTTTTTCATGGAGGGGGGGAAATAAACTCTCTGAATTTCATGTCTGAAAATATCCTTATTTTTTCCCACACATTTGATTTATATCCTGGCCCGTTCATACAATTCTAAGGTCATGTCCCCCATTCACCCCAGTTGAGCATCTTAAAGTTTACAGCCCTTTTGTTTTTTAACATTGAGTTTTACTGATGAGGAGTTTAATATCACTCAGATTCTTTTTATTTTATAAGGCAGCACTTCTCCCCTCTGACATCTTTTATTATTTTATTTTTGTCTGTGAACTCATAACATTTCATCAGGGTATTTTTAGTTAAGGGTCTTTTCATTTGTTCTGAGCTCTTTCAGTCTGATGCTTTGGGTATATCTCTTTAGCTTAGGGAATTTTTATTGTATTTTTCTTTGTTTTCTTATCGGCATTGTCAGTGTATTCTTCTGAAATGTTTCTTAAAAGAGTGGTGGGCCTTCCATATCTTGACTTCCATACCTCTTAGTGTATATTTCCCAATTTTTGTATTTTTATTTCATTTATCATTAGATTTATTCAACTTTAGTTTTTAGATCACTACATTGCCTTGATTTTATTTAGTCCTTGCATTTATATTTTGATTTTTGCAATTCTATTTTAATCTTCATCGATGCTATATAATATTTTCCTTAGATTTCTTATTTTTCATGGCAGCAAGTTCTTGTTTTATAAATGTAACACTCTTTCCAGTAGTTTCCTGAAATTGCTCTATTTATTCTCGTCTCAGTTGTCTTACTTATACACTTGCACAATTTTTCCTAAAATTTCTGGTGATTTCTGGTTGTCAATTCATATATATGAATGAAAGATAAGATTTCTTATTATAGGTATCTTGTATGGGTTCCTCTGTACTTGAGTAGATTCCCCATCTGACCTCTTCCTTGACTGGGAAAGCTGGGTGAATGGGCTTAGAGAGCTTAGCAATCAGACTTCCTTGTACAATATGCAGGTGGAAATCCAGCGTCCCCAGGAAAGGAGGGCCCTGCTCTGGGGGTAGAAAGCTTTCCTATAGTTCACTCACCAGACTCTGTCTTCACCTTCCATGAGATGTGGAGCCCAGGGTTACCTCAAGTTGTACTCTGCTTCTTCTTGGACTCTACGGCTATTCCTGGAGTCCTTTCTTAGACAGATAGCACTGGCAAAGAGTTCTCTGGGGACTTTCCTGGTGGCGCAGTGGTTAAGAATCTGCCTGCCAATGGAGGGGACACGGGTTCGAGCCCTGGTCCGGGAAGATCCCACATGCCGCGGAGCAACTAAGCCCATGCGCCACAACTACTGAGTCTGAGCTCTAGAGCCCGCGAGCCACAGCTACTGAGCCCACGTGCCACAACTACTGAAGCCTGTGTGCCTAGAGCCTGTGCTCTGCAACAAGAGAAGCCACCGCAATCAGAAGCCCTCCCATCACAATGAAGAGTAGCCCCCACTCTCCACAACTAGAGAAAGCCTGCGCACAGCAACGAAGACCCAATGCAGCCAAAAATAAATTAATTAATTAATAAATTAAAAAAAAAAAAAAGAGTTCTCTGACCTCACTCTATGTGTAAAAGCCCCAGCTGCCAACAGCATCCCTTAGAAGAGGGAGATGGGTCTCAACAAGCCCAGCTGCTCCGAATGTAGTTCTTTAATGAATTACACTGATGGCTTCTCCTTGGCCTAAGGTTGGTGCTTTAGCTGGAATGGTCTCTCTGGCTCTCTTGGGAAGAAGAGAACTTCCTTCTGGTGTCTTGGGCTGTAGTGTCTCGGCTGTTCTAATGTAACCATTAGTCTTACCCCATCTGCTTAGTTCTTCATGCTTTAGAGTTTCTCAAAATTTCCAGTCCATTGATGGCACTCTTTCTTGTTTTCCCGTGCTATTGTGCTTTCATTTTTTACATAACATCTCTTCTGTTATTCTAATAGGACCTTGGGGCATGAGGCTAGTCATTGTGTAGGTTTGTAAGGTCATTCCACTGTATTATACAAGAAACCAACTTGTATTTAACCCGTTAAACATTACAGAGCCACTGCTTCCAAATAGTGTTTGTGGTCTAGGTTCAGTGTTGAGGGAAAATGTTTTTGGTCAAATAAAAATATATAAGCATACACGGCATACTTCATATGTAAAACCATCTTGACAACAGCTGGCAAGATTATTCATTGCCTCAGCAGAAAATGGATTTTATTGAGTGATTGTGAATCTTTCTAAATCACCTTGTGATTTACCAGCTGCAGTGAGCCTAGTTGAATTCAGTGAGGGTTTATTGAAACTGATTGCTGTTTATTGTTCATTAAGGAATTCAGTCTTAAGCACATGATGTCTGTTTTTATCAAAACATATATAACTCTACAAAGCCTACATAGAGTGTGTATATATATATATATAAAATCTCTCTCTCTTTCTCTGTGTGTGTATATATATATATATATATATATATAGAGAGAGAGAGAGAGAGAGAGAGAGAGAGGTTTTAGCACATACTTTCTGTGAATGGGGTATTAGGTGTCTGTAAAATAGAAATTTATTACAATTACTAATGATGTCAATTTGCTCTTTTACTTTCCATAAACCGTAGAGAATATTTGATGCCAGCATGCTGCTAAATTAATTTATGTAAGAATTTCTGTCTATGCTTAATGCCATGACTTTTAGTTTAATGTTGGTTTAGGACTAAGTGCCTTATCAGTTAACTTTTTTTTTGTACATTGACTTGGTGTTCTGCATATTAGCTATAATTTTTCTTTGAAAATGAATATATAAATTTGTATATTCATCTAATGTTTTATAATCTTGGATTTTAATAATAATATGTTTTTTTCCCTAGCTGAAAAAATTTCTTTTAAACTTTTTAGTTTATATCAGAGTGTAGCCGATTAACAATGTTGTGATAGTTTCAGGTGCACAGCAAAGCGACTCAGCCATACATATACATGTATCCATTCTCCCCCCAAATTTTTTTTGCTGATGAAATATTTCTAATAAAGAGGAAACATTCATACTTAAATGTTTTAGACTTACTAGATATAAGGAAAAATTTAAAAATAGACCTATCTTTCAACTCTGTGTCATCAGATTATATTGCCTACCACCTCAGTTGTAACTTTTATAGACCCCTGGGTGGCTCCCCTATATTCCTCAATAGTTTTAACTCTATAGACGTCTGGGTGGTTTCCCTGTATTTCTCAATAGCTTTAACGCAATATACTGCCATTCTTTCTAATACTACATGTGTGTTCATTCTTGCAATTTTTGTATACATGTAAATGACCTTTCCATCACACTGACCTCTTTGTTGAACTCCTCTCACCCAGTGATCTATTTCTCACCTTATTTCCTGTCTTAGCCACTCCTCTTGTTGTTACTCAATAACTGCAGTTCTCCAGAGTCTCACTTTCAAGCATCCTTCTCTCCAACCATCTTCTCCTCTTTATCTAGCTCACTGCCTCTAGTATCCCAACCCCAACTTTTCTTTGACCCTACCTGGATGTCCAATCCATTGATCCTACAACATTTTCATTTTCCCTTACCTCTTTGATGTCCTTGCTCAGCTTAAATTCCGGGGCCAGTGGCCAGTCATTACAATTCTTCCATTGCACGTACTCCCAAGTATTGCTACCTTGCCCCTCTCTCAGCTCATCCTACTCAATTAGTTAAACCATAAACCTGCCTAAATACAAATTTTTGCCTCTTTCATGCCTACACCTGTGCAGCTGAACAGGGCTGGGAGAAAAACATGCTACCACACAAACTTGTCTTACTTTAAATTTGTGACAACAAATCTCAAGTGGCCAGGTAATCCTACACTCCTGGGTCACTATTTTTCATTTGTTTCCCTTTTCTCAAAACTCCCAGTCTTCATCTCCCATTCTCTGTTTCTGCTGTTGACACTTGTTTCCTACTTCCAGACAATTTGAAGAGGAAACCCACAGACCAACAACTGCAGAGCAGGGATACCTTTCTGTTTTGTTCACTGACCAGCTGAAACGCACAGTGTCTAGTTTATAGTGAGCGCTCAATAAATATCTGTTGCACAAATAAAAGATAATGATGGTCATTCTAAAGTAAGCATTGAAAAATATTAATTGAAAAGTTGCTGTGAACACTATCTGTCTCTTCTGTCTGGCTAGTTCACAGCTCCTTTCCCATGTTCATGTTGGAACTCTTGGTCTTCCACCACTGAACCATCCCTTGTTCATTGCTCCGTATTATAGTGAATGGCATTGACATCAGCTCAGTCATTCAAACCCAGCACCTGGGTGATTCAGTCTTTAGGCTGATTTGACCCACTCCTCGCCGGGTCAGGTCTACTTTTAGAAATTTATGTATAAAGTCAGGCCATTGCTTTGCACCCTCACTTAAAACACCACTATATAGTTCAGTAGTCTCTGAACAGTTTCGGCACATCTTTTCAAAGGGTAAATCAATTTCAATTCCTTAATTAACATCATTCACTAGCTTTGCATTCCGTTTAAAGTAATATTCAGTCTATATGTCAACCAACAAAGCCCTGCAAGTTCTGGCATCTGCCTAGCTCTTCAACTCACTATTCCCTGCTGGCATTTGACAGCTCTTTGGAATATACCAAGCCCCACAATGCCCAGGAGTCTTTGCATTTATTCTTCTCTCTGCCTGAACTGCTGGAGTTTTGAAGGTCTGGTTCTAGTTTTACCCTCAGGTCTCAGATCAAATATCATTTCCTCAGAGAGGCTTTCTTGATCACTCCCTGTAATATATCTTACCCCCATTTATCTAATATAATCTCTGCCTTTTTTCCATAGAACTTTCCAGAATCTATATTTTTTTACTTATTGATTTTATTATTTGTTTATTGTCTTACTCTTCCAAAGAATGTAAGCTCCCTAATCCCTGGGCCATGCCAGTCTTGTTTATTCTGAGATGAGAGCCTACTATAAATATGTGATATGAAAGATGTATCAAGGGAACTTTTGCTCTCTGTAGAATCTAGAGCATCTTATCATAAGAGATGAAACCATAGGTTGGGGACCATGTTTAGGTAGTTTTGAATGCTATGAAGGGAGGTATGTGGGGTTTGTTTTTTGTGGGGATTTTTTTTCAGGTGATAATGCAGCTACAGAAGGTTTTTAGTAAAGTTATTGACAGGATTTATTCATTTATTCATTCTTTCTTTTAGCACATATGCCAGGAACTGTTCTTTGATCTTGGGAAACAAAGATGTCTAAGACATGTTTCCTGACCTCAAGAACTCTTCAGAGAGCTGAACTGGTAAACACATGATTTAATACAGTGGCATGAGTGTTGTGTACAATTGTATTTGTAATATTATTCAAACACTTACTATGCCTAACTAACTCTGCTTGGAGCTGATCAGAGCCTTTTTTTTTTTTTTAATTCCATGTGGTTCCTATTATTCTGGTGACTTCTTTGAAGCTATATTTAGTAGGCATCTGTGTCATCATTTGCCCACAATTCCTTCTTCTTTTAATAAATGCCATTTTTAACATTCATATGGCAATTAAAAAGACTATAATTTTCTTCATGTCCTTACGACTCTGGCCTCAGTCGGATAGCTCCAGGTGGACACCTGATCAATACGTCCACTCTATCTCTGCTGGGAATATTTATATTTAAGACCCAGAGCCTCAAAGTTCACTTCTGTCTGTTGATCTAAGATGTAGGAGCTAAATAATCGTAGAGATGTAGGGTTATTCTTAATCTTCATTATAAAACTACTCATTTTTTTTTTTTTTACTTTCCCTAACTGGATTATATTCTATAATATATAACGAGGTAAATTAGTTGCCTTTTACTGTGTATTACAAATGAGTATCATAACCTAATTTTATATTAAATGATATTTAAGAAGGGCCAAAGAGTCTTTCAAAACAGGGGTGAGAATTTCTTATTCCCTAGGCCTGTATGGTTGTGTTTGGATGCGTGGCTAAGATTGTTTGCATTGGTGGGCTGTTGGTGAGGGGCAGGTGACCTGAAATAAGCAGGGCGTTAACACACACCTTTGTAAAATTGCATATATCCTAGTTGGGTTGTGCATCTTGTATGCAGTCCTTTAATGTATAGTGAGTGGTTAAATCTATGGAATATACTTGACACTTGTGCCTATCAAACTCAATAAATAACTGATACTTTTAATTATTGCTATTCACATTGCTTCCTTTCCTGTTGAGCTCAGCCTTCCAGTGAAATCTCAGTTCTGATTGGGAATGAGAGAACATTTAGGGTGGGCCTGGGCATGGTTCTGAGGTGGGGGAAGGTTGATTAACCAGAGGACAGTTTGAGTTCTGTGAACGGAAGAGTCTGACCGGAAAACATCAAACAGATGTCTGTCCCCTTCTCACTTGTGCATGGAAACCTAGATGCTGCATTGGAACCTATTTGTTGCCAAAGCCAAAACTCATAACAGAGCCTAGAGGTGTAATGAAGCAGAAAAAAAAACTTCCTCCATTCTACTTCTATTTAGAAAAATGGAGTGAATGAAAAGGCAAGGGTTCTGGTGGAGGTGGAAACCAAGTGGGATTCTATCAGTTGGGAATGCTGACATCAATTTAAAATAAGGCTGTTTCAGAAAAATAAGCTACTTTGGAGACAGTTGATTTTCAAGTGGATAGTCTCTCATTTATTTGTTGACAATTCAATGCCCATTAACTACCTATTTATGAAAAACAGGTGGTGGTGGAGAGGGTGAGTGTTCGGAAGGTTGTGATCTCATGCAAATTTTTAATAAGACCTAATTAAAAAGAGAACATTGAAACATATGCAGATTTAGAATGAATTAATTCAGTCGTCAGATCTTAATGCCAGCTTTGAACTAAAATATTCTACAGATGGTAATGTGCCACATGCCAATTAATATTTAAGATAATTATGGTGTTGAGTAAAAAATATATTTGACTGACACCACCTCCATTATTACTATAGTGTAATATCCTGTATATTTACTGATTTAACAAAAAGACTATATGATGAGAAAGTCCTCAGATTTTGGAAATGGTTTTAATTTTGTTTCCTGATAACTTTCTACTAAGGCTAGTACTTACCTCTCGGGGAATGCAGTAAGAAGTAACTTACTCCTAAGCAACTAATTAAGTAAGTAAATTTTTAGGCAGAATGCCATGCTATCTGTTTGCTGTGTGACCTGAAGCAAGGATTCTTAACCTGGAGTCAATGAAACCTTAGAGGGTTAGCCCATGGATGGGTAAACACCCAGGAATATTATGTAAGATTTGATGTTTGTGTGTATACATGTACTTTTTGGTTTTTTAACCAAGAGAGTCCATAGCTTTCATCAGATGAAAAGAATCTATTAAAATGTGTTCTACTGTTGCCTGATTACTCATTCCCTTAACTACGCACACATTATTTAATAATAAATGACTATAATGAGCTACCAGCTCACTCATGGTTTTGCTTTTATCTAGTGGATGTTAAAATTAAAATGTATTTTGTGACAGTCATTATTGCTATTTAGTTAGCATTCATTTTCCAACTTATTAATTATGGCCGTGCTCTATATAGTACAAGGTTATAATAGCCCTAACTTCCATGTATTCACATGATGTATAATACAAATTTGCAGTCAGTAATTAATGATTTATGTTCTCTAGATTGTTTTTCAAAATTTTTAAAAATAATGTTATCTTCCTATATATTTATGTTTTAAAAATAAATATATTTGAATTGGTAACAAAATTATAATTAACAAAAAAGGAAACATATCAATGCAGGGGCTGTCTCAATTTATAGCATATTCATGACGTTAAAGACTGCAGTTTATAATAAACTCTATTAAGAGAGCATTAATTAGTTTTATAATCAGAAAAAATAAAGCCAATAAAAAGATGCAATGTACATAGTCTGTCAAAAACATATGCTATAAAAATATCTGATAAAAATGGTAATAACAGTAGGGGTAATAATAAACATATAAATATATAAAAATAATATAGAAATATATAAAAGTAATAATAAACTTGAAAATATTAGCTAATACCACCTTTGGGTAGATCATTAAGGGAGGTTTAGTCAGGAAAACAGAAGCAACTCCGTATCTGGGTCACATGGGGTTTAATACAAATAAGTTTGCATGATGGAGAGTTAGAAGGTCGGGGCGCAGAGGCCAGGGAAATGCTGAAGGTCGGGGGGCTGTCTGTCACCAAAGGTGGAGGAGCCCACCCTGAAAATCACCACCTGGATATCCAAAGCAAGTGGTTTTCAATTCCTTGCCTGGAAGCTGCTGCAGTTCTCCAGTACTTTTGTACCACTCCTACAGCTATCCCAGTCTGCGGTGGAGGTTGCCACAAATTTGCCGTGAAGCTGATGTGAATCCCTCATCTGCCGTCACATCTGCTTGCAATCAACTCCAGAGAATAATTTCCTCTGCTTCTCTTACTTTCTATGAATTCCTCACATTGGGATACTGTACTCTAACCCAGAGAATAATTTCTTCTGCTTCTCTTACTTTCTATGAATTCCTCACATTGGGATACTGTACTCTAACCCAGATCATATAAAGAAGATTCTGGGAAACAGTTCCCAGCCTTAGAAGAAAATGTTAGGCCACCCATCACAACAGCCTTCATATATCCCAAGCACTTTATGAACGCTTTGCGATCATTATCTTATTTAATCCTCCTGGCCACCGTATCATGTAGGTACTATTATCATCCACATTTAGTAGATGAAGTATTGAACGTTAAAGTGATTAAGTTTCTTGCCCAAAGTCATACAGCTACTAAGTAGAAGACGAGTGATTTGAAAAAGTGTCCATAGGATTTCAAAGCCTCTGTGTCTAATCGCTGCCTTATCCTGTTTCTTCTATCGCATCTCGCTTACATCGGTAATATTATTGATATCAATTAACTATGAGTTAAATCCTCTGTTGAGGACAGCTGCTAATATATTTTGTTTGCAACTTGAATGCCCCATCTTTATCTAGCCTTTGAGTGCAAACAGGGTCACATGAAAATTAATACCTTTATCAATTTCCAAGCCCTTGGCCTAAAATTTCCACAATGTTTTTGTTCCAGGACAGGAGTGCTATTGCCATTTCCATTGTTTCAATTTATTTATGCCCACAGCCAAAACCTCCCAGGGATCCTTGGCTAAAGGAAAGCTTGAAAACCACCGAAGGAGCAAATGAGGAGGGCGGCCCACACTACAGGCCTGATTCCCGGTTGACAGGCAAGGGTATTAGATCCTTGGCTAAAGGAAAGCTTGAACACCACCGAAGGAGCAAATGAGGGCGGCCCACACTACAGGCCTGATTCCTGGTTGACAGGCAAGGGTATTAGTAGAAGCTGCCCAGGCGGATACCCTCCAAAGCTTCTTGCCAAAGTTCAGGGCAGCCTCTGAGCCTAAGGCCCGAGCTCTGGGGAGGGCTCTCGTCGCGGAACTGTCAGGCGGGGCCCGGGCCCTGGTCCTCGTGGTCCTCCGAGCTGGGAAGCATCCTCACTGGGTCTGAGGCTGACGTCTCTGGTGTGGGCAAGGCAGGAGGGTGGGGTTTCTGCCTCCAGACACGATTCAGTAGACACAGGGATACCCTGGCACACTGCAGCCGGCTCCCGGGGCGCTGGGGTCGCCATCCAGAGCGTGGCAGGGTTCCCGGGCTCTGCAGACGGCGTCCCGGGACAGGCTTGGGGCAGCGGCCAAAAAGCCACGTCGGTGTATCTCCCTCGGGACAGCTGCGGGGGCGACTGCATTCCGGGGCAGGAAGAGGGTGACAGACACCCCAGGGACCCTTGCTCGGGAGCCTGCGCTCAGGCGCTCGGGCACCGCGAGGGCTCGGGACTGGCGGGCGGGGTCCGTCGGACCCGCCTCTGCGCCTGAGTCCGCGCCCCGGAGTGCGCCTGCGCGGGGCCGCCGTCCGGCAGAGCGGGCAGCGTCGGCGGAGCGCGTTGTTGCCGCGCCGGCTGGCGTCCGCGCGGGCGACGGGTGGCCCAGCAGGGGAAGGCCGGATGCGGCGTCGCTCTGTTGGTCAGGCTCTGACACCCCGGAGTTCCATGGCACAACTCTCACGCTCAGGGTAAGAATAGTTAATGAGCCCCGCTCTCCCTCCCCGGAAGCACAGAACATTCCCTAACGGCGTTCGGCCTCCACCCCCGACATTGGCCCGCTCTTCTGGCATACTCTTTTCCTTATGGTGGCCGGTCCCTGACCACCTTCTGCGGTCGGGTGTCTCTCTCCCACCTGACCTTCAAGGTGCGCGGCTCCTTTCTCATCTCCTCGATCTGTCGGCCCCTCGGTTCTCTCTCTGTGTGTCTCAGTCCTAGTGGGGAAAACCAGCCTTTTTATTGCCGGTAGCATCTTTGCAAATCTAAGGATTTAAAATGTTCACGTCTGGGAAAGAGTTTAAGTCCTCGGAATCATTAAAGTCCGAATGCCAGTGGATATACATGGATTGAGTGAGAGGCAGGGTAATTCCTCTTTTAAATGCAATAATCTAGGACTAGACTCTTGATCAACCAAGATACCCAATACACCTTATTGCAAACATTAGCTCTTTTCATTTTGTTTATGACGGTTTTTGTCCTGTTAATCTCGTATATTCATTCATGGAATATAAGGGTATCCAAAACTAGCTACTAGACGGATGCTATTTAAAAAAAATTAACAGTGACTACTTGGTCTAGTATGACTGTATGGTCCCTCTTCTAAAGACAATAGAGGGACACTTCAGTTTATTTTAAAAGGAAAAAAACCCAGAAACTTTCCATCTAACTTGAAAGTTAAAAAGAAAAAGTGCATGAGATCTTCAGAGGTTTCAGGGTAGAAATTGCTTTAGCTTTAAAGCCCTGTTATCTGACCTAATTTTGCTTTATCGGAGTGCCCAGGCCTTCTGTGACAAGAGTAATCTAGTTGGTCCTTCTATTTTTTCTCTCTATTTTCTCATAGCTTTTGTAATGTACAGTTAATTTAAATAGAACATAATGCATCTTTTTTACAGTAGCAAAATCTAAAATGTTTTAAATTATGTTCCACTTCTGTGTAATTGGGTTTTAATTGAACCTTGCATTGCTCTACCATGTAGAGGAATGTCCTCTTAAGTTATAACCATAATTGAGACTTTAAATAACAGAAGTAAAGAAGACCTTTGCCAACTGGTTGTTTGCTTACCTGTTTTTTAGAATATAAAAACGGCTTACATTTGTCTGACAAATATTTTGCTTCACAGTGTGTTCATAGTAGAAATCCTTTCCTCTTTTTAGTTCCAACTTTATGTTCAGTCTGCACATTTTTGAAATACCTTGAATTATTTTATCCATGTCTCTGAGATCAACTTGGAATCTTGTCCTCTATAAAATCCGTTTAGCCTCTACTCAGATAAATCCATGTGTTCCTAGACTATTATAAATGTCAACAAATATCCCTGAGGTATGACAGCAGTTTCTTGTGTAGGAGTTCAGAAGAGTGTGTTTTGCTGGGCTAAGAAATCTATGGATGCTTTAATTGTTGTTTATTAGGACAATAAGGGATTTTAATTTCTAATATTTACCTGGGGTCAGTAAACCAAATATTCTTTCATTCATTCAACACCACCTATGAACTAGGTAGAATCTAGACCCTAAGGAGAGAGAAGAGATCAAACCAGGCCAGTCCTTGGTCTTAGTGCTGTAGTAGGGGGGGAGAAGAGTCAGGCACAAACTGATGAACAAATATTAAATGAGATGATTCTGGAGAGTGCTAAATACTGCGAAGAAAATAAAGAAGTGATAAAAGCTTATGAAGATTCGTTAGGGTAAGCTTTTTTAAGAAGATATCATTAGAGACTGAATGATGACAAGCCAGCCATCTGAACATCCCAGAAAAGAGCATTCAAGGCAAAGGAAATAGGCCACCAACAAAAAAAGACAATGGGATGGGGAATTTCCAGTATCCCTTCCGTTAGCAGTCCTAATACCTGATACCCAGTGTATCACTAGAACCACTTCCTCTCACAGAATCTGAACTTAAATGACAGTTGACAGACTAGAATTCTGGGCTAAACCCAACATGATGAAATGTGACTAATATGAGTCTAGAGTGGTGCATGCAAGTTCACAAGCCCAGTTGCACAGCACAAAGTGATGTTCAGTTGGCTTGGCAGCTGTTCATCGGAGAACAGTCTGGGGATTCTAATGGACCACAAATTGGCACTTGCTCTTGCTGTTCCTGACTGGCAAAAACAATGTGTAGATATTACCCTTAAGCAGATTTCTCCCCAGTTTAAAGCATCATTAGAGCTGTCTAAAAATGGGACTCTCCATTGCTTCACGCCTTAAAAAAAAGAAAGAAAGAACAAGAACAGGAAAGAGTGAATACCTATCAGGGCTTTTGGAAAAAGGAACTTCTGTTGGAGAACCAGTTTAAGACATTTTTTGGTTTCTGTGAAGCTGTGACTTGTTACTTGTTTCTTTCATTCCAACATTTTCTTCATTTAGAGATATTTATATATAGTTATGAAAGAAAAATGATATGGTTATATAAGGTATATGGTGAGGTTTATTGAAAAGTTACTATATAATGGCATCTCTCAAAATAGTAATCTGAAATTGAAAATTCTTTTTAGAATAAATTTCTAGTATGTTTTTGGACAAATATAATAATAAAAATAAATATATCTTGGCTTTGCCATGTATTAGCTGTGTAACATAGTTTACTTCTCTGCACTTCAGTTTCCTTGAAATGAGGACAGTAACTTGTGCCTGCCTGAAAAGATTATTATGAGGATTAAATTAGTGGTCGTGCTTGGCAGTAATAAGTTATATAGACGTGTTTGCTCTTATGATTAGATGTAAACATGTGCTTTACTTTGCCTTCAGGAATTAATGACCAAGTTAATTACTGAGACACCTGACCAGCCAATCCCATTTCTCATTGACCATCTTCAGTCTAAACAAGGAAACCGTGGACACCTTCAAAGAACTTTATCTGGATCTGCAGCTCTCTGGGCAGAAAGTGAAACATTAGGTAAATGAAAAATATATTTTACAGTTAATGTTAATACATTTAAACTAAAATTTACGAAAGTCTTTCTCTTTATAATGAGTAAATCTAGGCGGTCACCTAGGGTTTCATGTATTCATCGGAGACTTCATCTGTATGCTAAAATTTGTCCAAAAATCTTCTTGAATTTGAATATATTGTTATGTATTAGCTTCAAAATATGAGCATCTCTGTATTCAATCTGAATAGAAATAAGGTTCAGATTTGCATGAAAAGCTTTCATTTCATATGAATTAAAACAAATTATTTTTAACTTCTTATCTTTTTATGAAGAATTTGAATTAAGTGCTTATGGAGCTCATCTGTGTAGAAAGGTAAACAGTAGATTTCTACAGAGTTACCTTTTTTGTAGCCCAAATGGATAATTACTCTCTGTTTCCCTCAGTTCTAATTTTACCTTATGTAGTAGATTCAACCTGAGGAAACTTTATTCACTCTATTGGGGAACCAGCCTTACCAAGTATGCAATAGCCTTACCTCCCCAATAAGCACTGGTGATACAATTGGGTAGATGTGACTTCGATTTTTATTTATAAAATGTGTGTCCGACAGCTTATTTCTTCTACACCCTGGTCTGTTAGTTTGGTATTAGTATTTACTTCCAAACCCAAATCCCCACCCCCGCCCCCAGACCTGTTGCTTGGGTAGCTGACTCCTCACCTGTCTCCCACGGTATCTGACTGACAGGATTCCAGATGCTTCCGGGGAGAACACCATCGCTTCTCTTCTCGTCATGCTCTGTGGGATCCCGTGAAAGGATTTTGGTTTTCTTTGGCTGTATTCTCACATTGGTGCCTAAAGTAGGTAGGGAATAGGGTATCCTCTGAAGAAAGTAGACAACTCTGGTGTTAGTTATCCATACAGAAGTTCTCTGCTGCATACAGGAAACTAGAATATGAGCTTTTGGTACACAAAAGAGGGGACTCTTGGTTTTTCTTGGCCTCACTTTCTTAGCGTTAGATTCTTAGTAGGGTGGCTCTTAGGCATAGGCTCTGGTTTGTAGGTGCAAAGAAGACACCATTCTTCTGAAGGTGGACCAGATAAACATCTATGAGCTCATTGAAGCTCATAGGAGCCCATATTTATAAATTATCATATCTGGAGAGACAGTAGTGTATTAAATTCTCTAGCTTTAATCAGCAGACATTTAATATCTCACGTTTTTCACAGGTCAGAAGTCTGTGCAGGGTTTAACTAGATCTTCTGTTTAATCTACAAAGCTGCAAATCAAGGTGTTGGAGGCTGGAATAGAATCTGCTTCCAAGCTCATTCAGGTTGTCGGCAGAATTAATTTCCTCGCAACTGTGTGACTGAGGTCCCTGTTTTCTTGCTGGATCTCAGCCAGGGGCTGCTCTCAGCAAATAGGTACAGCCCACAGTTCTTTGCCACATGACTCTTGCATCATGGCAGCTTATTTCTTTAACAAGTAAGGGAATTTCTTTCATTGAAGTTTACTAAGATGGAATCTTATATAATACAATGTAATCATGGCATTGACATCCCATTACCTTTGCCATATTCTGTTGGTTTGATGCAAGTCAAAGGTCCTGTCTACGCTCAAGGGGAGGGAATTATTTAGGGCATAACATCAAGGGACAGATATCTAGGGGGATCACTTTAGAATTCTGACTAGCATAAGTACTTAATGACTCATTGCTTGGAGAGGGAAGGAGATTATTATAACTCCCAGTTTACTAGGGTAATGGCATAAGTGCTTGTTTAATAAAGCAAGATGGGAACACAGGACTAAATTTATGAAGACCCATAATAAGTCCAGTTCCTTTGGATGAATTTGAATTTCTTGTGGGGTATCTTAGTAGATAATTCCAGCAGTCTGTTGGATATGAGTCTAAAACTCTGGGAATGGGTTAAGGCAGGAGTCGCAGGTATGGCATTCAGGATTGTACACAATAAAACCATGTGAGTGGGAGAATGGAAGAAGTTGTGGTCAAATTTAGAATAGGAGATGGAGTAGGAGAAGGCAAGGGTGAGATGATATCTTTTACCTTAAATTTTGCCTGTTTATTAGGAAGTGAGGTTGTTTGCTGAGGGCAAGAGGTTTGGGGATTGAATAGGGGAGATTGAAGTGAATGATATTAATTGTGAAAAGTCACTATGGGGAAGAAAAAAAGAGTTGGCAAAGGAAAATAAAAAAGACTAAAGCAGTTCTGGGGCTTATCTGAAGTTCAAGACATGAATTAATCACGGAAACCGTGGGCAAGATTGTGATTTTTCCCCATAGTGCCCCGAAGTGCTGGGAGGAGGGACAGAAAAGCCGTTTGAGAGACTGATGAGAACTGTAGTTGTACCCTAGTGAGGATGGAGGCTGGAAGAGCGGTTCTGCGAAGGAGCTGAGGGTATTTCTGGGTAAATTGTGCAAGTGATCAAAGCACGTGGTCTTGTATGAGAGGGTAGGGAGCAAGGAAACAGTTTAGACATAAAAAGCAAGTCAGAGAGCTAAAAACCTTTGAGAGGCCTGTGTAAGGGGAGGTGTGGTGAAAACATGAAAGATTGAGAAGGACAGGGAAATTGTGATATTTGGGATCAAGACTTTTGAGGTGGAATGATTGCAGATGATGAGAACGTCCTGTGGGTGACCTGAGTTTGGGGGTGTGTGATGTCCAGGGAAGTGAAGCTCTTTAGAGTTGAGGAGGGCAGTGAAGTATGAGGTTCAGTGCACGGTTTGTTTAAGGATTAAGAGGTCACCAGGGTTTCATTCTCGCTGTTAAAAAGTCAAGGGTGACGGTGCCAGTGTCTCGAGTAGGGCTGCGGCAGAAATCAGGAGCAGAAAGATGCAGTAATGAAGAGGGGTGAGCAGTGTAGACAGGCAGCACTTACCACAAGAGAGGAGAAGCTTTCAGCTTAACGTGGATGGACCAGAAAAACGCAGTCTGTGGCAGGTGACACGTGGGGGAATGAACACCCTTCATTCCAGGAAACTGCAGAGGCGGGAGTGCCCTTGTGGAAAGAATGAGTGGCTCTTCTGACTTGAAGGAGGGGATTTGAAGATAGAGGGCTGTTTGTTTACTGTGGAACGTATGCCGCAGGAGGTGAAGAGGAAAGATTTTAGAGGGAAGGGTATGGCAGGAGGGAGAAGGAAAGCATAGACTAATTCTTGGATGTGAATATTAACTGATGAAGTTATACTTCAGGTGACAGTAAATAATGCCAGTTTAAACTGTAACTGTAATTTTGAATTATTTCTTTTGGTGCTTTTTCTAATTAGTTAGAAAATGTCTCAATCGTCAAAATATATAGGTCAGTACTTTTTGAAAGTATCTGAAGGTGCCCTCTTTTTGCTTTTAAATGTATCCAGCATCTTGGGACATAACATCTTCTCAGAAGTCTGTCATTTAATGTCTAGGAGAAAATTGAAAGCAACCTGGTTTTTACTCATTTTTCGATATTCTGTTATTAAATACTTATGGGATTTGTTTTTTCTTTATTTCTGATATTCCAAAGTTTTCCTGGGACTACATGTAGATGTTTGTCTTTTTTCTTTAATTTTTCATTTTATTCAGTGAATCCTTTCAATTAGCAAACCCAGGTCTTCAGCCTAGAACAGTTTTCTTCTTGTGTACTTAGTTAATGTTTCTGTTGTGTTTGTTTTGATTTCTTCTTCAAGAAAATCAACTATGTATAAATTGAGTTTTCTTTATTGATAACTTCTAGGGAGGTTTGTCAAGCATGTTCTGTGTGTCACTGATTCAGTTTTCTGTAGTATTGGTTTTCTCTTTCTGGCTTTGTACACAAATTTAAATGTTGGTACGTATTGCATTTTAGCTTCCTGTCAGTGTTTCCTTATCTTCTTTAATTTCTCTTAGCAGTTATATTTTTATGTTTTATCTATTTTCTCATTTCTTTCTGCTTCACAGACTCTATTTTCTTTTATTTTTATTAAGAAGGTAAAATAGCCGCATTATAAAATTTAAAGGTTTTTTCATAGTAAATTTTTCCCCAAACTGTGAATTTCCTCTATATTTTGAATGATGTATTTTTGTTTTTTATACTGAATCTTCCTTCTTAAAATGATATTTATTTTCTGTCTATTTGAATTTAAATGAGGAATGTTCTGTCTAGTTTCAGGTTTGTCAATAAATAGTGTAGGTAGACTCTTCTTTTTTGTTCCCTCACCATATAGCTTGAACCGTTAGTTTTCAAAAATTTGGGGGAGACAGGTGAAATCATGGTTGCTACTAAAATTTCCAGTATCAGTCAAATCCTGTAGGTCTCTGCTAGACTGACAAGTGACTTTCTGTCTCTCATCTCTTTTTAGCTGACTAAATAAGAACAATATCATTGCTGGAATATTTAAATTAATGTGGATTTTTTTTTCTTTCCAATAGTGGAGAATTGAAAAAGCCACAAAATCCAATATATCATTGTTTCTGGCTCCTTTTAGTTTTTCTTTGTATCATGAGATGCTATGTTTTGTGTCCGTGATTTTTTATTCTTTTAGCTATGTTGCACTAGAAGAAAGTACGGTTCTAGTTTGTATGTAAAACGCCAAATTCTGATAGATTGTGAAACAATATAAGGAGATAAATCAGAGGTAGGGGCTAGCGTTGTGGATGTCTAGAAATTTTTCAGTCTCTTTCTGGTATGCTGATCTTTTGTCTTAATTCTATCTATGGAAATACTTCCTGGGTTCTGGCAGAATATAGACCAATATTTCTGTTCCTAGTGTTTTAGAATATTTGTGCCTCTTTTGGTATTTAATGGGATGTTGGAAGTAGAAAAATTGGATAACAGCTCATTAAGTACAAACTTAACATGAAAATTTGAGGAATCCCTATAATATTTCATGATGTCTACTTGGTATTTATAAGTGGGTAGTCAGAAAGATTTATGAGTCATCCATAGAGCTGGGATGATTTGAAGCTGTTTAAATTTAAACAAGAAGGCAGAAGGAAACTAAGGAATGTCATACAGATGAAAGATAAGAAAGCATGAATAAGACAGAGAAGGAACAGTAAGATAGGTGATATGGGGATGAGGAGAATGTAATGCCCTGAGAATAAGAGAAGAAAAAATTCCACAATATAAGTCTGTCTAAAAATATGGAATGCAAAGAAGTTAAGAGAGATGAACTCCTGGAAAGATCATTTCATTTGGAAGTTGGTATGACACTGACCACCTTTGAAGGGGAACTACAGCTTTCAGTAAAGGTGGTTGAACTACTCCTTCTTGAACAGAACAGTGGAAAAAATGAGAGATACTATGGAGGAAGTGTAGGTGAGCACCAGTGGTTTTATGTGCCATAGTGAATACGATAAGGTAGCATCAAATGAGTAAAATTTACTTAAACATTTAGCTGTTTTTATTTACAACAGAATACAAGGCTTTATTCCATGACACCCATTTATAGAGTGTTATTTTAAGTAATCTGTGCCTTAAAAAGACTTTCGAATAATTTCACAGTTTACCATGATCTTAATCATATTAATATATAAGCTAATTCATATCAAATTCAAAACTCAAATTTACAGGAGAAATAAAGCAAGTAATACTTTGGGACATTTGCATTATTTTGATATGAGGTGACATAGCTTTTGCCAGGTATATCTAATTACTTCATGGATTTAGTTTTTGACCAATCATGAATTCACTACTATTTTTATATGTTTTTTTTTGTTTGTTTTAACAGAACATAAAGGAACAAGAAGGGAATTCAGAAACTATGATAAACCCTGGCAGTTAAATGCAAAGAAGCCTAAAAAGTCAAAAAGCGACCTTGCTGTGTCTAATATTTCTCCACCATCACCAGAATCAAAATCATGTAAGGAAGTTTGTCATTCATATATTACTTAATGTATGTAAGTGTGTGTTAGTAAAATGAAGAAAAGGTAAGAATTGAAGCGAAACTTTTTATCTGATATTCTGGCTATTCTAATGAATTTCACATTTGTTTCAGCATTAGCATTGAGCTTTATTTATATATAGCTACTCACTCATATTCTCAAGCATGTGTAATCGATTTAGATCCTTTTGAGTACAGTATTCTTTTAAGAATGTAAACTGCGTGGAGCAGGTCCCTTGCCTCTCATGAACACTTGCAGTGTTTTATCACGTTCAGAGCAATACCAACCCTACATTTAATAAAGGACATAAAAGCAAATTAAATATTTTAGAGGGAAAGCAAAGAAGATTTCTGTTCAAAACATTTAACAAAATTTAAAAAAAATCCTTCACCCAGGATCTCTCTGAAGCCCTACCCATTTATTACTGAAGCTTGTATATTTATTCTCTCCCACGATGAGAAGTACCCCTTCTCTCTCAATGTCTCTCCTCCTTTCCCACTGCCTTTCCAGCCACTAAGTTTTTCCAGTGCTCTGTTACCACCACATACGCATAAACACGTCATGTAGCTTAGGATCTTGTAGCAAGTCAGTTATTCTTGGAAGACAAGAGAGCTTGAAAGCTGTTCTTACACATCAGTTTCTTGTGGTTGTTACAGAGTGAGGTGTTTGATTTTAATTTAAACAGGAAAAGGAAAAGGTAGAAAATACTTACTTTTGTTTGAAAAATTTGAAAAATCATTATGTGCTAACTGGAATCTGAATTTGGGTCATTTGTGAAAATGACTGAAATTAACTCCTTGAGTTTCTGTATTTATATAGTGGTACTCATAAAAAGTATTTTATAAACCACAAAGTTCTTGTGAGAATTATGTGAAGTACTACAAACTACAAATGTTCTTTTAAAATTATGATTGTAGCTAAATTATCCTGCTTCACCAGTTTGGTTTATAAAATTTGGTCCCAACATTTAAAAAAATATACAAGTTTAAAATTAAATGTGTTGTTCACAACCATATTCCCAGTAATGTCCAGTACAGTTCCTGGCTCAATTAATAAGTATTCAATGAAAAAAATGTAAAGGAATAAATGAAAAATGAAATCAATCAGTTTTCAGTCTCACATTTCCCTTTCTATCCTTGGAAATGTCTTTCTGTCTGTCTCTCTCCCCTTCTCCCAATGATAAATCCATAACCCTAGGGGCTTATTTTAAAGGGCTGAGTCCTGGATCGCATCACCTTGAGGGTAGGATGCTGTAAGGCCTTTCATTTTGCAGAGCCTTTGCTATTTATGGGGTGCTGTGTAGCCACAAAATGTTGCTGGTGGGCTGGCGTCTGATATCTTTTCCTGTTCAGGTGACCTGCTCTCAACCTCTGGTTCCATTGGACTGTTAGCTCTTTAAAGGAAATTAATAACAGAGTATCATGAATGTTTGATGATGTATGTAGAGATAGTATATAGGATTCAGAGTTATTGATTGGAAATATATTGTTGAAACATAAATTATTCCTGAAGTAATAGAATATCTTTTGAACATAGACCATGGTAAGTTAAAGCTGTATATTGTAATATGTAAAGCACCACTAAAAAGAAGCACAAAAAGGCATAAATAAAAAGTTAATAAATTTATTAAAATAGGATGCCCCAAATTTTTTGATTTATTCTCCCAAAACAAAGGCAAGAAAAGAGGAGCAGAGAAATAAATAACAATCTCCTATTGAAATAAGTACAATCCCTATCCAAAATCTAGCAGGTATTTGACCCATGGAAATTGACAGTATTATTTTAAATTGATTTGGAAAGGGAAAGAACCATGATTATCTAAAGCAATCTTGAAAAACATGAAGTAGTTTGGAGAATTTACCCTACCTGACTTCAAGTCTTATAAAACTACAGTTATCAAGACAGTGTGATTTTGGTGAAAGGATGGACAAATAGATCAATTAAATTTAATAAAGAGTCTAAAAATAGACCTACGTATGCGGTCAAATGATTTTCCACAAGAACATCTAAGCAATACAGTAGGAAAAGAAAAATCCCTTCAACATTGGACATTCATATGGAAAATACACACAAGTTGATCCCTACCTTAATTCATACTGAAAATCAAACTGAGATGGGTCATAGACTTAAAGATGGAAACAAAAACAATGAAACTTCTAAAATAAAACATACAAATATAACTTTGTGACCTTGGAGAGGCAAAAAAGTTTTAGAGATGTTCTAGTTACCATGGCTTCATAACAAATCACTCTAAAATGCTTTTTTTTAGGTTAAATTAGCATAACAAAAATTAACCATTTTAAAATGTACAATTCAGTGGCATTTAGTACATTCAAAATACTGTGCTACTGTAACCTCTTTCTAGTTCCAAAACATTTCATCATCAGAAAAGGAAACTCTGTAACAAACAGTCACTCAACATTTCTACCTCCCACCAGCCCCTGGGAACTTGCTTTCTGTTTCTGTGAATTTACCTATTTTGGTTATTTCATATTAATAGAATCATATAATGTGTGAGCTTTCTGTGTTTGGCTTATTTTACCCAGCATAATATTCATGTTTTCACGGTTCATTCCCATTGCAGCAGGTATCAGAACTTCATTCCTTTTTTCTGGCTAAATAACATTCCATTGTATAGATATACCACATTTTGTTTATCCATCCATCTATTGTAGGGTATTTTGGTTGTTTCTACATTTTGCTATCATGAATCGTGCTGCTATAAACATTCATGCTCAAGTAACTGTTTGAACACTCATTATCCATTATTTTGAGTATATACCTTGAAGTAGAATTGCTGGGTCATGTTGTATGTTTAAACTTTTGGGAGAACTGCCAGTTGTTTTTTATGAAGGCTGTACTATTTTACATTCCCACCAGCAATGTAAGAGGTTTTCAGTTTCCTCACATTCTCACCAACATTTGTTTTTTTCTATTTATAACAAAAATATTATACCATCCAAATGGGTATGAAGTGGTATCTCATTGTTGTTTTGATTTGCATTTCTGTGATAACTAATGATGTTGAGCATCCTTTCATGTTCTTCTTGGCCATATGTATATCTTCTTTGGAGAAATATCTATTCAGGTCCTTGGTTCATTTTTTAAAGTAAGTTGTTACCCTTTTTTTCCTTGAGTTTCAAGAGTTCTTTATATATTCTAATCCTACACCCTTATCAGATATATGATTTACAGATATTTTCTCTCATTCTGTAGATTGTCTTTTCACTTTCTTGATAGTATTCTTTGATATGCAAGTTATTAATTTTGATGAAGCCCAATTTATCTATTTCTCTCTCTGTCTCTTTTTTTTTTTCTTGTGCTTTTGGTGTCAACCCTTGCCTAATCCAAGACCATAAAGATTTACCCCTATGTTTTCTTCTAAGAGTTTCATAGTTTTAGTTCTTAAATTTAGGTCTTTGATTCATTTTGAGCTAGTTTCTGTTTATGATGTAAGGTAGGGGTCTAAATTCATTCTTTTATATGTGGATATTGAGTTGTCCATTTGTTGGACAGCGTCATTTGTTGAAAATACTATTTTTTACTCATTAAATGATGGTCTTGGCACCCTTGTCGAAAAGCAGTTGACAATGAATGTATTTATTTCTAGACTCTCAGTTCTATTTCACTATTCTATATGCCTATCCTTATATAAGTACCACACTATTTTTATTACAGAAGCTTTATAATGAGTTTTAAAATTGGAAAATGTGAGTACTTGACCTTTGTTTTTCTTTCTCAACATTATTTAGGCTATCCAGGGTCCTTTGCAATTCCATATGATTTTTAGGATCAGCTTTTCCATTTCTGCTAAAAAAGGTCATCGAGATTTTAATAGGAAATACATTCTGTTAATAGATCATTTGGGGATTATTGTGATCTCAACATTGTTAAGGATTCCAATTCATGAACATGGGATGCCTTTACATTTATTTGTCTTCTTTAATTTCTTTGAACAGTGTTTTGTACTTTTCAGTGTACTAGACTAGCACCTTCTTGGTTAAGTTTATACCTAAGTATTTTATTCTTTTGTATGCTATTGTAAACGGAATTGTTTCTTATTTTCTTTTTCCAATTGTTCATTGGTAGTGTTTAGAAATACAACTGATTTTCAAGTATTGATCTTATATCCTGCAACTTTGCTGAGCTTGTTATTAGCTGCAACCATGTTTTTGTGGATTCTTTAGGCTGTTCTGCATATAAGTTCATGCCGTCTGCAAGTAGAGATAGTTTTCCTTTTCCTTTTCCAATTTGAATGCTGTTTATTTCTTTTTCTTGCCTACTTGGTCTGGATAGAAATTTTAATAGTATTGAATAGAAGTGATGAAAACAGGCATCCTTTCTTGTTCCTCATCTTAAGGGGAAAATTTTATTATTTTACTGATCTACGGGGTGTTAGCTGTGAGTTTTTCATAAATGTCTTCTATTATATTGAAGACAGTCCCTTCTACTCCTAGTTTATTGGGAGCTTTTATTATGACAGAATGTTGAATTTTGTCAGAAGCCTTTTTCTCCATCAATCAAAATAATCATGCATTTTAAAATTGATTATATTAACATAATTATTACACCGATTATTTTCTTATGTTAAATAACTTTTGCGTTCATGGATAAATCCCACTTGGTCATGATGTTTAATCCTTTTTTTTATGAGTTCACTTATTAGTTTTAGTTTTTATTGCATGGGAACAGCTTATAAATACTTTTTTAAATTTGATTTTTATTTTATATAGGGTATAGTTGATTTGCAGTGTTGTGTTAGTTTCAGGTGTCCAGCAAAGTGATTCAGTTATATATATACATATGTCCATTCTTTTTCAGATTCTTTTCCCATATAGGTTATTACAGAATATTGAGTAGAGTTCCCTGTGCTATACAGTAGGTCCTTGTTGATTATCTATTTTATATATAGTAGTGTGTATATGTTAATCCCAAACTCCTAATTATCCCTCCCCCCACCTTTCCCCTTTGGTAACCATAAGTTTGTTTTCCAAGTCTGTGACTCTGTTTCTGTTTTGTAAATAGTTCATTTGTATCATCTTTTTAGATTCCACATATAAGTGATATCGTATGATATTTGTCTTTCTCTGTCTGACTTACTCAATTTAGTATGATCATCTCTAGGTCCATCCATGTTGCTGCAAATGGCATTATTTTATTCTTTTTAATGGCTGAGTAATATTCCATTGTATATATGTACCACATCTTCTTTATCCTTTTCTCTGTCGATGGACACTTAGGTTGCTTCCATGTCTTGGCTATTGTAAATAGTGCTGCCATGAACATTGGGGTACATGTATCTTTTCGAATTATGGTTTTCTGTGGATATATGCCCAGGAGTGGGAATGCTGGATCATATGGTAGCTCTATTTTTAGTTTTTTAAGGAACATCCATACTGTTCTCCGTAGTGGTTGTACCAATTTACATTCCCACCAACAGCGTAGGAGGGTTCCCTTTTCTCTACACCCTCTCCAGCACTTACTGTTTGTAGATTTTTGTTGATGGCCATTCTGACCAGCGTGAGGTGATACCTCATTGTAGTTTTGATTTGCATTTCTCTAATAATTAGCGATGTTGAGCATCTTTTCATGGGCTTTTTGGCCACCTGTATGTCTTCTTTGGTAAAATGTTTATTTAGATCTTCTGCCCATTTTTTAATTGGGTTGTTTGTTTTTTTGATGTTGAACTGCATGAGCTGTTTGTATATTTTGGAGATTAATCCCTTGTCGGTAGCTCTGTTTGCAAATATATTTTCCCATTCTGTGGGTTGTCTTTTTGTTTTCTTTATGGTTTCCTTTGCTGTGCAAAAGCTTTTAAGTTGAATTAGGTCCCATTTGTTTATTTTTGTTTTTATTTTCATTACTCTAGGAGGTGGATCCAAAAAGATATTGCTGTGATTTATGTCAAAGAGTGTTCTTCCTATGTTTTCCTCTAAGAGTTTTATAGTATCCAGCCTCACATTTAGGTCTTTAATCCATTTTGAGTTTATTTGTGTTTTAGAGAATATTCTAATTTCATTCATTTACATGTAGCTTTCCAGTTTTCCCAGCACACTTATTAAAGAGACTGTCTTTCTCCACTGTATGTTCTTGCCTCCTTTGTTGTAGATTAATTGACCATAGGTGTGTGGGTTTATTTCTGGGCTTTCTATCCTGTTGCATTGATCTATATTTCTGTTTCTGTGCCAATACCATACTGTGTTGATTACTGTAGCTTTGTAGTATAGCCTGAAGTCCTGGAGCCTGATTCCTCTAGCTCCATTTTCTTCCTCAGGATTGCTTTGGCTATTCATGTCTTTCGTGTTTCCATAATCCTTTTAATATGCTGCTGAATTTGATTTGCTACTATTTTGTTGAGGATTTTTTCATCTGTATTCAGAAGAGATATTGGTATGTAGTTTTCTTGTCATATCTTTGTCTTTTGTGTCAGGGCAATGCTGGCTTTATAGAATGAGTTTAGATGTATTCCCTCGTTTTCTGTTTTTTTGGAAGTGTTTGAGAAGAATTGGTGTCAGTTCTTCTTTAAATGTTTGGTAGAATTTGCCAATGAAGCCACCTTGTCCTGTGCTTGACTTTGTTGTGAGGATGTTGATCATTGATTCCGTGTCTTTACTTATTATAAATCTTTTGTTTATTCTTGAGTAGCTTTTGGTAGTTTGTTTGTTTCTAGGAATTTTTCCATTTCATCTAGGTTGTCCAGTTTATTGGCATTCATAATATTTTCTTAAAATCCCTTTTAGAAACATTTTTGTAAAGTTTGTAGATTACAGACTTGATTACATTTCTGATTTTAGTAATTTGAGTCTTTTCCCTTTTTTCTTAGTTAATCTAGCTAAAGGTTTGTTAATTTTTAAAATCTTTCTTAAGAATCAACTTTTGGTTTTGTTGATTTTCTCTATTACATTTGTATCTTCTATTTCACTTATCTCTATTCTAATATTTATGATTTACTTCCTTCTGCTAGGTTGAGTTTAGTTTGCTCTTCTTTTTCTACCTCTTTAAGGTATAAAGATCAGTTATTGGTATAAGATGTTTCTTGCTTTTTAATGTGGGCTTTACAATTATAAATTCCCATCTGAGTACCACTTTTGCTGTGTCCTATAAATTTTGGTATGTTGTGTTTTCATTTTCATTTGTCTCAAGATATTTTCTAATTTCCTTTAGGATTTCTTCTTTCACCCATTGGTTGTTTAAGAGTGTGTTGTTTAATTTTCTCATGTTTGTGAATTTTCTGGTTTTTCTTTTTCTTTTTCTTTCCAATTCATTCCATTGTGGCCAGAGAAGATACTGTTATGATTTAAATATTTTAAAACATATTGAGACTTATTTTGTGGCCTGACATATGGTCTATACTAGAGATTGTGCCATGTGCACTTGGAAGAAGAATATGTATGGCTGTTATTCTGTGTATTTTTCTCTATATGTCTATTAGATCTAATTGGTTTATAGTGTTGTTCAAGTACTCTGTTTTCTTATTGATCTGTTTAGTTGTTCTATCCATTATTGACAGTGAAGTATTAGAGTCTCCAACTATTATTGTAGAACTCTATACCCTCAGTTACGTCAGTGTTTGATTCATGTATTTGGGGTCTGTGTTGTTAGGTGTGTATATGTTAAATAATTGTTAAATCTTGTTGACTGATTGACCCTTTTATCAATATATGATATTCTTTGTTTTGTAACAAGTTTTGTCTTAAAGTCTGTTTTGTCTGTTACTAGTATAGCCACCCCTGCTCTCTTTGGTTTCTGTTTTCATGGAATATCTTTCAATCATTATTTCTTCAAATATTCTTTCTTCTCCTTTTTGGGACTACCATTAGGTGTATGTTGGTACATTATACAAATTGATAAAATAAGAAAAGTCATATGACATCTCAAATAATACTTGAATGGTATTTGATAAAATTTTACATCAATTTCTTACTTTAAAACAAAACTAAATAAAAGGCCTTTTAGAATAAAAGGATATTTTCTTAACTGAAGTATTGTCTGGCAGAAACATTTATGTAATATATATAAAAAGTTTTCTAAGTGATTGTTCTCAAAAGGAAAAAAGACAATAATATTAAGTCATTAACTTTCATATGCGGTAAATATCATTAACATTCATTAAAAACATCTCTATTGCTAAAGCTTACTTAAAAATAGATACTATATATTAATTAGGCCAGTGAAGAACAAAATAACCTGTTAGCCTATCCAATAGATTGTGAGCTCCTGTAGAATGTCATCCCCATGAGGGCAGGGAATTTTGTTACATTTATTCCCACTGGTTTACTCCCAGAACCTAGGACAGTGCTTTGTGCTATATACAAATGAGTGAATAAGTGAATAAATGAGAATTTAAGGATTAATTAGGGCTAAAATGTGTCCTAGTCTCATGAGATAACAGTTTAGAAGCTGTGCATTTTCAGTTAACAAAAAAGCACCTTACACAGTGCAAGCTGGTATAGGTACAAAGATCTGCAAGATAATATTATGTTTTTAATTTTCAATTTTGATTTGTCATAGAGGAAAAATAATGACAAATAGGGTTCGATGAAGTTTTTTCCTTTGTGGTTCAAGCATTTCTACTGTTTACCTGGTGGAGTGGTGGTTCTGGTGGAGTGGTTGAGGATGATGAGTAGGGTCTTGGCAGGAAGAACCAGCAGAGCATTTGTCTGTCAATCCCTTGTGCATGATAGTGTGCACTGATTCTTTTATAACTATTTCAAATTTGTGATCCAGATGAGAAAATTGAGGTAAGTACGTTAGCTTCAGTTAAAACCAAAAACTAAAACCAGTCCTCAGTAATTTTATTTATGCTTTTGTATTCGGGGGAGGATTTCTCATTTATTTTTTAATGTTGCATTTAGCACAGCATATACAAAGAGGAATAGCTGTATATTTGCTAAAATTTTAGGAAAGAAATGAAAAGACCATGCATATGTATAGAAAACACTAGTTAACATAGATACAAGAGAATGAAGATGGCAAAACAATGTCTGAAAAATCATAATATGGAAATGCAGAAGGCAGGAGACATGAAGTAATAAATTCACTGTTATCAATTTTAGGTATATCTATAGTACTGGGAAACCTCCTGGCATATTTCAATGAAAGTATGGGAGAAACTTTCAGGAAAGAATATTAGCATTTATTAAATTTTAGAAAACAGAGTTGAAAGATGTGAATAATTGAAATTATTTTGGTTTCAAAGAAATAGATAGATAGTATCTCAAAAGTCATTTGGAGGAAATGGTAAATTTATTATTTAACCCACAGATGGAAATTATTGGTGGAGGTATCAGTGAGTCAGAATTTGATTAATATAATAAAGAATTGTTCAAAATAGGCCCTGTTCAATATACAGTCGGCTGTTTTGTGAAGTAATGACCTCTTTATGAATGAACGGAGCATGCCCATCTACACGGTGCTGTGGGTGGGCTCCTGCTTTGGGGGTGAGTTTTGTCTCAGTGATGTTATAGGTTGTCCCTAATCTCAGATTCTTTCACCTCATATGGGTCATATTATGTTGTTTATATTGTTCTGCTGTTCTCCGTGCCTCCTGAGGATATTTTTTAGAAAATGTATTTAAACTGTAGCCCTGAGTTTTAATACTAAGTATGACCTAAGCAAGGTTTTTTGTTTTGTTTAATATTTATTTATTTATATTTATTTTGGCTGCACTTGGTCTTAGTTGTGGCATGCGGGATCTTCGCTGCGGCGTGCAAACTTAGTTGCGGCATGCATGTGGCATCTAGTTCCTCGACCAGGGATCGAACCCGGGCCCCCTGCACAGGGAGCGTAGAGTCTTACCCCCTGGACCACCAGGGAAGTCCCTCAAGGTTTTTAATCCATCAGGAACCTTTAGAGATTCTCATCTGGAGACTGTGTACTGGGCTGATGACTTCCCAAATCACCTTCCATTATTTACCGAAACATCTTTTGAAATTATCCAGTGTAGTTGATTAGACCATGATTATACTATGGCCTTCCTTGTCCTAGATTTGGATCCTATGATAAATTGGGTATCACATGTGTAGCAAATTGTCACAAGCTACAAAAATATAAAAATAAATTTGTCTTAGTTTCTCTCAAAAGTTGCTGAGGAAAAGAGCTTGGGTGTCATTTCATTTCTCTGTAGTGCTGCATATGACCTCCCCTAAACTCAGTAGCTTAAAACAACAATTTATAATTTCTCATGGTTCAGTGAATGGGCTGGGCAGTTCTGCTGGTCTCACCTGGGCTTGCCCACGTGGATACATTCAGGTGGAGTTCTGCAAAGGCTGCTGGGGTGGGCAGCGGGGCATGTCACATGATTATCTGGGGAGGTTGATTGGGACTGATTTTTTTTTAAAAACCTATGTTCTTATTTTTTTTAATTGATGAGATCTTAATAGGATATGGTAATTTCTGGGAAAATTAGATAATGTAATGATGCAGATTAGAGAAATTATTCAAAAAAGGTTAACAGAAGTGCCAGTAAATGTTTTGAAGGATCTGGTTCAAATACAGTTTTCTCTGTCTCCTCTTCTGAGTTTCTCTTCCCTGTGCCTGGGCTTGTCCCCCCGGGAACTCCTGGGGAATGACCTGTGGCGTAATAGCAATATGCCTGGAAGTGTTTTCGAAAACCATTGATCACAATCACTGCTTCCACTGTCCACACTTGAACACTGGTGTGTTGATGTTAGCTGACATCTCCTTCCCAGAATCCCTTAAACAAAGAAATATGGAGGAAGCAGCTGCATGTTTTTAGTTTAGATTTATTTAAATTATAGAAGTAATATTTACTTATTTTGACAATGAAAAAAATAGAGACATGTAGAAAGATAGTCTCTCTCCCTTTAGCCAGCTTAAAGTCTACTCCCTTGGAAATAGTTTGTATCTTTTCACTTCCTTTGAAATAGTTTGCATCCTTTTACATCCTTTTCTTTGTATAAACTAATATAAAATGTGTGAGTTGAATTGCTTTATAAAACTGGCTTTAAACTGTACAGTACACATTCTTAAGCAACTTGTTTCTATTATTTTAAAATGTATTATGGACATATCTCCATGCAAATAAATTCAGATCTGTGTTATACTTTTCCATAAGTGCATACCTGTACCATAGTGTGAATATGCCATAATTTATTTACTCCCCTGTTGAAGTACAGTTACATTATTTCCAGAGTTTTGCCACCACAAACTTTTTGGTGAAATAAACAAATATCGTGCACTTTCCGATAAAATAAACAACCTTGTACATATATACATAAGTATGAGTGTTTTCATTTACTTATGATAATTTACCAGACAGAATAAGATTGCTGAGTCAGAGGATCAGTATATGTTTTATTATAATAAATATTTCTGAATTACTTTTAAAAAGGTAGCAGAAAAAAATTTTCAGTAGGTTGAGACTGTCTTTCTTATAGCCTTACCATATAAACTTTTAAAAATTATTTTATTTTTATCAAAACAAAAATATATATGGTTTAAAAAGTAAATTAGTACCACAAGGCAATGGTGTCCTTCTTTTTCTCCTGTTCTGCTTTTAATGTGGAACCACTTTTAACTCTTAGATGTTTCTTTTGGTACACAGATCTACATATCTAAATATACAAGATACTTGTATAGTTCTCTTTCAGTTTTTAAATTTGAGGCATTATCTCTTGACCTCCTTCTAAGACATTGTGCTTTATACCCAGGGCCCATCACATTCTCATAGTACAGGCAGGCAGGTATTTCAGATGTTGGTTAATGTATACTTTGCATTGACTTTTTCATGATTATGTTAATTAACCTTTTTCACAGTAGAGCCATAAAGTAGCCAACTGTTAATTTGTTTCTAGAATTAATAATTGGCTTGTTTTTCTGTTTGCTTTGCTTTCTCTGTACCCATCACTAATGCTTCACCAAACCCTGCCTTAAAGTATATATTAAACACTCTCAATATGCTTAAATACATCGTGTTCTTCTGTCTTAGTTTATATTTTATACTTTATTTCATTTAAGAGGTTTTAGAGACTTCTCTCCTGTAGCCCTTTGTCCTCTTGCTCCAGTCTTTACTCTTTAGTTTCCAGACTTTTTCTCAGCTGTCTGCTGAGACCATCCTTTACTGTCATCCCAAGGCTTACCTTTTCCTTTTTCTTATGGAGGATTATCTGTTTCCTGAATCTCAAGTCTTTCCAGTTTTGGGTTCACTTATTTATTTTGGTGGAGCACCTCCATTAGGAGCTTTCTGAAAAAGAGTGCTTGCCAGATACATTTCTGGGTCCTTACAAGTATCTTGATTGATTCTTTCATTGGATATAAAATTCTAAGTTAGAAGTGATCTTCAGTTGGAATTTTGAAGGAATTTCTCCTGTGTCTTCTGGGGCCAAGCATTGCTATTGAGAAGTCAGATGACAATTTGATTTGCTATTTTTGTCCCTGAAAGCTTTTAAAGATGTTCTCTTTATTACCACTGTTGTAAAATTTTGTGATAATATGCCTTACATTATGCTGTGGACATTTTATGGATCCTTCCAATCTGAAAGGCAATTATGTTTTTACATCCTTATTATTTTGGCATTGGTCCTCCTTGATTGATGCTTTCATGTTTAAATGGTATGAAATGTCCACTTTTTTGGGGCATCTCTCTCTTCAGGGACTAGGTTTCAGTATTCTCTACCTTGCTAAATCCAGTTACCACTCAGTTCATTTTGCATCTTCCAAAAAAAAAATGTGTAGCTATTTCTTGCCTAATGATGTCTTCCCTCTTTATTCAACCAATTCTTTGATAAAAGAAAAATACCATAATGTAATTTTAGTGGGAATTTGAGGGAAAATGAAGGTAAATATAAGTATTCAGTCTTCTTTGTTTTATCAGAAGACAGCAATAATGTCTTAAAAACATTTAACTAATTGCTCATGAAGAAGGTAGCAATTATTTTTTAAGCTGCTAAAACATAATAGAAAATATACTTTGCTTGTGTTTTTCCCTGATTTATACAAATTATTAGTTTTAAATCAGCACCTGAATTTTCTTTGTTCTATAAACACTGTCACACTTCCTTACTTGTTCAGTTAAAACATTTCTTAAAACCCAGCTTCATAACTTCCCCTCTGTTTGCTCACAAGAAAACCATTTCCAAACATTTTTATTCTGTACACTGATCTTGATACAGTCTTTCACATAATGATGAATAGTAAGTTTTTATCATTATGTAGCATGCTTATGAAGTAATCATTTTTTTTAAACATAGTGCCAAGGTCAGTAGATCATCCTAAGTGGAATTGGAGGACTAAACCAGAAAGCCGTGATTTTGATGAATTGAACCACATCCTTCAAGAGAGCAAGAAACTGGGAAAAGCCCTTGAGAATCTCTCTCGAAGTAAGTTCATTTACTTCATTATAATTGGAATTCCTAACCAATATTAAAGTAGAAACATTCGTTAGTATTACCAGTAACATATTTCCAACATCCTCATTATAATTCCATGAGAGGTTGAGGAGTTCTAAGAGCGTGAGATGGGAAATGAGGACTGATCTTGCATGTTCCAGGGATTCGTGGGAAGACTAGTTTATATAGAGTAGGAGGGGCTATAGACCCCCTCCCCACAATGGCTGTTTGATTCCAGTCTCTCTACAAGGTCTTTGTTCGTTACCCAGGTGAGCTGTACACCTAATGGTACCTTACTCATTCTTCTCTTTTGAACCCTGTTGTTCTGTGTCATCCCAGTTAATGCATGTACCTGTTTCTTCCATGACCTTCTGATGTCTCTAAACTTCTTAAGGATATTGACTGGACCAGATTCTTCTTAGAATCCTCTCAGAACCTAGCAACATACCTTTTTGTAAAAGCAATGATCTGTAATCCTAGGGCCTGGGTCAGAAGTTTTGCTCTGCCACCTATGAGGTGAATAACATTACGTAAATCATTAAACCTGTACGAGCCTTGGTTCTCTCATCTCCAGATCAGGAAGACATGATTCTGTGTCCCTCTTCTGATAGGTGAGAAGGTTTGAAATGATATGTTTCAAGTAAAAACTTTTAAATGTTATTGTTGTGAGAGTAGACAAATATTTTGATTTGATAAATGCATTCTATGTATGTAGAAATACATATGTACTTTATGGTTTTAGTAGTGAGTTCAAGGTATTTCTATCTTTCTCTGGTTCTAAAGTAGTTCTCAATTTTAAAAATTAGGCACCTTTAGATGAATACTAATGCTATAGCCTCACTAAAATGTTCTTCTGGTATTATGGAATATTAAAGATTCTTAAATGGAAAATAGAACACTAGCAAATTCTAGTAGATTATATTTGAGGATCAGTATGTTTTTTAAAATAGCATAATGTTACTAGTTTCATGATATTTTTTAAAGTTAGAAATTTCCCTTGGTATATTTTGGGAAAAGTTTATATATATATGTGTGTGTGTGTGTGTGTGTTTATATATTGTATTATACTGTAATTATATATTTATATACTATATTTTATTGTATTACAATTTTATAGAGAGAGAGAGATTTAGTTTTTTCATACTTCTTAATTTATAATTCACTAGAGCCTTTTTTATTAGACTTTTGTGCAGTGAACCTGTCTTAGAAGTTAACTTGACTTATGATAGGGTCTCGTAATTTTGCCATTAGTAGAAACTCTTTGGTTGGGATTCAAGAAAATCCTGCTTTTGTCTAGATTTACTATTGGAGCAAATAATGATAAAGTGAGTTTTCAGCTAATTAATACGTTCATGAAAAGAACCTTACCTACCAATATGTCAAAGGCTTTATGTGTGTATATGTATGTATGTCTTACCCCTTTGGTCAGAGTCTGTGGCTTTTTATAGACTCTCAATTTATCTATAAACGTGAGTTTAAAAAAAGATTGAAGAAAATGCCCAATTATTACACATCTTCACTTATAGTATTAGTCAATTTTTGTCCTTTAAAACATGACATCTACCTTTTAAACACTTGTTATATCATTGTTAATTTGTAAGAAAGCATTTGACTACTAACTAAAACTTTTAAATAAAGGAGTCTGATGCACTTGCCCAGATCTGTAGCAGACGCGTCAAGGTTCACGCTGTGGTCTGTCCCAGGAAAACCTAGCCTTAGATGGGGGCTCGCAACTGAGTCGTCTGAGCAGAAGCGAGTGGGAGCTATGACAGGGGCTCATTTGACTCAGGCAGGGAAGTCTGGAGAAATAAAATGGCTGGGGTAGCGGTTGATCAGGAGAGTAGAAGAGATGCAGGTTTGGGACATTACTCTTGGGACAGGGTCAGGGCCAGAGAAGTTGTTGGGTGAGTCCGTAGCTTGGCCAGAGTACGGTGTAACATTCAGTGTCTATGTATATGATGTATATGATGGAGAGCTGTTTTTGGCTTCATTGATTGTTTTAAGGGGGCTCTGTTTTTTGTGGCAGTAGTGGTGGTGTTTATGTGGCATAAGAGAGCAGTTGGTCACACGGGGGGGGGTCGCTCATTTCTCTGTATAAGTTTTTTGAGTCTCTCTTGGAACAAGATGCTACTTTCTTGGATGACTTGAGTTTCTGTGATTTTCGCTGAGATTTAATATTAACGTCTTGTCTTAGGCCCAGCATGTATCTAACTACTCAGTTATCAGTTCACCTGAGATGGTGATTGTAAATGAGTAGAAATTCAGCCTTATCATTTACTATGTTTATGTACTGATCTCGCTGCCCAGAATTGAGCTATTTAATCTCAAACTGTTCTTCCATCTTCCTGAAGGAGGATGTCGTTCATTCTTGTTTGATATTGTTTGACTCTTATAATGGCTGTGGCTTGGTAAGTCTTTCTCTAATCTAATGGTAACTTTATTAACCATTGTTTTATTTACTAGGAAGACTTAGGGAATGGACTCTTTTCTCCAGTTATAGTCAAAAGGAGTGTTCATTGTCTTGTTATTGTGGACCTTTTTCTCCTGTGTCACAGGAAAGGTTGAAAGTTTTTAGTGATCTCCTAATTTTCATACAGTCTCTGATAGAATTCTCTCTGGCAGGGTTGGTCTTTGCTTTATCTTAATTTTACTTTCTAAAAGATGTTACATACTTTTAAAGTATTTGTTATTTAGTTGAGAGTGACAGCAAAAAATCGTTTATATCCCTCAAAATGGTAGAATTATCTCATCTCTACAGCTGTCAACTTATGCAGACTGTACCATGCTGTCTTTCTGGCTTTTTGCAAACCTCTCGATGTAATGCTTTATCTTAAAGTCAGTCATGAACTGTGACACTCCTCGTGCTGTGATTCTGTCCTCAAGGTATACGTGTTAGAATAACTTCAGTGGCTTGGAATAATGCCAGTTATTAGTTTTGTGACCTTGGGAATCTTTCTTAACCTCTCTGTGTTTCTGTCACCTTTACTGTAAAATTGCAATCATCATGGTACTATTTCTGAAGGTTTTGTGACTATCACATGAGATGCTGTATCTAAAGTGCTTGATATGGTACCTGGTATGAAATAATTGCTAATTCAATGTTAGATATAATATTCAGTTTCTATTACTGTGTAACAAATTACCACAAACTTAGCAGCTTTAAAGAGTACAGATTTATTATTTTACGATTTCTGTGCCTCAGGAGGATGGGTGCGGGTCAGCTGGGTCCTCTGCTCAGGGTCTGGGCAGGCTGAAATTAAGGTACCGGCTGGGGCTGTGATCTCTCCTGGGCTTGGGGTCTTCTAAGCTCATTCTTGTTGTTGGTCACATTCAGTGCTTGCTCTTGCAGCACTACGATCCCTGTTTTCTCACTGGCTGTTGGCCAGGGGTTCTTAGACCATTCTCAGGTCCTTGCCTTGTGGCCTCCTCCTCTCAAAACAACAATGCACTATTTCTTCTTTGAAGCCACTGGGGAGCATCTCTCTGAAGCTTTGCCTCATCTGATTAGGTCAGGGCCACCAGGATAATCTCCCTTCTGATTTACTTAGTCAGCTGTTTAGTAACCAAATCAGGAGAGTGATACCCTTTCATCTTCAGTGGTCCCACCATGCAGACTCAAAGGGAAAGGACTGCACAGGTGTGTATCTTGGGAGCCGTCCTAGACTTCTGCCTGCCACAGATACTATTAGTGTTATTACTGTTTATCCCTAACAGCCTATAACATGCTTCAGCTGAGTGCTGCCCAACAGAAGTGTAATACGAGCCACATGTGTGATTTTATATGTTCAAATAGGCACATTTCAAACAAGGAAAAAGAAACCTGTAAAATTAATTTTAATAAAATATTAACCCAGTATATCTAAATTATTATCAGTTTAATTTGTATTCCATACAAAAATTATTACTGAGGCATTTTATGTTCTTTTCCTTTCATACTGAGGCTTCAAAAATCTGGTGTGAATTTTATCCCACAGCACACCTCAGCATGGACGAGCCATGTTTCGAATGTTCATTAGCCATATGCGTGGCTCCCATGTTGAACACCAGAGCTCTACCTAATGTTAAAACAAACACACACAAAAGCCCTTCTCTTGAGGTCGAGTTACCTCAGACAGAGGTACAACAGAATTCCTTCTTCCTCTTTCATCCAAAATTTCAAAAAGAATAGTTACCACGCATGGTCTCCACCAGCTCATCTTCCTCTCACCCCTCAGTGTAGTTACATAATTGCACCCGTCATTCTACTGAGACCTTTCTCACTATGGTCACCAATTGAATCCAAGTTGTCAAACTGAATGAACACTCTTGCTCATCTTACAAAATTGCTCTGGTAGTTTTAACACCGTTGATTACTTTGTCTGCCTTCAAACTCTCCGATCTTTGAGTTTCTGGGACTTGGCCCTCATTTGATCGTCTTTGGATGCTCTCCACATCACATCTTGTAGGTTTCATTCTGACACTTCTCTTTCTTTCCCGCCGCTATGAATGCTGTTCCCACAGTTCATTCTCTGCCTCTGTTCTTTCAAATGCTGTGTCCAGCCTTATCCTCCCTCATAGATTTAATTATCACCCCTACACAGCTAACTCAGATAAGTGTATTTCCCATCCAGACTGTGTATGCTTTTATACAAGATGGTGGATATCGCACTGCCATGCTAGATTCAATATATCTAAGTAGATCATACCTCCTTCTTTACAGTGACCTTTCTTCTTCATGCTTTGTCTCAGCTGTTGGCATCTTCAGTTACTGGTTCAGCCAGGCTGGAGCCCTTCTAGACTCGTCTTTCTCCCTAACTGTTAATAATTAATTTCCAAGTGTTGATATTTTCCCTCTATCTTGGGTATGATTTTCTTCTCTGCCACATTAGCACCCTCTAATTCACGCTCAGCACCACTGACCAGACCATTGGTTTATCCATTTAACATGTTCCATTTTGTTTCATTTCATTCCTGCCCCATGACAGAAAAAACAGGTGCAGTCCCTGCTCATGTTGAGCTTGTGGCTGGAGGGATTACCATGACCTTAAGTTAGGCGAGTCTTATGGCCAAAATCTCTGTGGCTTAATACAGTATAAGTATTTAGTCACTCCATATAGTGTTCCAGGGTTGCAGACAGTTCTATCCTGTTATTCTACTATCTTTAGCACCTGATCCAAGGGTCCTGAAAGCAGAAGGAGACAATAGAGGATTATGGGGGTGGTTTCTAATGCCTAGAGGCGGAAGTGCTCACGTTACATCACCCGCGTTCTACAGCTGACTGCAAGGGGGGCTGGGGAATGTAGTCTAGCCTGTGAGGCCAGGAGAAATGCGGAAATAGTTTGAAGCATGAATAACCATTCCTGTCCGCACTCTTGTTTCTCTGTATCTCCAAACAGCCCTCACTGCAGTCAGTGGGATGGGATCTAGAGTGAAGACCTGACACCACTTGTTGCAGACATTCAAGGGCTCCTTAAAACCTCATAGAAGGTGCTCCATGCTCTGACCCTTAGTCATGTGTCCAGTAGCACCTCTCATGACTCATCATCGGGCCACTTGCGCACCAGTAACAGGGAAGTTTTTCACACTCACTGATGTTTCCCCATTTCATGTATTTGCTTACGCTGTGTCTGTACCCTGAAATCACACCCCCACTTGCCCCAAGCTAATTTCTGCTCCTCTCTTTAGCCTCAGCTCGAATGCCACTTGATGATTTAGTGCTGCTGTCTTCCTGTGGAATGGATCTGGTACCCCTCCTTTTGCGCTTCCATGCTTTTCTCTGTACGCGCTTAAACGCTGTGATCTGCTTTCACAGCCCTCTGAACTCTGAGCTGCGGGGAGTCCAGGGGCACCTGGACTCTCCAGCATGTAGCGCAGTGATCAGCGCATAATTCAGTCACAATTCGCTGGGCGAGTGCCCCCTCTGCTTCCATTTCTTCCTGGTCCGTCTTCTCTGTGACCCCTCCCTTACTCTTTCTTCACTGCAGATCTACCTCCTGCTTCTCTAAGTGTGGGCCTTTGATGTCATATTACATAGGTTTTGGTTTTTATATATTTGATTTGTTTGCTGAGATCTTTGGCTTTAACTGTGGCCTGTCTATTAAATTAAACAGCCAGGTAAGCAAGTAGGAGCCCAAGGCTTTTCTGAGCCTAAGGCTCTTGCTGCTTTTGGCAGTTTTCTGTGAAGGAAGGCAATGATAGGATGAGTATCTTTAGTCCATTTAGACATTGGTCTACAGATTGTAGTTCATGTGAAACACCGGCTGGAGCTTTTCCGAGGAAAAAAGCCCAGCTGTTGGGAGAACAGAGGACAGATGTTTATGCTCTGTGACTGATAATAGCCATCTGGACTCAGCCAAGAAAAAAATAACAGATGACTTTTTTTAGTTCAGCAATCCTGAACATCCCCCAAAAGTCTTTTCTGACAAACAGCCTGAGGAGTTAGAGAATAATAGCCTCTGAGTGAAAATGGAAGCAGATGATGTGGTAATTGTTTGTTCATTGCATGCAGACCTCAAGTTTACCTTTCAGTAGGAGAGATAGTTGTGAAAAGCAGAATTTCAAAGCCTTGTAAGGAGACTTGTGGGAGCCTTCAACAAGGAGGTTTAGGGCCAACGTGGTGAAGAATATATCTGAGTAGAGTCTATAAGGATAAAAAGATAAAGCTAAGGTAAAAGGAGAGTGAAGATGTGTCATGAAGTGGGAGGTTCCTGGCAGAAAAGCATGTGTGTAAAAAGAAGGAAGAAAATTCACAGAAAAATCTCAGAGAAAGAAGAAAATTTTGTATTGTTGATGCATTAAGGATGAAGTGAGTAATAAAGTCAACGAAGGTGGAAGTCTAGGTGGCAGGGGAGTCAGGGGGTGCAGATGATCCTGTGTGTTTGCACGATCACTCTGGTGCCCCGTGGAAGATGGAATTGATACGGTTCATGTCTCAGGGCAAAAACCAGATGAAGAGAGCCTGAAATAGCGCGGTAGCTGTGGGATAGAAACGAGGGAACGGTGTACGGCAGGCACTGGTGCCGGGCCGCGGCCTGTTGGCAGTCAGGCTGCACGGCAGGAGGTGAGCGGCGGGCGAGCGAGCGAAGCTCCATCTGCCGCCCCCCCCCCCCCCCCGGCGCTAGCATTACCGCCTGAACCATCCCTGCCCGCCCCCCGCGTCCGTGGACAGATTCTTCCATGAAACCAGTCCCTGGTGCAAAAAGATTGGGGACCGCTGGTTTAAGAAGCGTAGAAGGGCTTCCCTGGTGGCGCAGTGGTTGAGAGTCTGCCTGCCAATGCAGGGGACACGGGTTCGAGCCCTGGTCTGGGAAGATCCCACATGCCGCGGAGCAACTAGGCCCGTGAGCCACAATTACTGAGCCTGCGCGTCTGGAGCCTGTGCTCCGCAACAAGAGAGGCCGCGATAGTGAGAGGCCCGCGCACCGCGATGAAGAGTGGCCCCCGCTCGCCGCAACTGGAGAAAGCCCTCGCACAGAAACGAAGACCCAACACAGCCAAAAATAAATAAATTAATTAATATTAAAAAAAAAAAAAGAAGTGTAGAAGATTATATGGTTACGGCTCGTTTATATGAAAGAGGTGTGAGGATAAAGAGAGAATGATGTGCTTAGATTGTTTTATTGTTTGGTTTTGTTTATAATCAAGGTGGCTGGGTGCTGCCTGTGCCTCAGCTAGGAATTCAAGAGGGTTTGAGGGTGGAGGAGGAATGTTGTTTCGAACACCTTTGGTACATCCCAATGGTGTGGATAGCCCTCCTCTGTTCCCAGCAGTCAAGTGTGTGTGTGTGTGTGTGTGTGTGTGTGTGTGTGTGTGTGTAAATTGCCTATTTGGAGAAGAAATTTGATTAGGGATATAGATACAGGAATCTTTAGTATATAGGGGAAAAGAGCCCTCCCCCAAACACATACCATCGACATTTGAGATACAGGTAGCAAAGTGATCTAGTTGACACTGAAAAGGAATTTTCGGACAGGTAGGGTGAAAACCAAGGTAGAATGCTTTCAAAAAATCAAGGCGAGAAAATATTTCAGAAAATCTAGCTGTCCGAAGTGGCAGATAACTTGGTTAAAAAAAAAAAGATGGGAAACGTATTCTTTGTGTGTGCAGCCGTCTCCAAGCTGTGCCTCCATTGTTTCCCGCAATGGGATTCATAATAGGAAAAGCTGGAAATTAAGTACCTTTTATTAGAGAAAGAAAAATGGATAAAGAAATCATGGTACATTCACACAATGGTATACTTTATAGTCATTAAAAATGATACTGTAGAAAATATTTACTAATATAAAAATATAGTTTTCTACAAAAAGCTGATAACAAAATAGTATGTTTGCCTTTAATTTTGTTCTATATATGCATATAGAGGCATACAGCATTTGTACGTATGCCTATATACGCTCAAAAAATTATTTGGAAGAATTCACAGGAAACTGTTATCATTATTTATGAGTGGAGACTTGTTTTCCTTTTCCCTTTATTATATTTTCTATTTTGTCCTGTGATAAATATGTATCGGTTTGACCAAATGAAATAAAACAGGCTTTTGGCAAAAGGAAGAATCGGGGTAATCTGTCTTTACATTCTGATATCATTGGGATTTTTTCCAATAGGGAGTCAGACTTTGGAAAATAGCTACTTCCAGTTTATACCGTATGAATTTTCTGATCTACTCTCATGAAATGAATTACATTGACTAAGCTGTAAAGAATCGTGAAAATTTGCTACTTTCATTTCTCTTAGCTACAACCTGATTCTAACTCTAGGGCTAGCCTGATGCCTGGGAAAATGGAAATCTTGGTGGGGCAGGTGGCTCCTGTTTACTTGATCTAGGACAGCTCGGAATGTGAGAACTGTTTTGGAAGAAATTCCTGATACCACTGAGACCTCTTTGAGGGTTGGAATAAATGGAAAGGCCCATAAGTTGAAGGACACAAATGAAAGTATCCAGATAGGTTTTGCAGTACAGCAGAATCAGGAACCAACCTCTGATATGCCTGTGGGAGCCCTTGCCTCTTTATCTAGAAGAGAAGCTTAGTTTCCGAAGGAACTCATTTCCCCCTGTTCATTTCCAAGAATCCCACTTCTATCTGGGACACCATTGCTGCCCTAAGCCAAGCCTCTTTGGCTACTCTGAAAGGACAGTGTCTCCTGTAAGATCTCACTTGGGCTTTTAGGAAGACCATGTGATCCAGTATGCATCAAGAGTCCCGTAATCAAATCCTAGGCCTTCTTTCCTTACAACATATTGTAGCAACCCACTGTATTTTCTCTCGCATATTCTGTTCCCCACTGCTCCTCAGCTTCTATAAAATTTAAAAATATACCTTAAAATATGATGGATTTTGAGAGTTAATGAAGTGCCTAAAAGTTGTTAATCTCATCTCAGGGAATAGCTGTGAATGTTCTGCTTGGCACTGGGAGAAATATCCTGGCTACTCAGTATAAATGGTTCTCATTAGAGCTTCCTGCTTCTGTAAAGAAGCGTTTCTTTAATATTCTTTCAATGGCTTTTAATCAGGTTAAGCTTTGATTAAAATCGAAATACAAAAAGTGAAAAATATCCTAGGCAATTTGACATGGATAATAGAGAGCCTAAAGAATTATACAATATATAGTATTTATTTAGAGAAATTCTTAGGTAAAAATCATCAAAATATATAAATGTTAAGAAAATATAATAATAGGTATCTGAAAAAATATGTAAGACCAGACATTTAGAACAATTAGAGACATAATTTCTTCCCCAAACCAAGTTCCCCATTTAGTTAGTTTGAGCTTTATTCTGGGACTCATCGCTTCTTATACTTTAATATGTCTTCATAGCAACCTTTTTCTTCATCTTAATTTTCCATTGGTAACATTTCTTGGCCCTGCAAAACAGCTCCTGATACTTGCTAAAACGGACAGTGAACAGAGGAGGTAGGGAGCTAGCTCACAAGTGAGGTGCAGGTTCTGTGTGACGTGCTTTTTGACCATTCAAGGTCATTAAGGCCTTTTGACTTACTTAACTTGCAAGTTCTTGACTACACTCTAGATAGGTGAAGTATTGCTGCCATCTTTATGAATAATGGATTCATAAGTCTGAGGTGTAAAAGAAATTTAAAGACCAACTGATAACTTTCTAAAAACTGAGTGAGGAAACTCTTTTTGCAGGGCCAAGGGCATTAATGCAGAAAGTTAAAGATAATCAAGGGAGTTTCAAAAATCTCAGACAATTGAGTAATGGGTTATTTAATTCCAGATATCTAATTTTTATGATTTTGGATGAGAAAGAAAATTTTGTTTTATGTATCTACTCTCCCTTTCTGTCTTTTAAAATAGAGTAAGTCTTTTAAATATTTATTTTTGAACAATATATTCAGTTCTAATCTTGAAATCATACTGGAAAGGAACATTTTTGTAATATTGTATCAGTGTAAATATAAGCACTTGAAATATATATTCGGCTTCTATAAACTGGAATAATATGTTTACATAAACCATTTGGTACTGTATAAAATTCCTACATTATCTTGAAATCTGAGTTATTCCAGGTGACCCTGAGTCATTTCATATATTTTTTAAACCCAAATATTCATAAATGTGTGATATGTTAGACCTCTAGAAATGTTTATCATTGCTCAGAAAGCTGTGGGATCTGTGTGTCTCACATGTACTCCCTACTGCAGACTCATTAGAATATCTCAGAGTTCTTTACCGCACTCACTCAGTAGTGATGCCGCCCAGCTGCAATGCTACCTTCATGAAGCCTTCTCTCCCTGAATTGTTGAAGCAGGTACCTTCATAATACAGCAAGTTCTTGAATAATTGTTAAGCTTAGGTCACCCCGAACCCCCAGAGTCATGGCCGGACTCTGTTTTAGTGTAGTGACACATAAAAGTTCTTAATTACCAACAACGTTTACCAAAGAAGAATTTTATAGAATATTGTTATGAAAAATTCATCTTGAATACACCTGTGTTTCTAGTTTTATCTACAAGGGGAAGAATGGTGCCATTTATTGAGATGAAGTAGGGCATAGTATATTTTCTGCTTTGTGTGTGATTAATTTACTAGTTTAGCAGACTGAGATGATATAGCAACTGGTAAAGTATCCTCCACAGACATTCCGTACCTAAGCAGAGAGGGGATCTTTACTCAGGTTCATTTTCTTGAGACTACTTTCAGATTTTCTCTTCCAACCCAGTTCATTCTTTCTTGTGCTTTAGAGTCTGCTGAACGTTGGCTTCAGTCTGTTCTTATTTTCTGTGTTTCCGTGGACTTCAAACTTTAGAATTTTCCTTGTCTCTTGGCCCAGGAAGGTGATAGTCACCATGACAGCAGAGCTAGAGACTGACACCTTGGTAAAGAAAAACAGACAGAGACAGCCAGGAGAGAGCAAAAGAGCTGCTGAGAATGAAAGATAGATGCAGGCAAAGATTGAAGTGGAAAAGAATCTTTTCAGTCCTACTTTCTGTTCAATTTACATTGATTTTATGAACCTCCAGGAGCCTGAGGTTTGGAATTACTATGTGGAGGTCCATAGAAAAGCCAACCCCCAAATAAGGGCTAGGACTAGATTTGTCTGCAAAGGTTTAAATGAACCAGAAATCAGAAAGTATGCTAACCTCTGCCATCTCAGGGTTTCTCATCACTAGTCACTCCTTTAGGAATAATAAAAATCATTTCAATTAGAGGTGGAATTGTGCCATCAGTCTGTTGTTATTACTCTACAAGGAAGTAACAGAAACTGCTGAAGCATATCCTAAGGAATGAGGGTTGGTTTGAATATTCAGCAAACATTTACTGGGTTATGATCATGTGCTCGGATATGAACTGTAATGGGAGGTGTGGAGTTAAAAAACGGTAGCTGCCTTCAAATAACTTGATGGTCATAACTCTAAATCCTTAAGTCCTGTCTTATGTCTTCCTGCATATAAACCAGGCTTATACTGGAAGAAACTCCATGATGAAACCAAATTATGAAAGAGACCCATAACCCTTTCCTTCCAAATCCCCTCACAAACTTCATTTCCCTGTATTTCAAGAGCTCATTAAACAAAACAAAAATCAAAAAAAGCCTCATGTGCTCCAAAGTTGAAGGAATTTAGTAATGATTAACTGTAGATGTAGAAAACTAGCTTGGACCCCCAGAGGATCCCACTACAGTTCTTTGGTGAATTGGACAAAAGACAATGCAGCTCAAATTCCTTCCCTCTTCACCCCACCAACCCACATTCTGACTGTATTCATTACGGTCAATAGGAAATGGTTTCTCTACAGGGTTTTCAACCATGTGAATTGTGAAGTAGAGGGAACACTCTTTTGGACACATTTTCTTTCTAATAACTTCTTCAACACCATCTCAGAGACAAGAAAACAAACTTTTTGCCATTAAAAAAACCTTTATTTTATTTCATTTGTTTATTTTTTACAAAGAATACCCCCCAACTGGGGTGAAAAATATATCTGGTTAAGTGCAAAATATAGTTTTTGTCATACAAAAGGATATACAATTAAAAAGCAACAAAAAAATGAAAACACCTTCAGCCCACATACTTTCTCAGGAAAGGGAAGATAGAGCTCAGTGCCCTGACGCAGGACGGTGAACAAAGTGCTAAGGCAGAGAGAGACTGAGCAAGTGCTAGAGGCTGCAGTGCGAGAGGGGCTGTCAACATCCCTGTCTCCTAACACTGGGCAGGAAGGGAGCCTTCCCGGCTTTTGTGAAGACCTGCCCTCTAGATTCTCATGGCAACATAAAAAAAAAAAAAAAACAAAACACTGGGGTTTGACACCAGCTTCCCTCTGTCCTATGTCCTGAACCTGAGGGCTGGCCGCACCTGCTCCAATGCCTGGCCACAGTGCCTGTGTGCAGCCATAGGCACAACATCATTCAAACAGAAGGGGAAGTGAGACAATGGGAGGGGGATGTCTTTAGCCTGACGTGTTACGACTGAAATGCCCACAGGGATTCAGCAACTGGCTCGGAAGAAAGACTGTGCTGGTGATAAAGATTTGCTGGTCATCACCATATAGAGGAATAAAAATGTCAGTGGTATGGGTTAGGTTACCAAGGGAAGTGTACCCTTGGCATTTCAGGAAAGGACTCCCTCCCCCCAGAGAAGAGTATTCCTGTGAAGGAGACAAAGGAGAATAGAAAAGGTAGGGTAGCATTTCAAGAAAGAGAGGGGGGTTAACAGAGTCTCTCATCACAGAGAAATAAATTAAGGACTAAAACTTTTTACATAACTAACTTAGAACAGTTTTGGAAGAATGGTAAAGACAGAAATTGGACTGATGTGCATTGGGGAGTGTGTAGATGGGAGAAGGGGAGCTTGTGAGGAGGAATCTTTATCCATTGGCTCAAGAAGCTGTTGATCTAAGGGAATGTGGGACAAATTCCTTCAGTTCTCTATTCTGTGTCCTCATCTGGAGAATAAGGGAATTAAAATACATGATCTACAACCACCTTTCTGCCTTAATATTTTATCACTCTAGGAATCCAAATCAGTTCTTAAAAAAGAACAAAATTGTAACAGGCTAAGTTGCACTTGATTGTCATTATCACATAAAGACAACATCTCTACAGTTGTCTTTGCAAGTTTGCTCTGCATTTAGTAGCCTACAAGCTGGTAGGCTTGCAGGTACCTGTTTTGTTTGGTATTTGGTTTGTTTTTGTTGCATCATTTGCATTGTTTCAGCAGTTCACACTGTTATAGTTGACTTAAATTTCTAATTTGTTTTCATTGGTAGAAAGGGTGGTATCACATTATTTTGAAGCACTCTTCAAAAGAAAAAATAGAATGGAAAATGCACTAGTTCTACAAATTGGAACTTTCATTTTTGTTTTTAAGATTGGGTTATTAAGGATTGCTTCTAAAACTTTTTTATTTCTCTCTCTCTTGAATCCCAGGTATTGCAATTTCAGATGAACTCGATAAGGTACGTTGAACCATCTAATGAAAATAAAACATAGAACTTACATTTTAATCCATTGTCTAAATGAAAGAGTTTCTGAAACAAAGTGTTCAAGTATAATTTGTTTGGTGCTAACATTTTAAAACTTTCAAAGTTATATGCTTTCTTTTAAGAAAGTTATTGCATGAAATATATAATATCACCTGTTCTTTTGAGTTGAGAATTTTAGAATTTGGTTAGAGAAAGCTGAATCACTGTAATCACTGAATCACTATATTAAAAATGAAAACTAATATAAACTATTAGGATTCTGCCTGTATCTAGATGATGATGATGATGATGATGGTGATATGGAAGACACTTGTACTTTTCTATAGCTACCCTTTAGAAACCTTACTCAGTAAGATTTTTTTTTTAATTCCAGGATGCCAAGGGAATATCATGGTGCCTTGGACTGGGGTGATAGTTGTTAAGGTGGTGAGAAGTGATATGATTAGGAATATATTTTAACAGTAATGTCAGTGGAACTTGCTAATAGATCAGTTGTAGAAGAAATCAGTCAGTGATGATTCCTAGGTTTGGGGGATGAGCAAGTAGGTGAATTGTGGTGCCATTTAACAGAATTGGAAAATCTGGGGAAATAGCAAATTTGGCAGGTTGGGATAGCATCAGGATTTCTCTTTTGAATTGTTCAGTTTGAGTTGTCTATGAAACATATTTATATGAGTTCTTGCTCATGAATGAGATTTGATTTAGAGTTATACATTTAGGAGTCACTGAAATAGAAGTTCTCATTTTTTGGCCTTAGGACCCCTTTATACTCCTAAAAATTATGTAGAGGACCCCAAAAGCTTTAATTTATATAGGTTTCATTTATCAATATTTGCCATGTTAGAATTTAAAACTAATAAAAATTTTACGTGTTTATTCATTTTAAAAACAGCACTGATAAAACCATTACATTAACAAAAATAACATTTTTATGAAAAATACTTTATTTTCCAAAACAAGATATTTGTGAGAAAGTGGCATTGTTTACAGTTTTGAAAATCTCTTTACTGTCTGGTTTAATTGAAAATTTTAGATTTTCATATCTGCTTCTGCATTCAGTCTATTGTGGATGAAAAAAAATCTGACATCAGATTGGAAAAAAGAGAAGCACCTAGAAATAGCCATCAGTATTTGGTGAGCATTGGTCCAGATGTCTCTCTAAAGAGAAAACGTATTGAAATTTGGCTTGGTGCCTAGATATATGGGTAGAAAGAAAATGATAGAAAGTATAGTGCAAAAAATGGGATTATATAAATCATGACATTTTAAAATAATAAACTATAAGGTAATACTTATAATTTACAAAAGCAATAAAGTTAGTATCCTTCTATTCCAAATAGGACTATACCTTTTGAATTTTGTACCAAAAAATACATTTCTGATTCACTAAATAAATGAAATTTATGAATGTACTTTTAAATATGAATTGATAAACCATCCTAATATTTTTCAATTATTTAAATTTCAGTCTGTACTATGTGCAAAACCAGATCTTGACTGTATAGCATAGCAAGTAGAGTGAGTGGCAGGTGAGATCTCCCAGCTTCGTCCTACTCTTCTGGTCCTCCTCTGTCCATCATTGTCTTTGCCCCAGCTCGTCTCCTCCTTATACCGTGACTTTCCTTATAATTTGCAGAATTTTAATAATCCCTGTCTTGTATTTATTTTTTGTGTTCATTCTAAGTACAAAGACATAATTATCACTATTTCTGGATTCATTTTTTTGCTCCTTCCAGTATATTCTGCAAAGCGCTGGCTGCCTGAGCCATAAATTAGCTTGTGTGACTGCTTGGCCCTTGTCCTTCCCTTTTTTTCCTGGGCTCTGACTTGCAGCCTGGTTGGTTTCTACATCAGCCTTTTTTCTGGTGAGCTAAAGGACATACTAATTGTTCTTTGAACTGAAAATGGATTTCACCTTCATTGGATAAAAATGTGGAAGCCTTGACACTTGGTTAAATATCATCCTTAGGATACATCCTCCCCCCCCTCACCTCCTCTCTTCTAAGCACTAGCTCAGGGGATTTTCCATTTAACTAAGTTGCATAAACTGCAGATTTTCACTACTTACCTAATGTTCCCATTTTTGAAGACTTCGTGGAAATTGCTGAAATTTATTACATATTTATTATTTTTCAATAGGAAGATGCCAACTATTGTCATAAATAAGCTTTTATTGAAAAAAAACTATGTCAGTGCAAAAAAATTGTTCCCACTCTCACATCTGATATTCAGGAGTACAAAGTTATACAGAGGACGCACAGGCTTCCAGAGCCAAAACCACCATCCTTTGGCTGCCCCTTGGGGGAGAGGGAGAGCCTGCCCCATGGCGCCCTCTGCTGACCTTGAAGCTCACAGTCTTGCATTTTTCTCGCTAAGAAAATGTGAATCTCAGGCTGGTGCTAAAACAATAGTCAAAAAGAATGATTTAAAAACTCTTAGAGGAAAACATAGGAAGAACACTCTTTGACATAAATCACAGCAAGATCTTTTTTGACCCACCTCCTAGAGTAATGGAAATAAAAACAAAAATAAACAAATGGGACCTAATGAAACTTCAAAGCTTTTGCACAGCAAAGGAAACTATAAACAAGATGAAAAGACAACCCTCAGAATGGGAGAAAAAATTTGCAAATGAATCAGCGGACAAAGGATTAATCTCCAAAATATATAAACAGCTCATGCAACTCAATATTAAAAAAACCAACAGCCCAATCAAAAAATGGGCAGATTAAAAAAAAAAAAAAAAAATGGGCAGAAGACCTAAATAGACATTTCTCCAAAGAAGACATAGAGATGGCCAAGAGGTACATGAAAAGCTGCTCAACATCACTAATTATTAGAGAAATGCAAATCAAAACTACAATGAGGTATCACCTCACACCAGTTAGAATGGACATCATCAGAAAATATACAAACAACAAATGCTGGAGAGGGTGTGGAGAAAAGGGAACCCTCTTGCACTGTTGGTGGGAATGTAAATTGATACATCTACTATGGAGAGCAGTATGGAGGTTCCTTAAAAAACTAAAAATAGAATTACCATATGACCCAGCAATCCCACTATTGGGCATATACCCAGAGAAAACCATAATTCAAAAAGACACATGCACCCCAGTGTTCACTGCAACACTGTTTACTATAGCCAGGTCATGGAAGCAACCGAAATGCCCATCGACAGATGAATGGATAAAGAAGATGTGGTACATATATACAACGGAATATTACTCAGCCACAAAAAGGAACAAAATTGGGTCATTTGTAGAGACGTGAATGGATCTAGAGACTGTCATACAGAGTGAAGTAAGTTAGAAAGAGAAAAACAAATATTGTATATTAACACATATTTGTGGAATCTAGAAAAATGGTACGGATGAACCAGTTTGCAGGGCAGAAATAGAGACACAGATGTAGAGAACAAACGTATGGACACCAAGGGGGGAAAGCCGCGGGGGAAGTGGTGGTGGTGTGATGAATTGGGCGATTGGGATTGACATGTATACCCTGATGTGTATAAAATGGATGAGTAATAAGAACCTGCTGTATAAAAAAATTAAATTTATTTTAAAAAAAGAATGATTTACGATGGGTGTTGAGCTGACACCTGTGTCTTTAATATAGTAATAAAAATCAATACAGCTTCCTTTTAATCTTCCATTAACAATTTTGGTGGTTCACTAAAGACCTGTTTTTCTTAACCTTTATAAAATACTGATCTTTTACTGTCATATTCTAATTCATTTATAATTTCACTGAAGTTATTTTTTCTGTGACTTTTAAAGTTATTTTATGAATTCTGATAAAGGTAAATAAGAATTATTCTACTTAATATGGAAAAATAAAACAGAAGCTAATGTTATCTTTAAGGCTTTTTTAAAAAATTGTGAGACTTCAATAAATGTCTTATTCATTAGTCTTTTCCTTTCCCTTTTCTTAGCCATCGTATTGGTTTTCTACTGCTGTTGTAACAAATTGAAACAGCACAAATTTATTATCATACAGTTCTGTAGTTTAGAAGTTAAACCATGTGTCTTCCTGGGTTAAAATCAGGTGTAATAGGGCTTCATTCCTTCCTGAAGTTCTAGGAGAAAGGTGTTACCTTGCCTTCTCCACTTTCTAAAGGCTGCTGCATTCCTGGTGCGTGGTCCCTTTTCTACATCTTCAAAACTAGCCGCAGTGTCTCATTTCTCTCTAACTGCATCCCGGAAAAGCGGTCCACGTGTATGAAGTCCCGTGATTAGTTTGGGGCCACCCAGCTCATCTGGATAATCTCATCTTAGCATCTTTAACCTTAATCATGCAAAGCCCCTTTTGCCATGTCATGTAACATATTTAGAGGTTTGAGGATTAGGATGTGGACATATTTGGGAAGCCATTATTTTGCCTACACAGCCAATATCCAAGTTCAGATGGTATTGCCTTTCATACCTTTATCTAATTCTTCAGGCTCCTGCCATTCTAATTCACCCTTCAAAATGCCATATAGTAGGCCTGGCTGGTTCCTGCTCAGTTACCTTTCAGTAGGGCAGTGTGACCCATCCTTCAACTCCTGTGAATGTGGGGTGCTTATGGACTCACCCTTCTGCAGAGGATGGTTTCAACTCAGTGGGAGCCATCCTGCCCAGAGATGCCTGGGTTCACCATCAGCCAATGACTGAGTAAAATAAGGCTCTGAGTTGTCATTTACATTACAGAGCTCCTTATGGGATAGGCTGAGAGTAGACTTTAGCTGAACCCATCTCTTTGCCTAGCTTCTTCCCATCTTCTCCTGCTTCCTTCAGTCTCTTACAGGTTTCACTTAAAGAGACCCCCATCAGTAAATCACTTGGTTAGCCTGTGGTTTTAGGGAACCCTACCTAGGGAATCCTGCTAAAAAATTTTCCATGACTCACTGCTACTTCACAAATTAAGTCCAAATTTCTAAGACTAGAATTAACAGTTTCCATTTTGTCTTTCAAATCTGTATCTTATGCTTTATTTTCCTCTTTTTCTCTACTCAGAGTCTGTGCTGTGCTGAAAAAAGGAACACTGTAAGGCAGCCAGACTACAGTACTTCCAAGTCATATTTTTTATTTATTTCCACATTTTTGCTCATTGTCAGTCCCTCCCCTTTCTCCAACTGTTTTCCATCCTTCAAGCTCCAGGCTTTCAATGTCTTCATATATAAAAAATTATATATGCAGTTATTCTTTGATCAAATGATCCTACTTCTATGAGTCTATTCCAAGGACACACTGGCAAAACTATAAAAAGACCAATGTGGGTGACTATATATTGTTGTGCTACTTTAATAGGAAAAGAGTTGAAATAACTAAATGTTCATTGAAAGAAGAATAACAGATAAATTATAGTACTTCCACTGTAGAGTACCATACAGCTATAAAAATGAAAGAATATCTCTGTAGATAACTATAGAGCGATCCCCAGGATATATTGTTGAATAAAAAAGGCAAGGAAAAGAAGTGTGTTTATAGTGTGCTATCATTTATCTAAGTAAGTGTAATGAAAATATAGATGCATATTTGCTTATATTAAAGCCAAAACAACAATGGCAGAACCTGCCGTACTGTAAAATACACACACACACACAGTTACTTTTTAAACGTTACCTATGGGAGAAGGGAAGGAATAGAGAGTAGGAGTGAGGAAGGTGTAGAGAGGATAGGAGTAGAATCTTGACTTCTTAGAACTTTATGTGAGACTTTGGAATCATTTAAATATTTTATAGAATTTTTAAAAAACAAGGTTAAATCTTAAAACAATGATTACTAAGAAGCAAAAGCAAATGAAACAAATGAGCACAACTGTATTTCAGGTTGATGGCAAAACACACTGAGGTGAATTACTCCAAGTCATTATAAACACAGTCATTTGATCGTTCTCTAGTGGGGTGTACCCAAGGCCCGAGGGAATAGCATCAGCTCTTAAACTGTTTTTAGTAATTGTATCATTAGTGATACTGTTGATATTATTATAAAGAGACTGTTGTGTGTGCTTTGTGTGATATAGCAAAGAAGTAATTATATTGATATCCTTAAGAACCAGAATTTTTGGCATAGGGGAAAGGAAATACAGATATAAGATGATAAGTTTAAGTAACAATCCTATATCCTGATTTGAATTGAAAGTATTATTCAGAACTCATAATATTTTTCTATTTTAAAAACAAAAATAGACTATCTACAGGCAGTAAACTCAACTAGAGCCCAGATATTGTTTTCTGAATATTTTTCTCCATTAAAAGGAACCAGGTCTCTTTGGAAAAATGGCTGAATCTAGATTCGCAGCTGAGAAAGTACAACTTGAGTCTGGATATCATTTAGCACCAGAAGGTACAGATGAAATCAAAGAATGATGGAACATGTTAGAAGCACACAGGAACCTCCTTGCAGGAGCTCCTACTAGGAACATTAAAGCCTAAAAATAATGATAATAATGTGTTATAGTCTATTGAATGAAATAAAATCCGTTAAGTCCATAGTGATATACCTATGTACATATATATACCTACCTACATACCTACATACCTACATAAGTGGAGGTGAGGGAGAAGCTCTTTCTCAGAGTACCAACAAATAAATTTAGACGGAATGGTGAAATTAGAAAATCACAGATTGGCAACCTTCATAGTAACTGATGAAGACAAAGGTCAGCAAAGAGTGTTAAAATTAGCTGATGAAATTTTGATGAATTACAGGATATCTACATAGTCTTACAGTTAGTACTCTAGAAGGTACTTAATAATTGATGAGAGAAAAGTAGCTACTTTACAATGGAGAAACATGGAAGACACCCCCTTAACCAAGTGATCACCGTTGTCGTCATTAGTCCTGGGACAAATCAGCATCATGTGCCTTTTGATATGAAAGGAATACATCACTTCTGTGTTATTCTTGCCAAAAATGTATAACTTGAATATAATCATGTGGAAAAATTTGAAAAACAAATTGAAGGACCTACTAAAAAATAACTGGTCTTTGTTTTTAAAAACCACGAAGGTCATAAATGTCAGAGAAAGACTGAAAACTGTTCCACATTAAAGGAGATAAACACATGACAATTGAATGCCATACATGATCCAGGATTTCTTTTGTGGTATGCAACATTATTTGAATAATTGGGGAAATTTAAACAAGGTTAGTCTGTTAGTATTATATCAGTATTAATTACTGGTTTTGGTAATTATACTGTGGCCATATAAGAAAATACCCTTCTTTGTAGGAAGTACACCCTGAAGTATTTATGGGTAAAAGAGTATTCATATCTACAAATTACCTTCAGGTGGTTCTGGGGAAATTATGAGTGTGTGTGTGTATAAATATGTATGATAAAGCAAAATGTCAACTAACAACGTTGACCTTATCCCGTTAACAATATTTTGGCAATCTGGGTGAAGGGTATATAGGAATTCTCTTTTTTTTTTTCCTCAACTTTTCTGTAAGCCTGAATTATTTCAGTTTAAAACATAGGTATTTCTTAGACCTGTCCACTATTACCAACCCCAAAACAGTGAGTACCCCGTGTGTTCAGATTCTAGTCTTAAAATATATTTCCAACTAAAAAGAATCATAATCCCTTGAAATAATGGTTGCTTCCAGGTCCAGGTCAGGAGCAGAAAGTGTACAAAATGAGCCTAAAATATCTTACCATGCCAGAGGTAAGAACTATGGAGGACCACTAGGATGGTGTCAGAGGAGCTCAGGAGCCGGCTTAAGTAGTCTTCTTCTGGAAAGAGTTACGAAAATTTGAACATGAATATGAACAATAACTGCAATGCAGTGAATCATACCTAATACTTTAAAATCCATGTGTTCATCCAAAGAATTATTAATGTTTTTAGCAGGTGCTAGGGGACCAAAATTACATTTTAAAAAACTGGTAAAATTAAAGGGAAAGAATGAAACTTTTAATCTTCCTTTCCCATTTAAATCGTACTTCAGAGTAACCAAATATTTGATGACAGGAAGTTTCTCTTTCCAGAAGTATTCCAGCAAATAAGTGAATATGGAATTATAAAATTAGACAATTACCATTTATCAATTCCTAGTGAATTAATGGATCTAAGCAGTAATATCAATGCTGCCAAAATCACTAAAGAAGAGTCAAGGGGATGGTCTGTGCCTCCAGATGAAACTAACCATTCTCTCTGAAGCAGTATTGGCAAAAACAAAAACTACAACAAAAAAACTTTATCCTGAACTAACTACTAATTTACAGAAAGTGCAAAGGGCAGAGGAACATTTTAAGCCACATCACAGGGATGCAAAGGGAAAAACCAGACTCTGGAAAACTCACAGGACAAACAACTTGGGTTTTCTGAACAACAGCGACAGCAAAATTGCAAGACAGAAAATGAGACAGAGGAAGAGAATACATAGATTAAAAGAGGCATAAAAGACTGTTGATCAGTCACAACCTACCAAGTCTTGCTTAGAGTCTGATGTGTGCCAACTGAGATAATTCCCTGAGATAATCAGGTAAATTTGATAACTAATTAGATATTTGATATCAGAAATATTCTTACTTTATATTTAGGTGTGGTAATGGTACTGTATGTGTTTACAAAAAAAGCATTCTTACTTTTTAGAGATTACATACTGGACTATTTACAAATGATATGATACATAGTGAATGGAATTTACTTCGAAATGATCTGGGCAGAGAGAGGGGTGATGTGGGTGGAGATAAGGGTGAAGTGAGTTTATCCATGAGTTGATAATTGAGGAAAATGTGTGTGGGTACAGAGGGGTTTGCTTTACTCTTCCTTCTACTTTTGTATTAGCGTGAAAATTTCCATAATAAAGAGTAAAAATTTTAGATCATGGGTAGGAGGGTGCAGAAGATAGTGAAGGAAAGGAGGAGAGATAATATTGAACACCTCTTAGGGTTAACAGATATGCTAGGTGTTTTTGACATGTTATTGAATTTAGTTCTTGTACCAGTCCAATGAAGTGGTTATGCTTTTCCTGTTTTACAAATAAGGAAACTGAAGCTAGAATGATTAAGTGATTTGCTGAAAGTCTTAGAATTAGTATTAGTGGAGATGGAATAAATACTCCCCTGCTAGCTTCTGATTCTTTATCTGTCTGATTCCAAATCCATGCTTTTCCCTAGCACTGTATACTGTGTACTCCACCATAAAAGGGGAAAATCTGAAAATGAGTTTAATATATATTATTTTAACAACTTTATTGAGATAAAATTCACATAATAAAATCTACCCTTTTAGAGTGTACAGTTTAGTGGGTTTTATTATATTCAGAGAGTTGTGTAACCATTACTTCAACCTAAATTTAGAACATTTTCATCATCCCCAAAAGAAACCTCATGTCTACTCCCCATTCCTCCTAACCCCTTAGCCTAAGACAACCACTAATTTACTTTCTGTCTCTTTAGATTTGCCTATACTGGAAATTTCATATCAATGCAGTCATAAAATATGTGGTATTTTGTGACTGTCTTCTTTCACTTAGCATAAAGTTTTCAAGGTTCATTAGTGTTGTAGCATATATCAGTACTTCATTTCTTTTTATTGCTGAATAATATTCTGTTGTATGGATATACCACACTTTGTTTATTCATTCATCAATTTGTGGACACTGGAGTTGTTTCCGCTTTTCAGCTACTAAGAATAATGTTTCTATGAACATTCATGTATAAGTTTTTGTGTGGACATGTTTTTTAAATTTCTCTTGGGCATATATGTAGGGAATGAAAATGCTGGAACATATGCTAACTCTATACTTAACTTTTTGAGGAACTGTCAAACTATTTTGCACAGTGGCAGCACCATTTTACATTCCAACCAGCAAGTATGAGGGTTCAAATATCTCCATATCCTTGTTAACACTTGTTGTCTGTCTTAAATTATAGCCATCCTCCTGGGTGTAAAGTAGTATTTTATTGCGGTTTTGATTTACATTGCCCTAATGACTAGTAATGTTGGTAATACATATTGAAACATTGAATCATACATTATCTTAATTTTGTCATTCTTTTATTCACTCTACAAATGTTTATAAAGTACTTTCTATATGTCAGACCTTGGAAAAGAAATGACAGTTCATCTTTTGTAAGTGTAGGCAACAGTGCTAGTAGCTGGTGGGTTTGGTGGTGAGAAAACGAACAAACTCTGCTGATTGCTTTCATTTTCTCACTGAGATAAGCAACATGATCAGTTGAGAATCAGGAGGAGACAGGAGATGTTGTAACTAACTAAGGAGTGAAAATATATCTGAACTAAAAGAGAAAGACACAACTAATTGAACTTCAATTAATCTAGCAATATGGCATGTGCATTTTTAACTTTTACTAGATACCACAGAATTTCTCTCAAAAGAAGTTGTATTAATTTATACTCCCAGCAACAGTTTGTACTAATATCTATTGCTCCTGATCCTTGCTAACACTGACTGTCATCAAGTATTTTAATGAAAAATGGTTTCTCATGGATTCAATTAACAATTTTATAATTTTTTTAATAGGATTGAACGCCCACTTGTCTCTTTTGCTCATTTTTATTGCCCAGTTATTTTTCTTTTCTTTAGATTTGTGTGAGTTTATTATACATTCTGGATGTCAGCTCTTGTTGTGTGTCTCAAATCTATTCTAAAAAATTTAGGCTTGTCATCACTTTTTAAGTAGTGCCTTCTATTAACGGAAAAATTTAACATTAACTTGTAATGTTTTAAGAAATTCTTTTCTACTTGATATCATGAAAATATTACTGTTTATTTTCTATTAAAAATTCTGTTTTTTATCTTTAATCTACTTGAAACTTTTTTTAATATGGCAAGAAGTTGGAACATATAAATTTCCTATAATTATTTATTGAAAAGTTCATCATTTGTCCATAAATATGCATGCTTCTGTCACTTATCTTGTTTCTAGGCCTTCTATTTTCTTCTTTTGGTCCGTTTGCTTATTTCTCTTACTCCATTGGGTTTGGAATTGCTTTGTATTTTAGATTGATATGAGAGAATTGACATCTTTACATTTCTAAGTCATTCTATCAATGAACAAAGCATGTTTCCACTTAATTAAATATTATAGTGTTTTATGATAAAGTCATATAGTTGCATTCAAAAAGAGCATGCAGATTTTGGTTAAATTGATTCCTAGGTACAGTGTCTTTTGGGCTATTATTGTCAATGGTATCTGTTTTATAAGTTACATTTTAAAACTTATTGGCATATAGGAATGAATATTATTTTTCTAATTTTATCTTAAATTCAGTAAGCTTGCTGAACTCATATTAATTTGTAACTTGTTTCTGAATTCTCTTGGTTTTTCTACATAAAAAATACATGTGAATGATGATAGTTTTGTTTCTTCTTTTCCATTAAGTGATGAGACTGATATGGGATAACCACATTAAATATTCCTGTTAGAGAAGGGAAATAATGAGAGGTTTATAGAAATTCCTGGTTCATAGCAGTTCTTAAATCTTGCTGGGCAAATGTCATCAGGTCTTCCTGTCCAAGGGGTTGGGAGGTGTTCCTTAATTAAGCTCCAGTTCTGTTCCCTGGGAGTGGAAACTGGGTTCTCTGGGAGTCCCCATCTGTTGTTTTCCACAGCTTCTGGTTTCTTTATTTTTTGGTAACCTTTTGGCCACTCCTGAAGAAGGCTTTGGAAAAGATGCCTCTGAGCAACTTCCTCAGTTTTCTTCCTTTGTGTAGAAAAATGGGTCCCCGAGAGCTGTTTGCTTCTTGAATAGTCTCAGCCCCTTTTACTTCAGGCTGTTGCCTTTGCCAATTCAACTATCCCAAATCATGTTTGGGTCTCCTGTGTATATGATTCCTGTCTTCTTCTTGTGCCAAAAATCACATCCACAGTTCTTCTCAAGACATGCCTCTCTGTCTCTAGATTTAACTGCTGGTCTTTTAGATGTTGCAAAACAACATTCTTAATAGACACCATCTTAGTTTTTTTCAGAGGTCTTAATGAAGGGTCTTATGGCAGCATCCTTGATTTTTTCTTTACCCTGCTGTATAGCACAGGGAACTATACTCAATATCTTGTAATAACCTATAATGGAAGAGAATGTATAAAAAGAATATACATATATATATATATTCTCTCTCTATATATATATCTGAATCAGTTTGCTGTACCCCTGAAACTAACACAACGTTGTAAATCAACTATATATCAATAAAAAATTTTTTTAAAGTTTAAAAAAAGAGAGTTAAAAAAATTGTTAATCAGTGTTGTCCATGAATTTTTTATATGATTTTTAGACATAAAGATACTTCATAATTCACCATTTTTTAATTCTTTGAATTATGTTTAATTCAATCAGGACAGATTTTTGTGCTTGCTTTCTTAAATCATTGTGCTAGTTATTATGGAGGATAAAGGAATTTAAGACATGATTCCAGCCTTCCATGAACAGCTCGTTTTATTAAGACGAGAAAACATTTGAATAACATGGAATATAATCAAATGTTGTGCTGATGACCAGTGGTCAGAGCTGTTGAACTCACTGTGGGTTAGCCAGCGGGAGCAGCCTGCTTGGAGAGAGTAGGCTTCCTCTAAGGTAACTACTTCTTGGATGGGGTAGCTTCCTATTAATAGGAAATATTAAGCAAATCTGTGACCTTTGGAGAATGTTTGACTACTAATGCTTTTCTTATTATTTAAGCATACTTGTTTAAGAATCTGAACATTTAGGGACCTCTAGCCTTAGGAGGGCAAAGGAATATGTATTTATACATTTCTAAGGAATCATTAGGATTTACATTGTTTAGCACTGAAATTTTAAATGTTTTATTTATCCATGTACTTAAAATATTTTCCAAAACTTCTATTCAGTGTGAAGTTTTAAAATTTCTTTTGCCATGTACTGATGTTTGTGGAACTGCTTTCTTCACTGAAATCCTTTCATAAAGATTTATGGAGAGATTTTTACTTAGCTTAATCAAATGTAAGTAATAGAACCAAAGAAAAATCTGCTATTTTGCTCTATTACAAGTAAATGGACTATATTCAAGAATTTTTAGAGATATAACATTTTCATAAAGGAGTAAATATAAGAAAAGCTTTGTGCATTCTGAAAAATAAAAATAGTAGAGTCCCACTTTTCACCTGTAAAATATTCACTCCCTAACTCCTCTGACCCTATCTGCAGCTCTTTGTATTGCTTTGCTCATCAGCTATTTCTCACTAAATTTCTGCTGCCAGCTGGAGTTAAACAGGCTGCATATCAAACTATTTATCCTTCTCTCTGTGCTCTACTTTCCAATAGCAGTGACATCTATCATTTAATTTCCCAGTAATCAACCAAAAAGTTATTTCTGATTCTCTGCAGTTCTCAACTTTATGATCATTCTCAACTCTATGAGTATTCTCAATTCTAAATCCTGTTTCATTTTTTTCATTTATAATGCCTAAACTCACCCATTTCTGTTGTTACAGTGGTCAGTTTCTTTGTCCCAATTTTTATTAAGCCCAGTTCTGTCCCATTATGTAGAGATTGATAATACTAAATTAATTATCCAATCTTTTTAATATACTCTCTGTAAAATAAAACTTTATAGAATGAAAACCTGTACTGTCAATTCCCTGTTCTGTTACTCTGCCCATATTGACAACCAAGCATCTGTTCTTACCTAACTCACCCATTCCTGCTGTTCTGTACCATTTTTTCCCAGTTACCTCACATATTTAGAAGTAGTTTAAATACAGCCCACCTCCTTAAGTAATTGTGTCTAGCATATGTACAGAATTGTGTGGTTTAACTATGCTTCTTACTATTTCATTTGATACAGTAGGTTTTATAATTTGTATCATGACCATTTTACAGTTGGAGAAAACAAAATTCAGAGAATAAGTAACATTTCAAAGTCACACAGGCCAAAACTGATTCTGAAGCTGTAAATATGTTTATAGATTTTTTTTTCTAGAACATGTCTTTTCCTTAATCTGCTCTTAAATGCAAATATAGGTTTAAAATTTAACACTATTGCTGTTAATTTTAATTCTTGTGCTTCAAATGATACTAAATTGTGGCAGATGAATATGCCTTTCGAGTAATTGCAAAACATTAATTTGATTGCATGATTTCATAGCTGCAAGCTTTGATTTCCTGGCTTTGGGAATATAAATACAGAAGGATTTCATATTAGATGCTACATTATACAAACACTAAAATTTATCTGCTACATTTTCATGTAGGCTGGGGAATCAATATTAAGATATCCAACTACTTTCTGTCACTTTTAATCACTTGGATAAATGTTCATCAAATATGTCTTAGTCATATTTCACATGTTGCTTTTGGTGTGTATTTGTATATTAATGCTACATTGTATATATTATAATATTGTATTTGTATAATATTTGGGGGAATTGTAAAGATTCAGAAAATCAGATCTAAATTTTTAAGGAATTGTTCAAGACTCTTGTAATATTACAAATTAAAAGCCTGTGTTTCTCAGATCAAGATGTTTTAAAAATACATTTTTTCTCATTTTAAGACAAGTACATATTTCTCATAGAATATTGAAAAGACATGGAAATGCCAAAAGAAGAATTAAAATTACCTGCAGTCCCTCCATTCAGATAAAACCATTAAATTTTGGTGTTACCATTGTTTTTCCCAATAAATCAAGCAGTATCTGGCACATAGTAGGTCATAATAAATATAAAAGAATGAATAAATGAATGGATTAGTCTATGAATGCTGGATTGATGGATTATAGTATAAACCCTGACAGTTTTTGTTTGTTTGTTTGTTTTTTATTTTTAAAATGCAAGTGCCTGACTTAAGCTTTGATTGCTGAGGCATCCACTTCAAAGATGACTATCTCTGATAAACTACTGCAGAGATCCAGGTCACTTCCCCATACTGTGGCACCTTTGTTTTATAGAGTTCTTAATTGATTTTAATAACTGACGATTTATTTTTTTCAACTGGCCACTTTTTTTTTTTCTCTTCCTGCTTTAAATTTCCACTCTCTTTTAAAATCATGAATAAAGAGTGAGCCCAAGAAACCCTTAGTCCCCACCTTTCACCCCAGTAAAAGCAGAAACCCAGGCCTGTGCTTGCTCTCTTTCTCTCTCTCTCCCCCTGAACCTCACTGTGTGATGCCAGGTGTAGTGTGTAATTTCCAGGTTCTATAAGTAATAAACCTTTACTTTTTCAAGTTTCCTAGTGGTTATTACCGAAGGGTGTCTTGCATTCATATTAAGAACCACAAGGGCCGGTCTGATAACAACATTGGCTATTGGTAGGCTGAGACTGGCACATGGATATACACCCATATGAATTTTTTAAACAAAAATTAGATCATACAATACGTATTGCTTTTTAATCTGCTTTTTTGCCATGTACCGAGATACCCGTAGCAGTTGCACGTGTTCAGTATTCGTTTTAAATTATTAAATGATTTAAATATTTAAAATACCATTTTAAGAGCCCCATCACATCCAAGTCTATGCAAAGAGTTGAGCATTTTTTTGAATTGTCATAGCATGCCCATCATCGATAGTGCTCTGCTTCCAACCTCTACTGGATTTCTAGAAGTCCAGAATGCTTTGCAATTGGAGGCAATGCATCCTTCCAGCCCTGTCTCTTCTTGACTCTGTTCCCTGACTCCACCTCAGTTTCCTCCATACTTGAGAAGTTATATATCATTTTCTAGCAGCACCAAAAGCTCTTTCGCTGTGTGGGCCTTCGCGCACACTCCTTCCTCTGTCACAGATGCTAATCCTGCTCCTCCAGCCTGAGAACAAACATGCAGCTGTCCAAACCAGAGATTTCATTTCTGGATCCTTTATCACAGCGGCCTTCACGAGTCAGCACAAATCCTATAGAGTAAGTCATCTAGTAGAGATGGAGAGGACTGAAATTTTAAGTCAATTCAGAAAGAAAAAAAGGAACATTTTGATCTACACAAGCTTATTTCCCTGTTGTCCTATTAATGGGAATATGTAATCTAAGGCACAGAAATTCTTTTCTTCTCTTCAGGAAACAGTGGCGTTTAACTCTTCGCTTCTGAGACCCCGCGTAATTGGAGAGTGGATTGGCCGAGAAGAGAATGATGCTGATCCGCTGGCCGCTGAGATGCTACAGCCCCCAGTGCCAAGAAGTAAAAATGAACAATGGGACAAGGAAGATAACAGCTCTAGCCCCGCAGGGAGGTGAGATGAGATGGCTTCTGAGATTCTGAATATTTTAATCATCTAAGGCAAAGGGGAAATCAAGTGCACGATTTTGATGAAATAACTCGGCGATTTTATATAGAAAATTATGTTACATATAAGATAAAAATTTCTTTCTCTGTTTTAAAATTAGAGTTTTATTAGATTTGCTTTTATTATAGATTTGGTTTTGATTTTTTTTTTCTTTACATCTAAGAAGAGTATCATCTCTTTGTTACTAAAACCAAATAGAAAAATAATTTCAGGACATAAACTGTCAGTTGAGACCTACTATAATATTGGACGGGGCCTACTATATTATTGGGCTGACTGTTAAGATTGGAGAGGGAGGACTTCTGATGTACCATAAAGATCTAGTTATTCAACAAGAAGAAAACTATTAAATGTATGATAGACTACACAAGGTGGAGTTAGATGGAATATAGAGAGAAACTTTTAGTTTAGAGTTGATAACTATGATTGAATATAATTATTACATTCTCTGTGTTTAATTTTTGAAATTATTCTTGAAACTATTGTGATTTGTGAATTTGAAAGTCCCTAATTCATTTTACTCAGCCCTATGATGCTCAAAATGGTGTCAGAAGATTTGCCTTAAGTTTCCATATTCTGGTAGAAGTGGGGTAATTTTGAAAAGTCTAGATCATATTTTTTAGAAAAAGTATCAGTATATTCAGTGTAGCCATTTCTTGTAATACTAACTGCAGTGAGTAAAATTCGAAACAAAAATGAAAACTTCTACAAGGAAGTTGGAGTGAAAAAGCATTATCGAGGCATGGCTTACACGATATTGAGAAAAAATACTCATGAATTAAAATGTGACAGGAGCTTAAACTTTCTGTGAGTGTTACTAGCTGCCCACCACAGAAGAGTTTTTCCTATACACAGCATAGCCACAGTAACTTTGTATTTCCTACATTAAATTAAGCAGCAACCAATAACTATTCTTTCTCAAGGAGAAAATTGTATTTTCTACAATGTAATAGCTTTCAGGGTTTTTAATACTGTGACTTATCACTTGGCTGGAGGGAAGGAAATTCAGAATACTCGTTAATGTGCTTCAGGCATACAGAAAATTGATTCTATTTCCATGAGAAATAACCTTTAAATTATTTAAATAGTTGAAGTGTACTGTATAAGGAGAAGAAAAGCATTTCTAAAAATCCATTTACCTTCTTTTGTGAAATGTCAGATCAATTTTACCTGTCAATGAGGGTAATTTTATTTCTAACACTAGACTTATGAAACCCACTAGACCTTTATCTTTATTCATTGCTAGATCTTTAGTTCTTAAATATAAAATAGAGAAATTTTGACTTTCATTTTGCTTTCATTTAGTCATAATAATAAATAGGAGCTATTTATTGCAAATGTTAGTGCTTCTGTTTTCTTCCTGGCTTCAGTGAGCTCTTATTCCCTCTTGAATATCCAATAAAGGAGAATCTTTCCTGCAATCCTGGTCAAATCCATTACCCAGAAAACTTAATCCATGAAGATCTCACTCAAATATTTGTTTTGAAAAGTTGTTTTAAGTTTTATTTTTCTCTATCTTTAAATTATGAGTTGATATATTACCTATGAAATGAAGAAAGTGGTGAAATCCTGCCCAGATGCCCCATTAGAGAAAAAAAAAAGAGTGCATGCTTTCTGAACTAAATTTAAAGAGTAGCAATAAAGTACAGGTTAGGAACTATATCCCATCCTCTAATATAAAACCAGGATTTCTGAATTTATACCAGGAACTCACATAGCATTAGATTTGATTTGAATGAATAAAAACAGATTGGGGAGCAATTTTTTAATGACTCTAGAGTCTATAACTAGAGTATTAGCTTTTGCCCTTAAATAGTAATGATCTTGTCATTTATAACTTAACAGTCTTAAACATTAACAGACTAAATGATATTCTAGACTCTTGAAAGAGAAGACTTAATTTTCAAGGACGACTTCTTCCGTTTTTCTCTCCCCTACTGGGCCTGGCGCATTGCCATTGTCAGTAGGCATCTGTTATGTGAGTGAAGGAGGCACATAGGAGGCCGTGAGTAGACATCTGATTAATAAAACTTTTTTATAAGAAGGGTTGTTTATAGTCTATCTTAACTTTTTATCTCTTTTCCTATTATGGATTTCCCTCTTGTTAATTGCTCAAGTCTTATTTGAATGGCTGTTACTACAACACTCCATCTTTAGTACATAACCAACTTTCCCGTTCTTTCAGAACAATACATACATGATTGGCTGGACTTTCACCATTAGATTAGAGAAGATTAAATAAATGGTGTAGTAAACTTTGAGATTCTTATGGGTAGACTTTGAGCCACGATTTTTTCCAGGAACTTTTTTTTTTTTAATGATATACCTTACCTGAACTTTTTCCTTAGGTCCTACAAATACAACATTGTGTGAAGAGGGTCAGCAACTTTAGTATACATAGCTGTCACCAGAAGGGTTAAGTGCTGGTTAAAACGAAGGCAATTATGAGGGCAATATGGAGAAACTAATAAAATAAGACAAGAGCTACTAACATGGAGTTCATGACCCCTACATGATCTCTGGAAGGACTCAAGAGATCTATGAGTCTCTTGAAATTATGTGCAAAATGTCCCATGTGTGCAAATGGACATTTTCCTGCCACATCTTTCTTAGATTCTCCAAGAGCTTCTAGATTAAGAGAGTTTAAGAAAGAAATTAAAGCATCTGAGCAAGAAAAGGAAGAAGGATTCATAAGGGAGAGGTGAATGTGTTAGGGAATGCTTGCTGGCTTCCTGTGATCATCATGTACTACCAGTTGGCATCAATTGCCATGGTTTGTCTAGCCATTTAGTGGGAAAGCATATATATTCATTGTACATTTATAGTTATTGAAATAATCACACATTGATAATATAAATGTAAATAAAAATTGAGTTAATAAACCTATATACTTCTATTTTGAGCCATCTTAATTCGACTTTGCAATAGCTGATAATAGATTTCCTAAAATTACTTGCTAAATTATAATGTGAATTTTTAAATAGGCTTATCAAGCCTTGAAAGCCTAACGAAGCTCCTCTAAGCTGAACCATTTTATTAAAATAAGAAAAACATCAATAAATATTATAGATCTTGTGAATTGGCTTTGTTCATTAAGTGAGCATTGTTATTAGATGGTAAATAATTATGTTATTAGATGGTAAATAAAATGAATAGAAAATCTTACAACTTAGAAATATATATTAAATATTAAACGCTAAATTCACTTCCCATTAAGAAGTGTTCCTTTTCATTAAAGCTCATAATTGCTTCTGATATATCTGTTAACAAACCCTAGAAATGTTCCCCTCCTCTTAGAGCTCCTCTCTTGGCAGCAAGAGACAAACAATCAACAAGCAAATATACGAATTTATGACATAAATTCAAGTAGTGATAAGTGGTATGATGGAAAATAAACCAGAACAAGAAGGAAGAAAATGGATGGAGGGCACTCTTTAACATAAGAAGTCAAGAATAAAGAAGTAACCTTAATATTGTCTAAGTTTGGCTATTGTGGACATGTTAGAAAATATACAATACATGTGGCAGAGACTAAAACAGACTTGGTAATTTAGGAATATTCTCACATGCAAATTTTAAGCACAAAGAATATTGATTAATCAAAAATGATTTTGCTAAAGTAATCAAAGAACAGAAACCTTAAGAATATCTAAAACATACAGAAATTGGATCTTACGACTTACAAATTTATCTTTAAAACCAAAAGAAGTATTGATATGTAGCTAAATCATGTGTTTCAGAATATTGATGAGGTCATTTTAATATATTCAAAATTTGTTCTCATTTATTTAGGAATTCATTCATTTATTTATTTAGGAAATACATATACTAATTCAAATAATTATTTTATGAAACACATTGCTAGTCATCTTTGGACTCATAGACTCATAGATGGACTCTTATTATTAGACAGGCAACATTTTGGATTCAGTCAGTGTCTAGTTCTTATAGCCCAGCACTATCTTCATGACCAAACCATGTATTTTAATGAAAACACTTGCTTCAACCTTCATGAAATGGTCTTGGTCATTGTCAGCTGGTGAATGGGAGTTACAAATTTATTATCTACCATTTGTTTCTCATTATTCACATTCCAATCTGTTTTTCCTTCTTTTGTTTCACTACCAACCTTTCCATTTCCTTGGATTTTCACATCTCTCAAGTTGGAGGACTCAGATTATATCTACTTAAATTAATTCTTATTTTTTATTTAGTGTGTTAGAAAAAATGAGGTTCAAAAAGAAAGAGTGAATTTGTTAAATATTTATTGAGCATTAACACAAGGTGATGTGCTGGGTGCTGGGTGAGACCAATATGAAAACAAAAATCCTAGATTCAAAGTACTTTCTTTAAAGCGAGGAGCATGACAAGGACATGTGTCTTATTTCTGCAGCTCAGTGCCCACAATGCCTGGTACGTAGCAAACACTTAATAAATGTCTGCTAAATAAATTATAAAACATCACATTTAGACGTGAAGAAAAAAAGACAGAGCTCTTTTGCATAGATCAAAATGAAGCGATTAAGTGTGAAACTTTTTGTGATCTCTTCAACAACCTGGGCCTTAATAAAAGAGAACCCTTTAATTTCTGATTAGAGTCAAGAGAAAGGGCACAGATTTCTCTATTAGGTTGCGATGGTGAACTAAACAAGCTTAGGAGATAGTTCAAGAGAGGAATCATCCAGTTTTCCACCAAAGAGAGTACATGTGGCCAGATAAAATTAATACTTACCAACTTGTGTTCAGAGTCAGAGTGTGAAACAAAATGGAGCAAGGTCAGGCCCCCTGGAAGAGTGCGGCCAGGAGGAAGAGGGCAGATGGTAGAAGGCAGGCCATCCAGTGGGAAGAAGTGGAGGGCATGGCCACTTTAAACTGTCCTTTTCCAGCTGATCCTGGTTTAGAACTTAACCTTTTAGACCAAAGCAAAATGGAGTCCTAGAGTGTATTGACACCAAATTGAAATGTAGCTGCTATTCCTTTTCATAAAGACACTTTTTTTTTTTTTTAAGAATTGGCTTTTTATTATTTTTTATTTTATTTATTTATTTTTGGCTGTGTTGGGTCTTCGTTGCTGTGAGCGGGGGCTACTCTTCATTGCAGTGTGCATGCTACTCATTGTGGTGGCTTCTCTTGTGGGTGTGCGGGCTTCTTGTTGTGGAGCACAGGCTCTAGGCGTGTGGGCTTCAGTAGTTGTGGCACGAGGGCTCAGTAGTTGTGGCTCACGGGCTCTAGAGCACAGGCTCAGTAGTTGTGGCACATGGGCCTAGTTGCTCTTTGGCATGTGGGATCTTCCCGGACCAAGGGTGAAACCCGTGTCCCCTGCATTGGCAGGCGGATTCTCAAGCACTGCACCACCAGGGAAGTCCCAAGATATTTTTTTATTTCCTTTCTCTGTTTGTTGGGATGTGGGATGTTACTGCTCAAGAAAAGACATGTAAATATCTAGGATGCTGCCCATTGTGTTCTTTGAATATATAGTGATATTAATTACCAATTAGTAGACTGCTGTATGTGCTTTACATGTCTTAACCCATTTCATCCTCTTGCGAACATTACTATTATCCCTATTTTAGGAATAAGGGAACTACGTCCCAGCATGGTTACATCACTGTCCCAAGATTGGATAGTTATTAAGTGACTGAGCCAGGCTATCTTGCTCCAAATTCCATGTGCTTCAATGCTTTGCTATACAGCCTTTCTTCAGGAAGGTATTCTAAGAATCCTGTTATTAAGATTCACGTTCAAAGTCTAAATAAGGGGACCCGGAAATCTAAGTGCTCTGAGAAAGACTGCAAACCCCACCTCTTCCCACCTACTCACCACTTGTGTGCATTAAGACCCCTACTTCCCAGTAGCAGGACCCTATTTTCTCTCTAATGATGCAGTTTTCACTTGTACAATCCACAGGAGAAGAGGGAGGTGTGAACCTTGCATCTCATTCCTGCTTACAGACCTCGCTGTCTCTCTTCTCCCTGAAATTATCACCAGTCCTGAGTCTCATGTTTTCACACTGTGGTAATCTTCCACCTCTTCTTGTATCAATAATTTACCGAATCCTATGTCATCTCCTTTTCCATGAATATTCAAGCATCTTTCTATAGCTATTTAGTGGGAAAGCATATATATTCATGACACATTTAGAGTTATTAAAATAATCACACATTGATAATGTAAATGTAAAAAAAAAAAACCTAAGCTAAACATGAAACTACCGTATAACCTAGCATTTGTACTCTTGGGCATTTATCTCAGAGAAATGGGAACTTCCACACAAAAACATGTACATGAATGTTCATAGCAGCTGTATCTTAATAGCCAAGAAGCTTAAAACAGCCAGATGTCCTTCAATGGGTGAATGGTTAGATAAACTGGAGTATATCCATGCCATGGAACACTACACAGCAAAGAATAGGAATGGACTTCTGGTACACACAACAACATGAATGAATCTCCAGGGAATTATACTGCATGAAAAAAGCCAATCCTAAAAGATTATGTACTGTGTAGTTTCACTTATATAACATTTCTTGAAATCACAATATTATAGGAATGGGGCACAGACTGGTGGTTGCCAGGAATGAGGGAAGGGGAAGGAGAGTTATAGAGGGAGGTGGGAATGGTTAGAAAAGGACAACACGAGGAAACCTTGTAGTGTTTGAACTGGTCTGTACCTTGACTGTGGTGGTGGATACATGATACACAAACCCACAAAAATACTGAAATAGTCTAGAACTAAATACATAGAGAGGCACGCACAAAAGTGAGTCCAATTAAAATGGGAACCTGAATAAGATTGGAGAATTGTATCATTGTCAGTATCCTGGCCATGATATTGTGCTATAATTTTATAAGATGTTACCATTGAAGGACACTGTATAAATGGTGCACAGGATCGCTCTATTATTTCTTACAACTTCATGTAAATCTGTAATTGTTTCAAAGCAAAAAAATTCAAGTAGAAACATAAATAATCTGTTGGAAACCACCTTGAGATTTTTGACAGTCCTTCTCCCCCAACAATCTGTCAGCAAAGGGCGTTAGAGTCCCTTGATGATCCTTGCCTGAGCAGTCACTGTGTTGGTGGTTAAAGTGGTGGTTTTCTGATTCCATCATTCCTTGTGCATTTATTAAATAGCCTTAACTTGGGGGAAAGAACAAGCTTTCTCTGCACCCGTTTCCCTTGATCTTCTCTGTCATATCCAGCCTAACTCTGAGGTGAACAGTGAGGTGGAGCTGACTGATCTTTGCCCACTGATGACATACAATGCCATCTTGCCACTTCCAACCTTCTCTTAGACAGTGTTGAACCTGGCTCTTCTATTAAGACCGCTTGAAATGTTTTGATCCATGCCCTGAAACTTACCTAGTTGGTTTTTTTTTTAACCAAGTGCATGTAACCTCCTCTTGCTCATTTGCCTTTTCTCCTGGACCTTCTTTCTGAGCCCTTTTAGAAAGGGTTAATCTCTCCTTCCTGCTTAAGAGAGACCTCCTTTTCATCATGTCTTTTTCCTTCATGAGGTAACATTTGCCGTTTTCTTCCTTTGGGCAATTATATGGAAAGAAATCAGATTATAGGAAAGAGAAGAACTTTGGGACAATTTTTAAAACTATAAATGGTTGCCACGTGGACATGTAAGTTTTCCCGTCAGACACTGTCTTGGGAAGTTGGGGGAGACAGCCATGAAAGACTGGCTCCTTTATCCAAGGAAGTCTGGCTTTATCACAAGGAAACTCTTCCAAATTTGCAAAGACTCTTTTAGACTGGAGGGCACTGAAAGTCATTTAAATGCCAATTCTGGTTCCATCCCTCCTTCTACCCTGTCCTACCCCCAGACCTAGGCAACATGAGAGGACCAGTGAGGACATTTATTTTAATTATGTAAAATTAAAGTTTTCATTAAAAAAATTTTATTATAGTGTGTTAAAATAGTTATCCCATTACATGTGTTTTGCTTGACATGCATTCGTTTTGTAAATCAGGGAATTTTATATAATGATCTGAACTTCCTACCTCCTCTAAAAAATTAGAAAACCATTAACAGTGGGCTTTAATTCCCACATGGTAACAATTGTTAGGAGCCAATTAGCACCTCCTCCCTTAAATGGGGCAGGGGTTTGTCATATTCTTCAAGTATTCCAGTCTAGGAAATTGTTAATGAGGTACCGAAGGATGTCTTAGAAAGAAGACAGTCTGTATTTCCATTGTCCTTGGGGAAAATTTTACTAATATGTGCATAGATTTGCAAAACAAAATAATTGAGTGAAAATTTGTTTGTAGATTTTCTTTAGTTACCACAGCTAATTGATGATGTTATCATCATTGAAAATTAACATTTAACTATTCCTTCAGCTTAAAGGTGGAGCCCAAGACTAAAGGATTAAAACAGCAGCAACAGCAGCATAAGAAACTTCTGGCAGCAATGCTCTCTCAAGATTCGTTTGAGTCTGTCCATAGCCCCACCCCATCGGTAACAGAAGAAGATATTGATGATGAAGATGATGCAATGGAATTGCTGGGTAATTTTAAAAATTAATAATTTCTCTTTTTCTTCTCTGGCATTGTAAAAGTGCGTAGTGGTTAAGAGATTTTTAAAGTCTTGAGTGGTTTTGTCTTAGGGGAAAGAAACCATTTAGCACACACTTGCATTAGACTTTCATGGAGTTGCATGCAAGAGTTAAGTTGAAATCACCTGAGCTTGTGAAGTATTTATTAGACTGTATTTTGTGCTTTGTATATGCAGCACTTACCTTCTGACTACTTAATCAAGATTTATTCTCTGTGCACTTGTGATACAAATTCAAGTTTGTCTGCTTTATTCTCCTATTATGATTGCCTTGATCACATCTTTTGTCTATAAAATGTATCCAGAGTACATATTTCAGCCCGCATTCCAAGATGTCTCCCTGTTGTTTCAAGGATGTTTTAGAAAAAGCAAGTTAAATTTAAAAGGGCAGATAGTAAATTAATGTTTTATGTCTTTCATAAATGACAGGAAAGTTGGCAGAGATTTCAGTGTTTTTATAGGCTCATTACTTTCATGAAAGTTTTATACATAGGAAATCTTTTATATCTTTTAATGAAGTAAATGTACATTTTTGTTTCATCAGAAATCTCTGCATAATAGTTTTTTTAAATTGAACTTCCTTTTGTAAAACCGTTTTTTCAAAAGAAGGAAATTATATTTTATTTCAGAGTGAATTATCCACATATAAAACATTGGGTTTTTAATTCAGTGATATTAGCTATTCTATTCTAAATAATTAGAACAATTTTCAAATACTTTGTAACAATATACTAGAAAGTGAATAAATAATAAAATCATTTGAATGCTTCAGATAAATTTAACATATAGAAAAAGGAGCCCCAGAAGTATACAGATTTTTTTTTAATTATTTTTTTTCTAAACTAGCTTCCTTGGTTTTAAGTGTTTATGGTACTAAAATACTATCATTATAATAAATGATATAGGTCTCCATGCATAGGCCTACAAGGTGTTATTAATTAATGGTGGCAGGTTCACTGATAATTTCTGATGTTATAATAACTGCATTCATTCCAGCATTGAGGAGGCTATGTCATGGCATTTTCACTTCATGCTGTCCATCTTTTTTTTAAGAACTGTTAAATCTGGGTGTTTTTTAAGGAATCTCATCTCCCTGCCTCCAAATCAGTAATGTGGCAGATGTGTCAGATATGGTGGTGCTGCCTTCATCCAACTTCCATTCAGCGAACGTTTACTGAATGCTAGGCCCTAGACTTGGTCCTGGGGATGTAAAAATAAAATAATCATGGTTTCTGTTCACAGGAACTTTACATTCTAGTGTTCAAGATGAAAATGTAAATATCACTCTAATATTTTTTGCTACAGTTGCTAATTTGATTAAGCGCAGAGTTGTACATAGGAATAACATCTAATGCAGAAGTAGGGGCCGGTTATCAGGGAATGTTTCCTGGAGAGTCTGATTCCTCTGGTAAGTCCCAGAGGACAAGTAGATGTAGTTCAGCAGGCAGTGTGGTCATTACCCCTGCAGGTTTGCTGTTGTAAGGTTGGACTCTTGGCAGTTGTGCTTCATGACCGTGCCTGTACATTGTTCCTCTGCTTCAGTCAGTAACAGTGAAGGGGGCAAGTCTGGAACCGTTAATGGATGTTGCCTATGTAACATCAGTGCTGGTGTGTTGGTACATTGACATTGGGTTTGCAGGTATCCTTCTGTCCCCCTCATTTCCTTTATACAACAGCTCATGGTCAGTTGATACCCACATGAAGGCGGTTATACTTTGTGTTGCAAAGAGAATCTTTTGAGGAAATCCAAGCATTCTCCAAATCACTTTGGGATTCCTAATAGCCTCAGGAATGTCTAGTCAGAGGGGAGGAACTCATAGAACTTAAGTGATATCAAGAGATTCTTTAAGGAGGCTCAGGTGTCCACTCAGTGCTGGCATCCCTAGATCTCAGCTCCTCTGTTCTGAGGTTTCTAGTCTCCCGAGATGAAGACCAAAGGATTGGGTTTTGGAGACTACCTAATGTGAGCAATTAACAGCTGGTCCTCACTGATTTTGTTTCATTTGACATTTTAGCCTCTGGTCTGAGCAAATTTGAGAATGAGAGATAGCTGGAGGTTTGGACTTTCGCCATGTGAGTCCGCATGTCAGCACAGGCAGCTGGTGGTGTACTAATGCTGGTCTATAGGTTGTGAGATTTCCCTGCAATAATATGGAATGTTCCAAGTCCACTGGGCTGTCCCCTAAAATAATGCCATATGCAACCCTCTTGCCTAGCTGTCTCAGTGAACAAAGGTCATATAACAGAAAATTCTATCCACAAATTGTTTTGCCCATAAAGTTCATCAATTACAGTAAAATGTTATTTAGATATGAAATATATTTGTCTTTAAGGCCCTAATACTCCTACCCATTAATACTGTTCTATTATTTTAGAAATATATGTTTAAAATATAGACTCAGAGTGTTCTTCAAAAGTAGAGTATATAAGTTCATGACTTATAATGTTATGTATGCCTTTAACTAAGGTAATGAATGGCTCATGTCTTACATGAAATCAGACAGACGTACATGAATATTTTCAGTTAATGCAGGAGCTAAGAATTTTTCAGTCATGATATAGTAATGGATAAATATGTGAAGTATGGGCATGAAATAAAATGGTTATTAAGTTATTCAGTTTTAAAACCTGCATCTTCAACAGGCATGTATATCTCTATTATTATTCCATTGGATATCAAGTCCTACACTAATCAATTGATGCAATACTCCTAAATCAATTTAGAAACTATAAAGTATCTATCTTCCCAGTCCTTTTAATATTAGATTTACATCATTTCATTTATTATTAAAGAATTTTAAGATAATAGTTTTGAAACTCTGATTCCAGAGAAACGTAAGTGATTGTACATATGTGAGGAAAATACAAATGCTAAGTTCTTGAAAACATATTTGAAATCAAATTTTAGTACATGAAATAATTGTAAAATGCAACAGAGACATCTGGTATATAAAATAACTTTTTGAATCCACAACATTGTTTAGAATGAATTTGCAATAGCTTATATGTTTTAAGGGTTTAACTTGTCATTGTTACCTATACCAGGTATAACTGGTTGAAAATTTTATTTATTATGCATGGGAAGCAGTCTGTATGCTTTATGCACTGATAAATAAGTAAAAAGTATAATTATTAGTTAATGTTAACATAACAAAGGATTATTCCTAAATAAAACTGGTTGATTTGAAGGGGAAAAAAACTTTTAGTTTAGTAGTAAAACTATTGACCCTTGTTTTGTTTGTTAAGGAATCTAGCGTTGGTAATACATACTGATTAACATTTAATTTTTCGCAGTTGTTTAATTGTATATTTGTGAGTTTCTTTTCTAAGTGTACTGGGAATGTGAAAATACTATAATACAACGTCTATGACTTTTAAGTAGATTAAATATTTTCTGTAATTGCTTTAAATACTACTTATAAATTCATAATACAAAAGTAGCTTAATATGGAATTAATATATACCAGAGAATAAAATTTCCAAATCTGTGGAATTTTAAGATATAACAATTTTAAGCACCTCTGAAATTGGTGTTTTAATTACAGAAGAAGTTGAATAAGATATCTGCCAATTCATCTCAAACTAAGTAGTTCTCAACTTCAAATATAAGATATTCTCAAATATTTTGGTAATTATGCTGGAAATTGATCACAATGAATAAAACTATGAAGAATCTGCACATTATTTTTAAAAGTTATTAAAGTCAATAATCTTTCAAAAGCAGAAAAACCAGTTACAATGGAGCAGTAAGAGATTTTTAAAAATCTCTATATATTTTACTCCATTAACTTTCACAGAAGATTTGAGGAACCTCATTAGTTTAAGAGATATTTCAGCTTGTAAATGTGAGTCCATTTTCATTATATTACATGGACTTTTCATTTTATTTTTGATGAAATGCTGATTACAATTATGTGTTTGATTTTTCTCTGTATAATTTATACTCATTTTAAAATGTCATCAGAATTATTTGAAAGCTACTTTTCTTACACATTTTAGTATATTACTTTAAAAAGTTTTTTTTAGATTTTCTCAGAATTGATGATGAGACAAATATCTAAAAATCACATTCCAGAGATGCTAAAGAAGAAAAATAGCATTAGTCATGCTTTATACTACCTGGTCTTAGCTTTTTTCTAATCATATAAAAATTAAAACTGTGTTGGCAAAAATAAACAAGGTGATTACAGATATATTTTATTTATTTTAAATCTAATAATCTAGAACAAGTATAATTATACTGGTATTCTTTGCAGAATACAGTAATTGAGTTTCTAAAACCCCAATATCTTGCCAAATTATGTAAAATATAAACTTAATTTTCTAGAGGGACTCATTACATTAAGGTGATCCTTTGGCAAATTCTTTTTTTTTTTTTCTTTTTTTAAAGTTGGATGCTTCTTAAAGCAGAAATCACTCATGTTTGCAAAATAAGAACGTGCATTTCACCTAGTGAGAAATGGATGCTGTCACCCAGTGATGTTAAAAAAAAAAAAGGAAAGAAAAAAAAAGAAGGCAAGGGAGAGGGCCTTTAAATGTTTAAAAGAAAAAAATCTGCCTACCTATCTCTATACCTGTATTTTAGTGATCTAAAGTATGTGAAATGGTCTAAAGCACAGGGGAACATTCATACAAACTTTATTTCTTTTGAGTATTGATTATTGGGAGCATCAGGATGACAGATAACTTGTCACTTTAAAATATTCTTCGTAAAATGATTCTTTTAAAAAGTCTGAGGACTTTCAAAAATTAAATTTATGGATCCTTTAATATTGTCTGTAAGATTGCTTTAAATACTGCTTAGAAATTCATTCAGTATATACCAATGTAATTTAATATGGAATTAGTACATATTTGAGATTAAAATGTCCAAATTTGTGGGTGTTAAGAGATAACAATTTTGAGTACCAGTGAAGTTAGTACTCTAAATCTAGAACATACTGAATAAAATATCTTCCAAATCACCTCAATGTAAGTAGCTCTCATTTTTAAATATTAGATATTCTCAAAAATTCGTTATTAAACTGGCAATTGATGACCACAGTTAACCAAAATAGAATATCTGCACATATATTTTTAAATGGTCACTAAATTAATTAGCATAATTGAAAAACTAGAATATATGTACACAGATGTGTGAAAATATTTTTCACATGCTAAATAATAAATATTTCCTCCTGTTAAGCCATGTGATATATTGTTAAAGAAATTCTGTGAAATACTTCTGCTATAGAGTTTGTCCCATATTTCTGAATTCTGACTTCATCTTGCTTTAGTGCCATCATTGCCTGCACAAATGCCAAGTGAGCTTGGGTTGAAGTGTAGCCTGAGTGGAGTTGAACAGCACAGTGCTTGTCTCTCCGAATTACAGTAAAAACATTTGAGAAAATCCACTGAAACACATTTTCATTCAGCAAGTGTCATGCACCTGCCATGTGGGTAGTACTAGTACATATTAATATATAGCACTAAGAATATTGTGCCCTTTGTTTTTCTAATTATCTTGACCTCTTTAGGCTCTGAGAGAACAGTGAATCTAGTGAGTGTTGGCATCTATATAGAACCAAACATTTTGTAGGTCTTTAGTTCAGCTCTCAATTAGTCCATTAATTCATTCATAGGTTTATTAATTTCTCCACTTACAAAGTGACTCTGCATATTCCTGGGAGTTCAGATTTGCACAAGTACAGACATGTTTCACGAACCGTTAACTATTCAGGGATGATTCTCAAGATTTGGTTTGCTTAAGAATCATTTGAGAAGCTTATTTAAATGCCAATTCCAGTGGGCTTTACCCCCAATTTTTGTTTCATTAGATTTGGATACAGCCCATGAATCAACATTTTTCAACACGACTGCCCTTCCTCCTGTCCTCCAAGAGATTCTGTTGCAGGTGATGTGTAGAACATACAGTGAGGAATTCTAATCTTAGTCTAGGTATGGTCAGTGCACTTTTTGTTTGATGTGATATATCCTGAAGCAAGAGGAATAAAATATTAGAAAGTCTAATTTTTACAACAGAGAGAGAGAGCATGGAATAGAGGTTTCTGAGTTAACCAGGCTCTACTGAATTGTCTCCTGGAAATAAGGAAAAGTCTTGCTAAGAAGCTATATGGGTAATGCAATTTGTATTACCTTATTATCTCTGTCTTCCTTCCTGATATCATATTTACAGGAGTGCTTGAAAAATGAACTGCTTAGAGTAGAAAAATTACATATTAGGAAATGATTCTAGCATAGACCTGAGGACATGGTTCCGATGAGCTTCTATTTTACATTAAATCTTTATTTAGGATTCTTACTTTGCTTTCATTAGATGTGACTCATAGCCTCCTTCATTGCTTTCTGGACGCACTCATTTCATGTTTGGAATTCTATTTATGCTTCATTCTCTTCACACTTTATTTGTGTTTCTTTTCAAAAAATATCAGAACATTTGCAGGTGATAACTAGGGTTTGTGTGTAGAGATTGCATTTTAAATAAATATGAACTTGCATGCCACCAAAAATAGATATCATCCTACATGATTTACTTCTATGGTATTTGATAAGAAATGTTGCTTTTTTCCTTTAAAAAATTTTCTACACTGCTATATTTAAAACAGATAACCAACAAGGACATACTGTATAGCACAGGGAACGCTACTCAGTATTCTGTAATAACCTAAATGGGAAAAGAACTTGAAAAATAATAGATACATGTATACATATAAACGAAAATAAAAAGCTGAGCAATAAAAACAAAACAAAAAATGATCTACTTTCCACGCATAAGCAGCTTAGAGGAAAATGGCAGCTCACCAAGGAACAAAAAATAATAGTGAATTGTTAAGATTTTTTTATATGTATAAAGGGATGAATAAACTATTTAAAATAATGAGTAAAAAATTTTTTTTTCCAATGGTAAAAGCAGATCAGCATAACAGAATGAAGTCAATAGTTTGAAAATAAAATCTAAACCCATAAACAAATTATTGACAATTGTCCTTCATCTTATTTGTATACCTGTGTGAAAATTCCTTTATTTGAGAGAGAGCTGTTCTTAATATATTTGTGTGTAGGTTGTTTAATACATATTTCTCGCTTTGAAGTAAGTTAGAAATTTTTGACGTGTAACAATGTAAGTTAATGTGCTTTTTCATACTTAGGCCATAGCTTTTCACTGATTATTTTGCAAAGGTATGAGCCACACCGTGAGATGTTTTGTGTGGTCTGTGGTCAAAGCACTGGGCTAGAGCTCTAAGACCGGCTCCAGCCCTCATGCTGCCTCTTGTTAGTTTTGTCACCTGAGCTACAAGTAATTCATTGTAAAATGCAGATTAAAATATTCCTATCACATAGGGATGCTGTGGGAATAAAAATGAGGTATTCTCTGAAAGTGCTTTTATTTTATTTTTTTCTTTTTGCCTTGCCTAACAAGAATATCTGAAAAAAGACACTGGAATTTATATACAAAACTTTCCTTCCAAGTAAATTCATATCTTCTAACTTACATACATGTTGTCTAGTTATAAGCAGAGAAAAAAAAAAAAGCTTTCTTTAGCATTGAGAAATTGCCTATTAACAGTAAAAATAGAAGTTTCCCACAAGACAGTAAAATCAAAAGCTTGAAGACAAAGAATGTAAAACTACAAATGTATTTGCAAGCCAAAGTATTTGCTGTATCACTACAAAATATTACATCTATTTTTAACATGGATATTTAAGCAACAGCAAACATTAATGTGATTTGGTTAAAGATATAGAGCAAATTATTCTACTCTCTTTAATTTTCTTCCATATAAATGGTTTTTAGGAAGAAAAGAAAGATGTTCTGTGCATATACATGAATGTCCACTAGCACAAGTTGAGCTGGGAGCAGGAATAGGAGGGGGAGAGACAAGGAAGAGACATATAAGAACTAGAAATTTGTACTTATGTTTACATACTTCTGTGTAAGTAAAGTCATAAATGTATTGAATAATCTACGAGCTTTAAAAACTCTTAATTATATTGATAAGTATGAAAATATTTGAAACAGCACAGTTTTGATGGTTTTACATTAATTCATTGTATAAACAAATCACAACCAAACTGAAAATCACTGTTAAATATTTTTAGGGTTTTGTTGCTTTTGAAATAAACTTGTCCATTTCAAATACTTAATAAAATGGTGATGTTATACTTCAAGATGATTTGTTTAGGTGTGGTAATGATTTTCATATAATTTGACTGAATTTGAATTAATTTTGCACTCCATGTATGAGCCATTTGAAAGTGGTACAAAATCATGGCTTTATTGTGTTTTTTTTTCTTGGTTGAAAATGTGCAAAGAAATGTAGTTAATTCAGCAGTTATTTGCATTTTAACGTCAGAAACAATAGATATTAAAGAGGCATTAAAACTCTTCTCTGAATTGCTTAAAACTTCTTATATAACTATAGTAATCTGTTTAGATTTTCATATGTTTAATACCACTGATATCTTATTTAATCATCTCTAAATAGAAACCTTAAAATGATTGAAGTTGAACACTGAATATACATTAACAGAAGAGTGCTCAGAAAATTTCCCAATTTTCAATATCTGAAAACAGTAGTTTTTGTGAAATAAAGTTTCATTCAAAATTTTTAAAGTTATTTAATAAACATGTTTTTCAAAATTTGAAATGTTTAAACTGGTCCTGTATATGAATTTCTTTTGGAATGGAAATATAATTTTCTTTTTCAATAGTCTCATGTTCAGTAATTTCAGAAAGGAAATATTCGTAAGAATAATGAATGCATTTTTTGAAAATTGTTCTAAAGCTTTTAAATAAAAGAGTGCTAAAGTACATAATGGGAAAAAATATGACAGTGTTCTAATGGAGGTTAATTAGATTTAGTGACTTATATTTTACTTTTCACTTTTTTAGTTGCTTTCTGCAAGAGATGAATGAGTGCCTTATATTGGTATAGGATGAATTTGCTTGTGTCAGAATATAAACTTAAAATTCCATATAAAATTTTAATTTCTTTAAAACTCAGTTTTTCAAGAATTGTCAAAAGGGGGTTCATTAGGCCAGCTATTTTTCATCTCTTAAGTGCTGTCATATTTACTTGTTAATTACTGACATTTGTTTTGGGACTCTGTATTTCAAGAATTTAATGCAGAGTGTTGTTAATATCATAAAACAAAATTGAAATTAACCTTATGAAACTGATGTTTTGGAAGGTAATTTAGCATAGTGTTAGGAATAACAACAGCATGTATGAGCTTTGTATTCAGGTAGCCCTATTTGCAGGTTTCCCCATTGCCCCTTACTAATTCTATGATTTGAGAACAGTAACGTCCTTCTCCCAAATATCAGATTCGTCATCAGAAAAATGGGAATTATAACAATACTTATATCACAGGGTTTTGTAAAGATTAACTAAAATAATTTCTGTAAAGTGCTCAGTGTATCTGATAAAGGATTAGACCTAGAAAAAAAGGTTTGTTATTGTAATTCATATCATTTTTATATCAATTTCTTTCCTGTCTTCAACTAGCACAAGAGGTTTAGTACACGTAAAAAAGAAAGTGAGTCCATGGGATTTTGGCCTTAGAGGTTTATTGTCTTTTGTCATCAATGTTTCATCTAAATATGCTCCACATGTTTAGATATCATTTCAACAAGTACTCTCTACTTGATATTTAAGTCCTACGCATTATTTTATCTTCTCACAATTTAGAGAATTCACATCCAATAATAAAAGCAAAAATATCAAGAGAGAAACGGGTGGGGGGATTTTTTTCTTTCTTATTTTTCCCCAGGCTAAAATCTGATGTTCTTATCTTCTTTTATATGGACTTGGGACATTTACGATCTGAAATTCTCAAATAACATTGTTAATATCTGATACCATCGGATTTCTAACATCTCGGTGGCTGAGTTAAGGACATCTTTTGTAGAAAGCAGTTTAAGATAGGAAACATATCTCTGTTCATATACAGTTTAAACACAAAAGGGACAAACAAGCTCCAAGTAGCTCCATTTTGTTAAGGAAAATTATGAATGTGAAAGAAGTTATTCTCCGATATAAAAGCTTTTAACTGAAAGAAAGAAAATCCTAAGAACACACATTTAAAAAAAATCACAGAAGCAGCATTCCTTTTACAATAAAGTTCAGATTCTTTGCTCATAAAGCGATTCCTTTTTCCACAATGCAACAATCATGGTTGTTTCCTTAGAAATCCTATGTTTGTTTAAACACACTTTCCAACCATAATGCCGTCATAATATACACATTTATAAATTTATTTTTTAAATTGTATCATTGCTTTCCCTAGTAATCAGGAGTTTAAATAATTCTCAGTTAAAAAAAAAAAATAGCAAGAAAAGTGATATGTGCTCATTACTGGCCTTGTAATGGCTTCAAGATCTTAGCGTCTCTGTGCTACTGACTTTAAATGTGTATACTGTCAACGTGATTACATTGCTTAATATCTTCCTGATAAGCAAAAAATTTTAGAAATTTGAACAAAGAATGATTCTTTTGGGGAAGCCTATTGGCACTTATAAGTCAACATAGGCTAATTTTAGGGACTTGTAATATCAAATCTGGGAGTCAAATTTTCTTTAAAATAATATTTTTTTGGTTATTAAAAGACAGATATTCAATTTAAAGAGCATGGCATTACAGAGGTCAAAATAAGTAAATAAAAAGTGTTACCCAGAAATAATTACTTTTAATATTCAGTGATGTACTTTCTAGGTATTTTTATATATAACAAACATAGAATAGTATTAACATTTATGTGCATTACAATATGCAATGCACTGCACCTAAGTGCTTTGTGTACATTACTTAATTACAAAAATACCATGGGATAGAAAATATAATTATTCTTATACCATAGAAAAGGACACAGATCCTTGCAAAACAAAATCTTCTTAGATTACATGGTTGGTACTCAAGAGTTAGATTCCTAAGCTTTAAGAATCAAACACTAAACTGTGGAATACATACACATTAAAATACCCATTTTTGTTAATATTGTATAGACTTACTTGCCTATATATGCAGTTTCCACACAGGCAACAAAGTTTTAAAATTTAACGTCAGGGGCTTCTGCTTCTGCTCATGATGGAGTAGCTGGTATTAGCCTTACTCCTTCATATTAAGTAATTATAAAACTAGACAAAGTATATGCCAACTTTACAGGCACAGGACAAAAGATGGCATGGGACTTTGGTTCTTTTTTTTTTTTTTTTTTTAATTTATTTATTTATGGCTGTGTTGGGTCTTCATTTCTGTGCGAGGGCTTTCTCTAGTTGCAGCGAGCGGGGGCCACTCTTCATCGTGGTGCGCGGGCCTCTCGCTGTCGCGGCCTCTCTTGTTGCGGAGCACAGGCTCCAGACGCGCAGGCTCAGTAGTTGTGGCTCACGGGCCCAGTTGCTCCGCGGCATGTGGGATCTTCCCAGACCAGGGCTCGAACCCGTGTCCCCTGCATTGGCAGGCGGACTGTCAACCACTGCGCCACCAGGGAAGCCCGGGACTTTGGTTCTTGAGAGGAGGGAAACGAGAGGTGAGCCGTGTGTTTCATGCTGGCTTTCTTCATGGTGACACTTTCCCTGGCCAACTTGTATGGAGGTGGAGTTCAAGTGGAGTGAAGAGTGATGATCTCACTGATCTGAGGAGGAAATGGCTAGGATTTGTGGGACAGTGTGCCAAGAGAAGGCAGCAGAGGGAGAGGACAGAAGTCTACAAGTGTGTTTTCTTGGATTCTTAACTGAGGACTGTGCTGTTCTTGCACAGGGCAAGACTACTTTAGACCTGAGAGAGTGGTTATTGTGAGTCTGGGAACTGAATAGCGAAAGAGAGGTCAGGCAGAGCTGGGACACATCAGAGTTACAGCCCAGCCAAAGAGAATAAACCTTCCTGAGTTCCTTGAGCATTCAGAAGAGACCTTGGAAAAATCAAACATTAAGAGTTATAACCACACACTGAATTGAGAGCCACTTATAAGAAAGAGGGAAAAATTGAAATAGACCCAGCCTAACAAAGCATATTTTGTTAGGCATACTTTGTTAATGCTTATGAAGGTGAGGTAGATCTGCCAATAATTTAATTCCTGACATAAAACTCAGTATCCTTTAGAGAAGATAACATAAGCCAGCCTTCCTACAAAGAACCAACTATAATATCCACCATACTATAAAAAATTACTAGTCATGTAAAAAAGCAGGAAAATTGTGACCCCAAATCAAGACAAAAGAGCATTCAACAGAAACAGACCTTATTATACTCAGATACTGGAGTTAGCTGACTTTTAGTGGCTTTTAAAAAACAATTATACATATTTTGTGGACTTAAAGGAAAGGAACACAAGGAATAAACAGATGAGACATCTCGGTTGAAGTACTGAAACTAGAAAAAGAACCAAAGGAAAGCCTAGAACTGAAAATACAATATGTGAAGTTTTAAAACTCACCAGATAGAATTAACAGCTGATTTGAACAGTGCAGAAAGAAGGGTCAGTGAACTTGAACACAGGTCAACAGAAATAATCCACACTGAAGATCAGAGATTTTTAAAATGTAGAATAAAATGAAAAGGGCTTCAGTGACCAGTGGGACAATAGAAAATGATAAAACATTTAATCAGAATTCTAGAAAGGGGAGAAAGAATGGGAAAGAAAAAAAGATTTTAAGAAATAATGTCCAACTTTTTTTCAAATTTGGTGAAAAATATGAGCCTACAATACAAGTTCATAAAATGTCAGGCTGATGAAATAAAACAATTTCAGGTAAACAAAAGCTGATAGAATATGTTATCAGTGGACCTGCACTATAAGAAGTGTTAAGAGTCTCTGAGACTGAAGGGAAATTGTATCAGATAGATACAATCAGATCAGATCTGTACTCTGATCACAACAGGATTAAATTAGATATCAACAATAAGACAAGTAGGAAGATTCCAAAATATGGAAATTAATTCTTCATAACACATAGATGAAAGAAAAATCAAAAGGGAACTTAGAAAATAATTCAAACTAAGAGAATGAAAATACAGCATACAAAATTTGGGGGGATGTAGCCAAAGCACTGCTTAAAGGAAACTCAGAACCTTAAACAAAAGAATTTTAAATTATTGATATAAATTTCTCCCTCGAAAATCCAGAAAATAAATACAAATTGAATCCAGATAAGTTGAAAGAAGGAAATAATACAGATAAGGATGGGAATCGATGAAACAGAAAAAAAGGCTAACAAAATATTAGCAATGCTGAAACTAATAAATTCCTAGTAATACTGACAAAAAGGTAGAGAAACACAAATTACCAATATTACAAAGGAGAAACGGGGCCAAATTTCACTACTAGATTTTATATAGACACAAAGGATAACAAAAGAATATTGCAAGTAACTTTATGCCAACATAGTTGACAACTTAGATACAATGGGAAAAAATCCCAGCAAAACACATCATACCAGAGATAAAACAAGAAGAAGTAGTGCATCTGAATAGTTCTACATATGTTAAAGAAATTGAATTTGCAAGCAAAATCCTTCCCCAAAAGAAAACTTCAGGTTCAAGTTTTCAGTGGTGAACTCTATCAACAATTTAGGGAAGAAATAATGCCAAATGTAACAAACTCTTTCACAAAATAGAGAAGAGGGAAAATTTCTCAGATTGTTTTGAGACCCGCATAGTTCTGATACCAAAACCTGACAAAGACTTTAAAAGAAAAAAATTACAGATGCATCTCCCTTATGAACATAGATACATGTGTTCTTAACAAAATATTATTAAATTAGATCTGTATGATCTAGTACAATTGAATTAAACTCCTAATGGGCTTTAAAAAAAAGAAATTGATGAACTGATTCTAAAATATATAAGGAAATCATGACCTTGAGTGGCCAAAATCATCTGGGAAAAGAACAGTATCTGTGGAATTACAGTATCTCATTTCAAGACTTACCATAAGGCTATAGTAAGACAGTGTGGTATTGACATGACTAGACAAACAGATCAATGGAATGGATTAAAGTCCAGAAACATATCTGGTCAGTTAGTTTTCAACAAAAGCTTCAAGGCAATTTGATATAGGAAGGAAAGTATTTTCAAGTATTAGTGCTGGAACAATTGGATATATATACAGAAAAAGAATGAACTTTGACCTTCTACTTCATACCATGACAGAAATTATTTTGAAAAGAATTATAAGCACAAACATAAGAGCAGAGATTCTGAAACTTCTAGAAGGAAATGTAGAATATATTCACAACCTTGGGGCAGGCAAAGATTTTTCTAGAGATTAAAAAAAAAAAATCACTAAGGGTAAAAGAAAAATTTGATAAACTGGACCTCATTAAAATTACAAATTTCTCCATAGAAAATGAAAGTAAGAGGAAAATAAACAAAATGTAAAGGCATGCCACCTACCGGGAGAAAATATATGCAGTATATCTGACAAAGGACTCTTATCTACAATGTATACGGAGCCCCTGCAAATCAGTTTTTCAACAGCACAAATAACCTAATAAAGATAGGCAAAAGATTTCAATATACAGTTCACAAAAGGAGGTAAACAAATGGTAAATAAGCACATGAAAAGCTTTTAACATTATTAGCCATCAAAGAAATGTAAATTAAAACAACATTGAAATATCTCTTCCCACCAACTAGAATGACTAAAATGAAAGACTGTAAACACCAAATGTTGTCAAGTATGTGGAGTAGCTGGAATTCTCAAGCAATTGCTCTTGGGAATAAAATTTTATAGTCACTCTGGAGAAAACGGCTGGCAGTTTCTTATAAAGTTTAATATGTACCTATCCTGTGGTCTAGCAGTTCCTAGATGTTTTCCCAAGGGAAATAAAATATGTATTCACAAATATTTGTACATGAAAGCAGTTTTATTCAAAGTAACCCACACAGAAAACAATCAAAATTACATTCACTGCAAATTGTATATTCACACAATGGAATACTATTCAATAAAAATGAACTAAGTACTGATACATGTAACAATATTATGAATCTCATTGCTATGGACTGAATCATTTCCCCCTCTCCCACCGAAGTCATATGTTGATACTATAACTCCTAATGTGATAGATTGTATTTGGAGATAGGGCTTTTATGAGGTACTTAAGGCTACATGTCATAAGGGTGGGTTCCTAATCCAGTAGGACTGGTGGCCTTGTATGAAGACGAAGAGCTCTTTCTCTCCCCCTCTCCCTCTCCCCACATGCATGAACAGAGGAAAGGCCGTGTGAGGACACAGTGAGAAGGTGGCCATCTGCAACCCAAGGAGAGAGCTCTCACCTGTCAGACCTGCTGGCATCTTGATTTTGGACTTCCCAGCCTCCATGACTGTGAAAAAGTAAATTTCTGTTGTTTAAGTTACCCAGTCTAAGATACTTCGTTATGGCAGCCTAAGCTGAATAAGACACTCATAAACATTGTGTTGAACAAAAGAAACCAGACAGAAATGATACATACCATACTAATTTAATCACAAGAAATTCAAGAACAGGCAAGACTAATTTATGGTGATAGAAATCAGAACATAGCAGGGGCAGTGAGGGATTGGCATGAGGAAACTTCCTAGGGTGATAGAAATATTTTATATCTTCACTGGGGTGTTCATTATATAGGTGTATACATTTATCAAAACTCATTACATTTGTCAAAACTCATATTTGCATTTCATTGTAAATTTGAATTTAAAAATAAAACAATTTTAATATATAAAAATCATGGCTACATAATGTTGCATCATAGAATACTCAAGGAGTCAAAATTAAACTTGACATTTGTTATTGTTTCTGAAATGAAATGATTAAATTTATGTAAAAGACACATGAGGTATGAAAAGTAATTCAAGACACTCATATGGGCACTTGCTATGGAAATATCTCATAACCGTGACCTCTGATAAGTTTTCAAAAAGTCTGTGCTTATTGTAAGCGTGATGTTTGAATAATCCTGAGCAGAAACAGAAATTGTCATTTTCATTTCATAGTAGCACATCGAAAAGCAGAATTTGATCTTTGATGATGAATTTCCTAGTTTTGAATGTATGTACTCTTCCAATATGGTCACACTATCTTTTATTTGATATACTAAAAGTTCCTTTCTCATCAGTTTGCCTGTGATATAAAGAGCTAAATATGTGGAAATTTGACCTGAGAATGTCCTTACTATTAACTGCAAATGTGTAGTATTAAAATGGGAATCTGCTCATATTCTTTTTTTAAACATCTTTACTGATATATACACATGACATGAAACTCACCCATTTGAAGTGTATGGTTCAGTGGGCTTTTACTATATTCACGGAGTTGTGCAACCATCCCAGAATCTAATTCAGAACACTCTCATTACCCCAAAGAAACCCAATTAGCTGTCACTTCTTGTCCCTAGCACCACCCACTCCCACACCTCTAGGCAATCAGTAATTTTTTTCAGGCTTACAGTTTTGCCTGTTTTGAGCATTATACGTAAATTAAATCATACATGTAATATATGTGGTCTTTGGTGAAGGGCTTCTTTTGCCTAGCATAATGTTTACAAGGTTTATCAATGTCATAGCATGTATTCGTTCTTTATTCCTTTTCTAAAAAATATAGACTTTAGGTTTTACAGTATTTTCAGGTTCACAGGAAAATTGAGCTGCAAGTACAGTTATTTCCCACATGCCATCCTGTCCCACACTGATACAACCTTTCCTACTGTCAACGCCGCACACCAGCGTGAAATGGTATAATAAATGAACATGCATTGACACATTATTATCACCCAAAGTTCATACTTTAACCATTGTTCATTTTTGGTGTTGTTCATTCTTTTGGAAATGAAAAATGTTTAATGACTTGTATCCCCCATTATAGTATCATACAGAGTAGTCTCACTGCCCATAAATCCTCTGTGCTCTGTCCATTCATGCCTCTAACAACCCCTAACTGTCACTGACCCTTTTTAACTGATTCCGTAGTTCTTTCTTCTCCAGAGTATTGAAAAGTTGGGATCATACTGTATGTAGGCTTTTGAGACTGGCTTCTTTCACTTAGTAATATGCATTTAAGTTTCCTCAAGGTCTTTTTATGGTTTGATAGCTCATTTCTTTTTAACACCAAATAATATTTCACTGTCTCCATGTACCACAGTTTCTTTTTCCATTCTTCTACTGAAGTATTACATCTTGGTTGCTTCCAAGTTTTGGCAGTCATGAATAATGCTGCTAAAAACATCTGTGTGCAGGTTTTTCCGTGGACTTAAGTTTTCAATTCATTTGGATAAATACCATGGAACATGATTGCTGGGTTGTTTAGTAAGAATATATTTAGTTTTGTGAGAAACTGGCAAACTCTTTTGCAAAGTGGCTATCCTATTTTGCATTCCCACCACCAAGGAATGAGAGTTTCTGTTACTCCACATCCTTACCAGCATTTGGTGTTGCAAGGTTTTAGGATTTTAGCAGTTCTGATAGGTGTGCAGTGGTATCTTGTTTTATTTGCAATTTCCTAATATGATGTTGATGTTGAGCACCCTTTTCATATGCTTATTTACCATCTATATATCTTCTTTGGTGAGGTGTCTGCTCATATCTTTGGCCCATTTTTTAATTGGCTTGTTTGTTTTCTTATTGTTAAATATTAAGGGCTATTTTTTTTCTTTTGACCACTTCACCCTGTTTGTATATGTTCTGTGTATTTTGGAAAATAGTCCTTTATTGGGTGTATCATTTGCAAATATTTTCTCCCAGTCTGTGGTTGTCTTCTCATTCTCTTGACATTGTTTTTCACAGAGCAAGTTTTTAATTTTAGTGAAGTCCAGCTTGTCAATTATTTCTTCACGGATTGTGACTTTGTGTCATATCCAAAAAGACATCCCCTTACCCGAGGACATCTAGGTTTTCTTCTTATATTCTAGGAGTTTTATACTTTTGCAATTTATACTCAGGTCTGTGATCCATTTTGAGTTAATTTTTGTGGAGGGTGTAAGGTGTGTGTCTAGATTCATTTCTCCTGCATGTGGATGTCTAGTTGTTCCAGTACCGAACTATCTTTTCTTCATTGTATTGCCTTTGATCACTTGTCAAGATCAGTTAACTATATTTATGTGGGTCTATTTCTAGGCTTTCTATTCTGTTCATTGATCTGTTTGTCTGTTTCACCAATGGCACCATCTTGATTACTTTAGATTTATGGTAAGACTTGACGTCAGGTATGTCAGTCCTCCACCTTGACTCTTCTGCTTCAGTATTGTGTGAGCTACTCTGGATTTTTTGCCTCTCCATATAAACTTTAAAATCAGTTTGTTGATATCCACAAAATAACTTGCTGGGATTTTTATTGGAACTGTGCTCAATCCATAGATCAAGATGGGAGGAACTACATCTTGATAATATTGAGTCTTTCTATCCATGAATATAGACTATCTCTCCATTTATTTAGTTCTTTTTTATTTCATCAGAGTTATATAGTTTTTGTCTTGTAGATCTTGTACATATTTTGTTAGATTTATACCTAAGTATTTCATTTTGGGAGGTGCTAATATAAATGGTACTATGTTTTAAATTTCAAATTTCACTTGTTAATTGTTGGTATTTAGGAAAGCAATTGACATTTATATACTAACCTCTATCCTGCAACCTTGCAACAATTGCTTATTAGTTCCAGTTTTTTTCAGTTGTTTTGAATATTGTACATGGACAATCATGTCATCTGCGAACACAGACAATTTTATTTCTTCTTTCTTAATCTGTATACCTTTTACTTCTTTTTCTTGTCTTATTACAGGAAAGTAAGAAGTTGAAATGCAGTGTTGAAAAGGACGGATGATGGAAAACATCCTTGCCTTGTACTTGATCTTAGTGGAAAAGCTTTGAGTTTCTCACTTTTAAATATGATTTTAGCTGTAGGTTTTTGTAGGTATTTTTTCTCAATTTGAGTATGTTCTCCCCATTCTTAGTTTATCATCAGAGTTTTTATCATGAATGGGTGTTAGATTTTGTCATATGCTTTTCTGAATCCATTGATATGATCATGTGATTTTTCTTTTTTAGTCTGTTGGTGTGATGAATTACATTAATTTTTAAATGTTGAACCAACCTTGCATACCTGGGATAAATCTCACCTGGTTATGGTTTATAATTTTTTATACAGTGTTGGATTCAATATACTAATATTTTGTTGAGGATTTTTGCACCTGTGGTCATGAGAGCTGTTGGTCTGTACTTTTCTTTTCTTGTATTGTCTTTGTCTTTTTATTAGGGTAATACTGGCCTTTAAAAATGAGTTAGGAAGTATTCCCTCTGCTTCTATCTTCTGGAAGAGATTGTAGAGAATTGGTATAATTTCTGCCTTAAATGTTTGGTAGAATTCACAGGTGGACTCAGGTGGGCCTGGTGCTTGTTTTTAGAAGATTATTAATTATTGATTCAATTTCTTTAATAGATACAGGCTTATTCGGATTGTCTATTTCTTATTTTTTCTTATGTGAGTTTTGGCAATATGCGTATTTCAAGGAATTGATGTCCCCTCTTTCATTTCTGATTTTAGCAATATGTGTCTCCTCTGTTTTTTATTTAGATTGCTTAGAGGCTTATCAATTTTATTCAGCTTTTCAAATATCCAGCTTTTGTTTTTATTTTCTTTATTAATTTCCCGTATCAACTTCATTGATTTCTGCTCTGATTATTATTTCTTTTCTTCTTCTTACTTTGAATTTAATTTGCTCTTCTTTTTCTAGTTTCTTAAGGTGGAAGCTTAGATTATTGATTTTAGATCTTCTTTTCTAATGTACATAGTCAGTGCTATACATTTTCCTCTAAGTACTGTTTTACTGTATCCACAGATTTTGGTAAGATGTGGTTTGTTTTCATTTTCATTTACTTCAACATATTTTTAAAAATTTTCTTGAGATTTCTTCTTTGACTCATTTTGAAATGTATTATTTAATCTCCAATTATTTTGTGATTTTCCATTTTCTTTCTGTTACTGATTTCTAGTTTAGTCTTATTGTGGTCTGAAAGTAGACATTTCATGATTTTTATTCTTTTAAATTTATTAAGTTGTGTTTTATGGCTCTGAATATTGTATATCTTGAAGCATGTTCCATATGAGCTTGATAAAAATGTGTATTCTGCTGTTGTTGGATATAGTAGTCAGTAGATGTCAATTATATACAGCTGACTGATGGTGCTGTTGAGTTCAACTATGTCCTTACTGATTTTTTGTCTGCTGGATCTGTCCATTCCTGACAGAGGGGTAGTGAAGTCTCCAGCTGTAACAATGAATCCATCTATTTCTCCTTGCAGTTCTTTCTGGTTTTGCCTCATGTGTTTTGAGGCATACCTGTATATGTACATTAGGCATATACATATTAGGAATTATTATGTCCTAGGAGAATTGACTCTTTTACATGCTGTAATGCTCTTCTTTATCCCTGATAACTTTCCTTGCTCTGAAGTCTACTCTGTCAAAAATGAATTTAGCTACTCCCAGTTTCTTTTGATTATTGTTATCCTGGTATATTTCTCCATCCATTTACTTTTGGTGTATATGTATCTATGTATTTGAAGTATGTTTCTTATAGACAAATATAGCTAAATCTTGTTTTTGAGTTCACTCTGACAATATCTGTCTTCTAATTGGTATATTTAGACCATTGATGTTTAAAGTGTAATTGATATAGTCAGATTAATATCTACCATATTTGTTATTGTTTTTTATTCATTGCCTGTTCTTTGTTTCTATATTTGTATTCCACTCTTTTTCTGCACTTTTCAGTTTTAATTGAGCATTTCATGTTATTCTATATTCTCTCCTTAGCATGTCAGTTATATATATACATATATATTTTTTTAATATCTTTATTGGAGTATAATTGCTTTACAATGGTGTGTTAGTTTCTGCTTTATAGTCAGTTATATATTTTTTTAAAATCTTTTTGGTGGTTACCATAGAATCAGCAGTATACATTTATGACTTATCTAAGTCCACTTTCAAATAACAGTTCACCTTTTCACAGGTAGTACAAGTACATTATAATAACAAAATAATCATAATTCCTCTGTTTTCTCCCTTGTATCATTGCTGTCACTCATTTCACTTATACATAGGCATACATAAGCATATATATATAATACTATGTATTTGTATATACATAATCAAGTGCATTGTTGCTATTATTACTTTGAACAAACTGTTACCTGTTAGGTCAATTAAGAGAAAAGAAAATTAAAAGTTTTATTTACCTTCACTTATTCCTTCTCTGATGCTCTTCCTTTATTTATGCAGATCCAAGTTTCTTAACTACATAATTTTCTTTCTCTCTGAAGAACTTCTTTTCATCTTTCTTACAAAACAGATCTACTGGCCATAAATTCCAGTTTTTGTTTGTTCAAGAAAGTCTTCATTTTTACTTTACTTTTGAAGGATAACTTCACAGGGTTCAGTATTCTAGGTCTGTGAGATTTTTCTCTCGATGCTAAATGTTTCACTTTGTTCTTGCTTGTGTGGTCTCTGAGAAGTCGGAGGTAATTTATACCTTTGCTCTTCTACGTAGGTTAGGCTTTTTTTCTTTAATCTTTGATTTTGTGCAGTTTGTATATGATATGCTTAAGTGTAGGGTTTTTTGGTTATTTATCCTGCTTGGTGTTCTCTGAGCTTCCTGGATCCGTGGCTTGTTGGCTGACATTTATTTGGCAGAAATTCTCAGTTACTACTGCTTCAAATATTTCTTCTGTTTCTTTCTTTCTTCTCCTTCTTTTATGGTTGTCCTTTTGTGGTTGTCCCACAGTTCTTGGATATTCTGTTCTGGAGTTTTTTTCCTCTTTGCTTTTCTGTTTTGGAAGTGTCTATTGACATATTCTCAAGCTCAAAGATTGTTTCCTCAGCCGTGTCTAGTCTACTAATGAGCCCATCAGACACTGTTCGTTTTTGTTACAGTTTTTGATCTCTAGCACTTCTTTTGGATTCTTTCTTAGAATTTCATCTCTGCTGAAATTGCCCCTCTGCTCTTGCTTGCTGTCTTCTTTATCCTTTAGGGCCCTTAGCATATTAATCATGGTTACTTTAATTTTCCAGTGTGATAGTTCCAACATCCTAGCCATATCTGTCTTTATCTTATTTTGTTATACTTTATCCAGCATTTCTGTATTTGGAATGGCAGAGAGCCTTTTGTGACAGTCAGCTAGTCATATTGGTGGAAACTTACATTGTCTAATTTGAATGAAATCCAAATAATAGTTAAAAAAAAATGAAACAGAAATATATAGGGAAATACACAAGAAATTATTAGCTTTTAAAAACAAGTAGCAAATATTATGTATTTCATCTAGTTATTGAAAAAAATGTGGTCAAAAACTGTATAAATTTATATGAGCTATAAATATGTAAATATTTAAGTATCTATTTTTATCTCTCTATATATTAAACCAAACTACTATCCATGGTTAGCTTAGGGGAGTAGAATTAAGGTGGTAGAGATCTTTAATTTTTCTAGTTTATATATTTCCTTATTGTTTGATTTTGTACATAAGCATTTTAAATAAGAAAAAGATGCTAAAACTGCTAATTATTTTAAGGTGAAGTGATCTGTAATTTCCCTGATTAATATTTTGATAGTTACTAACAGTGAAAACCCTGTACACCTAAAAGGCAGATTGGGAATTTGTTTCATAGGCTGAGGTGTTAACGGGTAAGTCGGGAGGTGCAGTCAGCCTCACAGTGGACCCCAGGATCCGAGTGCTGGAGCAGGTGGGGGAAATGACCGAGAGCAGACCCAGTCTCGGACACCTGCTGGAGAGAAGGACGGTGCAAATCAGATCATGACAGCAACGACCCACAGTGGAAGTCAGTAATAGGCCTGTGTCCTTCCTGTTGTGTCAGCCTTATGGCATTTTGAGTTCATTATAGAGGGCCACAAAGTTCTTGTGGATTTTAAAACATTTCTAGTAATGTAGGTTGTAGGCATGATAGATACTATCCACAAATGGCATTTAAAGGTCAGTTGAATTTCGCTGTCATGGCCCACACTGACTTCAATTCTGATAGCCATATACCACCTTTTAAAATTTTTCATTCTTATTCAACCTTCCACAAAGCCACATTTGATTCATCATAAGATAAGAATGCTTACAATAAATTTTCTCGAACCCAAGTTTCTTAATTTTGATTCGACTTATAGATCCTTTCTACCATACATACAACCTATGTTATTCATATCAACAAAGACAAAATGTGTTTTTTATTGAATTTCAGTACATTAATAGAACCAGGGAAAAACTGTTGCTCTCTCTACATACTGATTGAACGGTACTTCAGACTACATTATGTCCCCACAGGGTAAAATAAAGTTTGTTAGCTTCTGTGTTTTGTAATTAACTTATTACACATTTATATTCGGCATCTTACTCTGCACTTAGTTCTAGGCAAATAATCTTACACTGAAAAATCCATTAACCACCTCTGTGGGAGAATCATTTTCTTGTAAATTAAATTGCCTAATTAGCTGATCCTTTGGAAACTGATTTTGAGCTTGATCCCCAAAAGCTTAACCAAAATGTTTCTCCTTTTAAAATAAGCTACTTACACACTACCTCATAAAGATATCAGATTTAAATTACTCTTAGACCAACAATGAGGCTACTTATCCTAGGAATTAAGTGACTCAGGATAAAACTGTTATTATATTTAGCTGGTATTTATTTGCTGTATGTCCACCTAGATCTTGCAAGTGCGTAGAAACCCTCACCTCGCTTGTGGGCTCTCAGAGTGTGCTTCGCTTTCCTTACAAACTGCCTTGCCATAGAACAGCCTGTAACAAAAAGTGTGGCTTTATTAAATCAGCTTCCTACATCAGTAAGGAACAAATATGCTTCCAAAAGAGTGATTGAGAGGCATTGTTGTTCAGGGAATATTGTGACTTTCATTATGGCTTCTACTTAATATTCAATTTGTAATAACAGGAATGTCTTCCTATGTGCAGTTTTATTCTAATAGACATGAGTGGTGGAGCCTTTGCAGACCAGGTGCGCATAGCATAAACAGAACAATGGGCAGCGTGGCTGCTGGCAGTCAGAGATGAGAGGCTAAGAATGAACAGATGTGAGTTTGTAATGAAATGTTTTAGAATGTTCTCTGCCTTGATTTTTTGGCCACTTGAATGAGATGCCCTTATAACTCGAGAAAGGAAAGGTGGACATTTTCCACTTAAAATATGAACAGATGCTAAAAAGCCGGTTGTTCAGAAGGTGCTTCTTTATGAATCTGGTTCTCATCTACTGGTATTCATTTCTTTTTTTTTTTAATTTTTAATTAATTAATTTATTTATTTATTTTTGCTGTGTTGGGTCTTCGTTTCTGTGCAAGGGCTTTCTCCAGTTGTGGCAAGCGGGGGCCACTCTTCATCGCGGTGCGCGGGCCTCTCACTATCGTGGCCTCTCTCGTTGCGGAGCACAGGCTCCAGACGCGCAGGCTCAGTAGTTGTGGCTCACGGGCCCAGTTGCTCCGCGGCATGTGGGATCTTCCCAGACCAGGGCTCGAACCCGTGTCCCCTGCATTGGCAGGCAGATTCTCAACCACTGTGCCACCAAGGAAGCCCCGGTATTCATTTCTTAATTCTAAAATTTTTATTGGTGAAAGTTAGACTAGATGAAGATTATACATGATACCCTAAGCATTTTCATTCCGAATCAACAGCAAAATAAAACTGTCCATTGTTCAACAAACATAGTTGTGTAGACACCTAATTTAAGAGGAAAGTTAAAAACTACATTTCTGTCACTTCATTTTGGGCTTTGAGACTAATTTTGATGGCTAACCTGAAATACAAGAATTTTTTTAAATAGCCAGTTAAAATTTGGAAAGCAAATGTTTGTTGCTATTAGGTTTTTTAATTAATAAAATGTACCTCTCTTACAATAAATTAAACTGTTTTCAACAAACAGAAGAGAAAATTCCTGACCATGTAGTTTCTTTTTTCCTCCTCATAGAATGTAATAATACGGAGAATTTAACTCTTTGAAAAATATTCATAATTTTTAGGAATATGCCAGTAGGAGGAGGAGGAGGGAGAGGGATATATCATAGGGACACAGGAAATAATTTTTTGTCTTCTGGCAAAAAAAAAAAGTTAGACATAAAAATAGGCTAATTTTCTTTGTGATTGTAGCTGGATAACAATACCAGTAGAGTTTTATTATTCTATGCATAATTAGCTGTTTAGGTCACTGATTATGCCATGCCCTGTGCTAGGTACTGAAAATACAGAGCCAAATGAAGTACAGTCTCTACCCAGATGCAATAGACAAGAAAAATACAAAACAAAAGAGTAGCTACAAACCCATGTGATATATATACAATATCAGAAGTATGTACAAGATAAGGTGCGATTCACGGTAGTGGATGATTGACTCTGTTAGTGGGAGAATCAGGGAAATCATTTCAAGAATCCAGATGAGAGATGATAATTACACTAGGGAGGTTAGGGGGATACAGCAGTATAAAGTCATTTCCATGTGTCTGGCCTGGGTAGATGTTGGTGTTACCAACCTAGAAAAGGAATACAGGAAAAGTTATTAATTTTTAGTCTTAAAGTGTTTTTTGACATATTCTATAAATTATAAGGCGTGTGGATAAGTCTGTAAGTTGGGAGTGGGGTTGATGAAGAAGATAAGATAGGGAATTTAGTTTTGCAGATTAAAACTGCTTAGAGAGAACGTTAAAGATAGAAGGGACACTAATGGGGACTTGAGAAATGGCAACAGTCATGGCAAAGAGTCATTTTTCTTTGGGTTTTATAAGTGCCTGTCTTAATACAGAAGAATGAAAAGATCATCTGGATTTGTTTTTATTCATACATGTCCTCAACTATCTCACCGTAAAAATTAAAACCCAACATGATTTAGGTATGAAATTAAACATATAGCCAAGAACTTCATATTTAAGAAAGTAGTAGGTTAGGTGAACAGTTAAATACCAAGAGATACATGCTAAGAATAGCAAGAATGTGATACTGTGGGAACATATGGATGGGCTCCACACGGATGGAAGAGGGTGGAGATTGAGGGGAAACTGTTGATGGCACAGAATCCCTGAAAATCAAGTAGGTACAGAGAAGGAAATTAGGTTTTAGATGAGGGCAACAGAGAACATGGAACTATTCATCCTTGGTGGGTCACAGGCTGGAAGCAATCATTGAAAGTGATGAAGCAGACAAATTGGCTGAGGTCAGATAATGGAGGGCTTTGTGTTTCACATTAAATGTTTTGGGTTTTCTCCTGAAGTGAGTGGAAAATTATGGACGGGTATAAGTAATAGAGTCACGTGATTATATATATATATTATATATATAAATATATGTGTATTATATATATATGTATGTATTTTTTTTTCATGAAACATTGCCCTAGTGACAGTCTGGACTACGTATTAGAAAGCATTATGACCACATGTAGGGAGAAACACATACATATATGTGTACAAAACCGCACATAACAGTATGGGAAAGAAATAGAAACTTTCATTTCTGTCCTGTGTTTGCTTATTAGTTTAATATTAAAAATAGTATTAAATTGTGTAGTCACACCTTCTGAACATTTTACTTCTGAGTATTTGCCTTTCACTGTCTTATGCTGTTTCCCAGTCTGCCCTGAAACCAGGACCTAAGTTAACAACAACAGATGTACCTTCATCTAAGTATTTGGTAGGGTGAGAGCATGATACTAAAATGAATCTGATACTTGGGAAACCCATTTTCTTTTGTGACTTTTCATCATGTTTAGCTGCTCTTTTAAGTCAATAAAGGGATTTATTTTCATTCAACATTCAGTAAATCATTTCTGCATTCTTAACTCTGTGGCAGATACTGTGCTAGGCACCATTTATCAACCTCTGCCTCTCTGATTATTTGGAAGTTGGAAGGAAAATGTATACAGTTGCAACACTCATAGTTATTTAAAGCAGTAATGGGAAAACGGGAGACTGTGAGGGAAAAATAGCATGATTTATCCTAAAGCTACTAGGGATACATTGTGTCCAGTGTCTTTTAAAAGGCTTTGTTGCATGGAGGTGGGGGAAGGGGGAAGGGAAGCATAGGCAAAATATTTTGATGCATAACTATATTGTGTAACTTATTTATTCATGTGTATCAGTATGTGTCTCCCATCAGATTGAGAATTAACACTTAGAGTGAATACTTGATCTTTGCTATTTTTATACCCAGTAATTTAGCATGCCATCTGAAACATGGTTGGTTTTCCTAATACCTGTCAAAAGTTGACACATTAATATTTCCTTAAGGAAATATTTATATCCTAGGATATAAATTTCTATTTATATCCTAACCTTGATAGTTAGGCATAATTGCTGGACTTGTGTCCAAAAACTACATTTTGTAGCATATCACTGTAATTTTTAAAAAATAATTTCCTGAATGGCACAGTTCATTTTGGTTTTAGGTTACTGTATTAACAAAATGATGCCTTTCAAAGGTGTGTAAAACTGTTGTTTGGGGGAGCCATTAGCCTATACAACATGTCTCAGTCTACCTGGACTGTTTGATGCATTATAACACTATTAACCGCGCCCCCCCCCCCATGCTACTAACATTGCCACATCCTCAGTACTGCTACTAATTAACAAGGGTTCAGAGAAATTGTCTAACCTAGTTAGATAGCTAGGAAAATGGTTAAAAAACAGGAAACTTAATTAGAATACTGATTTTCTGTTCAAGGTGAAGAGGTATGTAAACACATATGAATAGAGTTCTAGGGCCATAGCTTCCTATATTTTGAAAAGCTGTTCTCTCAGATTTTACACTTGTGGCATCTCTAAATATTCCCAGCTCTATTTAGAGAGGAGGGGTTGAAATTGAGTCAAGAAAATAAAAGTGTTTTTTTTAAGTATTTTAAAAATGCTATGTGTATTGGAGCCATAATAAGAAGCAGTCCTATCCGTGACCTTAACAAAAGTCTGGGGAAGTTTAAAATAAAAACACAACTTTTAAAGGGTTCTTATAAAATGTTTTCTTTTTTGTCACATCGGGTGACCTGCAGATCCCAGTGCCACAAAGAGAGAAGGAGATCTTAAATGAAAGCCAGCTAGGAGATTTTGGGGGGCTTGTGTTTCTGGTTTGGGATTATCTGCTTGAGAGAGCTACATTTTTTTAAAAAATGGGTGAGGGGCATATTAACTCCATCAACACTCAATACATGTGTCATGTTATATTGCATTGATACTTAAATACGTAAAGTTTCTATCCTTAAAACTTTTGCAGATTAGTGAGGAAATGGATATGTAATTGAATAATTTACATTTCCTGGTAAGTGATGTAACAGAAGTGTGTGCAGATTTCTAGGGGGAATTCAGAATGGAGCAAATTACACTGTCTAAAACAAAATCAAACAGACATATAGAGGAAAGGGGAATTACTGAACGAGATTTAGCTTCAGAAAACTGCCAGGAGCTATCACATAATATTTAGTAAAGACTAGATAAGATAAAAGGATATCTGAAAAGTAAATGCCTGTATCTTATTTAAATTTCAAAATAAAAATTGCTATGATATGTAACTGCAGAGTCTACATTAACCTTAACTAGATGAGTTTGCTGTTTATTTCTTAGTAAGGAAATACCTTTATGCCCTACATTTTGTTAGTGTGATAAAAATACCGTGTATGTATATTTTTATTTCTGAAGTTTTCTATTTTACAAATGAACAAAAACTGCAGTTTTCATGAACTTTGCAAAATGGCACTTGCAGACAATATATTTCTCTTTAAATAGTGACTATGTTATTTTAAAAGAACAAAAATGAAATGAAGTATAGTTGACCATTGTAACATCAGTCTCTTGAAGAGATGATATTTTGATTACATATTTTGTCATCTTTTCTCTTTGGAATGCTACATTTGAATTAGAAGAGATTCCAAAAGGAGATGTAGAACCTGCTAACTGAGGATTCCCCCTGGGAAGTGTAACATGGTTATAAAGTGAAAAACCTTCTGCTTTTACGTATTTTGCAGGTTAGTCCCAATTGTGGAAATGAGCCTAGACTGAAAATAGAGTATTTGGACAGGGGATACCTAAGCTTGGAGCCATTGGGTTGATTGACAGCTCTGCCCTTGTCTTGGGTCTCCTTGACCTTGGACTAGTCATCTCATCCTGTGGGCTCTGGTTTCTTACTCCGTAAAGTGAGGGAATGGGAGTAGGGACCCCTAAGGTTCTTCCCTCATAGACGAGGATATTGTTATCTGAGAAAAATTGGTACCAGAAAAAGATCACTTAAAATGGTGTGCCCAATTTCATACTTAATACTGGAGAAAAGTATGACTAGAATGTTTCCTAAAAAATTAACAATTATTTTTTAAAATTATATTTGACTTATAAAATCTAGGCTGCTCTTCTACTATGTACTCACTCTTAAAAATAATGAATGTGTTGTGTGGACTTTTTCGGCATGGTCATTGTAGGATGATAATAGTCCCTGTAGCCTAGTATCACAGCCTTTATCCACATTTAATTTTTCAGCAGTTTCATAGAAATGGCCAGTTTTGCAAAATTATTTGAAGGCTTCAATAATGTTTCCAAGGTTCTCTCTCAAGCCCTTGATATGCAAATACTCCTCTTCTGAAGCCCCTGTGATCTCATCATTGCTATCTGTCTTTTCTTTTTCAGTTGTCAACTGGTCCAAACTCAACCCAACCCCCATTTCTCAATAGCTAAGCGTAGGACTCCAAGTGTTCTCTAGTCTGCTTTCATGTTCATGTTCTCAGCACTTCTTGTTATCCTTTTATCTGTTTCAAGGTTTTCAGTTTGCATTTTTCCACTGTATTGCCAGGTTCCAGCAAGAATGCCTATGGTTAAAGAGTGGAGAATAAGGCTAAGAGGGGTTTGAGAGTGAGGGTTGATTTGTATGCATAGTTAACTTCATTGACAAGTATTTTTAGTGACTTAGTATTTGTTTCTCTCTTCAGCCCTGAAATGGGTAGACTGGTGTAGTGAAGAGTTGGGGAGTGCATCCTTCTTCTGTGACCTTACTTTGATCTTGGTCTCTGTATGGCCAGGTGCAGGAGCCTTATCCTGGACCAGGCTGCTGCTTTTCAGAATATTTTTAAAAACAGGCACAGGTCCGGGGTGGCAGCTCCTTCCACCCCCCTCACTTGCCCTTCCTCCTGAGGTCTGTATCTCTCATTGGTCTACACTGCTGGTCTATGATCTGTGGCCACAGGACAAACAGCAGAGAGGGTGGGAGAAAGTCAAGATTAGGTGAAGCAAAGCAAAAGAAAACAGAGAGGTTTGTAGGTGGAAGTCAGTTCTGTGGCTGCTTTATATGATGTCTGACCCCTTTTTGTCTTGTCCTTGTCAGTCCGTGTTGGCCTCATTGCTTCTGTCCTTTTTGCTTACCTTTAGCACTGTAGTTACAGTGTGTTCAGAATTGGATCTTTGCTTTCTTAAAGAATGGGCTCTTTGTGATATAGATCTTTCTTAGATCCAACTTGGTTAACTTATTCTCCCTACATTTTAGGAAGCAAATCAATCCCCCAAAAGATAAAGCTGTTAGCCAGTGGTTTGAGGTCAGGTGAAGCCAAAGCAAATTAGTGCCATCATTCCCCAAATAGTCTCTGAACATCCCCTGCAAAGCAGGACTTTCTTCAACTCTGTTTCCAAGGGTGAGAGGAAAGGAGAAAGCAGAGAGTGGTGAGGGAAAAGAAGAGGGAGAGGGAATGAGCCTTTAAAGGAATACATAGAAACATGGGGTACATTTCAAAAACTAAAATAATGCTCATTGCAGAATGGGTCTATCTTTTGTATAACAAAGCCGAGGGTTCTCTAACTTCATTGAAGAGCAGTGATGGACTGTACACAATTTCTCATAACATGCTTAAACTCTTACGTTATGTGGCAGCATAGACTAAGATTTGCTCAGGTTTTATCTTACCTTTAAACACAATGTTTCAATAGGATTTAGGGAGTTTGTTATGAGATGATTTTTTTAAATGAAACATAGCTATATAGCTGTCAAGGATTTTTAAAAAATTGTTAGTGTATCCAAATTGAACAATCATGTAAGAAAGAGGAAGAAGGTTCATATTATACATGAACAGCTAAGGAGAAATTGGCTAATAAGAGTTTTATTCAAGATGTTGTTATTAAACACTATAGCATTGTTTTTTTAATATGTATTAATTATATTTTTATTTTATCTGTTAAGCATTTCAAAGACATTTATAGTTTCATATCTGTGGTTACTTATTTGTAATTTTTTTGAGTTTGCATATAATTATATCAAAATACTATTTATTTCTGTTTTGTGAAGTAGTAGTTTACTGAACTTTAGCAGTAAGAATCTACTGAATATTTAATATAAATATTGCTAGGGAGACTTTAAGGTCAAGGATTAGAATAGGATTTAAGTTTTAATATTGACACTGTCACTCTAGTTATGTGATGCTAAGAAACTTTATAAGCGCTTCAAACTATTGATTATTAATCTGTAAAATGTATTATTGTATGGGGCAACTGAAACAATGTCTGTTTCACAGTGTTTACAAAGTAGATGAGTAATGTATGGTAATTTACACAATAACTAGATCAGTAGATTTTATGAAGGCCCACAGTTTTCATAATCCTTTGTTGAAAGCTCTCTATATGAAAAATTCTAACAGTATAAAGCGTCATAAAATAGAAACTGGTAATACATTAATATTGAACCTGATAAACAGGATTTTGTCTCTAAGGTTGAGAATAAGTATTAGAAAACTTTTTCTGTAAAGGGCCACATAATAAATATCTTAGGCTTCTTAGGCCAGGAAGTCTCTCTCACGCTGTACAACTCTGCCGTCAAATGGCGAAATCAGTCATAAGTAGTCAGTAAACAAATGGGCATGGTTGTGACCCAGTAAAACTTTATTTACAAAAACAGGCATTGGGTCAGATTTGGCCTGTGGGCTTTCATCTGTCCACCCCTGTTGTAGTTTGTCTTCTTTCCCTTCCCTCCACCCACTTACCTTTCCCCCAAGAATAACCACTTGGTTTATTGACTTTTAGAAAGAGGGTACAGGTTTCTATGCCTAGAATATCAGTCTTCACCTGCTGTCCCTGACTAAGAAAAGTTAATTTGGAACTAACCCTGCATCACTTAGAGTATGCTCAGAGAAACAAAAATGCTAAGATACGGAATAAGGGATTTACTGTAAGATTTGACCCCATGCGTGGTGGGAGTGGGTTACATATCTATGTGAAGATGTTGCTTCTGTGTCTGGTGTTGGGCTGAAGTCAGCTGAGCAGCACGTGAAGAAGAAAAGACGGGCATGAAGTAGCAGAGAGCAGAGACAAACCAGAACCCACAAGGACCAGCTGGGGCCCACGGCAGCCCCACCCCGCCTCTTGGCCTCCAACTTCACTGATGGAGGTGACTCCCAGCAGAGGTAGCACGTGCTTCTGGCCTGGAGGTCACAGACCCCCAAGGTAGACATCCAGCAGGAGCTGGAGTGGCTGCAGACCCCCTGCTGCACCCAGGACAACCTAGCCAAAGTCTGCCTGACCTTCCTAGCCTCAACATGGCTACTTCTTCACTGCCTCTTTCCACATCTCCTGCAGAGTTCTTAACCCTGAGCTCTACAGGACAGAGTACGACAAACCCTGCAACCTAATTTGAGTATCATCTGCCAAGGAACTCAGAGGAGGTCAGTCAGTGTCATTAAAGTTTAAACATGCTACCCTTGCCTCTGCTTTTAAAATAGTCTTGTGGGCAAATACTGCTGACTTTAGCATTTTAGAAACTGCCTCTGAAGAGCACCTACATTCCCTCCATGCTTAGAGCCTATCTATCTGAATAATTTAATAAACTTCAGGTCATCAGTTAAGCTACCGGCACCAAATCTTCTGTTCAGGGTGCCCTTTAATTTCAGTCTTCCCTAGACTGAGTCTCTTCTCATTGCTCATTCCGTCCTATTCTGTTCTCTCATACGGTATTTTCTATTATCCTCAAAATACTTGGCTGGAAGCCCACATTTTTCTGTATTGAAGACCATTTTCTCTCTTCAAAGTGTCATAACCATTACCAGAGGGCAGACCTGAGCATGTCTTGAGCATAGAGTCACTATGCAGCTGAATCTGGCTTAAGAACATTTAAACAAATTTTGGAATGATCTTCATGATTTTCCTTAGTTTTATTTATATTTGTTCTGCATTTACTGTCTCCTGCTCATCTTTAGAAACCTTCCCATCACATGCATGTTTCCTATGTTGTCATGAATCTAGTCAATGTCCAAACTCATGGGAACAATAATAGGAGACCCATCTCCCACCTGCACAGAGCAATGCAGAGAGGTCAGTATTCGGCAGCAGTCCTAATACGCTCCTGTGGTGAGGAGGGCAATGCGCGTGCTGATGAAGAAATGCAAACCAACCTCACTGTGAATGTTTGTGAAGCATCCAATATTGATTGCAGTTCCCCTACCTAATTTTAATACACAGCTTGAAATATACCTTTGACTACTGTCGGGGGCACAAGTTTTCACCTGCTAAATATAAGCCCTGTGAAATCAATCATTCACCCCTTGCTACCCAACAGATGTTCTTGAACCAGCAGCATAGGCATCGCCTGAGAATTTGCAAACCTGTGGAATCTCAGTCCCAAACCCAGAGCTGCTGTATTGTAGTCTACATTTTAACAAGATCCCTTGTCATATACATACAACTTAAGGTATGAGATGCACTGACTTAACTCTTGGAGTCTTCTCATTCAATTAGAAATCATAATATAATACACAAGTGGTCAAAAGGATTATATGAGATGGTTTATGCTGAGTGTCTGGCACAGAAGCCTGGGACAAAAGGAGCTTCCTCTACTGAAGAGAAGGGAATGGGTACTTTTGTTAGTCTCTGACTGATCATGAAAACTGATAGAAGAGGCATTGACTGTAAGGGAATTATTGGGAAATGGCACTATGCCGCAGAGAAGAGCAGGGCCCTGCAGGAAGGAACTTGCCCACCCTTGGGAATTAAGCCCTGAGAATATGTATGTGGTCGAGCTCTGTGATGTCAAGAAAGCCATCCCAGTGAGACCCCTCCTCCCTGCAGAGGGAGTGCTCTGAGCCTCTGGCTAGACCAACATTCGTTTAGTCACAAGACCATGTTAATTTGTGGCTGTGTCTCCTTCCCACATAATGAGGCATTTATTGAAAATTCTGCTTATTTTTTGATAAGTAAATCTCCAGAAGGGAATTACCCTTTGGGACCTTTGTAGTTAGGGTAGACGGTAGTCAGTCTTCTAGCCCTGAACTTGAAGACAGTGGATACAGTGGCAGTGGATACAATGGCAGTCCATCAGGAACTACCATCTAAGAAAAGGTGTGGCGCGCCCATAGCCTGTAGATACTTTAAAAGTTATTCTTAATCCTACTGCGCTTGCTGTGCTGGTGGTCGAGCTTAGTGTAGGCAGATAGTGTGTGCCTGTGAATAGTACAGAAAAGAGAGGAGGAAAACCGCTTTCTGTGTGCAGGCTTATCTGTTACGGCTGATAAATAGCACTTATATCACAGTAGGGAAAAGCATAGAGAAATTGCAAACTAGCCTTCTTTTTATATTTTAATGCCAAGGAGAGCTAGGTGTTCACTTATATCACGCATGTGGATTTCAGTATATGAACATATTGACTGAGTCTTCTATCTGCTATGAAAAGCAAACATGTAGATTTTTTAATACTAACAATAATGGTAAATATAAAATTATATATATATATGTACATACATTTATTTGTTCAATAATACTTTTCGGGGCTTCCCTGGTGGCGCAGTGGTTGAGAATCCGCCTGCCAATGCAGGGGACACGGGTTCGAGCCCTGGTCTGGGAAGATCCCACATGCCGCGGAGCAACTAGGCCCGTGAGCCACAACTACTGAGCCTGCGCGTCTGGAGCCTGTGCTCCGCAACAAGAGAGGCCGCGATAGCGAGAGGCCCGCGCGCCGCGATGAAGAGTGGCCCCCGCTTGCCGCAACTAGAGAAAGCCCTCGCACAGAAACGAAGACCCAGCACAGCCATAAATAAATAAATAAATAAATAAATAAAAATTAAAAAAAAAAAAAAAGCTGTTATAAACATCTGTGTATAGGTTTAAAAAAAAAAAAAATACTTTTCAATGATTTGGTCATTGGTCTTCCCAAATGAGGTGATTTGTCTACTTTAATGTTTTCTACTTGAAAATATCATTAAAACTGTATACTTGCTATGTATCTTGCACTACCCATCTGACACGTTCCCACTGTAAATGCATAAAGGTTTTTGGAACAGTGTCGCAGTATTATAATCACAATTTCAAGAATATGTATAAATATATTTCCAGAATATATATTTAATATAGTTTATAATTTCTGGTATATATATGATTTTTAAATAGTATATGTGCATATATATATGTATGTGTATATATACATGTATGTAAATATACATATATATGAAACACTGATGATCCAGAAAAGAAGAAATCCATTTCATTTATCTACATCTTTAATTGGTATGTATGGTGTTTTTGTTCCTTATCAGGTTATAGAAATATTGCTCTGCTTGAAACTATACTTAGGGGTACTCTTAAATGTATTTTACTCCTATTTTCCCAGATTTGGTTACTGCACGTTAGTGCACCATAAACAGTATGTTTGGGTCTTATGGCTGCTGTCTGTTCTTGAAAGTGCTAAGCTTATTAGCAGGATTGTGCTGGGATGATCATTGCTTTGAATCTGACAGATTTTATGTGTTTCAGAGCAGCATGGAAAATGATAATGCATGACCTGTTTTTTTATATAGGGCTGGAATTTGCCTTTCTATTATTTCGGTCTCCTGATGCAACCCTGAATAATTTTTTCCTACTCAGCTGTTAGCTGAGGCATCATGGATGTGCCAACTCATCTTTTCTTCTGCTGACCATCTCATTTTCTTCAGCTACTCCATAATATACTCGCCTTTAGGGGTTTTTCTACTGTAGGCTGCTCTTCATGATCTACTCTAGTTAAAGGTGGTTTAGTATTGCATTTGGCTTTTTCTGTTCTCATATTGCAAACCTATTCTTGGCTCATTCTTGGCTATGATAGAGCTCCTTGTCTTTTACTCATTTAGTTGACCTTTTTTAATGTAATCTAAATATGTAATTTTATATTGATCCCTATTAAATTTCAGTTAAGTCATTTGGCCATTTGTATTAGACCATCAAAAGTGCATCTCATGAAATATTAGTCCTATGCACAGATGTAGAGAACAAACGTATGGACACCAAAGGGGGGAAAGCGAGGGGGGGCATGGTGTGATGAACTGGGAGACTGGGGTTGACATGTATACACTAATATGTATAAAATAGGTAACTAACAAGAACCTGCTGTATAAAAAAATTAAATTAAAAACAATATTCCTTAAGGAAAAAAACCTATGGTCAAGTAAAATTGTAAAAATTATTTATACTATATTCCTGTCTTTCAGATTTTCAGTGACCATTAGATAATCAAAAGTTCTGAGAAGTTCTACAGTTACATAACCAGTTTAAACTTTACTTACCCAATGTTTTACAAATTTATTTGACCACTGAATTATTTTTCAAGTAATACTAATGACATACTATAAATCCAGTTTTCTGCTTAATATGGTTTGTGAATTGTTAACTTAGTCCATTGTATCTGTTTAATTTTGATTTGTTTTTCCAATAATATTAGCTGCTAGTTCAATATCTGTATAAAAATGTAAGCATTTGATAGGTGTGATATTTATCTTCATCCAAGATCCTGAGAAAAATGGTGAAAAGTTAGTGTTATGACAAGTTACTAGAGATTTTAGCTATTAGCTGTCCCCTGATTATGTGATATTCTTTGAACATCATTGTTCAAGGAGAAATTATTCATCTACTTGAGGTACCATCTATCCTGCACTACTTCTTCTTGTTCACAAAATTAGAAAAAGAATATTATCCAGTGTCTTAAAATCAGGGTATTTCTCTAGTTTAAAAAAAAAAAATTAACGTATAGCAAAGGTTATCTCTGTTTTACTTCTTTGTGCTTTAAAGTTTTTGGAACTGCAGAATAGACAATACTTCTTATAGATCATATAGAATCAATTATGCAGGATCTAACCTAAAATAGAGACCAGAGTAACAGAGAACTGGTTATATTTTTGTCTTAACGTGTAATAACGTACTGCACGCATTTGTCTCATTTCATATAAACTCAAAATACATGCATAAGGAGCTACTATTCTACCTGATGTAAGATCTTATTTGAAATTCTACTAGTTTTATAGTTTATTTGTCCAAAATCTGACAGCAGTGGTGATTTCTTCAGAAGTAGAAGATAGTCCAAATTCGTCCATATTGGAAGATTTTCTGTGCTTGCTAGGACTTCCACAGTGAAATATTTCTTTCTTCTACTTAAAAAAAAAAGAAATAGAGAGATCTTATTTTAATAAGGAATATAAGGAAAATAAGGAATTCCTTATTTTCATATATAGAGAAATTTAAATAAATATTAACCCCACAGCTTGAAGCTTTTCTAAGTAAAACAATAAGTTTTTATAAAATTTAAACAGTAAATGACATTTCTGTGTTAATTATACTGTGTCTGCAAAGAAAGAAATACAAATACAAACCATTGAAAGTTGGAAATGTCATTAGGAGAAAGGCACAAGAGTATCATAAGTTTATAATTTTTCACTTGTAAATATGCCTTGTACTTAGCTGTGATGCATTCACATTCTTGGTGAATTATATTAAAATGCCAATAAAATGGCTATACATCTAAGTCAGTGTAAATTAAATGTATAAAGCTAAAAGTAATTTATAACAGCCACTTCCTAATCACTTTTGTCTTTCAGTTTATATTGCTACTTTTGCCACTATAAACAGTGTTGTTTTCCAATCCTTCATACTGTCACTTCCTAAAGTCCTTGTATTATATTACTGCTTACTGTCATTTTCAATCCCATATATGTTACGCACTGCAGTGGTACACTGGACAAGAGTTTGAACTGGCATTAGAGATCGATACTCCTTTTTCATCTTATGAAATAATTGAAGTAGGAAAAAAGATACTTTGTCAGAAGAGAGGTGTATCATCTCTGGAGCTCACACACAGTGAGAACATTCTAAATCTGTCTCGAGACTGAAGTACCCAGACGCTACTATGGGCACTGACCACCCAACAATGGGTGCTCTTTTAATGGAGGCCTGTGTTAAGAGTGAACAGAGGCAATACGATGAGTCTTCCATATGCTCTGTGTCCTAAAGGGCCTGCATACATTAGAGAGCTGTAGTTCCTGTCTTCAGGAGCATATCATTTTTACTGGGACTTAAGTGTTATCAATGGCTCCCAGAGACAAGGTAAGTTATTTACCGTTCTAAATTTTGATTTCCTAATTTGGACAAGTTGGTTGATAATATATGCTTATTTACATGCTTATATATGCTTTGAGCGTTTTTCCCCTTTTCTATTCATTTTTTAATAAAATTATGTTATTTGCATATCAAAACTGACTGTCATTCCCAAAGTTTCCTAGGACCTGAACAATAACTTTTTTTCCCTATCCCAAGATTCAAGGTATTAGGTCATTTGCTTATCACCAGCTAAATGTTCTTTTATTACACATGCACACACACATACATCATTCTGTATGTTATCTATCTGCCTTTCTAGAAATAAAGATGATTAGAATAATATTGTAAGTATATAGAAATATTAAAAAAATAATAATAACCTTTCCCTGAGGTTTTAAAGCCTCAAATACTCTGTGGTAAAGGGTAAAACACAAACAGTAAAGTGTTCAGCTAACATTCAAGTAGTATTTTCCATCTTCTAAATACGGCACTAAACTAGGGATGGAAAGTTATTGAAACCAAGAGTCTTTAAAATAGCTGTTTACTGTTATAGGCGATAGGCAGTGTCCCTTAGCAGAAGGAAGCACAACTAATTAGTTCCTTTTTCCTAGGCACAATCTTTTCAATATAATTGTCTACAAAATCATTATTGTATTTGATGGAATGATATAATGATAGCTAAAATATAAAGAGTTCTTATTATGTGCCAAACAACTGCATTGTTCCTTTGCTATTTGGTGCTGATAAAAGTTCGAGTGTCAAATTCATTCTTCTAAGTGATTTTTGGCTCAAGCAAATATTTCTGTGAAAGTCTGATAGGTAGGAACATTTAAAAGGAAAATATATATCAAAACAGCCTTTTGTTTTGCACATTTGCACATCAAAAAGCATAGAAGAAAACTATAAACGCAACTTGGGAATTTTCTGTGAATTTATTAATATAAGATAGCATATTAAAATGCACACAAATCAATTAGTTCATAAAAGTATTCCTCTTTTTAAAGTGCAATTATCTCCCAAAGAATTGTATCTTTATTACTTAGCCAGACATGTAAAATATATATAAATATTTTTAAATGCTTTATACAAAAAGTTTAAATATTTTTCCTGTCTAATTACCACTCGAAGAGTGCCACTTGGACCAGCAGCATCAGTGTCTTCAGGGAGCTTGTTAGAAATACAGTTTCCACACAAACCTATGGAATCAAAATTTACGTTTTATCAAAACCTCAGATGATTCATACACACATTTTATGTTATATCTACTTTCTAAAAATAAATTTAAGTGCTTTAAAAATATGCTGTCATTATCATAAGGTCAAAGACAAAAATATCATATAGAGTATTAATGTAAATATGTAACAAAGTATTAAATTTCTCTTTAAGTCAGTAATACTACTTTTAACATTTTTGATTGATTTATGCTGGGCATTTGCACTTTGAAATGACCAGAATATATTTAAAATTACAAGTTACATGTAAGAGATTGTAAAATATTTTATGCATTATTAAAAACAAGGTAAATGAGAGGACAATTGAAGCAAGTTTGAAGATACCACTCCTTTGCGCTTAAAATTTGTTATACCACAAGGGGGCGCTAATGCCTTTGATTTGCAGTTTCAAAGATTTACATGTGCATGAAATTATTTTCACACACAAAAAAGAATGAAAATATGTAACATATAAGTAAACCTCACACAGGACAAAATGTGTAGAAACCATTTGTTTCCATTTTAAATGGAAACCTGGGTTGTAAATTACATGTGTTGTACAAGATTCTTTTATGTAAAAATAATTTTTAAAACTTCCTTTATATTTCTACCTTTTTGAACTTTCTGCAAAGTTTAAAGAAAAATATTTAACATAAAAACATTGAAGAAAATATGCTAAAAGGTGAATAGTGGCTACCTCATGAGACAGGCATTATAGGAAATTGTTATCCTCTTTTCTGTTTTTGTGTATTTTCCATTTCATTTTCTACATGGTCATGGGAGATTACATTTATAACCAGCAAAAAAAAAGAAAAAAAACTTAAAGGAAGGAGAGAAGGTAGGAGGTTAAGAGGAAAGAAAGAAAGAGAGAGATTCATTTAGCACTCATTTGCAAAGATATTTGATGGTTAAAACTCAAATTTTGCTTGAGATTTGCAAATTATTTAAATATATTTAGGACACAAAAAACAAAGCAACTGAAATCTTATGAATATGATTCCATAATATGTACGATACCAGGATGGGCCTGAACTTTCCTATCTTCGTGTGGTCCATATGGAGGCTACAAAGGAAAGTAACACAGCTTCATTTTTAGTTCCTGCATAAATTAGTGCAACATTATACATTCTTTTAATGGAAACTTCTTATTGAGTGAGACTAAGCTTAAACTAGTACTAATGTGTTCCTCTGGCAGGATATACTAATTCTTTTAAATCAGGAGGGTACCATTGATGTGGTTCCTATTAAATCTAGAACGGACTTGGTGGCCAAAAGAGGCACGTTTCTTAAGAGGCTTCATTAATGTGCTGATAAGTAATTTAGGCCCAGGAGAAAGAAAAAGTATGGTAAAATATTTAGTGAAAGATATTTGTAGTTCATTGTAGATTAAATATGATATGCAAATATATATATATATTCTCCAATACTGATCTACAGTCTGAAGAAGAATTTAACTAGTTAGCAGGTTTTGCCTTGGTTTGCTGTTATTTTGTCATTAGTGTATAAAACAATTGATTGTCACTAATATATTTGCATTTCATGCTGTTGCATTTCTAATCAAAAGTTTATCTATTGCTTTTCTAATTTTGGCAGAAGATCTTACTTAGAAGAAAAAAATACTATATTGTTTAAAAGTTAAAAACAAACAACTGATCAATATTACTAAACATGCTACTTTTACTTTCCCGTTTGGAGTATTTGCCAGTTATTTAACGTGTAAAGTAATCAAACCTATTTCTTTGTTAAGCGGTAGAGCTCTTTAGATGCTCATAAAGCATAAGCCTCCCTCATTAAAAGAACACAGCACAAGTCATCCAAAACTGTGAAGAAAATGTATAGTTTTTAATGTCCGAATCAGAATTAAGGAGTTACACCTATATAGATGGTTCATGTTCCAGACTCTGCCCCTCTGAGTTCTTGTCGCCTTAAGGCTCTGAGACTTTACTTTTTATAATCACAACTGTGTACATTGTCCCACTGCTCCCATTTACAGAAACTGCTTTGCCTTGGTTCATCTTGACATGAGTGAGAGAATTCCTAAACAAGTTTTATCAAATTCTATATGAACACAAAATAGAAATAATTGATGAAAGCACAATTTAAAATTTTCACTTTTCCAAAGCATCTCTATTCTTAAAAATGTAAATGGAAATACTGAACAGGTATTAATTAATTCTTCGTATCATAATATAAAGACACGTTAGTTCCAAAGGACCTAGAACTTCTTTAAATTCATTCTCCTTGGCTTAGTTCCTTCTCAGACAATACCTACTTCTCAGCCAGGTAAACTCTGACTACTATCTTGTTCTTTATTGCCTTCAAGAACTAGTCTGATGGTTTGTCTTACTCTTCTAAAGAAAAATTGTGAAGTAAACTTTCTTTTTTTATTAAATGAAGCTTCCTCTACCTTGCTATTCCAAGTGTGTCTGTAGATCAGCAGCATTAGTATCACCTGGGAGCTTGTTAGAAAGGCACACCTGTGTCCCCTTACCATTTGTAATCTGAAGGTTATATGCCTAGCTGAGAGCTTATCCTAAGGGCAGAGATGACTGAACAAATGAAATTTAGATGAAGGGTGGCAAATATATGGTACCTGTGCTATGACTTTCTTCTACACCAACTGATGGTAATAACAGTCATCACTGAAAGAACATGCCACTCTTTTCCCTTGATCCCAGACTTTGCCTGAGATAAATTCTCAGCCTAGCACTCCAAGTAGCCCCTAAGATAAATTCACATTACATCTATTCATTATACCTTATCTAAGCCTTCAGGGCTCAGATTGTCAGATTCACCCTTAGAGAAATCTAAGACATAGAAATTACTTTATAAACGGCTGCTTATAAGAGTATTACAATATAAATTCATAGTAAGTAAAGAATCTAGAAAAAAATATACTATGAATGAGTAACAAGGGTTGACATAAACATAGTAAGTGAGAGAGGATTATTCATTCCCAGAGTGTAAAGAATATCTTGGACAAAAATCTCTGTAGACCAAGAGCTTTTTTTTTTTCCTAAATAGAGAAAGAGAATATCAGAGCATTAAGGGATATGAGAAATCACCCAAGCCCTCCCTTTTAAATTTATAAAAAATAAAGAAGAGGAAAAGGAGAGAAAAGGAGAGGAGGAAGGAGATCTAAAGTGCTTATTTGACTTGCTAATATATTCATTTATATTATATTACATTAATGTATAATATTAGACTTGGGATTTTTACTTATTTAATTAGAAGTTTAAAAACCCAGGCAATTTTACAGTAAATGCTGTCAATACAAGTATAACATTGTACTTATGGCTCCAATCAGGTTGATTCAAGTTCAAGGTGTGTTCTGACTTTAACAATTAGATTGCAGAAGAGGACAGAGGTTATGGGTAGAAAATTTAAGTTACTAGCTTATGTCTACCAGTATAATCAGTGCCTAATACTAATAAATCATAAGAAGATAGGCTTAATTACATCTCAGAAAATAAGAAATTAAAGAATGTGTACCAAAGTTATTAATTTCATATAAAATATAATATTTTCCAGGCATTTGCTTGTGAATAATGAAAAGATATTGATTTTTCTGATGATGGAGTTGCCTCCTTCACAGACTTTGACATTGTCGAGATTTGAAAGAAAATCTTTTTCCACTCTACATTTCCAGTGCCTAGAACATGCTTAGAACCTGTTGTGGTCCGAACGCCACCAAATGTTGTGGCCCGAACGTGGGTTGGAAAAGAATTTCCAGACACAAGGCAGAATGTAAAGAAGATAGAATTTATTAGAGGGAAGGGTCGCTGCCAGAACAGCGGGCCGACTTCCTAGTAGTCTGGGAGAGTAGAGCCCAAACATGTGCTATTGATCAGTTTTTATAGCCAGAAAACAAAGGAATGGTCCGAGGTGAAAATTTTGTTTACTGATTGGTCGAGGCACATATACCTTCCTTCTATAGGGTGGGAGTGGGACAGGGCAGATGTTTTTCCTTATTTGCGACAGGTCCCTTCGCCCAGGTGGGTTCAGGAATTTCGTGACCATCGCAACATGGTGCAGAGGGTGATTACGAGTCCGCCCGGTAGGGGGTGTAACGCTGACACTTTTTCAGGCAAGGTTGTCCTTTGCCCTTGGAGCACCACAGAACCTAGTCAAGGCTCAGTGCAGAAAACCCTCTAGCTATTTCAAGTGATGAATGATTTAGTACAGGGGTTAGGTGCTAACAAAATTATTGGGAAAGATGGAGAAGCAAAAGTCAGTGTTTCAGGTTTTCAGATTTTCACTTCTATCACTTCCATTTCAGTTTGCATTCTTGGGAGGTAAAGGTGAAGTGTACATCCTGCTCTATAACACATTATTTTTAAATAAATCCCACATTCACTGTGAGTGATTTTATTGATGGTGATGAATCTTAAAGTATTTTACTTAATCACAAAAATTGTTTTAAAATTCTGTATATCTATAGGAGTATGTCATCTATGTGAACATGGTCTGTCATGTAAAGGTGATATTTTTATTGTGGAAGAAACAATAGGTGAAAATTGCTGATGTAGAATATTGAGAATGACTTTTCTCTAGCTGTGGATTCATAAGTAATCACTTGGTGCATTAATTCTTCTTATTATTCAACAGATATTTATCATGTGCCTACTGTTTGTAATGCATTGCATAGGAAGAATTAGAAATCTGCTCCTAATTCTAAAATGGTACCTTCAGGCAGATCAGATATCTCCATTTAGCCCCTAAACCCACTTGAGACTGTTGCAAAAAGCACTCCATCCTGGTAGAATTCTCTAGGAGAAAAAGAAGTTGGATGGAACCTGATCAAATAATGAATGCAAACAAGAGATTAGCAAAACAGAGTATTCACATGGGTATCCATTTTCCTCAGTAGGGGAACCTTTTTGTCCCACCAACTGAGATGTATATATCTTTCTGTGGAAATCTACTTATATGCGTATAAATATACATGTCCATATATTCAATGTCCGATCTCTTAGGCACCAAATGGACAGAAAGAACACATGCAACACAGAGAACAGCTGGGAATCATTAGGCACAAGCATAGCCAGGATCAAGGTAAAAAACCGTGCAGGTGGAGTGTTCCCACTGACAAAGTAGTCATCTTGAGAGAGAAACTTTGTTTAAAACACAGGTTTTAAAATAAATCATAACTGTAACTTCTGTCAGTCTTGATTTTCTTTCTTTTCTTTTTTTTTTAAACCTGGTTCTTACTGCTTGAAAGTGGAATATTTGGCATGATAAAAATAATAAACATGAATTCAGTTGTGATGGGACTTAAAGGATTCCACAGAGAGCATAGAAGTAGGTAGAACCACTTTTCCTCTGTTTCTACAGTTTATTAACTGTCATACCAACATCATTTTTTGTTTTAAAGTGGTGATGGGGAAATAGGACTAGATGGAGAAATATCAATAGAATTCCTGAATCTAATGCAGACCTGTCATTATGTACTCTTGAGGAGGTTGCTTATTCTCTCTAGACCTCAAATATTAAGACTTCTATACTAATTTTAATTATAAAAGTCTGTCTTTGAACCTGATGCTCAGCATTGGGCTATAGGCAGAAACTTAAAAGCTTAAGATGTAAACTTAGATTACCCTTAGGATGCTTACAATTCAATGTAATGAGCAAAATGGGGAGAAAATAACAGTGTGGTAAGTAGATCTGTAGAACAGAGAGAGAAAGAAAACTGTAATGTTTAGTGTAGCTTCTTAGAAGTCATGGAACAGTGAAAAAGGCTTAAAAAGGTAGAAAGGAAATTTATGGGGTAATTTATGGATTTAGTTTGATCAAGAATGGGATAAAAGACATTTTCAAACAAAAAACTGGATTTTCATATTGGATAAAAGGTATATTATATTAGATAAAATATTAAGAAATTATATAGTAGTTTGTGTTTCGTTTTGCCATAAGTTAGAATACTATATTAGTTATCTATCACCGCATAACAAATTATCCTAAAACCTGATGGCTTAAAACAACAAACATTTATTATCTCACAGCTTCAATGGGTCAAGAACTTGGGATCAGATTTGCTCAGGGTCTCTTACGAGGTTATAGTCAGGATGTCAGCCAGGTTTGATGGAGGCTGCACCAAGAAGGCTCACTTACCTGGCTGTTGGCAGGGGGCCTCAGTTCCTCACTACATGGACCACTTCATAAAACCGCTGAAGTTTCCTCATGATACGGTAGATAACTACTCCCAGAGAGAGCAGTCTAGGAAGGGAGAGAAAGAAAGATGAGAAAGAGAGGCAAACAGACAGAAGAGAAGACACATGTCTTTTATGAACTAGCCTCAGAAGGAACACACCGTCTCTTCTGCCATAGGATATTAGTCACCCGGTTCAACCCTGATACAGTGTGGCAGGGGATGGAGTGTGATACCAGGAGATGGGATCATTGGGGAGCATTTTGGGGACTGACCGCCACAAATACTGAAACAAAATACCATACTAAGGACGGAAGACAGATGAGATTTTGATTCTAAGTATATAGTGTACAGAAAAAGGAGAGGAAAGATTTTACAGAGGAAGATTATTTCACATGTCCTTCATTGTGACTTTTATTATTTGCTGAGAAGAATGCAAAATATTACCAAGTCAAGCTGATTGATAAAGAATAAATCTTAACCAGATAATTGAAATGGACTACCTACTCAGATATACTATGTATTTTACCAGTTTGTGCATGGATCTGAAAATTAAGTGCTTTAAACACTGAAAGATATAAAATATTTCTAAAATACCATAGAAGTCTTTCTGAACAAGAAGCCTTAAAGTTTCTGTCTTTCTACTATCTTACATTAATGTTTGCTACCATAGAATCTGGATTGTTGTAACACATCTGCTACCCTAAGGAACTTGTATATTTTTATTTCCAAAAGCTTTAATGATGATATATAGGGCTTAACTGCAATGTAGTTTAGGTTTCTACATGAACAACAAATGTAAGACGTCCCTATCCACCTTGAAGTCAGTGGACTCCCATGATTTGGCATAGTGGTCTTGATAGTCCCAGGAGTAATTTCTTACTATATAAGTGATCCTCTGTTGCTTGTCTCTTTGCCGTGAGCCTTTAATTTAGGATTAGAGAATGGAAATTATTGGGCTCAGGTTGTATTGTTGCATTAATTTCAGCATTCAGTATACATTATGAAGTGCATACTCTGTTCCAGGCACCGTGCTAGGCACTGGGTGTGTAACTGTGGTCCCTGCCCAGAAGGACCATTAGATTCTAGTAGAGCAGTGGTCTCCAGCTGCTTTTGATGATGCCCCTCTCTATATTAAAGGGGGGAAAAAAGAGCATCAGTGCATGTATATATAATTATTTACAAATTGTCTACAGGTCCTCTATCATCAGTAACATTTCAGTGAAAAATATGCACTTATGTAGAAAATCTGCACTTGTTGTCAGATGTGATTGATGATTATTTTTTTACCTCCAATGTGTCTGACAAAGATCTTGTACTATATGAAGGAGAAGAGGCAGTGCTACAATTTTCTTGTAAATTGCTTACATTCTCGTTATTGGTGTTATCTTTAATAGGTATCTTCTCTTCAGAAACCTTTTAAGCTATCTCTCTATTTTGTGAGGGCTAATTAGTTAAAACTGGATAATAAAATCTATTAATAGTCAGACCAGATATAAATGGTAATACCTTTCAACTCACCAAGAGCAGATAAAATCTAGACTGTGTTTTTTTTTTAATTTTCCAATTTTCTGGGACGATTCTGTAGCATAGAAACTCTCTGTTGGTTCCACTGAAGTTTGGTTGAACCACCTGTGAAATTATCTTTGTTTTCACTTGGGTGGAGAGAGATTTTTTAAATATTATTTTTAAAATTTCTTTAGTCTTTTTAAATTTTCTTTAGTATTTCTTATTAGTCTAGTAAAAGTATTTTTCTTCTAACAGTTTTACTTTTAGAAATGTTTCACTTATAAAATCTCTGTTATTTCTATACTATCCTGTTTACCTTTTGAATTTTGTTCATTTGCAACTTTTCTTTCATTTTTTTCTTCTTCCATCTTGCCAAAGATTTCTCTATCTTAATAGTCTTTTCAAAGAAGTATGTTTTAGCTTTATTAGTCATCTCTTTTTTATTGTTGTTTATTTGTTTTCTATTTTGTTGATTTCTTATCTAATCTCTATCATTTTATCCTTCTAGTGTCCTCAGGTTTATTATTTTGTAGTGTTATGAGTTTTAATTCTTTCTGTTTTCTAATAAACATGTTCAACTCTCTCATATTCCTTAAGTGCTGATTTAGTTGTGTCTCACAAATTTTGACATATAATGTCTTCATTTTAATTTAGACTTAAATATTGTTTAATTTCCTCAAAATGTGCTTTCTAAGCTAAGGGTTATTTAATAGTGATTCATTTGAATTACAGACAAGAGGTTTTTTTGTTCCTTTAGGTATTCCTTTTGGAGGCATAGTTTCAAAATTCGTTCATTGGTATTTATTGAATGTCTTGTGCCATGAAGGACTTTTTAGAATGTTTAAAATGTGCTTATTCTCTGCTTGGGAGTGTGATGTCCTCTGCATCTGTATGTTGATTATAGTAAATATGCTCTCAAATATTCTGCTTGTTTTGTCCTCTTGATCCTTCTATATATGCATTTGTCTCTTCTTACATTCTGTCAGAGGGTTGCTTTACATCTTTAAAGATAATGTTAGACCAACATATGGAGATGATGATTATGTCTTCTTGATCTATTGTTCTCTTTACTTAAATATGATTTCCCTTTTCCTGTTAAGATGTTTCTCTACGTTAAATTCTCTTTTATCTAAAGATATCAAAATGGGTACTCTAGAATCCATTGTTTATGTCTTCATGGTTCATTATTTTTATATCTTTATGTTCTACCTTCCTGCGCTTTTTTGTTTTATATTTATAGTTTTTGGCCATTATAATTTTGAATCTTTTAAAAATTCAACCTGAGAGTCTTGGGCTTTTGATCAGAGAACTTAACACATGTACCTTCATGGGAATCATTCTGTCAGGGAATAGTTCTGCCATCTTGTTTTAAATTTATTGTTCATCATTATTTTTTTCATCTTTCATAACTTCAATAGGATAAATCGATTTTACCCCTGCTGCTCATTCAATACCCACAGGTGACATAATGAGGCCAGGTGACACCTATGGGTCGTGTACAGGAAATTAACCCAAAACTTAGGCAACTCTTGTCTTTTACAGTGGGCTGCAAGCAAACCTGCCTAACTTTTATCCTGGAGGGAGATATCATCTCTAAACAATTCTTTCTTCTGCACCTTAGTGATATATTCTCTGTGTTCCAAGCCTGTTCACTATAAAACATTCTTGAAAAGATAGTCCAGAACAAAAGGCAGTCAAGGCATGCAGAAACACAGTTGTTTCTGAACATAGGTGGGTAAACTATTTTAGTAATCAATTCAGAGAATTTCCCAAATTATGTATAGTAATGGATCCTCAATGTACATATAGTTGCTATGAATAGTACGTATAGTTGCTATGAATCATTTAAGCCTTTGAAATACTTTCTACTTTAGAGCTGAGTGTTGAAATCTGATTTATTTATCTTTAATTAAAATAATGTTTTGCCGTCATGTTGCTCCCTGGACACATGCAAACTTTCAAAGCCACATTTCACAAGGAGGTGGAAAGTTTACGGTTTTGCTAAGAATTCTTAACTAGACCACCATCCTCCTCAAAACCAAACTATATGCCTATAGAGTAAAACTCTGAAAAAGTAAGTCATCGTTTTAAAAGCCAAAGATGAAGGAAATCTGAATCATTTCAAACAGGATTTTGCTTTTCCAAAAGTGCAAAAATACAAATGAAACTCAGAGGGAAGCTCTCAAATTAGAATTCTGATCTCAGAGCATCAGAGATGTTAGAAGATATCCCTGACAGAATTTTCGGTGAACCTACTCTCATGAGCATGCTCCTGAGGTCAGATACCCCCATGGAACAAGGGGTGAGGAAGGGTGACACAAAGAGGAGCATTGTGTCAGCCCAGTGGCAGGCGTCCGGTGTCTCAAATGTGAGGGGGTCACATGCACACTCTCATGTGGCCTACACATTGGCTTTCTGACTCTATTCTAATGGCTAGAGTTTTATTATTATTTTTATATATGTATGAAATAAGAGGATATTTATTTTAAAATGATTTTATAGGGAATGCCTTTATCTTTTAAACAAAGGATCCATGTGCTTTGGAAGAATGGTTGAATTATAAGGGCATGAACTTTGCATTGAAAACTCCTCTGTCTATTTTTCTAAGTACAAATCTTGGGAAATCAGAGGAACTTTAATAGATCCAACTTGCAGTTCAGAAGTTCAGATAATACATATGTCAAATTAGTGTGTGTGTATGTGCGTATGTGTGTATGTGCGTATGTGTGTGTACTGATAAAGGAAATTTAAATGGATTCTTTCCCTCATTATTTTGGCATCCAAGGAAGAACCCCAAAGGGACTCTCTTTGCTAGAAAATTGATACGGTAAAAGCAATTTTTCACATGTTTCAGATAATACCTTTAAACCCACTTTAAGCCTTAAAGTAATATAACTACTAGGAAAGAGTAACTTTATTCCTGTTTCTTGTCACACTCTGACAGCCAGTAGCGCATATGTCTTAGTTCTAACTTTGTTTATACTGATCAAAAAACTCAAGGTGGTGAATACTTTTATTTTAAAGCCAGAAAGTTTTTTTCTTCCCACAACTAGTTAGATTTAAGCCCTTTTGAATTATGACCTTCCCTTTTTTCCTTACCTACATTCAAGAAAATTAACATTTTGACACAATTGTGATAAGGTAATTTAAAATTCAAAATAATGTTATTCATTGTTTTTACAAATTCGAAAGTAATGTTAAGCTAAGGTGACCACTTGAACAAATTTAAGCTTTTTTTCTCATTCTCTCCCATATCAATCAAAATAAACAGTGCGTTACTACTGACAACCAAGGAAAAGGGCCACCTATTTCCATAATCCTTGAAGTGTTTCTGCTAGAAATAATGCAGCAGAGATCAAAATAAAGACTCCACAGAACAGCTTCAATGCCCCTCCCTAGACAGTAATACACTATTCCATTAAATCCCCCAAATACCATTTGGGATTACTTTTGCTACAGGAGGTCAGAAACAATGGGAACCAATGGTTCTTGGGGTCCAAGGTTTGTTGGAGTTATCCCTGGTGTGGTGAGGTTAACTCCTTAAATAGCAAAAAAAAAAAAAAAACCAGAGGAAGAATCTATGGCACAGCTAACCATGCTGACATGGGTATAGAAATCTGGAGCATGGCTTTAGGGTATCAACAAACAAAGCAGAAACTAGAAACCAGATGAAGGTATTCCGCTCTTATGACTACCTATGGCTCCCGTTTCCTCCCAATTTTAAGATTGTTGGTTCATTCACCTATATTATAGAAATTTTTATCTGTCAGGTTTTTCTTTTCAGATGTGAAAAGAAGATTCTAATAGTAATTAAGTGGAGAATGAAAGAATCCAATGAGAACCTATCAGTTCTCATTCAGGGAAAATATCAGATCTGAATAGAAAGCCTCATAAAATTAACTAAAAAAGTGAAAATGTTCTAGATCATAAAATAAATAGAAGAATCTAGTATACAGGTGAAGAGGATTTTCTGTTGATAAGCTGACAAGATTTGCTATATAAGAGAGAGATAAGTAGAATTCAGACATTTGTTGTGTACTCTTAACATTGAGAAAATATGGAGTTTATGAAACAAGAGATAAAAGAATATTAAAAGACAACATGGTGAAATTTAAATGGAGCTGGAGGAGAGAAAGGAAAACTAAAATGAAAATGAAATGAGATTAGGTCAATACACAAACATCAATCTTATTTTTACATACTAGCAGCAGAAAAATAAAGATAACCAAAAAACAAAATCCACATAAAAAAATAGCATTAATGACATAAAATACTTAGAAATAAACAAAATTGTAAGAGTATACACTAAATGCTAAGCATACATTTCTGGGAAATATTAAAGTGGACCCAAATAAATGGAAGTTACATTATGTTCATGGCTTGGATGAGTCAGTCTTGTTAAGATGCCATTATAGTTTTAATGAAATCCCAATGAAAATCCCAACAGGCTTTTTTTGTAGAAATTGACAAGTGATTTGTAAAATTTGAATTTGTAAAATTTGAAAAGTCCTGGAGAGTCAAAAAACAATCTTGTAAAAGAAGAACAAAGTGGAGAACTCTTACTACCTGATTTAATATTTACAAACTGCAGCAATAAATATAATGTGGTACTAGAATAATACAGAGAAATAGGTCAGTGGAAAAGAATATAGAGTCCGGAAATGGACCTTTGTGAATATAGTCTGAAAGGAGTTTTTTAAATGAATTATTCTTGGTAAAAATGAAGATTGACTCCTTTTTCACACAATATACAAAAATGAATTCAAGTGTATTATAGCACTAAATGTAAAAGCTAAAACTATAAAAATTCTAGGATAATATATTCGCAGCCTTGTGGGAAACAAAGATTTCTTAGAGAGGACATGGAACACACCAGTCACTAAAAAAAAAGTGATAAATTGAACATCATCAAAATTTAAAAGCTCTGTTATCAAAAGTCATCTTTAAGAAAATGAAAAGGCCAAAGGGGAATATATATATACATACATACATATATGTCAAAAGAACTTTTATATATCTAAAGAACTTTAATAACAAAAACATAACCCACAAAAATGAGGAAAACTCAGACATTTTACAAGATACATTGATGGCCAATAAGGATATGAAAATATGGTCGATGTAATTAGGTGGTATTACAGTTTTTGATTCAACTATCAAATATGATTTTTAAAACTCATAGCAAGGATAACCTATTATATTTAAATATCCTAATGTTCTTCTTTCCTTTCTGAAGTTCAAATTCTTCTTTTATTATTGTTTCCTGTCTGTTTAGAGAGCTTCTTGTAACCATTCTTTAAGGATAGCAACACAGTCTCTTAATATTTCTTCATCTGAGAATGACATTACTTCTCGTTTATTCCTAAAGTATATTTTGGCAGGTGAAGATTTTCAGTTGATAGTTTTTTACTTTCATCACTTGAAAATGTTGTATCACTTTCTTCTGGTGTCCATGGTTTCAGATGAGAAATCCACTGTCATAAGGGAAAACATGAAATAAGATTAGGAAAAAAAATTTTAAACTAAAAAGTAAACCTACAAAATGAAAATTTGCATTGGAAATAAAGGCAGAAAAACACCATGGAAATTCAAATTATTATATGGAAGGCACTGTTTAGAAGCTTTTCACAACATGCAGAGGAAAGAAAAAAAGAACTAAACATGAAAAAAAAGATAACGTCACATATGAAGTAAAGATAAAGGATATGTAACATGAAGAAGAGTCCAGAAACAAATGGAAGAAAAGTAAGAATAAAAAATCCAAGGGTGATGAAATAATCTACAGACCTAATGGGCTCCCTGTGTACCAAACAACACTGAGTTTTTTAAAAGCCAGCATATAGACAAATTTAATAACACTTAAAATTTCTGGAATAAAGGATTTCAGCAGAAAAAGATAAAGGATGCATACTTGTTAGCAAATGATAGCAAATCATTCTGTTAGAAAATGTAAGTGAAAATAAAGTACAAACAAGTTCTAGATTAAGAGCACATCAACTATGACAATAAATGTAGATTTATGACAAAAGAAGTAAATCTTTTTCATTACAACAATTTTCCTGTGTTTAAAAATATGGAATTCCTCATAAGGTCGGGAATAAGACAAAGTATTATATTTTTTTCAATAACTTTCAGTCAATGCCATACGAAGCATAACTAATAGAGAAAAACAAAATCATTGAGTATTTGGGATTAATCCTGTTATCTATTGAAAAAAATCCAGGAAACAAACTATTTTAATTAATAACTATTTGGTAAAGTGACTTGTAGTTGTAAATTGGCTTATATTAATATGAGAAAAACAGCTTTAGTAACTGTGTGCAGGAATTGAAATCTTACTCTATTTCATACCCTAGTTCCTGGGATAATGTATCCAACAAATATTTGTTGGTGGAGAAGATAATCTCTAATATATCCTGATAGGCTAAAACAAAATCATAAATAAATAAAATATTTATGGATAAAAGGTTGGCCTTTTGATTTGCTATCATTTGCTAACAAGTATGCATTCTTTATAGGAAGCGGTAACAGAATTAAGGATTTTATCATCCATTAACTCTTCAGTAATCAGAAATTGACTATTTTAAGAGCTCTAGTGCCATTTTTTACCTCAGATTTTGAAGGAATCTAAATTGTATTTGTTGGTATTTAGTTTGGATCTAGCGAGATTAATGCCATACAATAAATCTGTAACTGAGTCAGCACATGCAACCTTATATCTTGGCTCCTAATCTTTACTATTGGAAAAATGTAAGGGGAAAGCAATGGTCATTGGATTTTTTTGTAGGATGGTTGGGGGTAGGGGGTGTAAGAAGTGGGTGAAAGGGCATAAATGAGTAGCATGTGTAATATCTATTAATTAATATTATGAAAAATAAAAGTAAATCTTTTAAATGACCACAGTTTAATTAATTCCTGCTATGAAGATAGAGTTTTGGTTGGGTTTTACTTGTTTCATAGATGTTCTGAAATGAAAATAAACTAGTGGAACTAATTTAAGATCTCCATGTGTCTACCCTCAAAGCACTTCTGGCTAGAGAGTAGTATTTTGCACAGTAGCAATCTCTCAGGAAGCATCCACCCACACACTACACATCTCCAGATATTTATCATTTGTGAGTGTTTGAAAAAACAGAAACTACCATCTGTGTTTCTTACTTTCAATTAGAGTGTGTCACCAACAGCTGAAGGTATTCCTAATGCCTTCTTGATCAAAAAATACAAAGAAAATTAATTTTTTTCTTCCCTGCTTCATTGGTAGAAAGATTTAAATTTCCCTGAAATGATTATTCCTTATTATAATAAAATATTCAAGAGTAACATTGTTGCCTACTGTATCAGTTTCTTGGACTGCTGTAACAAAGTATAGACTGGGTGGCTTAAACAACAGTTCTGGAGGCTGGAAGTCCAAGGTCAAGATGTCTGCAGGGTTGGTTTCTTCTGAGACCTCTCACCTTGGTTTGCAGATGGCCGTCTTCTTTGTGTGTCTTCATATCATCTTCCATCTGCACATGTCCATGTCCAAATTTCCTTTTCTTATGAGGACAATCCTAATGATCTCATTTTCACTTAATTACCCCTTTAACGACCCTATCTCTGCAAACAGTCATGTTCTGAGCTACTAGGAGTTAGGGCATAAAAATTGGGGGATGGGCACACAGTTTAGAATAACACCTTCTTATTTGCCTTGAGGTCTGAAAATCCAGGCTTATTGGAAAGTTGGTAATTATTCCTGGTGTAGTGTAAATGAACCACCAAGTCTGTTGAGTACCAAAATCTGGAGAATCTCTGTTCTAGTTACTTTTCACTTGAAGTTTTTGGCATCAAAGAGAGCCAGTGGGTAATGTCATTTAGAGGGTAGCACATGTGTCTAGTCTTGATTATGATTTGGCAAAGTTTATGGCTAAGATATGTTCAAAAGGATATGGTTGAAATGTTCAACAAGACCTAATGAATAAGAATTGTAGAGCAACTTTGGAAGCCTGTGTGGTCAGAGAGGCCAGTGAAGTTCCTAATGGGGAAACGAGTGGCACTTTCTGGTCAAGAAAATAGACAGATGGTAGAAAACAATGTAGTTCTTTTTTTTATTACTATTAATTTATTCATTCATTCAATCAACAAGCCTTTTGTTACTCTTTTATATGCTGGACAGTGAGGTAGACACTGAACACAGAAAGAAAAAGCATGGCCTCTCCCCTCAAGTTTTTACTGTTTATGTGGGAGGGAAAGACATATCAAGCAAAAATTATAATACCATGTGGTAATGGGAGGAGTATAATAGGAACATGGAGAAAAGAAACCCAAACAGCACTAGAGCTCTGAGGGAAGGGTTAAAGAGCCTCGAATTATGGATAGAATTTCTCTGGTGAAGAGGACGGACAGGATTAGGAACTGGAGAGAGGACTGCAGTATGAGCAAATGCACAGGACTAAGAAACAGCATGATGTGTGAAGGGAAATTGGAAGCAGCGATTCAGTGAAGCTAGGTCATAGTCAGAAGCAGGAAAATAAATTGAGAAGAAAGGCATCACATCATGCAGGACCTCCCGTGACATAGAAAGGAGTTGAGATGTGTTCTGTGGTCAAGGAAGGTCTGGATGAGACATGATCAGATGTACATGTTCTCTAGATCGCATGTCAACCGTGTGGAAGATAGATCTTAAGGGACAGGACAAGTACAGAGAAGAGCTGAAGGCTTTTGTGGCAGTGCAAGTGCTTTAACCCAAGGCCTCAGTGGGCAGGAAGGAGCGAAACAAGTGAATATAAGAAATACTTCACAAGTAAAACCAGCAGACCTTTATGCTCGGTTGAAAGTTGGGGAGAGGGGAGTTGAGGGTAGAATAAGAGTCAAGATGGATTCCTAATTTCTGTTTTATAAATTCAGGTGCTCTCAGCAAACTGGAGGTGTACTTACGAGTTACTAGCGTGTCTGTGATAGTTAAAACCGTGTGAATTAAACTGATCTTCTTCTAGGAGAGAACAGAGAGGAAGAAGAAGAAAAAACTAAGCATGTAAACTTGAGGAATTGAAAAGTGAAGGCCACAAAAGAAAGAATATGAGAGCTACAAGGGAAACAAGAAGTTGTCATGGTCACAGGAGCCAAGTGTGTGAAGAGTTCTAAGAAAAGTTGGTGATCATTGGTGTCAAACTAAGATGGAGACCGAATAGTCTCATTGGGTTGGACGTTTGGGAAATCACTGGCTCTATTGATTACAGTAGTGTGGTGATGGCAGCATCCAAATCTCAGTAAATAGAAAAATTAATGGTGGGTAAGAAAATGGAGAAAATTCTCCTGGATAGTCTGGAATGACTCTTCCACCAAAAGTGGTTAAGTTCTCCTTGTACTATTAATATCCTTTCTCAGCTTGGGAGGCCTATGGACCTCAAGGAAGAAGCAGGCCAGATAAGCACTAGCTGTGGTGCAACCACTCATTGCCTGGAAGATGGGAAGTGACAAGATGAAACACAACAAAACTAGGGAAGTGGAGCCAGATGGAGATAAAGAATGATGATGTAGAGAAGGTAAAATAGAAATCGACTAATTAAAAGTATGAACTCATTTATTGGGAATTTGTGCCATTTCCAAGATTCTTCTGAATGCAGTTAGGGATAAAGAAGGATTGAGAGGCTGAGCTGGAAGCAAGTGTGCTGTGATCTCCACAGTCATTCGGGGAAAAGTACCAGAATATACAGAATTGAAGACCAACGTCAAGCGTGAGTTTCCAATGTCTGCATTTAGTACACTTGTTTAATGTTTGATATCCATACAAGACAGGAGTTTTTAATTAACAGAAATAAGCCTCCTAATGTAAGTTTTTACAAGAGTTCTTGATAGGTATTTCAGATATTTCGAAGAGTTCTGGAAGAGTGGATACATGTGAGAGGGAGATGGGCAGGAAGAGATTAATTCATGAAACTAATTACATGGGGGTCAACGCATTGAAGAATGTGCTGTCTGTGACACTACATCTACCAAGAGTTGGTGTTGACACTTGTGTATAAACAGTGGTCATATTATTTATGAGTGATTCTCTCTCATGAGGTACCGCCTAGAAGTTCTCTGATTCACCCCTAGGGGATAATCAAATGCATGTTGGTATTATAAATCTATATCAAGACCTCAGAAATATATATGATATTAAGGTCTAAAGTAATCATATTTGGACTTAGATTATTAACAATAACGAGGCAGACTGTCATATATTCTTGCCTTCATTCACATACTCAGCAGGTCCTCTTAGGTGTCCACTAAGTTTGGGGAGGTCAGCAGCTACTAAAGTCAAAGCTGCAGGAGGAGGTAGAAGACACTCTTCTTCCTCAATTTTTAAATTAGTGTGAGGACACCTGAAAACTATAAGAAAAAAGTTAAGTTTTAAGTTAAAGGTAACCGAGAAGGGCATATTAATGTGATGTACATTTTATTTATGTATTCCAATGGTGAATAAATAAGGATTGATTAGAAAGAATTTGAAGCAATCAAAGTTTTATGGTTGTAGTGAATCTTTAGACATGTCTTCAAGGGAGTGACTAATACAGAGAGACATCAGGGAAATAGCCTGAGCTAAGGTGTGGAGATGGGAACAGACCAGCAATGAGATAGAGATTAAAAGAGAGAGAGATAAAGAAACGAATGAGCTTTTTATAAGAAAGAACCAACTATGGTATTTGTTCTTGTTCATAGTTGTCGATTCAGTTCATCTGTATTTCTTCTGGTAAAAAGAAAACCAAAGAACTCCTAGGTCTAGGGAAAGTACCTTGAGATCTCAGGAGGTCCCTTCCGGGATTGTTAGCTGAGACTGCAAAACGTGAATGCATTTTATAAGTAAGTATCTTTCAACCTTTAGAGTCAATTAATGTTTAAACATAAAGTACTCATATCATAGAAGTCAATATATAGCATTAGTTAAGTTAGATTGGAAGAAAAGTACTACTTAAATTTATTAGTCTTTAAAAATAAACTGAGGACTTCCCAGGTGGCACAGTGGTTAAGAATCTGCCTGCCAGCGCAGGGGACACAGGTTCGAGCCCTGGTCCGGGAAGACCCCACATGCCGCGGAGCAATTAAGCCCGTGTGCCACAACTACTGAGCCTGCGCTCTAGAGCCCGTGAGCCACAACTACTGAGCCTGTGTGTCACAACTACTGAAGACCACACACCTAGAGCCCTGCTCTGCAACAAGAGAAGCCACCACAATGAGAAGCCTGTGCACCGCAACAAAGAGTAGCCCCCGCTCGCCGCAACTAGAGAAAGACCACGCACAGAAACAAAGACCCAACACAGCCAAAAATAAATAAATTTATAAAAAACTAAATAAATAAACTGAAAAATTATGCCCTTTTTTCTCAAGTTTTATAAGTTTTCTTTGTGTAGTGATGTGAACTTAAGTCAGTATCAACTAATGTATCGAAATCTTCACTTCAGAGTGATTGTCATATATTACTTGGTACCCACTGTTTATACATTTTGAGTCTGCTAACAATTTTGATTAAAGAGTGAACATGAAAATGAGGTTTAGTTTAGTCTCTGACTTCAGGTGTTCATGCACTTACAAACAAAAACAGCAGAGGCCCCAAGAGTGAAAACACCAACAATGAAAGCTTGTACTTCAGTGAGTCAGAAGAGAAAAGCTTTGTTTTTCACATTAACTTCAAATTAATGTGGCTTTGTTGTCAAATGACATGTTAAGTTTCATATTTGTTGCCTTTTCCTGGAAAATGCAGAAAATCAAATTTGTGCAGGGATGCTTTGGAAGTGAAATACGCTGGTCAGTTGTACCTGTGAAATGAACATGAAAGATGATGGAATGTTCTTCCCCATGGCTTTAGGGAAGTAGGACAGACAATCATCTGGTGTCATTATCTGCAGTGCCTCCACTTCTAATCCATTTTTATCCCTTTTCAAGCTAATAATAATATAACTACCATTAATCGACTGCTGTCTATGCGCCAGGCGCTGTTTTCCACTTCTCACGCGTTGACTCATTTAAGCACATAACAATCCTGAGTTAGCCCCTGCTCTTCCTCATTTTACTTATGGGGAAGCTGAGGCTCAGAGATGTTAAACAATTTGCCTCAAATCACACAGCTAGTAGAAGCATAATCTGAATTTGAATCTTAGTAGCTTGGCTCCGGAGATGACACTCTGAACTACTAAAGCATTCCCCCTCTCCAGTGTTCTGAAATACTATAGAAATACTATGCCCTGCCTCCACAAACCTCTTTTGCTTATCTGATAATTTCAACCTTCAACCCTTCAAGACTTTTCATAGTTAAATATTACTTTACTCATCCAATTGTATTTCCCATAGGACCTTTTATTTATACATTCAATAAACATTTATTAAATATCTATCGTATGCCAAGAACTGTTCATGTTACAGGAGATACAAAGTTGAATATGCTATGATTACTGATTTTCAGGAACTTAAAAATTAGGGAGGAACACAGACAAATAAATAATTATATTTTTCCTTTCCCTACCTCATTACTTCTACTAAGTTATTTCACTTTTTGTGTGTCTTTGGACCTTTTGCTAACATGGTTCTGCCTGTGAGTCCTATTGATCTGCTTGAATTAGTAAGTCAATATCCAGGATAAAATGTCCACGTGTAGAAAAATTCAAATTCCTGACGATCTCGTTATGTACTGGCTAGCCCATAATTGGCTGACTTTGTTTCTAGCACCATTTAATGCTTCACCCACTCAAATATGTATTAGTGGTTTTACAAAATACAAAGTATGGCTATTTTATCATATGGGAACATTGAATATATTTATTTTGTCTTCCAGAAAGATGTACCTGCAGGCTCATAGCCTATCCACTATAAATAGGATCAAAATCACTGATAAGATAATTGGCTTTGAACCCTGTGGATTTTAGTGAGATTGAAAGAAAGTAGGAATGGGAGATGTTATTGAAATTAAACTTGAAGGTACAGTGGAGAGAAAGTTGTAGGAATTCTTGTTCTATGACATGAACTTTTCTTGTAAAGAAAAAGATTTTTATGATTGTTTCCATTTTTATACCATTTTCTATGCTGTTTTCTTATCTGGACCACCTACCCCTTCCTATTTATCAATCTAAAATTCAATTTTCAAAGCTTACTGTAATCATGTCATCTTGAATGTCTCAAACAGATATTGATTTTTCTTAAAATAATTGTAAGGAATGTTTAAACTCATGTTCTCTTTATTTTTTAATAAATTAGCAGGCATGATTATCAAAATTATGCCCCTGAGATAAATATCTAAGGCCTTTAATTCCCGTATAAAGACGCAGTTCATGTATTCATGAGGTTTTTTTTCTTATCTCTTTTCCATTTCCTTATCTATAGTTTTTTGTTGTTGTTTTTTTGTTTTTACCTATGGCAAAGGTTGAATATCTGTTACTTCATTTAAAAGGTCAAAATTATGTGGGCAAAATTAAGAACTATAAAATCAGCCTGTAGCTTGGAAGTTTTCTATCAAGCTGGTAGGAGTTGAATGGACATAGTGGGGAAGAGGCAAAAGATGATCCGCACCTGTGTGTCTGTTCTTAATAACAGATGTATGAGCCAATGAATGAGCAGACAAATATTGAAGATTAGATAATGACGCAAAGCAATATAGTATTGTTAAGTTTCAAATACCGTGGGTAATGTGTCATTGAAGTTCAATGGAAATAATTACTGTGAGCTAAGGTGATAAGAAAGTCTTCATGGAGGAAGTAGTATTTGAACTGAACTTGGAGAGGTTAGATTTTTACCGATAGAGAAATCATGAGAGGCTTTTACAGATGAGAGGAAAATCTGAGTGAGGACACAATATACACGGCCTGTAGGAAGCAAGGTTATTATGAACAATGGGAATATTTGGCCATTGAACCAATTTTTTAAAAAATTTAAAATTATGTTTTAATTTTAAATGATGTTTCCCTGTTGCCTTTGACCACAATGAAGCTATCACCTCAGGGAAAAAGAGGTACTACCTAAAAGAAACAGGTAATTTACTGATCACCTTTATGTTTCAAAGGTAATCTTTGAAAAGCTAACTTCTTTGAGGGTAAAGGCATACAGTCATCTTAAAGCAAGACCTGTGAAGAGAGAAAGTTATTTTCTAAATTCCAAAAGCTCCCCCTTTGCATCTTCAAAGTTCCTCAGAGGTTTAATCATGGATCATATTCATAGTGGAAAATGGGATGTAGAGAGAGTCCACAGCTGACAAAGAGTGAAAGGGAAAAGCCCACACAGTCCTGGATAGTAGGAAAATATGTGGAAAGACCAAGTTAGGAGGTGAGAGACGAATGCCCTGGCCCCCCCCATCAGGGTGTGTAGGATGTAGAAACATCCAGATGGATTAGGACTAGAGAGGAAGGTGACAGAATCTTTACACAAAAACCTTAGACTGGTTGATATAAAAATCTGGGTGCTGTTGGGCTATAGATTTTTCTTCGACATTCGTAGCACAGAGTGTAGGACAGAAGGAGTGGAGAGGAGGGACCTACAAGACATCCCTAGGAGAGCACTTCCAGTTCTCCCTGAGCTCTGGTTACATGGAGGACGCCCAGCGCTGCTACTTGCCCTGTGAGGGACACAGCAGGTAGCTGACAATAGAGAATAACGGGGTTGCCATAGTGAGGGGCAGTGGGACTCCACAGCAGAGGATGTGATGTCCCAGCCTAGGCCGAGAGGAGGAGGAGGCTGGGAGTGGGATTCAGAGGATCCCAGAATAAAGGCGGAGCTCGATCAGTGGTGGAGTGATCACCAGCATCCTGACCGTGCTGAGAACAGGCCGTGCATGGACACCAAGTGGCGAGAGCAGTCTTCTCAGAGTCCCGTGAGGAACGCAAAGGAGAGCGTCAGGGTTTGCACAGACGGTAGCTGCTTGCCAGCCACGTGCTGAGGACACAGCTACTTCCTCTTATGTGCAGATGCTGCCTTAGGGGGGCAGGGAGAGAAGTGAAACTTTAAAGACAAGAAGTCCTTTTTGGGAATTTTGAACCTAAATTTGACTGTTTCTACGTTAAAAAGAGACTAAGCTTATTGAAAGCAAAAATTTAAGCTAGAAGAGATTAAGATACCTTTAAAAGGCAAATTTAAGGTTATTATTATTATTTGTTTAGTTTTGTTTTGTTTTCCCTATTACTCAGAAGGATGGAAGTTCAGATCACTTACAGAAAATAAAGGTGCTCCATTTTTTAGCCACCTTAATTGTAGTTGGTTTTGGAGCCAGTCTGCTTGTGTTTTGGAGGCTATGAATAAACCAAGCCTCCTGAGGTGGAGTGTTTGTGTAAGGAAATAGTGATCCCTAGCGTCAGGAAAATATAAATAATTATCTGGATGTGGGAACACCAATATGTTGAAGTTGGATCTGAAAATACGTTCAGTATGTTTTATATGAAAAAGTGCTCTAATTTCAAAACTTCCAGAAGATGAACCCCAGAAGAAATGTTGGATGAGTTTTCCTCTGGCTCTGGCTTTATCTAAGCCTTGGGTATAGTCCATCTGGGAGATTCTGAGCTAGGACCGTGTGGCACATAATAGGTCATGTGGTGCTTTAGTTACTCCAGCAGTGTGTGTGTGTAAGTGGGCCTGTATGCATGTAGGTGTGAAAGTGTGTCTGTGTGTGCATAAGTGTGTATTTGCGCATGTCTTCTATGGAAAGCTGCTACAGGCTGACTTCCGTTTTTTGGTCAGAATGTGTTCATGAAAACCACATACTGGTTCGGAGACTCACAAAGTGGATCATATTTTTCCTACCCAAATGATGTTGTAATTTTGGTTTGAATTTAAGACACAGCATCAAATAAATCATAGCTGTAATCAACACTACAACTACAAAGGGAAAAATTCAGTTACTACAGCCTTTATAAATTATAAAGTTATGAACTGTGGATAAAAGTATTATATAAAATGATTATAGGTGGGACTCCAATATACAATAAACTGTATATAATATACTCTAGAGACAACTTAGATTTATCATATATTTGGTCAAATGTTAAATTATGATAACTATTAATCTTTAATTCATAATTTTACTTGCCATTTTGAAACTGGGAAAACACTTTAAGGGATAATTTATATGACCAGGTCTTTTAAAATAAAGTGGTCTGAAATTTTAACTGTCTTTTATATATTTTGATAAGTCTCAACTGATCTTCAACTAGGGTTATTTAATGTAAAACTACCTACTAAAGTAATTTTTTAAGACTTCATTAAGAACTTTATTCTAAATAATTTAGAGAAAAGAAAAATTGTTTGCATGTTGCATTTGTTGTCTATAGCTTTATAACAGGTTACCATACACTTAACATATTGAAACAATACACATTTATCACCTCAATTTCTTTGGGTCAGGAATCTAGGCACAGCTCAACTGTGTCCTCTACTTCAGAGTTTCTCATAAGGCTATAATCAGGGTGTCAGTCAGGGCTCCTGGGGTCTCTTCTGAAACTCAACTGGGGAAGGATCTCCCTCCTACTGCTTGTTGATAGAATTCAGTTCCTCAAGGGTGTTGGACTGAGGGCCTCAGTTCCTAATTGGCACTTGGCCAGAAACCATCCTGAGTTCTTTGTTGTGTGGGCCTCCAAAACATGGCAACTTGTTTCATCAAAGTGGGCAAGGCAAAAAAGCAATAAAGTGTGCTAGCAAGATGGAAGCCACAGTTTTTCATAACCCAACCACGGAAGTGATGTGCAATCAACTTAGCTGCATTCTACTAGTTAGAAGCTGAGATGCTATGTTTAGTCAATTTTCAATGGGAGAGGATTATATAAGGGCTTGAGTATCAGAAAGCAGGGATCAAGGACCATCTTAGAGTCATCCTGACACGGATGTGTTCAGCATGTTGATCTTTACTTATCTCTTTTTCTTGTCTTCTTTCTCATGTACAGTGCTCTTGAAGGGAAAAAACAGTATCGTGAGTGGAAAAGGGACCAGAACATACGTGCTTTTTGTATTGCTTATAGAGCAAAGTGGTAGGTTGATGGTATGGCTATAACCTTGATGCTTTCATGATACTAAGAGGCATTGTAATAAATGGTCATGGCAGAAAATATTTCCTAGGGAAGATGAATCTCAAGGCAGTATCTTTGTTTTACTAATCATGGCACTGAGTGGGGATGCAAACTGAACAGTGAGTTCAGTTGTTACTTCAGAAGGACTGCAGATGAAACTATAGTTAAGAAAGGTGGGGGAAATCAAAAAGGATATTTTATGTATGGAGCAACTGTAGAGAGCAAAAACTGATGAGATGTCTAAGATGTTTAACAGTGATTTGGGGAGGGTTTTGCTGTGCAAAGTTCAGTTTAACTCTCTCTTCTGTAGTCTCATGAAATTTCCAGTAAAAATCTCCATCAGTTAGACATCATTTGAAATGCGGGTGAGTGATGAGATACTGAGATTGGTGTTAAGGCAAAGGCAGAGCAGCCCCTTGCTGACTAGAGTTGTGTAACATAGACTTAATTGGGAATGTAGTGTGAACAGGGTATTATGCTGTGGTTGGGAAAACATGGCCTTAGTGTTCAAGTCAAGGCTGTACCACATACTAGCTGTGTGACCTAATCCAACTAAACTCTCACTCAACTGTCAGAACCCATAGGCAGAACGTGGCTTACAATGTTTGGCCTATACTTTAAATGCCTTCAAAACTGCCCAATCTCCAGCCAATACTCTATTTTTTATACCTACCCCTTTTATTCCTATATGGCACCTGCCTGTAATGCAGGTAAATAAAATAAGCCTCAGTACAGCAATTCTCAACCTCAGCACTGTTGACATTTTTTTTTTTAAACATCATTATTGGAGTATGATTGCTTTACAATGGTGTGTTAGTTTCTGCTGTATAACAAAGTGAATCAGCTATTTGTATACATATATCCCATATCTCCTCCCTCTTGCGTCTCCCTCCCACCCTCCCTATCCCACCCCTCTAGGTGGTCACAAAGCACCGAGCTGATCTCCCTGTGCTACGCGGCTGCTTCCCACTAGCTATCTGTTTTACATTTGGTAGTGTATATATGTCAATGCCACTCTCTCACTTCGTCCCAGCTTACCCTTCCCCCTCCCCATGTCCTCAAGTCCATTCTCTGCATCTGTGTCTTTATTCCTGTCCTGCCCCTAGGTTCTTCAGAACCATTTTCTTTTTTTTTTTAGATTCCATATATATGTGTTAGCATACGGTATTTGTTTTTCTCTTTCTGACTTACTTCACTCTGTATGACAGTCTCTAGGTCCATCCACCTCACGACAAATAACTCAATTTCGTTTCTTTTTATGGCGGAGTAATATTCCATTGTATATATGTGCCACATCTTATTTATCCATCCATCTGTCGATGGACACTTAGGTTGCTTCCCTGTCCTGGCTATTGTAACTACAGCTGCAATGGACATTGTGGTACATGAGTCTTTGAATTATGGTTTTCTCAGGGTATATGCCCAGTAGTGGGATCGCTGGGTCATATGGTAGTCCTATTTTTAGTTTTTTAAGGAACCTCCATACTGTTCTCCATAGTGGTTGTATCAATTTACATTCCCACCAACAGTGCAAGAGGGTTCGCTTTTCTCCACACCCTCTCCAGCATTTACTGTTTGTAGATTTTTAGATGATGGTCATTCTGACTGGTGTGAGGTGATACCTCATTGTACTTTTGATTTGCATTTCTCTAATGATTAGTGATGTTGAGCATCCTTTCATGTATTTGTTGGCAATCTGTATATCTTCTTTGCAGAAATGTCGATTTAGGTCTTCTGCCCGTTTTTGGATTGGGTTGTTTGTGTTTTTGATATTGAGCTGCACGAGCTGCTTGTATATTTTGGAGATTAATCCTTTGTCAGTTGCTTCATTTGCAAATATTTTCTCCCATGCTGAGGGTTGTCTTTTTGTCTTGTTTATGGTTTCCTTTGCTGTGCAAAAGCTTTTAAGTTTCATTAGGTCCCATTTTATTTTTGGTTGTTTTTATTTCCATTTCTCTAGGATGTGGGTCAAAAAGGATCTTGCTGTGATTGATGTCATAGAGTGTTCTGCCTATGTTTTCCTCTAAGAGTTTGATAGTGTCTGGCCTTACATTTAGGTCTTTAATCCATTTTGACTTTATTTTTGTGTGTGGTGCTCGGGAGTGTTCTAATTTCATTCTTTTACATGTAGCTGTCCAGTTTTCCCAGCAACACTTATTGAAGAGCCTGTCCTTTCTACATTGTATATTCTTGCCTCCTTTATCAATGATAAGGTGACCATATGTGCATGGGTTTATCTCTGGGCTTTCTATCCTGTTCCATTGATCTATATTTCTGTTTTTATGCCAGTACCATACTGTCTTGATTACTGTAGCTTTGTAGTAGTCTGAAATCTGGGAGCCTGATTCCTCCAGCTCCGTTTCTTTCCCTCAAGATTGCTTTGGCGAGTCAGGGTCTTTTGTGTTTCCATACAAATTGTGAAATTTTTGGTTCTAGTTCTGTGAAAAATGCCATTGGTAGTTTGATAGGGATTGCACTGAATCTGTAGATTGCTTTGGGTAGTATAGTCATTTTCACAATGTTGATTTTTCCAATCCAAGAACACGGTATATCTGTCCATCTGTTTGTATCATCTTTAATTTCTTTCATCAGTATCTTATAGTTTTCTGCATACAGGTCTTCTATTTCCATAGGTAGGTTTATTCCTAGGTATTTATTCTTTTTGTTGCAGTGGTAAATGGGAGTGTTTCCTTAATTTCTCTTTCAGATTTTTCATCATTAGTATATAGGAATGCAAGAGATTTCTGTGGATTAATTTTGTGTCCTGCTACTCTACCAAATTCATTGATTAGCTCTAGTAGTTTTCTGGTGGCAGCTCTAGGATTCCCTATGTATAGTATCATGTCACCTGCAAACAGTTCAGTTTTACTTTTTTTTTTCTGATCTGGATTCCTTTTATTTCTTTTTCTACTCTGATTGCTATGGCTAAAACTTCCATGACTATGTTGAATAATAGTGGTGAGAATGGGAAACCTTGTCCTGTTCCTGATCTTAGTGGAAATGGTTTCAGTTTTTCACTGTTGAGAATGCTGTTGGCTGTGGGTTTGTCATATATGGCCTTTATTATGTTGAGGTAAGTTCCCTCTATGCCTACTTTATGAAGGGTTTTTATCATAAATGGGTGTTGAATTTTGTTGAAAGCTTTTTCTGCATCTGTTGAGATGATCATATGGTTTTTGTCCTTCAGTTTGTTAATATGGTGTATCACATTGATTGCTTTGCATATATTGAAGAATCGTTGCATTCCTGGGATAAACCCCACTTGATCATGGTGTATGATCCTTTTAATGTGCTATTGAATTGTGCTTGCTAGTATTATGTTGAGGATTTCTGCATTTATGTTCATCAGTGGTATTGGCCTGTACTTTTCTTTTTTTGGTGACATCTTTGTCTGGTTTTGGTTTCAGGGTGATGGTGGCCTCGTAGAATGAGTTTGGAAGTGTTCCTCCCTCATAGAATGAGTTTGGGAGTGTTCCTCCCTCTGAGTTTGGGAGTGTTCCTCCCTCCTGTAGGAAGAGTTTGAGAAGGATAGGTGTTAGCTCTTCTCTAAATGTTTGATAGAATTCACCTGTGAAGCCATCTGGTCCTGGGCTTTGATTTGTTGGAAGATTTTTGATCAGTTTCAATTTCAGTGCTTGTGATTGGTCTGTTTATATTTTCTATTTCTTCCTCGTTCAGTCTCAAAAGGTTGTGCTTTTCTAAGAATTTGTCTATTTCTTACAGGTTGTCCATTTTATTGGCATATAGTTGCTTGTAGTAATCTCTCATGATCCTTTGTGTTTCTGCAGTGTCAGTTGTCACTTCTCCTTTTTCATTTCTAATTTTATTGATTTGAGTCTTCTCCCTTTTTTTCTTGATGAGTCCGGCTCATGGTTTATCAATTTTGTTTATCTTCTCCAAGAACCAGCTTTTAGTTTTATTGATCTTTCCTATTGTTTCCTTCATTCCTTTTTCATTTATTTCTGATCTGATCTTTATGATTTCTTTCCTTCTGCTAACTTTGGATTTTTTTGTTCTTCTTTCTCTGATTGCTTTAGGTGTAAGGTTAGGTTGTTTATTTGGGATTTTTCTTGTTTCTTGAAGTAGGATTGTATTGCTATAATCTTTCCTCTTAGAACTGCTTTTGCTGCATCCCATAGGTTTTGGTTCATCGTGTTGTCATTGTCATTTGTTTCTAGGTATTTTTTGATTTCCTCTTTGATTTCTTCAATGAGCTCTTGGTTATTTAGTAGTGTATTGTTCAGCCTCCATATGTTTGTATATTTTACAGATTTTTTTCCTGTAATTGATATCTAGTTTCATAGCATTGTGGTCAGAAAAGATACTTGATACGATTTCAATTTTCTTAAATTTACCAAGGCTTGATTTGTGACCCAAGATATGATCTATCGTGGAGAATGTTCCATGAGCACTTGAGAAGAAAGTGTATTCTGTTGTTTTTGGATGGACTGTCCTGTAAATATCAATTAAGTCCATCTTGTTTAATGTATCGTTTAAAGCTTGTGTTTCCTTATTTATTTTCATTTTGGATGATCTGTCCATTGATGAAAGTGGGGTGTTAAAGTCCCCTACTATGATTGTGTTACTGTGTATTTCCCCTTTTAGGGCTGTTAGCATTTGCCTTATGAATTGCGGTTCTCCTATGTTGGGTGCATAAATATTTACAGTTGTTATATCTTCTTCTTGGATTGTTCCCTTGATCATTATGTAGTGTCCTTCTTTGTCTCTTGTAATGGTCTTTATTTTAAAGTCTATTTTGTCTGAAATGAGAATTGCTACTCCAGCTTTCTTTGGATTTCCATTTGCATGGAATATCTTTTTCCATTCTCTCACTTTCAGTCTGTGTGTTTCCCTAGGTCTGAGGTGGGTCTCTTATAGACAGCGTATATACAGGTTTTGTTTTTGTATCCTTTCCGCCCATCTGTGTCTTTTAGTTGGGGCATTTAATATATTTACATTTAAGGTAATTATTGATATGTATGTTCCTATTAGCATTTTTTTAAATGTTTTGGGTTTTTTATTGTAGGTCTTTTCCTTCTCTTGTGTTTCCTGCCTAGAGAAGTTCCTTTAGCATTTGTTGTAAAGCTGGTTTGGTGGTGCTGAATTCTCTTACCTTTTGCTTGTCTGTATGGTTTTAATTTCTCTGTCGAATCTGAATGAGATCCTTGCTGGGCAGAGTAATATTGGTTGTAGGTTTTTTCCCTTTCATGACTTTAAATATGTCCTGCCACTCCCTTCTGGCTTGCAGAGTTTCTGCTGAAAGATCAGCTGTTAACCTTGTGGGGATTCCCTGGTATGTTGTTTGTTGCTTTTCCCTTGCTGCTTTTAATATTTTTTCTTTGTATTTAATTTTTGATAGTTTGATTAATATGTGTCTTAGCGTGTTTCTTCTTGGATTTATCCTGTATGGGACTCTCTGTGCTTCCTGGACTTGGTTGACTATTTCCTTTCCCATATTAGGGAAGTTTCAAGTATAATCTCTTCAACTATTTTCTCAGTCCCTTTTTTTTTCCTCTTCTTCTGGGACCCCTATAATTTGAATGTTGGTGCATTTAATGTTGTCCCAGAGGTCTCTGAGACTGTCCTCAATTCTTCTCATTCTTTTTTCTTTATCCTGCTCTGTGGTAGTTATTTCCACTATTTTATCTTCCAGGTCACTTATCTGTTATTGTGCTATTGATTCCTTCTAGAGAATTTTTAATTTCATTTATTGTGTTGTTCATCATTGTTTGTTCGCTCTTTAGTTCTTCTAGATCCTTGTTAAATGTTCTTGTATTTCCTCCATTATATTTCCACGGTTTTGCATCATTTTACTATCATTACTCTGAATTCTTTTTCAAGTAGACTGCCTATTTCCTCTTCATTTGTTTGGTTTGGTGGATTTTTACCTTGCTCCTTCATCTGCTATGTATTTCTCTGTCTTCTCATTTTGCTTAACTTACTGTGTTTGGGGGTCTCCTTTTTGCAGGCTGCAGGTTCATAGTTCCTGTTGTTTTTGGTGTCTGCCCCCAGTGGGTAAGGTTGGTTCAGTGGGTAATGTAGGCTTCCTGGTGGAGGGGACTGGTGCCTGTTTTCTGGTGGATGAAGCTGGATCTTGTCTTTCTAGTGGGCAGGACCGAGTCCAGTGGTGTGTTTTGGGATGTCTGTGAACTTACTATGATTTTAGGCAGTCTCTCTGCTAATGGGTGGCCTTGTGTTCCTGTCTTGCTAGTTGTTGGCATAGGGTGTCCAGCACTGTAGCTTGCTGGTCGTTGAGTGGAGCTTGGTCTTAACGTTGAGATGGAGATGTCTGGGAGGTCTTTTGCTGTTTGATATTATGTGGGGCTGGGAGGTCTCTGGTGGAGCAGTGCCCTGAACTCAGCTCTCCCACCTGGCCAGAGCACAAAGACCCTGTCAGCCACACGACTCAGAAGAAATGGGAGAAAAAAAAAGAAAGAAAGAAGGAAAGTAAAGTTATTAAAGCAAAAAATTATTAAAAATAAAAAAATTAAAAAGTAAAAAAAAAAGAAAGAAAGTAAGAGAGCAACCAAACCAAAAAACAAATCCACCAATGATAACAAGAGCTAAAAACTGTTAAAAAAAAAAAAAAAAAGAAAAGAAAACCAACAGAACCCCAGGACAAATGGTAAAAGCAAACCTATACAGACACAATTGCAAAAAGAAGCATACACATACACACTGACACAAAGAGAAAAAGGAAAAATATATAAATATAGAAAAAAAAAAGGCAGCAACCAAATCAATAAACAAATCTACTAATAATAAGCTCTAAATACTAAAGTAAGATAAACATAAAACCAGAAAAAAAGTAGATGCAGAAAGCAAACCCCAAGTCTACAGTTGCTCCCAAAGTCCACCGCCTCAATTTTGGGATGATTTGCTGTCTGTTCTGGTATTCCACAGATGCAGCATACATCAAGTTGATTGTGGAGATTTAATCTGTTGCTCCTGAGGCTGCTGGGAGAAACTTCCCTTTCTCTTCTTTTTTCACACAGCTCCTGGGGTTCAACTTTGTATTTAGCTCTGCCTCTGTATGTAGGTCACCTGAGGGCATCTGTTCCCCACCCAGATGGGACGGCGTTAAAGTAGCAGATGATTAGGGGGCTCTGGCTCACTCAAGCCAGGGAGAGGGAGGGGTACGGAACGTGGGGCGAGCCTGTGGCAGCAGAGGCCAACATGACATTGCAACAGCCTGAGGAGCGCTGTGTGTTCTCCTGGAGAACTTGTCTCTGGATCACGGGACCCTGGCAGTGATGGGCTGCACAGGCTTCCAGGAGGGGAGGTGTGGATAGTGACCTGTGCTTGCACCCAGGCTTCTTGTTGGCTGCAGCAGCAGCCTTAGTGTCTCATGCCCATCTCTGGTGTCCGCACTGATATCCACAGCTTGCGCCCATCTCTGGAGCTCATTTAGGTGGTGCTCTGAATCCCCTCTCCTTGTGCACCCCGAAACAATGGTTTCTTGCCTCTTTGGCAGCTCCAGACCTTTTCCCGGACTCCCTCCTGGCTAGCTGTGGCGCACTAGCCCCCTTCAGGCTGTGTTCACGCAGCCAACCCCAGTCCTCTCCCTGGGGTCTGACCTCCAAAGCCTGAGCCTCAGCTCCCAGCCCCAACCCGTCCCGGCGGGTGAGCAGACAAGCCTCTCGGGCTGGTGAGTGCTGGGCGGCACCGATCCTCTGTGCGGGAATCTCTCTGCTTTGCCCTCTGCACCCTTGTTGCTGTGCTCTCCTCCGTGGCTCCAAAGCTTCCCCCCCCCACCCACCCCCCGTCTCCGCCAGTGAAGGGGCTTCCTAGTGTGTGGAAGCTTTTCCTCCTTCACAGCTCCCTCCCAGAGGGGCAGGTCCCGTCCCTATTCTTTTGTCTCTGCTTTTTCTTTTTTGTTTTGCTCTACCCACATACGTGGGGAGTTTCTTGCCTTTTGGGAAGTCTGAGGTCTTTTGCCAGCGTTCAATAGGTGTTCTGTAGGAGTTGTTCCACATGTAGATGTATTTTTGATGTATTTGTGGGGAAGGAGGTGATCTCCATGTCTTACTCGTCCGCCATCTTGAAGTTCCCCCAGCACTATTGCCATTTGGGGCTGGATAATTCTTTGTTGTGAAGGGCTGTTCTGTACCCACTAGATTCCAGTGGCATCCGCCCCCCACCCTCCTTTAAGTTATGACAACCAAAAATGTCTTCAGGTGGTGTCCTGTGTCTCCTTGTAGTGGAGGGAGGAATAAATCACCCATGGTTGAGAACCACTGCCTTAGAGGGTTGTTTTGTGGAGCAAAATGAAGTGTGACATCTCAAAGCACCTAAAAGGGTTCTTAAAATGTAATAGGGACTCAACAAATGATGGTTTTCCTCTAAAATTTGGCATTGGAGCATAGTATCTTATACATGGAGTTAACTCAGTGTAAGTCTGCTGAAACATGGAAGACAAATAATCCTGTGTTAATAATAATAATTTATATAGCTACTAATTTGATTAATCATTTGTTACAGGTATTTGTGTGTATACATAAAGGGTGACCCTCACCTCTAAAGCCAGACCTATCAGGCTTCAATTGCTGTCTCTTCCAATTAATACTGTGTGCTCTGGTGAAGTCCTTCACACTTCCTGAGGGACTTTATCTGTAAAATACCTTATTAATAAAATGGAGTAACAGTGACATGTATATCATGGTGTTGGATGATTCAGTCACTCATTCATTCAATGTATACCTATTGAGCATCTCTTATGTTCCAGGTATAGGAAATGTGAGACAGTCTCTGCCATGTTGAGAATTCGTTAGTGAGGAATCAAATGCTGAACAAATAAATTAAAAATGTAATAATTCCAGGATGTAACAGTTGTTCTGAAGATAAAGAGAGGTAACAAGGATAAAGAATAATAGAAGATGCCCTCTTAGAGTAGTCAAGGAAATCCCCTCTTATAAGGCAGTATTTGAGCAGAGACTTGAATGAAGGGAGAGAAAGACAGTATGGTCATATCTGGGGCAAGGGCACCCGAGGGAGAAAACACAGCAAGTGCAGAGACATGAAGATATTAATGATCTTGGATTGTTCATGGCGCAGGAAGAGGCTAGGGTTGCTATAGGGAGTATATTGCGTAGTCAATTGTGACTATAGTGAATAGTATCAATTCACTTGTAGATTTTTATGTTTTTTTTCTTATCACCAAGTACTCTTTTTTAGGAAACTCAAAAATTTATATAATGTAGGAAGTGAGATGAGGTTCTTAGGTGGTATCATCCTGCTTGACATGTTATTAAAGAACAGTTCCATAGAGGCAACTATCCAAGAAAATGGAACAAGATGAAAATAATCTTGTCGAATTTAATGTGTGGTGGCAACGTTTTGTGGCTTGAAGTGTAAGGGATGAGAACAGCATGTGAATTCCAAGAAAGCATCACAGAATGGAAAGTGGATTTACAACGTGTCAGACAGGGTGGCAACATCTTGTGGCACGTGGCTCGTATCTCGGTGATGGGAACGGTGTGTCCTGTGACTGCTTCTCGCCTGTGGCACACCACAAGGGAGAAGGAGTTGGCAGCCACGTCCAAGATGCATCAGCAGTAAGTTTAGCATATGACCAGCCACGATCTTCTTTTTTTATTTTTCCTAAAAATGTGATTCTTTTTTTACTTATCCCAAAGGGCTCTACATAAAACAGAAATGAAGGAAGATTGAAGGAGAGAGGATAGGAGGCAGTTATGAGACTTAACATCTTTTTTAGACTAACCATATTGGATTTAGGATCCCAACACATGTGACAAGCATACTAAAATACTTTTTTATATTTTATTTTTACTTTTTAACATGCGTTTAGTTGGTTAAAATTTGCTTCATTGAGAATATTGCGTGGTGAGTCGAAAATCTCAGTATCAACAAGTGCAAAGTTCAGAGGAGGGTAGCCAAGTACAAAGGAAATAAAATGGAGAACAGTTGAAGCGAAAGAAGTCTACTCTGTTGAGGCTTTAGTGAAGGAAGGGTACTATCAAAACTGAAGACTTAACCAAAAAGAAAGTTAGAATACAAAAAAAGAAAGAGGAAAGGCGGGTGATGGTGGGAGGTGTTCACCACCAAGACTTGTTGTTACACTTGAAATCCAAGTAAAAGGTAAACTAAAAATAAATTCTGAGTTTAATCACTAACCTCATAGCAATTTAGTTTTATGTGTTTGTGTCATGTGTGGGAAGTCAGCTGACTTCAGGCAGAATCACCTTTACTAAAGACAAGTTTAGAGCATGGATACCGAAACTGTATAGTATTGGGACTATAGCAGTTAGTGTATGAATTTATCATACTCTCTCCAAAGGGCTTATTTTGAGTTAGGAAATTATGTAATTAATGCAGAAACACTTATCAAAATGAGCTCAGTTGACACTTGTGGTCTGGATCAAGAATAAAAATATCATCCAGTATGGTATAGGGTGTAATTATTAGGTTTATGGTCAAAAGTTCACTAGCAAGCAACAAATTGATACAGTGCACATAGGAACTTCCCAACATAAGACCTTATTTATTTAACACAGAGCCTGTGGGAACATAAAAATTATATTAAATAGCATTCATAAGTAGTTTAGAAACAAACAAAAAAATAAGTGTTAGTGTGATGTATCACCTGTAATGGCTGAAACGATGTTTACTGTAACATAATGGTACCCAATAGGGTAAGTAATCATTCCATAACTAAACCATTGGGATGAGAAATGCTTTCTCACTATTGAGAGAGAGAAATGATACGAGTGCTTTAGCCAGAGACATGTCCCAGGGGAATTAAAATTAAGTACACTTTTAAATGGTGGTTAAAATGATGAGCTCTGCAAGATTTTGTATGATTTTCATTAAAAAATTACATATTTTACCCATCATCCTATCAAAATTAATAATCTATCTAATCCCAGCCTTTTAGATTAACCAGCCTTCCTTGCCTTGCTCATGTCTACACTGTGAACCCTGTGCTTGGTTTGCCTCATTTCTGTTTTCCAGTTCTATTCCTGAACACCTCTACTTAGCTCTGCTCATCTCCTGTCTGTGGCCTCCCCCTCCTACCCCTCAAGTCTGGTCCTTGGTGCTCCTCCTCTGGCTGTGTCTAGATTTCTGTGTTGGTCACGAGGTGTCCTCACTTCAATTAGGGCAGTAACCAAGATTTCAGTCATACCAGACAGTCTGCTTATCTAACCTCACCTGAAATGAGTCCACATGCCTGGAATTTCAGTTATTTTTAAAATAAAGAGACTTGTTCACAACGTCTATCTGTCAAACCTTTAGAGGGTGACAAAAGTTTCAGGAGGAAGTCAATTTTTTTGTGTATACAATATAATCTTTTGAATTGTGGTAGGTGCAAATTGAGGAAAATATAGATGTACTCTGATGCAGAAATCAGACTTTGAGTAATGTTTGGGTTTAAATTTGTTAGAAGCACTAGTATTTTCTTACAGACTGGAAGGAGAAAACCACTCCCAGATATCTTAATTTTTCTGACTAACAGAGAAGCCTCCACAGTTTATGTAATGATGGGTTCAATTAACACAAGTCTTGTGATTCATTTGCAATCTAAGTGAACAAGTTCCAGCCCATAAATTTTTACAGATGTTTGTGATCATCATGTATTTGGCTGTTGATGGTCAAAGAAATTAAACAGGAACTGGTAGCTAACAAAAAATATCTCAGAAAGTTTTTTGCTCTTTTCAGTTAACAATAGAAGACAAAGAACGAATGTAAATTTAAGTTTACATAAACGTTTTCCCTAACCTACTGGCCAAATCACTTTCTTTGTTTATTGATCTCATGTGGTCAAGGAAAGTAAATATTCTGTAACCTACTCTCTCTCATTAAAAAGGGAAACTTCAACTCAGCTTTTAAATTCCACCAAACTTTTAAAAATGCAATGCTAACTTAAATTTTTTAAACTAAGTTTATTCTAAAAAATTCCAGCCTATAATTTCTCATGTCTACCATTTTGTTCTTATCAATTATGAATCTAGTTAAGCCATACTACACTGATATACTGAGAAAGAAAACCGAATTCATATTGGAGGCATGATTGTAGAAATAGAGAACCAATAGAAGCATGGCCTCAACATCCTTCTTCCACCTTTCAACCAGAATTTATTCCAGCAAAGTGAATTATGTTTTGCTCTCAATTCTTTCTTTCCCTTTTTTAAGGAAATAGTTTAGCTGTCTCACATAACAAAAAAGTATTCATAAATATTTCATTAAAACCTGTCTAATTTCTTATATGTTTTCTTAACATTTGTTTTATTTTTTTAATAATTCACTCAGCATATATAACATCTGTTTAAAATATTTGACCAAATCAGCTCTATCGACGTAAATCAACCAAACAGTTGCAATACAGGGAAAAACTGCCATATAATTCTTGTGTAACCCATCACTGAATCACTGTGAAGGGACTTATGTTTGGAAAGCTTTTAATTTTTGTTCCTAGAAACAGATGTGAAAATTCACTCATATCCCACATTGTCTAGTTCAAGCAGCTGTAAATTATTTCATGGATTACACTTGAATGAAACGAATGTCCTGGGATTATTTCATCTAGGCAGCTGTTATTTCCTTAAATTAAATGAAAACAATTCTTTGCTTGATTAATTCTTGGTTATTTGGATTGCATAAAGATAAAGTGCTCATGTCTTTAGTCATAAATTAGTTCATTTTTCTCTATAGTAACCCTGTGATTCAAAAGATGCATCACAAGTTTATCGGCTACCTTTAAAAATAAATTACTGCTTTGGGCTTTCTATTGTGAAAAAGAATAAATATGGTACTCTTCTTTTAAATATAATATTCATATATAATGCACACATTTCACTTGTAAAGAAAGTTAGACATAAGAAGTGTCACTGCTTGATTTTAACTGCTGGGCTGATAATTCTATCAACTTTTCTCAGCCATATGGTCTATAGCTTCATTCCATACTCCATTACTCCAGACTTGCCCTTCTAACTGCCTACCAAACATCCATATGGATATCTTGACGATAGCTCCATCTAAGCATGTGTGAAACCGAAGATGTTATCTCTTCCTATATTCCCTGAAAGTGGTAATATGGAGAAACCTGCAAGGATTTCACATGCAGTTATTCACGACAACCTGTTGAATCTTCCTCTGAAATTACCTTCTGATGCATTTCTCTCTCTTGCTACTGTTACTTCCTTACCCCAGGCCCTCAGCAGCTGATACATCCATTACGGAGGATACAGGCTTCTTCCCGCCTCGACTCCTTGTTTCCAGTTTTCACTTTGCCAAATGGCTGTAGGCAAGTGCAACACATGTATTCCTTCAAAAACCAATTTTCCAAAAGCGAATTCCACATAAAGATCAACTTGTCAAATAGTTGATTAACCAAGTTTATCAAATTATACAAAAATCTTCTCTTGAGACAGGTGTCTGATAAGTGCTCTGAGTGATGTCTCAGGGGAGCTCAGGCCTATCATTTGCAGAAAAAAAAAAAAGTCTTGTAGTCAGCAAATATCAGTGAATGCCTACCCTGTGCTACACACACTTCTAAGACAGTGAGATTACAATAGTAAGTGAGAAAAACTTATTTCCTATCTCTAGTTATCAGGAAAGCAATTTTGTAAATTTAGAAAATTGTTTATTTCAATAAGTACATCTACAATGATCTCTATAAAACACAGATTCAATGACTCTATCTCCCTTCATCATCTGAGACTAAACTCTTTTCCAGCATTACATTCTTCTATCCCTATACATCTCAGGTTATGGTCATATAGCTGTATAACTTTCCCTGATATACTATGTCCCTTCAAATCTCTGCTTTTTCATGTTCTTACATCCCTCTGAAGAGTCCTTTACCACCTGGTGTGGCTTGTATACTTTTACTCAACTGTTACCTAATTATTCAACTTCCTAATAATTCTTTTATCATTTAGGTTTCAGTTAGAAAACTGAAACTAATCTACATGATTAAAATAGAATACTGTCAAGTGCTGACAGATAATATTTGGCAGTTTCGTGGGTTTGTTTTTAACTTCAGTTAGTTGATTTTTTATATGTTTTCCATAACATATAAAACATTTGTTTTTTTTCTGGGATAGAGCTGATCACATTACATTATAGTTATCTAACTTCTTAACTAGACATTAACAGTCACTACAGAGTTTGAATTCAAAGTATCGAAATAGAACAAGTATATTTTTAAAAATTCCCATGAGGTTATTTTTACATAATCTTTCTCTACCACTGTTACCTTAAGAATCATGAGATTCCTTGATGAAAAAGTATTACTGCTTGCTTCAAAGAAATTTCTAGTTGGCTAGAGTCTCTCCTTAATATTACTGACTTTGGGAACTCTGATATCTCTTCCGTGTGACAGACCTTTAGATATTTGAAGTTTGCCATTTGTGGAGATAATGCATTTAGCTTGGGGAGCATATTTGGCTTTCTCTGCTTGGTTCTGAGTTGAGCAAAAGGAGGGGATCTGGCCTCTATGAACCAGGTCCTGAGTGCTTTGGGCCAACTGCCGCAGAGGTTGTGATTTGGCTTCACTGATCGTTTCCATCAGAGGCTGTGGGTCACTGTTCTAATGTCATATATGATCTTTCCACTGTCTTTTTGTACGTTCAGTCTCTCAGTCCTCTCTTTTAGTCATTCTCTCCCTGGCAGGAAGTTGGCCAAAAGACAAGACTCAAGATCCAAATCTTCACTGCTTCATGATTGTCGACTTGTCTCCGTAGTCAGTTTTATCACAAGAGCTTCTTAATCTTTTCGGTGTTGTATTAAAATGGTGATCATCTGATGAGAGAGTGGCTGCATAAAAGCGTATAAAGCTCTGGATAGAGTTCAGTGGACTGGCATCATGACCACTATGACAAAAACAAGAGGAATTAAAAGTGTGTTTAAGATGCTTCAGAACCAAGAACCCCAATTATCCAACCAAGGCTAAGAGAACAATCCCACAGGTCATAAAGATCAGCCTTGGTGAGCCAAGTAGCTTTTTCCTTAAAGTGATAGATAGCCTTTTCTACCTTACCTGTTTCATTGAGCCAAGTATAGCAAGAACTATTAGCAATTGCACAGGTACTATCGTGACTAGTGAACAGGAAATCTAGATTGTCCATCACTGCTCTTGCCAAGGAATTGAGACTGATCTGTATTCCGTCTGAGGTAGAGGTGATATTATTTATAACTTCTGCCAGAATTAAAATGATCTATGTCTCATAGCCTTTTGTTTGTATGATTCTTATTATTGGAAACACTGCTTTGATTGTTTGCATAAACAATAAGTCAGTAACTCCCCCAGGTAAAGTGCCTAAATAATTGACGGTAACCTCATTTTGGAGCACACATCTGAATTTCCTGCTTTGATGACTTATAGAATTAAGGTGTCTGTGCACAGATAAGTTTTGGAATACTGTTTCTAAAGTGCATGAAATATTAATTTGAGACAAGCAAAACTTGCCATCCTGCTTGCAGAGAAAGTAGTATCTGGTAGGAATACATGGATATCCAGGAAAAAAGAAATTATTCATAGCATGAAGTTGAAACCAAGACCTTACATTAGCCTGTTTACACATTTGTATCTATATTAGTCTCTTCCAGATACTAAGTAATTGGCCCATCATTTCAGGAAATTCTGAATTCAAATTTAGAATTACCTAGGGTCTAATTGATAGTTCGTAATATTTTTTTCTTTATCTGTGAGAGGGCATTGCTAGGAAAGTAGCAAATGACCTTGTTTAAGGTCATTTGTCCACGTAAGTGCAAGTGAAATGCCATTGGCTGTAATTCTCTTTGATCTCATTTGTTGAGACTGGAAATAGCCCTAGGTTTTTACCATGGAGGTCTGGTGAGGAATGGCATATCCAGCAATCAGTAAGCTTGAAGGGTACTATTTGGGAAATCTGAGATTGGTGTTAGAATAATTATGCTCTGATCTAACAATTTTAGTAAGAAGGGAATAAAAGAAGAAGGGCCATTATGGGTGGGTGATAACCAGGGGTCTATAGAAATTAGAAGAAGAATGTAAATAAGCAGATAAAAAACAAAATAGTAATTAGGCAAGGTTTTGATCCAATATCTTGTGCAGAAGCTGTCCACTATCTGAGGTCATCGGGTTGTTCTGAGGATCTTGGGTCATCTGTCTACTGTGAAGATCAGCTGCTTCTAGAGAATCTTCATTTTGAGGTCCCCTATTAGAGTGGGCTTCCAATTTGGTTGGTTCTGGATTGTTTCTTTAGTTGTGAAATGTGAGCCCAAGGATTTACTCCAGGGAGCTTTCCTTTTGTATTTGTTGTTAACAATATCTGATAGAATCCCTTCCAATGAGGTTCAAGAGCAACTTTTCTCTGATGTATCTCCCAACAGATGAAATCTTATGGTTGAATGTCATGAAGAGGCTGTTTAAGATGTTTGAATGCAACCTTAACCTGTTAGTGATAGGACTGAGCATAGTCCATGAGTCTCTGGCAACATTTTGCGATGTCTACATGCATCAGGGCAGAGTATAGTATTGTAGGTAAAATCCTGATGCTCTTGGGCCTTCCAGTAACTAGTTCACAGGGAAATAAAGAATGTGTTCTCTAGGGAGTGGACCATATTGGCATAAGGGTGGGTGGGAGTACCTTTGACCAAGGGAGCTCAAGGGTTTCTGAAAGTTTCGTTAATTTTATTTCAAGATGTCTTTGATTCTTTTCACCTTTCAGAAGTTTGTAGGTGATAAGAGCAGTGTGGTTTCTGAGTAAAGGGTAATACTTTACAGAGTTTTTTTTTTTTTTTTTTTATAATATTTCTTGTGAAGTGTGTGTCTTGGTCACTTGATATAAAAGTTTATATTCCCAAGATTGGAATCACAAAATCGACGAGCTTTTTAGCAACTGTGAAGATTAGAGCTTTTTGGCAAAGAGATGTTTAAACTCACCCTGAAATTATATAGACATTCAATAACTAAAATATATTCAAATCTCATGAAAAGTAGAAGCTATATAAAATACATCATGAGGTGTTCAAAGGACCTTCAAAGCTTTGGTTCCTGGTCATTTCCCACATTCACAGGTTCTCTAGAGTTATGCTGTTGACAAGTGCATGTGACTTAAAAATGACCTCAGCTGTCTTTTTAAAGTTTCCCCAGCCATGTTGATTTAAGATAGTAACCAATTTATCTGTACCATGATGAGTAGTTTCATGGAGAAATTTAGCTAATATCGATTTGAAACCGTCTAGTGCCACCAAGCGGCTGTCTTGGCAGCACCTGAGATGATCTAAGTGAAGCCAGAACCACTTTTTTTTTCCATTTTTCTTTTCAAAATGAGGGGCTAAATATTGATATTTTATAATGGTTTCTTTGAATTCCTTTAAGGATTCATCCTTTAAGAGTTTCGATGGGATCAAAACCGTTGTTAAGGCTGCTTGTTTGGCAAAATGATCTGCTGGAGTATTTCTTTTAGCTTCCATGTTATTTCTTTTTTACAGCAGCTACCTCTTTATGAAGTAAGAGTGCATCTAAAAGTGTGTTAAACATCTTGTCCATTTTTGATGGGGGTTCCAGCAGAGATGACCCTTTGTTTCCAAAGCATCCCAAAGTCATGGTTTTTTTTAAAAAAGCATGCCTGATATATATTTACTCTGTGGTCTTTGGCTAGTTGATAAGCTCAAGGAAGGGCAGTGGCTTTGCCCTTTGGGCTGATTTTTCCCTCGGGTAGAGGACTGTATTCTACAGGCAAGCTTAAATTGGTGTTAGCGTGTTCTGCTCCAGTTTCAAGTTTTGAGGTATGATCTGTCAACAAATAACATTAGGTCAGAGTTTTCAACGGGAGTCCTTAAAAACACTGAATGAGGTATAGCGAGTTCCTAATTGAGCTAAGAAAACGTTAAGGTTCCCTTCCCCTGGTGGGGGGAGGAGGGTGGGCAAGTCAGGGTGTCTCAGTGGTGAATAGCAGTGTGAGGGGGAGAGACTAACAGAATCTCATGGGAGGCTAATTAGCTAACTGAAAAGTGTTGTGTGTTCTCAGGCAGTAGTACTGTCTGCCGCATGACATGAGGAACCATGAGAAGAGAGGGGCGCTTATAACTAGTTAAGCAGAAGCAGCGAGTTTTGAAGAGGTGGCTATTACCCCACAACAAGGGGACTATACCTTTACAACTGGGTCAAGATGATGAGTTTTTTTTTTGACTCCCATGAAGTTAAGTTGAACCTCTAAGGACACACCCAGATTGCTCATATGCAAGTAGATGAAAGGATTTCATTTGGGGTTGCCTGTGGAAGTAGTGTGTTGACTAATCTTCTTCAGATAACAGAAGGTGTGTTTATGACTTAGACTAGTCACAATCTCAGGAAAATTTGACACTTGTTTGCCATATTCAGTTGTTAGAAACAAAATTCAGCTGAGTAGATGATTCATGAATCAGGCAGCAGCCAATCTAGCAGGAAGAAAGGAACTCCAAGGAGCTGTACAAAATGAAAGACTTTTATAGACAGAAGGCAGTGGATGCAGGAAGCTATACTAGCAAACAACAGGTTGGTCATGGCAAGGTCACTTTCCTTTAGGGGACAGCAGGGGTCTATCAGGCAAATTAACTCACTAGTGCTGACCAGGTGATTCCTGATTGTTTAGGATTCCATTGCTGAGAGAGCTTAAACTGTGATTAAATTAAGTATCAGTTTGGTAATGTGGGCTTAGCATAAGCAACTTCGTTATGGGCCTGTTGTCTTATTTATTTATTTATTTTTGTCTTATTTTTAACACAGCTAGAAATCCTCTCGATTGTTTTGTGAGAGGTCTAAGATGTTTGGATAGTCTACAGCGTTATCAGGAAAGAGCGATTTCCCTTCTTATATAGGTAGTAACCTCAATCGTGGATTATGTTTTGGCAAAATTATAATTTATCTTTTGAAACTTTATGTCCCTCTTTTGCTAAGGCTGAGAGCAAGTAAATAGAATCCTTTTTACAAGATTCCTTATCCTCTGAATAAAGCAAGAGATCATGTACAAATTGCATCAGGACTAAATTACAAGAGAAACAGACTTTTTAAATGTTGATGGAGGGCCTGGAAAAAAATAGGAGGCTTCAGTGAACACCTGGGGTGTGACTATACCGGTATACTATTGTCCTCCCAAGGTGCAGACAAAAAGGAATGGTTTAGAATGAAAAAAGAGAAGGCTTCAGGTATATTGTGACTGGAGGGTGTTGGATGGGGAAGCTCAAGGCAGGCAAATTAGAAATGAATGACCTTGTGTGATTGGTTTGGGAGCATATTTGTCTTCCTCTGGATTGTTCTTAGTTGGAAGGGGGCAGTCACTGACTAACTCCTGACCATTTGGGGCCAATTGCTGTAGAGATTATGGTTGACTTCTGTGAGTGGTTACAACAGAAGTTGTGGATCCACGTCCCAAAGTCATATATGGTCTGCCCATCGTCCAGACAGATGCATCTCTCACCATTTTCCTCCTGTAAATCTTCTCATATAATTTTCTCCAACTACATCTAGAAATAATTTGAAAACTAATTGATGCATGAGGTAAGATTTTTGCAAGGTGGAAATATAATGTTTTGCTAACCAACTACTGGCAGATATCTGAAAACCTGGACTTTTCTCCTTCATTCTATTAGAGTTAATTTTTTTCTCTGCAATTGTTTATGTTGTTACAGAGGATCTTGATGATTTAAGAATGGAGGGAGTAACTACCCTGGTACCTTCTGGGAACAAATTTAACCAAGGTCGAGCTACTCACTCTGCTGAACCTCAGGCCAAAGTCACACTGAACATCTGTTCAAGGTGTGCCAGGTAAAGCAAATAATAGGTATATCTTTGTATAAACATGATATTGATTTTTTTATATCTAAGATTTTGATGCAAAGGGTGTACTCCTCTGTGTTAAGAAAATCTTTTCCTTCTGGTTAGCTTTTGTGCTGACATTGACAAGGGAGTTAGTTGTACAGTTTATCCTTGTGCCCAATGCCACTCAGACTGACAATGAATCAAAGCATTTAGATTGTCTTTACTTCACAGCTGGAGACTATTTTAAGACTTTCTGTCTCTGAATTTCCTTTGCTGTCTTCCCTTCTGTTCCTTTTCAAAGGAAGATTCAAGGGGCTCTAAAAGTTCAAAGCCACTCCAAAGCACCTGCATAAAGGACAGTTTGCCCAGGTACAGTTTTAGATCTGATATTATTGGCCTCTTAACGTGCTCCTCATCCTGTTCACCTCCTGGAAAGAATTTAATCAGCTTGATGCCTTTCAGTGTTGGCAGCTGAAAGCAATCCTTGCATACACTGTATGTGGCCAAAGAAGTAGCTTAAGTTACTGCCAAGTCAGCTCCCGGTGCTGGTCTAGCAGAAACTCACCAAATAGCTAGAATTCATTCTTTTGTAGGAACTAAATCTCATTTGCAAAGAGGCTTTTAAGCCTGTTTAAATGATAAAACAAGCCTTCTAACCCTTATGTAAATGGTGCAGATTAGCAAGAACAATGCGCTGGCTGGCCAGTTTTATCTCCTTTTCTTTATGTCTCGCTGTTCTATTGTACAGTTTGAGAGGGGATTAGTGGCTTGGAACTGGGTGGGGGGGGGGGAAGTGTAGGAAAATCAAATCAGATTTTTGTAGCTTTTCCTTGCCTTTACCCCTTTGGAATTTTAATTTTAATTGTCATAGGCTTAGAAGAATAAAAAGAAATAGAAATAAAAATAAATAGAAAATCAGGGGGTATTATTTGAGACCATTAAGAGAAATGGCATAGCACAGTGAAAACACCAATGGAAACGTTGCTTCAGACAAGTAATATTTGGGTGGATTGATTTTTTGATTCGGGCTGTGAAGAAAACGGATAATATTTATGTGATGATATTTAGGCATCCTGAGTGTGCAAGGTCATCTGTGGAAGAGTTGTTTGGCAGTTTAAAAGAACTTTATAGTGTATTTGTACATTTACAGTTTGACTGGAGAGAGGTTGGTGCTTGGTCCTTGGTCCTTCATATTATTTGTAGAAGATTGGGATATGAGGTGTTTTCTTTTTGAAAGGAAATCCTATGAAAACGGTATGTTTTACTAAAGTATTGAGGATTTGAATTGGGAAAGGACCAAACCCATTCATAGCCCTATATTATTTACATTCAGTTTCCCAGTGATAAGTTAGATTATAAATTACAAGCCACCTGCATTTAAGGTAAACTCCTAACTGACATTTTTGAATAAGAATTACATTTATTGTGTTCTTTCTGTGTTACCAAAGTACACAGCTAGTGAGTGGCAAAACACAGTTTCAAACCCAAGCAATATAGCTTGACAGTCTGCCTGCTTAGTTGTTTTGTTTTATTGCTAAACACCAAGCTATTGTCTGAAGTTGAAGAAGGAAGCCTAAAATAGATAGAAATGATGAGCTACAAAGAGATTTAGGTGTCTGAAATGCTGCGAGTTTATGATTGCCTTGGTGGAGAATAAGGCAATACTGTACTTTCAAAATCGAGATTGATTCAGGGAAATCAATGGAAGAAGTATGGTAGAAGACACTAGGCTGTTGATTTTAGAGTAGCTGCTGTAGCCAGAGTTTAGAGTGGAAGAAAAACTAATATCAGTTGTCAAAAACTGTGAGGAACCTGAAAATTTACTCTATTTGCAACCTAATACTGTTTCATGATGCTGGCAAAAGACATGAAACTCCTGGGTCAGAGACCAAGGACTTAGTACTCATGAGAGTAACAACTGTCAGAATATTAGCATTTTCATTGGTTCCCTGAGCCACAACTCTCATGGGATGACCAACAGAGGACAGCAGGTTACAGTATATGAGAGGAACGTTGAGTTTAGGAAACCTGAGTATTTTATATGAAGTTAACATTGCTCTAGAGAGAGACCCCATATCTATCTTCCAAGGCTGTTTGCTATACAAACATCCCCAAACAGATTGTTGGAAAGAAAGGCTGTCAGTGTCTCTGCTCACAAGATATGCAGACACGTGAGAGATTCATGGAGAATTGTCTCCCAGTACTATTTAGAGTGGACTACCTCTGTGATGCACTGATGTAGTTATCAGAGTTTTCTGCAGTTAGTTGTCAAACATCAATTTGTGTTGCTGGCTCACCTCTTCTAGTTACAAGTAAGGCTTTTAGGACTGTGAGAATTAGACTTTTTAAGCCAGGGCTGAGCTATTATCTGAGGCAGAAGTCAGAAACTGGAGGACTGTGGGTAGTGTCCAGTTTTGTGTCCACATAATATTTTAAAAATACCACTGGAGGGGACCTTCAAGATGGCAGAGAAGTAAGACGTGGAGATCACCCTCCTCCCCACAAATACATCAAAAATACATCTACATGTGGAACAACTCCTACAGAACTGAACGCTACTGAACGCTGGCAGAAGACCTCAGACTTCCCAAAAGGCAAGAAACTCCCCCCGTACCTGGCTAGGGCAAAAGAAAAAAGAAAAAACAGAGACAAAAGAATAGGGACGGGATCTGCCCCTCAGGGAGGGAGCTGTGAAGGAGGAAAAGTTTCCACACACTAGGAAGCCCTTCACTGGCAGAGACGGGGGGTGGGAGGGGGGAAGCTTCAGAGCCACGGAGGAGAGCGCAGCAACAGGGGTGCGGAGGGCAAAGCGGAGAGATTACCGCACAGAGGAGCGGCGCCGAGCAGCACTCACCAGCCCGAGAGGCTTGTCTGCTCACCCGCCGGGGCGGGCAGGGGCTGGGAGCTGAGGCTCGGGCTTCGATCGGATCCCAGGGAGAGGACTGGGATTGGCGGCGTGAACACAGCCTGAAGGGGGCTAGTGCGCCACAGCTAGCTGGGAGGGAGTCCGGGAAAAGGTCTGGAGCTGCCGAACAGGCAAGAGACTTTTTCTTGCCTCTTTGTTTCCTGGTGCACGGGGAGAGGGGATTCAGAGCACCGCTTAAACGAGCTCCGGAGATGGGCACAAGCCGTGGCTATCAGCGCGGACCCCAGAGACGGGCATGAGACGCTAAGGCTGCTGCTGTTGCCACCAAGAAGCCTGTGTGCGAGCACAGGTCACTCTCCACACCTCCCCTCCCGGGAGCCTGTGCAGCCTGCCACTGCCAGGGTCCTGTGATCCAGGGACAACTTCCCCGGGAGAACGCACAGCGCGCGTCAGGCTGGTGCAACATCACGCTGGCCTCTGCCGCCCCAGGCTCGTCCCGCATCCGTACCCCTCCCTCCCCCCGGCCTGAGTGAGCCAGAGCCCCCTAATCAGCTGCTCCTTTAACCCCGTCTTGTCTGGGCCAAGAACAAACGCCAGAAGGTGACCGACATGCAGAGGCGGGTCCAAATCCAAAGCTGAACCCCGGGAGCTGTGTGAACAAAGAAGAGAAAGGGAAATCTCCTCCAGCAGCCTCAGGAGCATTGGATTAAATCTCCACAATCAACTTGATGTGCCTGCATCTGTGGAATACCTGAATAGACAACGAATCATCCCAAAATTGAGGTGGTGGACTTTGGGAGCAACTGTAGACTTCGGGTTTGCTTTCTGCATCTGCATCTAATTTGATTCGGTTTTATGTTTATCTTAGTTTAGTATTTAGAGCTAATTATCATTGGTAGATTTGTTTATTGATTTGGTTGCTGTTTTCCTTTTTATATATATATATATTTTTTTTTTTTTCCTTTTTCTCTTTTGGTGAGTGTGTATGTGTATGCTTCTTTGTGTGATTTTGTCTGTATAGGTTTGGTTTTACCATTTCTCCTAGGGTTCTGTCTGTCCTTTTTTTTTTTTTTTTTTTTTAGTATAGTTTTTAGCGCTTGTATTCATTGGGTGATTTGTTTGGTTTGGTTACTCTCTTCTTTATTTTATTACTTTTTTATTTTAATAATTTATTTTTATTTTTTATTTTAATAACTTTTATTTTATTTTATCTTATTTTTTAGTTTCTTTTTTTTTTCCTCCCTTTTCTTCTGAGCCGTCTGGCTGACAGGGTCTTTGTGCTTTGGCCAGGTGTCAGGCCTGAGCCTCTGAGGTGGGAGAGCCGAGTTCAGGACATTGCTCCACCAGAAACCTCCCAACCAACGTAATATCAATCAGTGAGAGCTCTCCCAGAGATCTCCATCTCAACACTAAGACCCAACTCCACTCAACCACCAGCTAGCTACAGTGCTAGACACCCTATGCCAAACAACGAGCAAGACAGGAACACAACCCCACCCATTAGCAGAAAGGCTGCCTAAAATCATAATAAGTTCACAGACACCCCAAAACACACAACCGGATGCGATCCTACCCACCGGACACGGTCCTACCCACCAGAAAGACAAGATCCAACCTCATCCACCAGAACACAGGTACCAGTCCCCTCCACCAGGAAGCCTACACAACCCACTGAAACAACCTTACCCACTGGGGGCAGACACCAAAAACAACGGGGACTACGAACCTGCAGCCTGTGAAAAGGAGACCCCAAACACAGTTAAGCAAAATGAGAAGATACACAGCAGATGAAGGAGCAAGGTAAAAACCCACCAGACCAAACAAATGAAGAGGAAATACGCAGTCTACCTGAAAAAGAATTTAGAGTAATGATAGTAAATGATCCAAAATCTTGGAAATAGAATGGAGAAAATACAAGAAACGTTTAACAAGGACCTAGAAGAACTAAAGAGAAAACAAACAATGATGAATGACACAATAAATGAAATTAAAAATTCTCTAGAAGGAATCAGTAGCACAATAACTGAGGCAGAAAAACGGATAAGTGACCTGGAAGATAAAAGAGTGGAAATAACTACTGCAGAACAGAATAAAGAAAAAAGAATGAAAATAATTGAGGACAGTTTCAGAGACCTCTGGGACAACATTAAATGCACCAACATTAGAACTATAAGGGTCCCAGAAGAAGAAGAGAAAAAGAAAGGGACTGAGAAACTATTTGAAGAGATTATAGTTGAAAACCTCCCTAATATGGGAAAGGAAATGGTCAATCAAGTCCAGGAAGTGCAGAGCGTCCCATACAGGATAAATCCAAGAAGAAACATGCCAAGACACATATTAATCAAACTATAAAAATTAAATAGAAGAAAAAATATTAAAAGCAGCAAGGGAAAAACAACAAATAACATACCAGGGAATCCCCATAAGGTTAAACGCTGATCTTTCAGCGGAAGCTCTGCAAGCCAGAAGGGAGTGGCAGGACATATTTAAAGTCATGAAAGGGAAAAAACCTACAACCAAGATTATACTCTACCCAGCAAGGGTCTCATTCAGATTCGATGGAGAAATTAAAACCTTTACAGACAAGCAAAAGGTAAGAGAATTCAGCACCACCAAACCAGCTTTACAACAAATGCCAAAGGAAATTCTCTAAGCAGGAAACACAAGAGAATGAAAACACCTACAATAACAAACCCAAAACAATTAAGAAAATGGTAATAGGAACATACATATCAATAATTACCTTAAATGTAAATAGATTAAATGCTCCAACCAAAAGACATGGACTGGTTGAATGGATACAAAAACAAGACCTGAATATATACTGTCTACAAGAAACCCACTTCAGACCTAGGGACACATACAGACTGAAAGTGAGGGGATGGAAAAAGATATTCCATGCAAATGGAAATCAAAAGAAAGCTGGAGTAGCAATTCTCATATCAGACAAAATAGACTTTAAAATAAAGACTATTACAAGAGACAAGGACACTACAAAATGATCAAGGGATCAATCTAAGGAGAAGATATAACAACTGTAAATATTTGTGCACCCAACAGAGGAGCACCTCAATACATAAGGCAAATGCTAACAGCCCTAAAAGGGAAATTGACAGTAACAATCATAGTAGGGGACTTTAACACCCCACTTTCACCAATGGACGGATCATCCAAAATGAAAATAAATAAGGAAACACAAGCGTTCAATGATACATTAAATAAGATGGACTTAACTGATATTTATAGGACATTCCATCCAAAAACAACAGAATACACTTTCTTCTCAAGTGCTCATGGAGAATTCTCCAGGATAGATCATATCTTGGGTCACAAATCAAGCCTTGGTAAACTTAAGAAAACTGAAATCGTATCAAGTATCTTTTCTGACCACAACACTATGAGACTAGATATCAATTACAGGAAAAAAACTGTAAAAAATACAAACACACGGAGGTTAAGCAATACACTACTAAATAACCCAGAGATCACTGAAGAAATCAAAGAGAAAATCAAAAAATACCCAGAAACAAATGACAATGAAAACACGACTACCCAAAACCTATGGGATGCAGCAAAAGCAGTTCTAAGAGGAAAGTTTATAGCAGTACAATCCTACCTCAAGAAACAAGAAAAATTTCAAATAAACAACCTAACCTTACACCTGAAGCAATTAGAGAAAGAAGAACAAAAAAAATCCAAAGTTAGGAGAAGGAAAGAAATCATAAAGATCCGATCAGAAATAAATGAAAAAGGAATGAAGGAAACAATAGCAAAGATCATTAAAACTAAAAGCTGGTTCTTTGAGAAGATAAACAAAATTGATAAACCATTAGCCAGGCTCATCAGGGAAACAAGGGAGAAGACTCAAATCAATAGAATTAGAAATGAAAAAGGAGAAGTGACAATTGACACTGCAGAGATACAAAGGATCATGAGAGATTACTACAAGCAACTCTACGCCAATAAAATGGACAACCTGGAAGAAATGGACCAATTCTTAGAAATGCACAACCTTCCGAGACTGAACCAGGAAGAAATAGAAAATATGAACAGACCAATCACAAGCACTGAACTTGAAACTGTGATTAAAAATCTTCCAACAAATCAAAGCCCAGGACCAGATGGCTTCACAGGCGAATTCTATCAAACATTTAGAGAAGAGCTAACACCTATCCTTCTCAAACTCTTCCAAAATATAGCAGAGGGAGGAACACTCCCAAACTCATTCTACGAGGACACCATCACTCTGATACCAAAACCAGACAAAGATGTCACAAAGAAAGAAAACTACAGGCCCATATCACTGATGAAAATAGATGCAAAAATCCTCAACAAAATACTAGCAAACAGAATCCAACAGCACATTAAAAGGATCATACACTATGATCAAGTGGGATTTATCCCAGGAATGCAAGGATTGTTCAATATACGCAAATCAATCAACGTGATACACCATATTAACAAATTGAAGGAGAAAAACCATATGAACATCTCCATAGATGCAGAGAAAGCTTTCAACAAAATTCAACACCCATTTATGATAAATACCCTCCAGAAAGTAGGCATAGAGGGAACTTACTTCAACATAATAAAGGCCATATAAGACAAACCCACAGCCAACATTGTCCTCAGTGATGCAAAACTGAAACCATTTCCACTAAGATCAGGAAGAAGACAAGGTTGCCCACTCTCACCACTATTATCCAACATAGTTGTGGAAGCTTTAGCCATAGCAATCAGAGTAGAAAAAGAAATAAAAGGAATACAAATCAGAAAAGAAGAAGCAAAGCAGTCACTGTTTGCAGATGACATGATACTATACATAGAGAATCCTAAAGATGCCACCAGAAATCTACTAGAGCTAATCAATGAATTTAGGAGAATAACAGGATACAAAATTAATGCACAGAAATCTCTTGCATTCCTATACACTAATGATGAAAAATCAGAAAGAGAAATTAAGGAAACACACCCATTTACCATTGCAACAAAAAGAATAAAACACCTAAGAATAAACCTACCTAAGGAGAAAAAAGACCTGTATGCACAAAACTATAAGATACTCATGAAAGAAATTAAAGATGATACAAACACATTGGGAGATATACCATGTTCTTGGATTGGAAGAATCAACATTGTGAATATGACTATACTACTCAAAGCAATCTACAGATTCAAAGCAATCCTTATCCAACTACCAATGGCATTTTTCACAGAACTAGAACAAAAAATTTCACAATTTGTATGGAAACACAAAAGACCCCAAATAGACAAAGCAATCTTGAGAAAGAAAAACAGAGCTGGAGGAATCAGACTCCCTGACTTCAGAATATACTACAAAGCTACAGTAATCAAGACAATATGGTACTGGCACAAAAACGAATATAGATCAGTGCAACAGGATAGAAAGCCCAGAGATAAACCCACACACATATGGTCACCTTATCTTTGATAAAGGAGGCAAGAATATACAATATAGAAAAGACAGCCTCTTCAATGAGTTGTGCTGGGAAAACTGGACAGCTACATGTAAAAGAATGAAATCAGAACACCCCCTAACACCATACACAAAAATAAACTCAAATTGGATTAAAGACCTAAATGTAAGGCCAAACACTATAAAACTGTTAGAGGAAAACATAGGCAGAACACTCTATGACATAAATCACAGCAAGATCCTTTTTGACCCACCTCCTAGAGAAATGGAAATAAAAACAAAAATAAACAAATGGGACCTAATGAAACTTAAAAGCTTTTGCACAGCAAAGGAAACCATGAACAAGACGAAAAGACAACCCTCAGAATGGGAGCAAATATTTGCAAACGAAGCAACTGACAAAGGATTAATCTCCAAGATATACAAGCAGATATCTGCTTGTATATTTGAGCAGATATCTCATACAGCTCAATATCAAAAAAGCAAACAACCCAATTCAAAAAAGGTCAGAAGACCTAAATCAACATTTCTCCAAAGAAGATATACAGATTGGCAACAAACAGATGAAAGGATGCTCAACATCACTAATCATTAGAGAAATGCAAATCAAAAGCACAATGAGGTAATCACCTCACGCCAGTCGGAATGGCCATCATCAAAAAATCTACAAACAATAAATGCTGGAGAGGGTGTGGAGAAAAGGGAACCCTCCTGCACTGTTGGTGGGAATGTAAATTGAAACAGCCACTATGGAGAAAAGCATGGAAGTTCCTTAAAAAAGTAACAATAGAACTACTATATGATCCAACAATCCCACTACTGGGCATATACCCTGAGAAAACCATAATTCAAAGAGTCATGTACCACAATGTTCATTGCAGCTCTATTTACAATAGCCAGGACATGGAAGCAACCTAAGTGTCCATTGACAGATGAATGGATAAAGAAGATGTGGCACATATATACAATGGACTATTACTCAGCCGTAAGAAGAAACGAAATTGAGTTATTTATAGTGAGGTGAATGGACCTAGAGACTGTCATACAGATTGAAGTAAGTCAGCAAAACAAATACCGTTTGCTAACTCATATATATGGATTCTAAAAAAAACCAAAAACAATGGTTCTGAAAAACCTAGGGGCAGGAGAGGAATAAAGACGCAGACAAAGAGAATGGACTTGAGGACACGGGGAGGGGGAAGGGTAAACTGGGAAGAAGTGAGAGAATGGCATGGACATATACACTCTACCAAATGTAAAATAGATAGCTAGTGGGAAGCAGCCGCATAGCACAGGGAGATCAGCTTGGTGCTTTGTGACCACCTAGAGGGGTGGGATAGGGAGGGTAGGAGGGAGACGCAAGAGGGAGGGGATATGGGGATAAAAGTGTACGTATAGCTGATTCACTTTGTTATATAGCAGAAACTAACACAACATTGTAAAGCAATTATACTCCAATAAAGATGTTAAAAAAAAATAAATAAATAAAAATACCACTGGATTAATTACTCAGTTACGTGAAAGTTGGGATTTCTATCTTCTCTTCAGAATGCACACACATGACAACACTGGGCCCACATTCTCAAATGGTTTTACAGCTGCAGCTTCCCTCTCGAGTCCCTTAAACCCAGTTGTGCTTTAGTTCACCTCTGGTTATCTTTCCCACTTCCCACATTTACTCCACCTATCTGAAGTCTGTAGGTCTTTGTTTGAAACCCTAGAACTCCAAAGATAAGTAAGGAATCAGTACTGGAGGGTGCAGGCTGAGGTACATGGCCAGGCCACTGGGAGAGGAATCCGGAGCCCAGAAGGGGCGGATCGTAGTCTCTCAGGGTTTCAGGTTAAGGGGTAGGGTATCAGGTTATGGGGTAGTCCGGCTGTAGTCTTACAGTGACCAGGTAATCCTTCAGAAGTCAGATGGAGTGAGCTGGTCAGAAACCTAGCACTGCGGACTAGACCAACATGGAGAAAATGATTGCTTCATTTAGAGAACTGTGCCCATTCCCACTGCTCTCTTTGTGGACACTGGTACCCAGCCTGGAAGATAATGAGAGATTATACGGGATTCATACAGGAAGCCCAGACACTGGATTTGGGGCCTTGGACCAAGATTTAATTCCAGATCTCACTGGATTGGAGACAGTGTGGTGCTAATGGATAAACTGGATAATTAATGTTAAGTTATATCAGGTACTTACCAACACCTTTCAAGAATTTACAACAAAGGTAGAATAGAAAGACCACCTACTTTCAAGTCTGACAAAGGGATCTAACATTCATACTCTAAATTACCTAGTATGTCATCTTGGGGATAATTATGCAAAGATTAAGAAAATCTGATCCCTTGCCTGTGAACTAGAGTTCACCTATTCCTGGAGATAACCTCTAAGGATGACTGAGAGTGCTGAGCAGGATAATGTGTGCAAAGGCAGCCGGCGAAGTGTTCACGGTGCACGGCTCTCAAGGAACTGGGGGTTTCTCATCTCTTTCTCCCATTCAGTGGGATAATTACCATGTAAATACTTCAGCAGTTTAAAATACTTCAAGTTTTTTCCCATCTTTTAGAAAGGCCCACATTAAAGTACTCAAGTATTGAAAGAAAAAGCCTCATTTTCCTGACATTCAGGAATTTTATCCTGTGTTAGGCTTCTGACTGACTGGGGGAGAAAACTATTGTCCATTGTCGAGAACAATAAGACAGTGTAAGGTGGCAGTGTTTTTGTTGGTTTGTTAGAGTTTCACGGTCAAGAAATCATTTTTCCCGTAGAACTGGAGGGGTAAAATATAAGTAAGTTTAATAGATGTGTTGTGATCTTGAAATACTACCATAGCCCCAAGATACCCAAGAGTCGCTGAGACTCAAGTGATGTGCAGAGTTTCTGCAAAGAACCCATCAATGATCAAGTTAGTGAAAAGAGGTGCAGTCTACTCTTTAAATTGTCATTTTCCTCAATCTCTTTTTTCAAATACTGCACGGCTCATGAGCGACTTACAGGGCCACAGTATCCAGAGGTGAGTCTGCATATATGTCCAGAGCATTATTGCTCTTATCCAGCCGAGGGCATACAGCCAAAGGCCGCAGAGCCCTTCTCATTCAGAACCTGATTGGAAGACATGATCTGTAATGAGACTAATACATTCTGCTGGGAACGACTGAGGGATGTAAGATATACATGACCATTGGAAGGACTTCCGCTTTCCAAGAGATCAGAAAAAGAGGAATTCAGCCCACATTAAATTGTTCTGTAAAGTTTTATGTGCAACAAAGTGACTAAAACATCAAGAATGTCAAAAACTTTATTGATTAGCATGGTTACAAGAAATAAAAAGATGACAATTTTTTTTCATAAATATTTCACATATGGTTAGAAAAGTGCAGATGGAAGAAAGCTTATGTTTTCAAGCTGGAAAATTATTCCAGGGTAATGTTACTCCCATACCTCTTAGTGACCTTAATCTGATGTGGACATTGCTGCAGTCTGTGTGATTTAAACAAACAGACGACATCATTTGGGAAGTGGAGATATGCATAGTTAATAGATGTCTGACCACCAAGATGTATGAAGATTCTAACCCAGAATATCTCAATTTTCCCTTCAGATCATAAGGGAAAGAAGCCATTACAAAACAACAATTTTAAGTAAACAAAGAATTTTCTGTGTAGGATATAGCAGTGTCTTTCTAATTGCTGATTTTTTACATTACAAGGTAGATTTTTAACATATTCTGCAAGTGTCTTGGCTTGACTTTTAGAAGATTCTATTCCTATGGCTAAAAATCCTTGAATAGCATGGAGAAAATAAGTTGAATTTGCTGCCTAGGAATCACACTAAGTCATATCAACTAAAAAGTAAAATGTCAGTAGGTCAGTAATGCAAATTATCAGTAATTATCAGAAGGACTTTTGTGGTTTTAAAAAATAGTGGTTTGCAAAATTGTGAGTTTCAAATTGAATTCCTCTATTAAATATCCTGAATTTTCTTTTTAAGATAACAGTTAAGATACCAATAACAAGCAGACAAATGCTGATACCAAGGCACCGAATTACTATTTCAGTGAAGTTTATAAGCCATTTTTCTGGAAAGACCACCCATTAATTCTGTCTACGCACTGCCATTCTGAGGAGTGTTAAATCTTGTTTTTGTGGACTCCTGCCAGGGCATTCCGGGTGGCAAGATGCTATTTGTTTTTGATTGTGCAAGTGTTTGCATTCATTCATGCCTAATATCAATAGTGCACAAAAAAGGAACGGAAAGCCATTTTAAAAGAAATTGGATTATAGAGAACATACAGTGATACTGGCTCAGAAACTACAGCAGGAGACTGTTAGGAGAAACTTGTTTCCAGATAGCCTGCTGATTTTTCACTGATTTGCTTCATGTCATTGTACCAAAATTGTTCGTCATTTCTCCTAAACACCATCTGCTTCTGCTTTATCAAATAAACATAAAACTAAACTCAGTAGAGTTGGTGATAGGATGCTGAAGAAAAGAAGAATGTCAGAGCTTGTAAATGTGAACGAATTTCAAACTATCTATACATTTAGGATTGCTAGGTGACTTGAGAAAACCCACGTAATTAATCATACATTATATTTTGTTTTACTTTCCTATGCATTTTTTCTTTTTTTTTTTTCAACCATTTTTATAAGGTTTATTTTCAGCAAGTTCCCACTGGAAAAAAAGGTGACCAAAACTGACATAAAGGAAAATGGATAAGGACAAAAAGTACTGCTATCATTTGTTTAAGGTTAAGAGTTTTCCATAAAATTGACTTCTACACCTAGAGGATTAAAGGTCCCATTTGAGTGATGAATACAGTGCACCACCTACTGCCATGTTTTAAGTGACAAAAATGTTTAATTTGAACTGAAATGAATTTATGGAAGACTCACTCTGTGTCAAGTACTGTGATAAACTCTGGAAATAAAAATTAATACCGCTGGGCTTCCCTGGTGGCGCAGTGGTTGAGAGTCTGCCTGCTGATGCAGGGGACACGGGTTCGGGCCCTGGTCTGGGAAGATCCCACATGCCGCGGAGCAACTGGGCCCGTGAGCCACAATTGCTGAGCCTGCGCGTCTGGAGCCTGTGCTCCGCAGCCAGAGGGGCCGTGATGGTGAGAGGCCCGCGCACCGCGATGAAGAGTGGTCCCCGCTTGCCGCAACTAGAGAAAGCTCTCGCACAGAAACGAAGACCCAACACAGCCATAAATAAATAAATAAATAAATAACTAAATAAATAAATAAATAAATAAATAAATAAATAAATAAATAAATAAATAAAATTAAAAAAAAAATTAATACCGCTGACCACTAGGAACTTATATTCTGGCTGGAAACAGACTTGGAAAAAATACATGCAACCCAAAATGTCAAATGGTGATAGTGCTATAGAAAAAAATCATGGTAAAATGGCTCAGCTATGCAGCTGTGATTGATTTTTATTTTATAGGGGCTGTTGCTTTGGGAAAATCAATACCCTTGGAGAGATTGATATATGGTTTTCATTGTTCATTCTGTGTGAAGGAAGAAATGAGACCAACACACGCCAGCCAGAAACTGGGGACCACTTCATCTCAGTTCTAAACACATTAACGTCATAGTTTTTCTTTTATTTATAAATTGATACAAGATCCTCCCCATCTTCACTTCTTGTAGTGGTTGCTTTGTGATTCGTAGGGGAGGAGGGCCTTGGATGCAAGCACTTGGGTGCACATGCACACAAACACACACATAGTCTAAAAAGCCTTTTTCTTGTCATGTGACAGAGAGCTGCAGCTTTAAAGCAATAGAGACTAGGGTTGGAATCTCAGCTTGCCCACTGAACAACTTCGGGAAATCACTTAACATCTTTAAACCTCAATTTCTCACTTATAACATGGGGGTAATCATTTCTGCCCGTGGGATCATAGCAGACTAGAGTGGCTAGCTCAGTTTCAAGCATAGAGTCTACTCTGGGAAAAAAGTATTTCAAGATAAAAATAATTATATACATTTCAAAAAAAGTTAAATATGCATTTGAAATTCAGGGAAGTCACATTATGTGCTGAGAAAAACAAGAGCAACAAGTTCAAGGTCTATGAAAATGTTCAAGGGTTTAGGGAGTAGAATATTAGTGTTAATAATCAAAGTGTTTTGATTATAGAGACTTTTTCTCATCATTTTCCTCATAATTCCTCTCTCTGTGCCTGTACCAGTCTACATATTTATTTTATTTCTCTATCTATTCATCCATCCTATAAACCCTTTCCAGGATCATGAGGGACACTTGAAGGAAATGGATAGCAGGAGAGGCAGGGAAAGATGATCTTCTAGTCATCTTTGCTAAGCAGCAGCAGCCTTGAATGACAGCCAAAAACTGTGAACCCCACAGTCTGTATTAGTACACTGGTTTTCAAGTTCATACCAGAACACCTGAGGTTATTTTTTCGGCATCTCCATTTAGTTTGTCAAGCCTGCTGTGGTCTTCAATCAGGGTAACCTCTTTTTCCTTTATAGACTTTTTGGGTCTTTCATATCATCTGTGCTTTATAGAAGAGTCCTTTTGGGGAAAGCCACCCAGAGAGTAAGCATCTTAGCATTAGGGAATGGGAATAGCATATTGCCTGGAGAAAGTCAATGTTGTCAGTTAGCAGGTGGGAGAAGAGTCCTAACTTTCCAATGGGACGTCAAGTAGTACCCATGGACTGGCTTCCCCACATCCTAACAGGTACAGTAGGGCAGCACACACAGTAAGAAGTAACTGTGTTAGAAAATCTAGGAACAAATAAAGTATCAATATTTGTTCTTGTCCATTCACCCTGCCTCCTTTACCCAATGTGTCCCTGAAAAGGATGCCTGAACCAGCTGAAGGAGGTGGACCAGCACTTCATTCCTGTTCTTTTATCAACAGATGGACATTAGGTTGTTTCCACTTTTGGTCTATTATGAATAGTGTTGCTATGAATATTTCAGTACAAGTTTTAGTGTGAACATACTCTTTCATTTCTCTTGAGTGTATATCTAGGAGTGGAATTATTGGGGCATATCGTAATTCTGTATTTACTTTAAAGGAACTGCCAAACTGATTTCTGAAGTGGTTGCAATGTTTCACAATCCCACCAGTAATGTATGAGAGTTCCAATTTTTCAGCATCCTCACCAACCTTTGTTACTGTTTCTTTTCATTTTGTTTTGTTTTGTTTTTTTAAATATTAGTCATCCTACTGGGAGTAAAGTATTATTCCATTGTGATTTTGATTTTCGTTTCCCTAATGATGTGATGTGGAGAAACTTTTTATGTGCCTATTGGCCATGTGTATATCTTCTTTGGAGAAATGTTTATTTCAATTCCTTATTCATTTTTAATCGGATTATTTGTCTTTTTATCATTTAGTTGTAAGAGTTATTTATATATTCTGGATACTAGACCCTTATCAGATACATAGTTTGCAAATAATTTCTCCCATTCTGAGGAATGTATTTTCACTTTTTTAATGGTATACTTTGAAGCACAAATGTTTTCAATTTTGATCAAGTCCAACTTATCTATTTTTTCTATTGTCATGTATGCATTTGGTGTCATATCTAAGAAACAATTGCCTAATTTAAGGTTATGAAGATTTATACCTGTTTTCTTCTAAGAGATTTATTTATTTATTTATTTATTTATATAATGTATGGATACTTTATGCATCCATAAAGTACTTTTTTAAAAAGAATTTAATTTATTTATTTATTCATTTTGGCCACGCTGGGTCTTAGTTGCTGCACGCGGGATCTTCTTTGCGGCATGTGGGATCTTTTTTAGTTGCAGCATGTGAACTTTTAGTTGTGGCATGCTTGCGGGATCTAGTTCCCTGACCAGGGATCGATCCCAGGCCCCCTGCATTTTGGGAGCATGGAGTCTTACCCACTGGGTCACCGGGGAAATCCCTCTTCTAAGAGATTTATAATTTTAGCTCTTATAGTTAGATTTATCATGCATTTTGAGTTAATTTTTATATATGGTACGAGGTAGAAATCTAATTTCATTCTTTGGCATGTGGATGTCCAGTTATCCCAGCACCATTTGTTGAAAAGATTATTTCTTCCACATTGAATTATTGTGACACCCTTTTCAAAACCAAGTTAACTGTAAAAACTTCCTTGCTTTCGGATGTAATATCTTCAGGTTTATCTTATGCCTTCTAGCATCAGACTTGGGATCAGCCATTCCTCCAAGGATCCTTGTTTCCTTTCAGCAGAAAATTTGTAGTAGAGAATAGATTCTGCTCACTGGGGTGCATTATGGGAGTGGCATTGCTTTTTGGCCATTTTACTGAAAAAGATTAGGACAGAAATGTACTTTATTAAATAAAAATGTCTATAAGGCAGGAATTCACATTGATATTTCCAATCCAATTATAACAGTATAGTGTTCCTACTTAAATTCTTGATTCTAAAATTGAAACTTTTCTTATTGAAAATCTTTACTTGCAACAAACTATACAATTATTTATTTGCTGTACTAACAACTCAAGAAAATAGATCACGGATAAAATATAGGGTGCCCCAAAATTCTTAGTGCAGTTCTAAATTGTTAAAGCTTAAAACTGCACTAAGACCTTTGGAATAACCTGTACAGAGTTATGCAAACAATAAAACTACTGAATTAGTTTTGGAAATTCTATGTGGTTTCTTTTCCTTTTAGAATATATTGATTACACCAAAGATTTGCAGTAAAGTTACTTGTTTTAGAGGCTACAGTGTCACTAATTATGCCTTATTCTGTGTGGCAAGGTAATAATCAATAGTGAATAGTTGGTTCCATTGTTTCAGTTCTAATACCCTAAAAGACTTCTGCTTTTAGCTACTAATCTTTTCTTGGTGGAGATTGTCAACCACTACGAGGAAGAAGGGTCTAGCTTTAAATAGAGAATTGGAAAAATACTCTAAAATTATGTAACATGGTTTTATTTGGCCACCATCAGGTCCATGCACAATGTTTTAATACATAACTATACATTCAAGATTCATATATATTATTTTTGCCTGAATAAAACAATTCTGTTTCATATTATTAAACTCCTAGGAATTTAGAAATAATAATTTAATTTTGAGCAATTTAGAATTACTATACCTACATTCATTCAGTACTGTTTTTAACTTTACTAAATCCTGATGTATTATACAAAATTTATAATTTTACTTCTTTTTCTGATCCACAAATACATCTTTTATTATAATCAAACATATCAATTTACATATACATATAATATAAAAATCCAAATGATTCTTCCAATTTTTTTTCTCAGTGCACATCAAAGACTCCTATTTTTCCACAGAAATATGAGGAAATACCATGATTTCTATATGATTTCTGTAGTTTTATATGAGTAGCAAACAATAATACAGATAAATGTGTTGATGCACTTCAAGTTTTGCCTAAAATTCTTTTGATTCATGGGTTAGAAATCACAGTTTACTTTGTAAAGTAAATAAACGTTCAAGCATCTTAATGCTAATTAAGAACGTTAGTAATATAAATGTTATATAGCCAGAATATATAAACTAGAATCCAACTGATATTTAAAAGATAATTGGAAAATGTGTCAGCTATGATGCCTGTGGAGTATACCTCAAAAGTTTTCATGGAAAATTTTCTAAATAATCAATTTCCAGGTTATCTGGATTTTCTAGAAGCATTTAGATGCAAATGGTGTTTGCATTTATTACACATTTCAATTGCAATATGTTTCATTGAAATCTCGTATTTTACATTTACATAAAGCTTTAGCTTCATATTCAATTTCATTGTGGAAATTTAAACTCTTATATGAAATCAAATGACATTCTCCAAATTCCCAGTATTATATTCAGCAATAACCATACCAATTACAACAAAGTAAAACACATACAGCCATCCCTCAGTATCCCGGAAGATTTGTACCAGGACCTCAGCAGATACCAAAATTTGCAGGTGCTTAAGTCCCTTATGTAAAATGCCATAGCACAGCCGGCCCTCCATATCTGCAGATTCCGCATCCATGGATTCAATCCTTGAAATTAAAGTAAACCAATACATCACCCAGTTTCATTACAAGATAATTTTTTTCCTATTGCCAATTAAAAGGCATTTTAATACAATTTTCTTGATTTTGACAGTATGGAGGAGGGAGGAAACTCCACAGCAACAGTAGCAACAAAATTTAAAACTCAGTTTTTATCTGATAAGAGGGAGAACGTTTTTCATCCTACTCCCATTTTATAGAATCTCGGCTTTGGCAGGTTAGACCCCTAAGCTCGAAACCCAAGCCACTTTTTAATTCCTTTGCCTGTGACTTTTTCCTTGTTAACCTGAAATTAAATTGGTCTCTTGGAGTTTAAAACTGCTAAGGGAAAAATATAATTATTGCTTGAAAAATTTAACTCAGATAGGATCATCTTCCTCAGATGCCCCAGGCACCGCTGCTCAGGCACTGCACATCGAGCCTGAGAAACTGCAGAACTACACCTATATTAGATCCTAAAGAGGGCCTCTCACAATCCACATGCATTTCTAGAAATCTGCAAAGACTGGGACCCATTGGTAAGGGCTGCTGGACAACTGTGAGAGCAACTTAGAGAGATCCATGTTGGGCACACTCCACAATGGAGCTCCTTCTCTGGAAACAGCACCCAAGATAAGTGCACAAAAACTAAATACTCTCCTGGACCTACTTCTTCCTACTCTCAACATCCCAATGCCTGAAGTGTGTAGAATTTGACCAGTGGTATCAAGAGCTGATAAGGAGGAGAAGATGGAAAGTGTTAAAGTGACTAAAAAATGTCATGAAGAATTGTGTCTATGATGGCCATTCTGACTGGTGTGAGGTGGCACCTCATTGTAGTTTTGATTTGTGTATATGTATAGCTGATTCGCTTTGTTATAAAGCAGAAACTAACACATCATTGTAAAGCAGTTATACTCCAATAAAGATGTTAAAAAAAAAAAAGAACTGTGTCTAAAAAATATAAATTTAAGACTTTTAACCTTTTGGCAAGAACAGTTCCTCAAAATGTTGACACATTGGGATCAACTCCATAGTCAATTAAATAAGTCAAAAACCAGCTCTTGATGCATTTACAGATGTCACTGTGGCTGTTCAGTTGTTTATTCATGGAGTCAATGCCAGGTTTAAAGGAGATATGGGGATCTATGTATACATATAGCTGATTCACTTTGTTATACAGCAGAAACTAACACACCATTGTAAAGCAATTACACCCCAATAAAGATGTTTAAAAAATAAAATAAAGTGACTGAAGAATTAGCCTCTATGAATAGTCTGCTTGGACCAGCTACAGGTACTTTAAGGAAACTATATGAATCTATCACATGTTATTGAACCAGCAGCATCAGTGATGTATTTCACTTGCTTTTTTGGACTTAACCATCATCAGTTCTGTGAATTTTTGTCAGAAATAAAAGCTGAGTATTCTGACTTTCCCTACAACGTAGCAGTTTGATGGCTTACCAGTGGTAAAGTTTTCTTGCAATTTTTTGAGCTAAGGGCTGAGATTGAAATTTTTCTGAATGAGAAGAATCATCCTCAACCGTTATTATTGAACACTGAGTGGCTTTGGAAATTAGCTTCTGCTTCCGACTTGATAATGTTACCTAATGAATTCAACCTAAAATTAAAAGGCAAAACAGCACTTATACGAAAATCTTATATTGTGTGAAGTCATTTTGATGACAACTAATGTAGTTTGAATCACATCACGCCAAGCTGTTTTATATGCTTGTGAATTAATATTAGCATTTGATAGTACCTAGTCATGTGAAAATACATTTCAAAAATGAACTAGTAAGGTCTCATTACAGAATCAGCATTAACAGATGAAAATTTGCTATCATTTTTGATGAAAAGGAACCTCAATTTTGAGAAATATCTTCTCCCCCCCCCAAAATTTATTGTCATTACTAGACCTGTATTATATATAGTAATCAATTATTGTATTTTGAATTTAATCACTAAAAACTTGCGGAAAAAGTGAATTCACATCATTTTATTTACAAACACAGGTACTCACCCTGTCCATGTCCAAAAACAAAAAAATCAACATACTGTATTCAAACACACTTTTAAAATTCAAACTCATCAGATTTCCTGGTTATTACCGTACATATTTTGGATGTTTGAGGTCAGCTTTCCAAACAGATAATCCTTGAAACCCTGAGATCCCTGAAGTTGTTTTTAATAAAACAGCCTTTTGATTAATTTGTGATGTAGGCATTAGTCCCTCTAAGATATGAAGAGTGGTCTTCTACTCTGTGGCCTTTTAAGTTTCCTGAGAAGGATTCTTTCTACTCAAAGTTTTCTATTGCTTCTCTTTTGAAGTCCTTAATGAGTTTCTGTGACTTCTACTGGATATTGGTGAGGGAGGCAAGTAAAGAGTTTTGTTTTTCTTTTGAAAGATTTCTCTTCCTACAGTTAGCATGGCTTCATCTGTCTGAGATGGGAGGTGGATATTTCAGGACATCTTGGTCCTGAATTAAACCAGTGGAATCTAGTAGATTAAGGATGCATAAATGAAAAGAAAGAGGAGGGCTGGGATGCTCTCCTGACCCGAGAATTGAGAAATGCACTTAGAAACCTGATGTAGTAAAAAAAATAGTAGATCCATGGTTTTTTGTTCTCTTATTTGGTTTTTTTTTTTTTTTTTTTTTTTTGGTTGTTTGCTTGTTTTTCCCTTGTAAGAGAAATAGCACAGGTAATAGACAGTCACAGACGCCCACAGGTTCAGTTTATGATGCCTACCTGAAACAAGGAAGTCTTCTGGATATGAAAACTGCTCAGGTATGAATCATAAGCAACCCTTCCCTGGAAGTGGAGGAAAATAAGGAAGAAAACATAAAAATAAGAACTTGTCCGTGTCCTGTAGGCTGCTTCTGCTATCCTCAGGGTCTGCATTGCTTGAATCCTACCTGGGGTATGCCACCTTTGTTGTAGAAAAGAGACCATGGACTCAGTATCTTGAACTACGGTTTATGTCATTTCATCAAGATCTGCCCACAGGAAGAATTGAAGTGAGGTATTCACCCAGCTTCTGGTGTGAAGATCTTGAGAAACAACAAGACTTATGTCTAGTCTTAGACCAAGGTGATAACAGTAGAGATGGTGAGAAATTGTCAGATTTAGAAATCTTCGAAGATAGAGCTGACAGCATTTGCTGATAGACTTCAGTGTCATATATGAGATAAAGAGGATCACAGATGATTTCAAGATATTGGCCAGAGTAACTAGAATATGGGATAGCATTTGGTGAGATAGAGAAGATAGGGAGAAACTTGTTGAGGAATCAGGGGTGTTTGCATATTAAATTCGGGTTGCCTGTTAGATGTATGTGGTCAAAATCTCTCCCTCAGCAACAGAACTGACAGTTCATAGAATGAAAGGTTGTATTCTCTTTTAGCAACAGTATGAAAGAAGGGAAAGACTTTGTCATGTCTTTCCAGAACAGGCTTTGTGACTGACTGTCACCAGCATTGGGGTTAATAGGCTACATGTATCAGAAATCACCTCACACCTTGTAACTCTTCACCTCTCCCGGCATGCTTGGCTCACGATCTACCGTAATCTGCTTGACTTGAATTTCTTTTATAAATTGTTTATCATTCCTTCACTTTCATTAAAATATTAACTCTATGAGAGCTGACACCAAGTCTGTCTTGGATCACTGATACATCCTCAGTACCTTAAATAACCCCTGACCCACATGAAGTAGTCACTGAATACTTGGATGAATGAAAGATTGGAGTAATAGCAACTAGAGTTTCTTTCTTCCTCTCTTTCTGCCTCCCTTTCTCTCCATTTGCGTCTCCATCTCTGTCTCCAACTCAACTTTCTTTCTGTCTATCTACATCTCTATTTTTACCTCCAGATTCTCCTTTCTGTTGGGCTGCTCCACGTAGTAGGAAAGATGGCCCTGGCACCTGGGTGCTCCAGAATTATAAGTATCCTTAGAGCTTGGGCCCTTTTCTCATCCAGGGTTCATGTGATAATCTTTAAAAAGACTCTGCTAACCTCTTCTCAAGTATTTGCTACCAGAGATCAAGCACTGCATAGGGATGACGAGATCTCTAATTTATCTTTAGTCATAGGCTTGCCCCTATGTTAGGGGAAGAGGCACCCTTTGGTTGGAAATTTCATCAGAATCATGAGAAGTTGAGGAGAAGCATTTATCAAAAGAAAGAGATTCAGTGCAGACAGAATAATAGCATGACCATCCCAGCAAAATAAAATTAATAAGATATTCAGTTCATAGAGAGCTTAAAATTGTATGAAGTACTTTAACAAATACTAATTCATTTAAAACCAGTCCTCCTAATTTTTACATCAACTGTACAGATGGTAAAACTTGACCCAGAAAGTTGAAATAACTTCTACACACAGCTAATAAAGTCTTTGGTGGGCATAAACCTAGGGCTTCTGAATCAAAATTTGGTATCCTTTCAGCTATAGTATACACGGCTTCTGTAAGTCATTTTGAAACTCAGTGCCATTCCTAACCTTCCATTTTCTAACTTGAGATTAAAAGTCCTGTATGATGTCCTTTCCACTAACACTGTGTCACCTGTAAGCCTGGTGACAGGTTCCAGTCTCGCATCCAACAAACGCTTCAGTTGCTATCCACAGCCACCTTGGGGACACTTTCCTTCTCCCTCTTTCAATGCCCTGTCTCTCTATTTTACCTCGGTTCCTTTCCTTTCCTAGATCCAGTTTCCACTAAGTAGTTTTCTCATTTTATAATGTAGGAATTCATATAGTGTGACTCTAGATTCTTTTAGTACTAAGTCAGCATGGCAACAGGGTTAGGAGTTAAGTCCTGAAAAGTGGTATCTTCTTACTTTTGGTGATAAGGGTAAAAAGTGGGTATGGGAGAATAGCTTGAGAACATACGTATATTTTTGTCTTTACATCTTTTTTATTTTTCATTTTATTCCCTGAGCCCCAACTAACTGGGCTTCTCTCTTTTCCCCAAAAAGATTCTGTGAGTGCCCCCCACCTGCCCCATATTCTCCCTTCCCAGGTGCGTAGACCTCAGTCTGCATGGAAGAACTTGTTCCTTCCCTACAACCTATGGACACATTCAAATACTCATTCTTCTCCAAGCACAGCACAGATTTGCTTCCTTTCCTCTAAGGTTCTCTCAGTGCTTCTAAACTGAAAGCCATTAAAGTTGTCCCTCAGTATCCGTGGATGTGGAGCCCACAGATAAGGAGAGCTGACTGTCTAGGCCATTTTATATCAGGGACTTGGACATCCACAGATTTTGGTGTCCCTGGATTTTGTACGTGTTTTGTCCTCCTGGTTCATTTTGAAAATCTGCCCCCTTGGGAATTCCCTGGCGGTCCAGTGGTTAAGACTCCTCACTTCCACTATAGGGGGCACAGGTTCCATCCTGTAAGCCATGTGCCGCAGCAGAAAAAAAAAAATCTGCCCCTCTTCAATTTCTCACTAATTGTTACATACTGACTTTCTCTCCTCTTCTAGAGAAAAAGGAAGCTACATATGTATTGATTCATTTTGTATCCAATTCAGAGCTCCAACAGTTTACAGGGAATATGTTTGAAATGTGACTGGAATGGCTGTCATTCCCGCCACATTGCCTGCATGTTTAATGAAGGGGAGAGGGTTAGTGCCAAGATTAAGAGCTGTTTTTTTTTTTTTAATTTGTGATGAAGTCTGAAAGTTAGGCACTTTTCCTTGCTGCGTGGCCTAGGAAGTACACATTTCTAGTCTGATGGTTTGAAATTATATGGTTCCAAGATTTTATTCATTTGTTGATTTTATTCACCTGTTTCCAGCAGTTTTCTTCCTCGTGAGCAGTCGTGGCATTTTGACCATGTTCTTTAACTGACCCCATCCTTCCCGCCCTACTCATATACATTTTTTCCCCATAATAACAGAATCAAAGCACTTTTCATTGGATCTCAGTAAGTTAGGAATTTTACCATTACAAAAAAATCACTACTTAATACCCACGTTTTTCTTAAAATTTACTTTTCTTCTTGCTGTCATAAGCCATTTAACACTTTTTTTTCAGGTGCTCTCTAGGCAGTAGAGAGTACCAAAACACTTTTAGTTTTTGTGTGTCTGAAAATGTCTGGAATTCTCTCTCCCCTGTGAGTCACAGTCTCCCCTGTGAGTGATAGTGAATCTAGTCACTACCACTAGACAGTGATGAGTGTTCCAGTGCCCTGGTAGATGCTATGCCATTGTTTTTTCTATCAGTGTTGCTGATGAGATCTCTAATGTCTATATAACTGTTATTCCTTCGTAGGTGATCTTCCTATTCTCTGTGGAAACTCTTAAGTTTCTCTTTTTTTGCTTAAAATTCAACCCTTAAACTTCCACTTTGGGTAAGACTAGCAAAATGAGCATGGTCCACCTGAGACTCATGGCTCCCCTACTTCAGTCAGGTTCTCAGACTCTCTCCCTTTGAATCGTTATTCTCCTCTATTCCTTCTTTTCTCTCCTTCAGGCACCCACCTCAGTTAAATGTTAGAGCTTCTCAGTCTATTCTCCACACCTTCTTCTCTTTGATATTTTTCAATTTTCTTATTTGTCTTAACCCAGTTCTTCCAGTTTCTTGATTTACTTTCAAGTAGCCAAATTATCTCCTTATGTCCAATTTAGATGAACTATCTCTTAAGTTTTTAAATCATGTAAACTCTTTTTTCCCCTTGTAGTAAATGTTTTCAAATATCTTTGTTTTTCTCTTTCTTTGAGATTCTTAAACGTACTCATTTAAAGTCTTGGGTTGTTGTTGTTTTACGCTGAATGTATTCTTACCATTTTATTTTCAGTTGTTTGGCGATTTTTCATGGCATATATTTTTGTCATGCACTTTAAAGTTTTGTAAACTCATCTGGAGGGGGGAATCCTTCCCTCCCTCCCTCTTTCCTTTTCTTAACCCTTGTCTGTCTTCTGGCTTTTCAGTTTCCTTCACCACTCCTCTCTGCGGTGTCCAGTATAATACTGGTCTGATGTAATATTAGATCTTATATTGGAGCCTCAGGGCTCCCAGACAGCAGATGACTTCATTGGTTTTCTTACTGATGGCTGTTTCTGCTTCCTGGAGCCATCTTTAAGTCTACAGACCTACAGTGGTTTTATGCATTTCTAGCCTTTGCTCATCGGTGGGGTATCTCATTCAGCCTCATCTCACACAGCAAGCCTGGTTTCAAGTATAGGGTATTTTGCATCCTTTTGCAGCCTTCTGCCTCTTTCACATGCTGGGAGCTCAGTAGGCTATGGCAATTTTAGCCTCCTCTTTGTCAATCTATTTTGCTTCTATTTCAGTCTATGATAGTGTTTTCTCTTGTATTGAGCATGGTTCTATCTTTTAAAATATGTTTTAAAATGTATTTTATCTCTTTCCACTGTGTGTGTGTGTGTGTGTGTGTGTATGTGTGTGTGCAGGCAGCACATTTTTATATAAATTTATTTCATTGATTAAATACTTCAGTATCCATACACACAGGTATGAAAATAGAAAATAGATGAATGGGGTCATCAGATGAATATGCTGAGAATTAAAACTAAGGTTTTCTGGGAGGAAGCAGTCATAGGAGTAGGAGGGAAGCAACTCAGGATATCTTTAATATGACTTCATATATAATTACTTTCCTATTATATTTTTAAGAAAAATATTTTTTGAGCTATGCTAGTCATAGACTTTCATGTTATAAGAATCAGAAACTTTAGTGGAATTTACTTTGGGATTTACCATCTTATCTAGAAGTTGAGCAAACAGTGCTTAGGACCCAACAGGCCACCATGATCCTCTCTTGGCTCCTCCATATCTGCTTCTCTCTCAAGATGCTTTGTCAATAAATAACTGCTTTCAACTTTTTGCAGTCTGCTGGATTTTAATGCCTCATGGAATCTGATTATGTTCTTCTCTTTGTGCCTCTCTAGTTCTACTGTTATAGACTGAATATTTGTGTCCTCCCCCCCTCCCCAAATTTATATTTTGAGGACTTAAACCTCCAATGTGATGATGTTTGGAGGTGGAGCCTTTGGGAGATAATTAGGTTTAGGTGAGGTCATGTGGGTGGTGTCCTCATGATGGGATTTGTGCCTTTATAAGAAGAGGAAGACGATACAGGAGAGCTGTCTGTCTGCGTGCACACAGAGAGGTCATGTGAGCACAAATGAGATGGTGGTCATCTGCAAGTCAGGAAGGGAGCCCTCACCAAGAACTGAATCTGCCAGCACCTTGATCTTAGACTTTATAGCCTCTGAAACTGTGAGAAATAGATGTTGTTTAACCCACTCAATCTAAGATATTTTGTTATAGCAGCCTGAGCTATGACATCTATCTTTACAATCATATTTTTCACTAAATTTTATATACAGATTCCCAGGGAGGGAATCTGATGGAGTCCACCAGTTACTATTCAGTATTGTGTCTGAACTTGAGGAGCAGAGTTCTTATTCTACACCATCTTGATATCAGTGCCTCAACTTTGAGGGATCCCTGGTATAATCTTCTGGAACCATGGGGATTAAGGCCACTTTGTACAAAACAAGGGTACTTAGGTTTCAGTAGCCTTATGAGTACCTTGCCCAGAGCAGAAATTTAGAGTTTTAAATTTAGTACCCTAGACTGTTTAGACTTTTTTTTTTATTCAACAGAAATAAAGTATCACATTATTGCTAGTTAGTAATCTGCCATTCATTTGTAACAAGATTAATCAGATGCCCCTTCCTTCTTCTTGTGCTTGAATGAGTTAGAGTGCCCTAGTCCATTCTCAGAGAAAGCACCAGGAAATCCACAAGATGGCATATCCTGCTGCATTCAGGAGGGGATGTGCTGGTGGCACAGTAGCTGCTGCCTGGGAAATTCGTATTTCAATATGATTCACAATGCCCATTAGCCATTAAAAGTATTATATGATGGGGTACAATTCACATTTTAAATCATGCAATTTTAGAATTAGAGAATTTCTGATATAGATCTTAGAATATCCCATATGTTTTTACAGTGGAGAGAATACCTAAAACTTAGATTTATAAAAACATCATCCAATAAAATAATATTCAGGGAACAGCCTCTACTGCCAGAGTTTCAGCCAACAAAATATGGGCTCAATTTAGTGATGTCATAAGGTCGGGAGAAAAGTCATTGTCACGATGAAATTCACATTTGTGTAATGAATAGTCCACTCCTTCAAGTGAGTTAATATAGAGATATTTATGGTATGTCTTAGTAGATCAATTTTGATTTAAAATACAGATGAAAATAAGAAAGGCAACTTTAAATTGTATATACAGGCAATGTGCAGCAGTGAGTATGCCCAATTACTTGGATATTTTAGGAAAGTACCTATTTTGGGGGAGAAGGAGGATTGTCCTTTAGATCCAATCACCCCATTTTATTACCTTTCCTAAAAGGAATTTATGAGATAACTGCTTGACTCTCTATTCAGAGTTCTTTAGCTTTCACAGAAACAGGCAGAAAAGGGTAAAACATTCCTCTCCACACAGCTGCCTTTCCCCCAGCTGCAGCTTTCCTTCATCGTTACATAAAGGCAGCTGGGTGATACGTATTGCATCCAGTTTCTTCTTCTTACATTTGCTAGAAACACTGAATCCTTCTTAACTGTCCACAGAGCACCAGTGCTTCCTGGCTTCTTCTCTCAGAACATTTGAACTATTCTCCACTTGCTCTTGAACAGCAATCATGCTGGCCTTCTGGCTGTTTCTCTAACAGGTCAAATGCAGGCCGAGCTTGCTTTTTTGACACTTCCTATTTCCCCTGATGGATGACTTTTGCATGGCTTACTTCTTCATTTCAAAAGTCACTTAATCTGAGAAGCCTTTCCTGATCCCAACCTCATCTCTGTCTCTCTCTCTCCTTACCTGACTTTTTTTCTCAAAGTTTCATTACTTATTGTTTATTTCACTACATGCTCCCTTTGTCTCTTCCTGCATGAGGTCAGGAACCTTGTCTGTTTTGTTCACTGCTATAATTCCAGCACCAAGAACAATGCTTGGAACACATATAATTATTGAATGGTTGAATAAATTAATGGCAAGTGCATGAGGCACATTACTTATTAAAATTAGGAATAATAGCTAATTTTTGTTGAGTGTGTTTCATGTCAGGTATTTTTCTAAGCTCTTTATATGTATTAATTCATTTAATCCTGACAGCATCAGAGAGGTTGGGCAATTTACCAAATGTTACACAACCTGTAAGTAACAGAGTAGGGAATTTAAGCAGCAGGTTTGCTCGGAGAAGGCACTCTTTCCTCCTGTGCTGCCAACAATAATAATGGGGGGATGTAGGTTTAGGAGGAGCCCAGGGAAAGGAGGAAACGATGTGGCTGTGTGGCAAGTGGCTGTCATAATTAGTTGGATTTTTAATAATGAGTTATGTCATCACTTCCTCATCAGCATGATGAACAAGCAATAAGAATAAATTTACTGATGTTGTTATGCCTGCCCTTGTGGTATACAATCTAACCAATATTGCTGTTTAAAGTAGCATGAAAGGATACACAGAATTATCAAAAAGTCTGAAATGCTTCCAACCAAGTAACTTCACTGTAATTCTTTAGAAAGGAATGTGTACCTATAAAAAATTTTTGGATCTTCAGATTCACTATGCTAGACAGTGTGTAGGTGGCAGAGATTTATAAGGTACTGAGTCTGCCACTCATGAGTTAACCAGAAAATCATAACAAATAGACCTGAATGGCATTTGACATGTAGATTTGCAATAAAATTTGCTTGCACATATTCTTCTTGTTTAGATGTATCCCAAATTATATTTTGACTTACATACAAATAGAAACAGATTTAGAAACAATAAATTGATTAGTGTTTCTTTTGGCTTTAATATGATTGTTGCCTTGTCAAAGTGACTTAAATTGTGGTCAAGGGAAATGCCATTTTCATCCTCAATGTTATTTTTATCATCTTACCATGATAAAAATAAAATCAACCTCTAGCCAGGCTAAGAAAAAAGAAAAGTCGACACAAATTACTAATATCAGAAATGAAAGAAGGGACATCATTACAGATCTTATAGACACTGAAAGAATAATAAAGAAATGCTATGAACAATTCTGTGCCCACACATTTGATAATCTAGATGAAATGGACCAATTCCTTGAAAGATACAATTTGCCAAAACTCATAAGAAGGAATGGATAATATGAATAGGCCTGTATTTATTAAAGATTGAATCAATAATTAATAAGCTTCCAAAATAGAAAGCACCAGACTCAGATAGGATCACTGGTGAATTCTACCAAACATTTAAGGAAGAAATTATACCAGTTCTCTACAATCTCTTTCAGAGAATAAAAACATACGGAATACTTTTTAACTTTTTCCATGAGGCCAGCATCACCCTAGTACCAAAACCAGACAAAGATATTACAAGAAAAGAGAAATACAGACCAATATCTCTCATGAATGTAGATACAGAAATCTTCAACAAAATATTAGCATATCGAATCCAACAATATATGAAAAGAATTATAAACCATGACCAGATGAGATTTATCCCAAACATGCAAGGCTGATTCAACATTTAAAAATCAATTAATGGGCTTCCTGGTGATGCAGTGGTTAAGAATCCACCTGCCAATGCAGGGGACAGGGGTTCGAGCCCTGGTCCGGGAAGATCCCACATGCTGTGGGGCAACTAAGCCAGTGCACCACAACTACTGAGCCTGCACTCTAGAGCGCGCGAGCCACAACTACTGAGCCCGCAAGCCAGCACTACTGAAGGCCGCACGCCTAGGCCTGCTGTGCAACAAGAGAAGCCACTGCAATGAGAAGCCCATGCACCGCAACAAAGAGTAGCGCCCACTCTCTGCAACTAGAGAAAGCCGCCCGTGCGCAGCAATGAAGACCCAACGCAGCCAAAAAAAAAAAAAATCAATCAATGTAATTCATCACATCAACAGACTAAGAAAGAAAATTTACATGATTATTTCAATAAATGAAGAAAAGCATTTGACAAAATCCAACACCCATTCATGATAAAAACTCTTAGTAAACTAGGAATAGAGGGGAACTTCCTCGACCTGAGGAAGAATATCTACAAAAAGTCATACCTAATGGTGAGAAACATGAAGATTTCCCACTTCAAGGTACAAGGCATGGATGTTCTCTATCACCAGTCCTTTTCAACATTGTATCGATACTTCAGCTTCTAGCTAATGCAATAGGACAAGAAAAGGAAATAAAACTGTATAGATTGGAAAAGAAAAAATAAAATTTTCTTTGTTCACAGATGACATGATTGTCCATATACAATATTCAAAACAATTTACAAAAAACTCCTGGAATGAATAAGAAATTATAGCAAGGTTGCAAGATAGAGGTTAGTATACAAATATGAGTTTCTTTCCTAAATACCAGCAATGTACAAGTGGAATTTGAAATTAAAACACAGTACCATGTACATTAGCACTCCCCCAAAATGAAATACTTAGGTATAAATCTAACAAAATGTGTACAACATCTATATGAGGAAAACTACAAACTTGATGAATGAAATAAACAAAAGAACTAAATAAATGGAGAGGTATTCCATATTCATGGATAGGAAGACTCAGTATTATCAAGATGTCAGTTCTTCCCAACTTAATCTATAGATTGAATGCAGTCCCAATCAAAATCCCAGCAAGTTATTTTGTGGATATTGACAAACTGATTCTAGATTTATATGGAGAGGCAAAAAACCCCAGAGTAGCCCACACAGTATTGAAGCAGAAGAACAAAGTTGGAGGACTGACAGTACCCAAGGCCAAGACTTACCATAAATCTAAAGTAATCAAGACGGTGTAGTGTTGGTGAAAGAATAGACAAAAAGATCAACGAACAGAATAGAGAGTCTAGAAATAGGCCCACATAAATATAGTTAACTGACTTTTGACAAAGTATCAAAGACAATAAAATGGAGAAAAGTAGTTCTTTAAACAGATGGTACTGGAACAACTGGACGTTTCATGCAGAAAAATGAGGCTAGACATAGACTGTATGTCCTTCACAAAAATTAACTCAAAATGGATCACAGACCTAAATGTAAAATGCAAAATGATAAGACTCCTAGAAGATAACAAAGTAGGAAACGTAGATGACCTTGGGTAAGGTGATGCCTTTTTAGATACAACACCAAAGACATGATCCATGAAAAAAATAATTGATAAGCAGAACTTCATTAAAATTAAAGACTTCTGCTCTGAGAAAGATGATGTCAAGGAAATGAGAAGACAAACCACAAACTGGGAGAAAATATTTGCCAAGACGTATTTGATAAAGGACTGTTATCCAAAATACACAAATAACTCTTAAATCTCAACAATAAAAACACTAACAGCTCAATTAAAAAATGGGTCAAAGACCTGAACAGACACATCACTGAAGAAGATATACAGATGGCAAATAAGCATATGAAAAGATGCTCCACATCGTGTGTCATCAGGGAAATGCAAATTAAAACAAAAATGATATGCCACTACACACCTATTAAAATGGCCAAAATCTGGAACTCTGAGCACCAAATGCTGATGAGAATGTGGAGCAACAAGAACTCTCATTCATTGCTGTTGGGAATGCAAAATGGTACAGGAACTCTGATTCATTGCTGTTGGGAATGCAAAATGGTACAGCCAGTTTAAAGATAGTTTGTTACTTTCTTACAAAACTAAACAGACTCTTACCATAGGCTCCAGTAGACACCCAAATGAGTTGAAAACTACACCCATATGTAAACCTGCACATGGATGTTTATTGTAGCTTTATTCATAATTGCTAAAATTTGGAAGCAACCAAGATATTCTTCAGTAGGTGTTGGATAAATAAACTGTGGTACATCCAGACAATGGACTATTATTCAGTGTTAAAAAAAGAAATGAGCTATCAAGCCATAAAAAGGCACAGATGAAACTGAAATGCTTATTACTAAGTGAAAGAAGCCAATCTGAAAAGGCTAAACACCATATGATTCCAATTATGTGACATTCTGGAAAACACAAAACTATGGAGACAATAAAAAAGATTAGTGGTTGCCAGAGGTAGGGTGGGTTGAAAGAGATGAACAGATAAAGCCCAGAGGATGTTAATGCACTGCAAATACTCAGTGTGATGCCATATGATAAATACATGTCATTATTCATTTGTCCAAACCCTAAAGAATGAACAACACAAAGAGTGAACCCTAATGCACACTATGGACTTTGGGTGATTATAACGTATCAATGCTGGTTCATCAGTTGTAACAAATGTACTACTCTGGTGGAGATTTTGACAGTGGGGGAGGCTACACATTTGTGGAGGCAAGGAGGTCATGGGAAATCTCTGTACCTTCCTCTCAATTTTGCTGTGAACCTTAAACTGTTCTAAAAAATTGTCTTAGTAAATTTTTAAAACAAATTAAAACACAATGCATCCATTATTTATGGGATGGTTTACTATATCACTTATAAATTACATTAACTTATTGCTTATTTGTTTAAAGATTTGTTTTTGCTTGCAGAAAGGATAATTTAACAGCAAAAGAAGAGAACTCACAGAACTCATAGTGATAGTTATCACAGGATAAAAAAAGCCTTTCAGAGCCAACATATGATTGATTTTCTTTGCAAATAATAAAATAAAAGCACACCTCCCTGTTTGTTTAAAGCCTTGTGGGCTTATTTAAGTATATACATAATAAATAACAAAATCAAAAACTTATATCCCTTTGGCCCATCAAAATATAAATAGTCCTTAATGTTTACCAAATGACTTTATGCCTTAAAAGTAAAAACTTCATGGAAATATTTGTTACTTTCTCTTTTTAAAATGAATCAAATCAAACAAGAACCAAAGCTGTGCAGATTAGACAGTTCTTCCCTGATTTCCAAACCCTTAATTTCAGTTTTAGGAAATGACTTGTTAAACAGAAAATTAATGTCAACAGTTCAGTTTTTATCTCAGTGGTTATAGATTTTTTTCTTTTCTATACCAGATTTTCCTGCTGAGTTAAGTCTAGTAGCAGCTGTTGTTGTACAGCAAATTGATCAAATTCAGTCAATATTTTTTGAATGTCTACCTTATGCAAGGAACCATGGAACTAACTACAGGAAAAATAAGACCTTATCTAGGGGTTTTCCTGGTTGTCCAGTGGTTAAGACTTTGTCTTTCCACTGCAAGGGGTATGGGTTTGATCCCTGGTCAGGGAACTAGGATACCACGGGGCGCAGGCCCCCCCAAAAAAAACCAAAAAAAAAAAAAAAGAAAAGACCTTATCTAGCCTGTAGTCTCATAGGCTAGATGTGATAAATACTCCAATTACTATAATTCAAAAACTGACATAATCATCAGTGTTCTGGATCCACTTAACTCATTTTTATTAATGAAAAACATTTTACACCAATATTTTTGTCAATTATCCTAACAAGTGAATAGGTGCTTATATTTAAGCCAATTTTCTAGTCACTAGAGGATTAATAGATAACTAAAAAGAAAACTGTCCAGGTAAATGTTTCTGCTTAGGATGAAGGAACCTGAATTCTCTATCAAAACTAACCAGCACACTTTGAAAAAGACTTCACAAAAATATAAAAACAAATCACGTTATGACAGCTTTAATTCAGCTAAATAAAATCAGAGGAGAAAATAAAATGCCCCTCTGACACATTTAGCAATGCAAAGCGAAAATTTTAGGTGGTAGTTACTTAGTAATTTAGAAATAATTGAGAGCTCAGAAATTCTAGAAAATAATAATATAGATAATAAATAGATAATCAAGGAAGATCCTTTTAATTTAAAGTATAAAGGTATATAAAAGACATCAATTTTTTCTGTATGTCAATATATAGCTACTATATTTAAAGATGCATTTTTTTTGAAACTCCATTAAAAATTGTCTTTGGGTCTAACTACCAAGTTGTCCAACACAGGAGAAACATAAAATTTTCCTCAGCTCAATGGTTCAAGAAAATAGGAGGATTTAGGGAGTTTATATTGGAAAAGAATAAATGGGGCTATGCATTTTTGAAGGACAATCCCATGGAAGAAAAAATATACTTGCTTTTTTTGCTCCAAAAGGCAGTACTGGCATTAAACTGAAGGACACACAGGCTTTACTTCAACACAAGAAAGGACAGTGGGACACTGGAGTGGTAGAAAATGGACCGATCTGACTCCCAGCAAGTGTGAGTGCTCTATTGCTTGAATTATACAAGCAGATACTAAATAACTATCTGATGGAGGGTCTGTGCGGAGTAAGAGATTGGGCAAGATGACCTAGTAGGCAGACCTTCCAGAACTGGGAGAAGGAAATTCCTGTTGTTTATAAGCTGCCCAGTCAGTGGTATTTTGTCATAGCAGCCTGAATGGACTAAGACAGTGTTGTATCCATCTTTCTGAGCTATGAAGACACCTCTGAACTGAGCTTGAATTCATGCATCTATCACTTGCTGGCCCAGTTCTTCCAGGCCAAACAGTTGGGTTCCTTAGTATATCAATAGGTCTTTTAGAGTTCCAAGGCAGAGATGCAGAAAGCTCATTGGAATGATGGAGCATTACTTCAGAGTAAATTCTCATCTCAGAGCACTGTCACTTCAGGGCTCCTTTACCCAACTCTGGGATGGGTTTCTGGTTTTCCAAAGATTGAGAAAGCCGCTTTTCATTGTTGAGGACAGGTAACAAGAGCTTAATAACCTGCCTGACCACTGTTCACTCAGCAGCCATGCCTTCCAGATACAGGGTTAGAGCTGACTGCTTTGGCAACATTCAGCTCTGGGGGATATAGATGAGGGCATTATCTTTCCAGGTCAGTGCCAGAGTAAAGGAAAGAAAAAGAAGGAGAAAGTGTTTCATATTGAGTATGAAATCTTGATCTGGCATCTTAGGCAGAAACAGTCTACTCTGATGACAACTACTTCTCTTCCTCGTCTGTTTGATTTGGAGGTCCCCAGCATTTGCAAAGGACCAGATGTCAAGTGGAGACGTTTTTCATCTGTGAGATGTGTATCCAAGGTTCAAGACCCTGCAGTTTGGCTACAATCTGGGTAGTGAGCAGGACCTGGTACTGTTTCTTCCAAGGAGATTCAAGGGCAGTCTTTGTTCTTAGAGATTGAAATGTTAGTTTGAAGATTTGTAGCCAGATATTTGAGGCAACTAGAAAAATTCAGGATCCAGTCCAGTTTACAGATACATAACAAAACCTCAAAAACAACAGGATTAGAATATAATACAGGCAAAGGTGCAAATATAATTTTTTCCTCTACACTTGCATCCATTTTCATCAAAGATAATCACAGTAAAACTGGTTTATTTGCATTAAAACTTGGCCTGCTTATTTACATAAGTACAGCAAGAATAGTGATTGACCACATAAACTCTTTTTAAGACTGCTTTACTGGAACCTTTTATAATGAATCTCAGATTGAGCTCTAAAAGCCTTTTGAGGCCAGGAAGCCAAGCCAAAGTCGAAGCAGTTTCTTAAAGCTGTCTGGTCATATCTGGGTCTACGCATCTCTGTCTCAGATATGATATTCCAGCCAAAGCCTTGGTAATACAGACAATGTTTCTAATTGTCCTGTTATAAGGAGAAGAGGTTTTTATTGAACTTATGTAAATAACTAACTATATTGTCTTCCAAATTTTAGAGGGATCAGGTAGGGAGAAAAAGTAAATGTTTCATCTTTGTTCACAAAGGTATATTTTACCAAATTGCTGTAAGTCATAGATAGGTTAAGAGAAAAGGTTTCCTTAAGTCTGGAAACTCAAAACATTAAGGAACTAACAAACATCACCTCCTCATTTCATTCAGTTCTATGTTATAAATTCCTGTACTTTTTTTTTTTAAATGAAAACTCACTGCCAGTGTTTATAAAGAACAGAGTAGTTGTTTTTTTTAATAAATTTATTTATTTATTTTTGGCTGTGTTGGGTCTTCGTTTCTGTGCGAGGGCTTTCTCTAGTTGCGGCAAGCGGGGGCCACTCTTCATCGCGGTGCGCGGGCCTCTCACTGTCGCGGCCTCTCTTTGCGGAGCACAGGCTCCAGACGCGCAGGCTCAGTAGTTGTGGCTTGCGGGCTTAGTTGCTCCGCGGCATGTGGGATCTTCCCAGACCAGGGCTCGAACCCGTGTCCCCTGCATTGGCAGGCGGACTCTCAACCACTGCGCCACCAGGGAAGCCCCCGCCTGTACTTCTTGAATCCAGTTTTTTCATTAGTTCTGGAAATTGTTGCCAGTTCAGTTTTATAATCTTAAAGTTGTCAGAAACCTGTATTTATCAAAAGTCCTTACCAGGACTTGAAGATGAAGCACTTTTGTAGGAAAACTTTTACAAAAGTATCTCAGTGAAACAATAACTGTAAATGACAAGAGACTTAAAATAGCCATGGAAGCAACCCAAGTGTCCATTGACAGATGAACGGATAAAGAAGATGTGGCACATATATACAATGGAATATTGCTCAGCCATAAAAAGAAATGAAACTGAGTTATTTGTAGTGAAGTGGATGGACCTAGAGACTGTCACACAGAGTGAAGTAAGTCAGAAAGAGAAAAACAAATGCTGTATGCTAACACATATATATGGAATCTAAAAAAAAAAAAATGGTTTTTAGGGGCAGGACAGGAATAAAGATGCAGATGTAGAGAATGGACTTGAGGCTACGGGGAGGGGGAAGGGTAAGCTGGGGAGAAGTGAGAGAGTGACACTGACATATATACACTACCAAATGTAAAATAGATAGCTATTGGGAAGCAGCTCCACAGCACAGGGAGATCAGCTCTGTGCTTTGTGACCACCTAGAGGTGTGGGATAGGGAGGGTGGGAGGGAGACGCAAGAGGGAGGGGATATGGGGATATATGTATGCATATAACTGATTCACTTTGTTATACAACAGAAACTAACACAACATTGTAAAGCAATTATACTCCAATAAAGATGTTAAAAAATAAATAGCCATGGTTAAGGATCTGATGAGAGTTCATGATAATGCAATTGACAAGGAAATTTGCTAATTTCTATGACTTACATTTTAAGGTAATAAATAGAATTATGACTGATAATATTATACCAGAACATATATTTCTGGGAAGTTCATAGAATTTTTTTTCATATAATATAAACCTCTATAGACACAACATAAAGAAGGATTAGTATTACTTCTTATTTGACAATGCTTCCCATGTCAGTTAATATATCAAATAAGTCTAATTAGTTTAATATCTCCCTTTTTAGAAGGAGAGAGAACAAATCTTTTGATATGTCCTCGGAGCCCTCTGGAAAATTTTAAAGTTAGTTCAAGGTCAAAAAAATTCACTTAGAATTTGATTTTGGGAAATTTGTCAGGCATATCAAAAGGTTATAAAACACTTGGTCAAATAGGATCAGAGGTCACTATGAAACAATAGTTATCTGCTTAACCATGGTGACAATTAGAGACTTTGCAGATAAATACAGAAAGTTTAATAATTTTATGTTAGACTTAGCTCTTAATAGAGGAGACTCAGTTTTCATAAGTAATCAAAGACCTGATAAAAACAACATGGAACATAGGTGATTATTTTGACTAGACACATGATCTCTGTTTTGTCTAGGAAGATTATTTAAAAGGGTAAAGAAAAGCTTTTCATAGTCTATTATGAAGAGCAGACCAATAGTTCAAAAAGACTTTGTCCTTTAAAAAGAGGGAAAACCAAATTCTAATTTTGTACCAGCTTACTTTTGATATTTAAACTTATTTTTTAACTCAAATAAATTTATTTAATCTTAGTTAGCTTGAACACACATAAAATTCTTTTCCCAAGACTTCTTTTTTGTAGACCTTTTACAACCTTTTTTTGGCATATGGGGATATTTTCCTTATTATTTCTAGTGGCTTTAATTACATACATTAGAATTTTAACTCTTTAAAATCTTATATTTTGGGACTTCCCTGGTGGCTCAGTGGTTAAGAATCTGCCTGCCAATGCAGGAGACACGGGTTTGAGCCCTGGTCCAGGAAGATCCCACATCTGCGGAGCAACTAAGCCCATGCTCCACAACTACTGAGCCTGCGCTCTAGAGCCCATGAGCCACAACTACTGAGCCTGTGTGCCACAGCTACTGAAGCCTGCATGCCTAGAGCCCATGCTCTGCAACAAGAGAAGCCACTGCAATGAGAAGCCCACGTATCACGATGAAGAGTAGCCCCCACTCACCACAGCTAGAGAAAGCCTGCGTGCAGCAATGAAGACCCAATGCAGCCAAAAATAAATATAAAAAAATAATAAAACGAATTCATAAAATCTTATGCTTTAATGAAAATAAAGGATTAAACAATCATAAACCATTTTTGATATTAGCATTCTGTGGCTTGGTAAATCTATAAATACCTTTTATAACTTCTAGAAACATGTGCTTTCTCATAAAAAAATTTCTCGACATGGCATAAAAGATGTTTACTAATAGATGCAAGTATTTTTAGTTCTGTAAAAGAAAACCAAAAGTGGATAAACTTGTGTTTAGTAATTAGTGTTTCAGTGTTTTATCTTATTTGGAAATTATTTCGCTATTCAATGAATTTAACTTAACTCATCATTTAACTGAACTTAGTAAAAGTTTGAAGTTCCAGGTTACCAAAAGATTTGGGGAAACTGTTTTAAAAGGTCACCTAAGAACTTTTTGTCCTACTTACATCTATTCCATTTACTTATGTTTAACAACTCTATTTAGATTACCCACAAAAACTTTGTAAGACATTAAACAAAGTCAGCCATCATCCCAAGCTAATTTTTCTTGCTGACAAATTTAGTAAGAAATAACATGAACTCATTTGATTAATAAACCCAGGCGAAATAAGAGTTATTTGTCTGCATTATGTTCATTGTTGAAAACTCGAAAGACCTGTCTATTTTAATTAAATCAACACACTTAAACTAACTTTAATACTGAATATTTTCCCAGATCACATGAACCTGAAAAGCATTTGGGTTAATTCTCTATTATATTTCTGGGAATTTTATAAATACTTAATTCTTGTAAGTGCTTGATTTTCTTTAAGCCAATTAAATAGAGCTCTTTTACAAATTAATATAAGTAATACCACCCAGAGGTAAAAAAAATTTACCACACATCTAACGCATAAATAGACACACATACACACACAGACACGGAGAATTTATAGTTTCATTTTAAAATGTCTGGGCTTCCCTGGTGGCGCAATGGGGGCTTCCCTGGTGGCGCAGTGGTTGAGAATCTGCCTGCCAATGCAGGGGACACGGGTTCGAGCCCTGGTCTGGGAAGATCCCACATGCCGCAGAGCAACTACGCCTGTGAGGCGCAACTACTGAGCCTGCGCGTCTGGAGCCTGTGCTCCGCAACGAGAGGCCCCGATAGTGAGAGGCCCGGGCACCGCGATGAAGAGTGGCCCCCGCTTGCCACAACTAGAGAAAGCCCTCGCACAGAAACGAAGACCCAATACAGCCAAAAATAAATAATAAATAAATAATGAATAAAATGTCTAATATCAATCAGGTCCAATGATACAAAACTCACTATTATAAAAGGACAGTTGGAATAAGTTAAGTTTATCTGCTCAGATGGCTAAAGCTTTTTTTCTCTTTTTTTACAAATATTTGTGAAGATACATGATTTTTTATTTGGTTACATTTCAAATGACCTTTTCCCCTTTTATTCCCCTTTTGATAAAAATTATCTCCCTAAACTTGTAGAATATTCACATCTCAAAGGCACAAGGAAGGAATGCAAGTAACAGGCCTTTTAAGATAAATAGGGGAGGTTAGGAGATTGGTAGGATTAGGTGAACTTTGAATCGCTTCTAGAGCTGCATTTCTGGCTCTGCAAATATTTGTAAGGTAGAGCCATTTGCTTTTAATTCCTCAAAGAACTGAGTTGTAGCCTGGATGGTGAAGGACTGACACATCCATCCACCTATGTTGGAATGTTTTCCTTTCCCTGTGGGTACCTTTGGCGTAAAGGAGAAGGCCTAAAAGAAACTTTCTATCAGGCTCTGAATGTTAGCTTCTAATTTGGCGAAATTTCTGATTATAGAGTTATTAAATCCTTTCAAATATCTTGTCAGGTTTCAGCCTAGACAAATAGTAAATATTTCTGACAGTATTAAATAACCCCATGGACTAAGAGGCATCCTCAAAGAGATGCAAAGGTTACTACCTTCCCAGAATCCAGAGTCACTCCCAAAGACAGACAAAAGAAGGAACATACATGTTGCAGGCAGGCAGAAACTCAAGCCAAACTCTTAGGATACAAGATGAGACAAATTAGAAGGCAATAGCTATCCCTAGGAGAGGAAGTATCAAAAACCAGTGGGTCAGATTTGAAAAGGAAGGGACACTGTGAAATTTTATTTTCCTCTCTCAATTGTTTGCTACAGAGAAATTTGGGAGAGCTGATTCTGGTCAGAATTTTCACCTTATGCTAACTTCTACCCAATGCTTCAGGATCCCATCTGCAGGTTCTGAGTGGGGTTTAAAGTGGAGAGCGTAGCTCTGATATTACTAGAATTTGGCAAGGTGCTTTGTTAATTTTAATTTTAGTTTCCCCTTGGTTGTTTAAGGGAATAATGTAACAGTTTGTCGTCAACAAGCAATTGTTGAATTAAATCAATTTGCACCAAAGTATTAATTTGGAAATTAAAAAAATTAAATTCAGAGCATAGACGTATTCACAGTATTTTCTAGCTAAAGAAAGTTTTTTTTTTTTTTGGCCCGCATGGGATCTCAGTTCTCTGACCAGAGATCGAACTGTTGCCCCCTGCAGTGGAAGCAGAGTCCTAACCACTGGACCACCAGGGCATTCCCAAGAAATTTTATAATAGCTCCATGAAATTCTCTTTTAAATCTTGTTTATTTTTTCCAAATTAAAAAGCAAACCATTATATTTCCATTGAGTTTTCAGAAGGAAAAAATATTTTGTGCAGCTGTACTTGGAAAGACACTCCTAGCAATCCCACATCTTATAGACTCATTGTAGCCAAGTGCCAGCATGGCAGACTGACTGCCAAACATAGCTATTGAGATTTAACACTGATTTTGGACCCAAGGAAGCTTTTCAGTACAATCATATTGAATGGAAACAAACAAGATGATTTATAGTTGATTTTGACAATAGTGAGAGACTCTGGAGTCTCAGATCCTGGACTACAGGCTCACTTAGTTGATGGTTTTCAAATGTTGTTGCATAAGTCATATGGAATGTTGTTTGGGGAACTCAGATTTTGCTTAACAGGATATTCGTAAGATTTAAACAAAATTATGGCTTGGAATTAATGTGTGAGTATCAGTTCCGCTCACTGTTGAAGTTTCAGAAATGGAGTCTGGCTCCATTAGGTGGTCAGGATCTTAAAATTGATTCTTATGAAAAGGAACAAAGATCCCTTCATGACCTAGCAGGGAGTACTGATCTGTTTCTCTACTACCTATTGCTCAAGTGCTTAGAGAAAGGGTGATATGAAGGGCTGTAACTCTATTTTGCTTTGCCCCTCTTGATACCAGAAAGAAAAAGAAATAAATAAACAAGGAAAGAACTGTGCTATGTACAAATTTAAAACATGAGTAGAAATCAAAATGGCAAATTTAATCATCCTGGAAAGAAGTCTCAATTTGAGAAAGAAAGTGTTAGGTTGGAAACCCAAACAAACTTTTTGGCCAACCCAATATATATCCCAACAGCTTTTAAATATTTATTGTAGTGAAAAATCAGAATCTAATTATACATAGTCTTTCCAACAATTATAAGAAAAAAAAATAGGTGGTAGTTAGATAACAATAAAAAAAGATGTTATATGGGAATTCCCTGGTGGTCCAGTGGTTAGGACTATGCGCTTCCACTGCAGGGGGCAAGGGTTCCATCTGTTGGTTGGGGAACTAAGATCCTGCAAGCCGTGCGGTGTAGTCAGAAAAAAAAAAAAGATGTTACATTTATTATTTTTGATACCTGGCTTTGGGGAAATTTTTCACATTCAAATTATGGAAATAAACATAAGAATTAGAAGTGGGCAGACCCCGTTGTACAAGCCAGCATCCAGCTGGCTGCATCTGCATTCAGTGTAGCCCCGGACGGTAAGGGCAGACAAGGGCTGCACTGTGCTTACCTTCAGAACTGTTTTAGAGACTGGCTAATGTTTTCAAATTGACTTTTAAAATTAAAAAAAACCCTATAAAATCAGAAAGCATTATATGTAACATCCAAAGGGGAGGGTAAGTTTGCTTATTTCTCCTTCTGTTTCTTTCATCTTCTTTATTTCATTTGTTCCACTTCCCTTTTCTTTCACCATTTGAATGAAGTCCCATGTGACCAACTGAACCTTGTTTATTTTAAAACATTCAATGAACTTATAAAAAATACAGAGTGTGATGGGGCTTTCTTCTGAGAATCAATGTGTGTCATCATTGGCCAAGGTTATGTCTGCTTCATGGCAAAAATAAAATGCAAGATCATCATTCCAGAAGAGACAGAGAATTGGAGAGGACCTAAATACTTTGTGTGTAAAATAGCTCCACATCACAGAGAGAAAATCTTTAACAGAAATAAAGTATTAGGATTTAGGAGGCGGTTTGCATAGATACTGGGATCGCAAAAAGTTTGAGTTGTAAGAAATATTCATAAATTCTGTAGAGGAGCATATTACTCTGGATAGGAGACAGTTAAGCCATTTAGATAACTTAGCAAGCCATTCTCCTTCCTCCAAAGTCATGAATTGTTATTACCTCTTTCTAAACTTGTCTGATTTTAGATTTGAACAGATATAACTGATTCTGACTGATTGTCTAATTTTAGTCTCTGACATTATGTGTGATTTCTGAGAATGATTTAGTAATTAACATAATATTTAGCCTTTAATGTTCAAAACCAATAGTGATAAGAATCATGCTAATAGATGTGTAAATCAAGTTTATTTCTTTAAAATGCTCATCTAATGTTATTTAGTTTTCTGGAAGAATTTTAGAAAAAAATATTATAGCCCATTTGTAAAAGAAAAAAATTAAAAATTTTGTATGATAAAAGGAAAATGGCGTTATGTTGAATTTAGTAAAATAAATGATAAGTTAGGATAATTAGTTTTGTTATATCATGATATTTATTATTATAGTGTATTATATTTTATTAATATACAATAGATAAAATGAGAATATGGTCATTTACATAATAATTATACAAATTTCAATTATCCTGTTTTAGTAAATCTCAAAAAATCAGAAATTTGTACCAGTTGTTTTATCATTATAATACTTCAAAACTAAGGTACTGTATTAGCAACATAGTAGACACTTTTCTGGAAGAAAATGGTCTGTGATAATGGAAGTGGTAAGAGAATCCTTAAATGAATATAATGTATGTTTAATGAATGAACTTCTTATTATCACAGACTTTCCTCTTTATCCCTTTTGTTTTTGGAAACCAGAGCTCCTCTTCATTATCACTAGTATCAGTTAACACAGAGAGTTCAGACACATAAAGAGTTCAGATTCAATTCTATAGCCTGTTAAATTCTCAAAGCAAAATGGTCAGAAAAATGTTGGGGAGGGGGAGATAATGGTGATTCAGAGCCAGAATTGACATTTATTGAACACCTAAGGCTCAAAAATCACGTCTGTAAAGTGTTAAAATCAATGATCAATTCAGTTAAAATTCCCAGTGAATGAATTCAGCCAAACTGATCAGTTTGATGGCCTTATATGTAATATTGAAATTCATATGTACATTGAGGCATGGATTTGGATATTACTTCCAAAAGTACATTGACAGCGTCCCTTGCTCCGTGGCATTCTGAAGCTATCATTGTTCAGAAGCACCAGGTGTGTACCAAACTTCACATTAGGTGTTTAGAAACATTATCTGTAATACAAACAACTCTTCCAAGTGGATGCATTTAAGATTCATTTTGCAAGTGAGAAATGAAGTTCAAGGAGACTAAGTAAACTGCTTAAGGGCAAAAGACTAGTAAGTGGCACAGGTAGAATTTGAACCTTGCTCAATCTGACTTGAAAGCCCCAATTCTTGCTTCTATATGATGCTGCTTCCTGGTTTTAAAGCAAATTGTTGCTTCTATTTTGGAATTAGGCACATTTTTCAAATTTATTGCGCTGTCTAATCCATTTTAGGATAAAGGGCTGTTGGGGGGGCATCAGGCATGGTATTTATAAGAAATCAAAAAAAAAAAACTGTGTTAGGCAACAAAAGTTCAAATAAAGAAAGCAGATAAATTTTTGCCTATATTATTGGGATGAAAAAATTACCCTATTTTTATAGGTTATGAACTTTGTAAATTAGATATTACACTAGAAATTTGGAACCAATGTAGTAATGAATAACTTCAGAGTGAGAATTTGATTATTTAAATATCCTTTTTCCAGCTGTGCTTTAAGATAAAATTATATAGTTTTTATTTGAAGTGAAAACACAACACAAGTATTATGAATTTTATAGGTATCTTGATTCTGGTTATTACTGTGCTTCACATAAGGGGAGGAAAGCCTTGTTTCTAATTCTTAATGGGTTTACTTAAAGTTCAGATTCCATTTAGGTTTCTTCTCATAAACATTAACTTGTCAAAAAATATTTAGTTGCTATGGTGGAATGTTTGTGTCTCCCCAAAATTCATGTGTTGAATCCTAAACCCCAGGGTGATGGTATTAGGAAGTGGGGAGGCCTTTAGGAAGTGATTAAATCATGAGGATGGAGCTCTTATTTTCAGACTGAATTGCTGTGATTTGATAGTTGATCCAATAAGATGATGTTTCCATCTCACCAGCTGAGCGCATGAAAACAAGTACAGCGTGATGTTTAAATCCTTAAATTTCAGCATCTAACAGTATCCCGGTTTTGCTGAGCATCCTTGGGCAAGATGTTTAATTCCCCAGTGACTGGCACATAAAAGTACTGGACATGTTGCAGCTCCTATGCAAATCAGGAAGGGGCACCACAAGAAGTGGAAGAATGTTACAATGTACATGCTGCTGTATTTTTGTTCAAATTAATAATCTCCCTCAGGGATTTCCCTGACAGTCCAGTGGATAAGACTTTGCCTTCCAATGCAGGGGGTGTGGGTTCAATCCCTGGTTGGGGAGCTAAGATCCCACATGTCTCGGGGCCAAAGAACCAAAACATAAAACAGAAACAATACTGTAACAAATTCAATAAAAGACTTTAAAAATGGTCCATATCAAAAACATTTTTTAAAAAACATAGAATATCAGTCATTATGTGAAAATAATTTTGAAAATATTCTAGTATTCATTCTTGCTTAAATACCCTTTCTAATAATGTAATAGCAAGAGCACTATTGGACTTTATTTTGTTGTTATAATATAAGAAGATTAATTTAAATGTCTCTTCCTATTTTTTTCATTTTTATTTTCATTTCCCTACTGGAATTAAGATGAGGTATCTTATGTGAGAAATAGGAACAAATAGTGAAAAATTATATTTCACTTTTTTATCCATATCTGGAAGCTTCTTATTTATTCACTTGCTTGACATGCTGGACCTCCCAGGTACCCTTTATAGTAAAATTAAAATCGCAATTACTTTCAATTACGTGTTATGGTAATTACCCTTATAATTGTATCGCAGTTCCTAAATGGCCTGCATAAGCCAAATCAAACATATAATTATATTTATTTTATCTCTATGTATGTCTTCTGTTAACTATCTTCATAATCACTGAACAGTTATTAGCCTCACTAATATAAAATAAATATTTTAGAATCAAACCAGACTGGATATATTACTGCTATAAAACAAAGAATACTAAATGTCATTAAATTTTGAATTTTTTAATAACATTTCAGAATAAGAATCAAAATTCACAGAATATGTATTTATTTTCAATTATAAACGTTAGTGCTCAAAACAGAGTATGAAATACCTAAAAAGAAAAGCAAATAACTTTGTATCAGTGCCATCATGCATTATGTTTCAATAAATCTGTGTTTTCAGGAAAGAGCATTTAAGTTTTAAAATTAATAATTTTTCAGAATTTTAAATATAATAATCTATTTTCTCGCTTAAAACCAGAAATTCTATAACATCTAAATCATGCCATATAAAAGCCAGAAAAATAAATGGAATCTTGGAAAGAATACCTTATGACTTGAAATATGGTAATTATACAACAATAAGTTAGATTAAGAACTAGTTAAGACCCCTTGGAAAAGTCTTATTTACAAGCTAACTCTGGTTACCAATGCAAACTATTTTTAGTTTCCCTAAGCAGAAGGCAGAGAGAAAGAAGTTTCACTATAAACAAATTCTATGATCATTTTAAGAGATCAATTGAGGTGCACATCAGAAAAAATAAATTCTAGACTAAGGTAGTTAAACTTTAACAAAGTAGTGTTTATATTCCCTGGTAAGTCACTAAATGTATTTCTTCCAGACTGTTAAGCCAAAAGATGAATCGTCCTAACATCTTTACGCCTTATTGGTTTTCCCAATTGTGCAGACATTTGTATTCAGTGTTGTCCTTCTTAAGAATTTTCGGAGTATTGTTAAAAGAATAAAAGAAGGTCTTTATCTTGTCTATTATAATCTCTTCAAGGACTCCACATACTTGACATTTTCTAAACCAATCTTGTTTTCCAGAGCATCAAATTGCTTATCAGCAAATTTCAGCATATGCCGTCCAAATCCTAATAAACAAGGCACTTTAACGTTGAGTCATTCAAAAACCATTTATTATCCAATTTGTATTTATTACACAAGGTTGTGTTAAAAACAAACTTAAACGAACCAAGCTCCTGCCCTAGAACAAACTTAAAACCTAGGAAGTATATCAAGCTTATGCGTAGTGCTAATGTAAGATTTATTCAATTAGGAACTGTTCGTCCGTCGCCTGTTACGGGTACATAAATAAAGCATGGAGCAGAGGAGACCAAATTATGTTGGTATGCTTACACGTCTTACATTCTACTGTGTTCTATTGGAATATAGAGAGTGTTACTCTTATGGAGAAGTAGGGTCATAAAATCCCCACTTCGGGAGCCTTTCTCTTTGATGTGGAAGCAAGCTGGCTCACCTTGCTGAGGCTGCAACCTCAGAACACAGTGGTTTCAGATTTCTAAGGGAATCGTCTCAGATTTTCCCTGTTCTCCACCTCCCGTCCCTCCTAATTAGATGGAGCTTGGTGGGATTTTCTGGGACTCCTTTATTTACTCCTCAGAACAATGTACAACTTTCTCAAGGAGGATTGCTGTGAGGCTGCCCATGGTTCATTCCCTCATGCTAGTTCCATATCAAGTAACAATTTCTCAGAGTTCGTGGTAATGCATATCACTGGCAACATTCTCTCAATTGCCATCTGTGGACAGATAGAACCCTGCTAAAATCTTACCTGTCTCTGGTACAAAGTAATATTACTCGTAATTTGGGAATATCAGCATGCCTCGTAATTCTGCTAGTCATCACAGCGTACTTTCAATTACTTCAAATGTTATGAAATGGAAATCGCAAAGAAAGGAACATAAACCATCTGACTAAGGCAGCACGACATATTGTCACTTCCAGGGCTGTAGCATGGAAAAATCTGATACTGTTGAGTTTGCCTTCAACTGCCTCAGAGAGGGAGAGGGATTGACTATATACATAAGAACTCAGCAATCTAACAGATGTTTCCAGGGCATATACGAAAGAGGGGGTGGTCTTCCATCAGGTACACAAGTGAGGCAGCTTTCAGTTTCAGTACCATGAGTAAAGGGTCTCTGATTAAAGGAAGGAATGGCTAAGGAAGGAACAAAAGTTTTGGCCATTTTTCAAAGGGGTGCTTTGGCTCCCCAACGCAATCCCATTTTTCACCCTGTTAGAAATCAGGGCTTTAAGAAGACTTCTCACAGCTGCTGCTACGCTAGATGCCTGCTGACCAGGCGGATTCGCTCAGCGATGCTCTGATTTAGGCTACGTATGCAGCATCCTGAGCTCAAGTGCAGTCTGACTCTGAGATTTCTAACTTCAGTAAGATGGAATCGTACATACCTGGGAATAAAATTTAGTGTTCAGCTAAAGTCAACACCCAGCTAGTTGGAGAAAGAAAAATACCAACATCCTCTGGTAGAATCTTCTCGATTTTTGGCATTCCAGGCATGGTATAATATGACTACACAGTGAGGATGGCTGGGGAACTCCATCCCTTCCAGAGCTATAAAGAGGAGGCAATATGGAGGACTGTCCCCCAGCCTGCAGTATGGGCATCACCTGGGAACTTGGTAGAAAGACAATTCCTGGGCCACCCTCCAGACCTGACTCAGGAGCTCTGTGGGTGGAGCCCAGCAATCTGTGTTTTAAGAAGTCGTCTAGGTGATTCCAGTGCACCCTAAAAGTTGAGAACATTGCTCTACACTGTCAAATAAGGACCTTAACTGCCTATTTCTATGTAGATAGATTTTAAAAAGGGTCCTCTCTAGGGATGATGGCAGGCTGAGAGCATACCCACACTTCACCAGATCATTTTATAGTTATGAAATCCAGTTTAAAATGTGCATGGATGGTCGTATTGAAGGAAGCTTGAAGATTCCAATGCCCAGAGCTGCCTCTAGCTCAGCATTCCGCGTTTGGCTGCTTTCTCTCGGAGTTTTCTTAGCTCCGGAGCTGTCTGGCAATTTGAATGTAATCCTTTTTCATGACTGCCTTGGATTTCAGGAAGGTTGGCATGTCCCCAGGGTCATCCTTTGTGCGAGTAATAATCTGGCCAAGGTGTGTGTCAGTGGCCCACATATTGGTCACATCTGCCTGGAAAATCTAGTTTAGTAGTCCCAAGGCATGGTAAGAATCAGTCCTGCTCCGTGCGGGATCTTCTCTACCTAATTCTGTGTTGACATTTTTACGTTTGAGTTGAGGTAAAGCAGAAGAGACTGAAAACAAAGCACATCTATTCTCCATGTGTGCTTTCCTTAGATTTGGTTTTAGAATTCTTAAACTTCTGCCAGGAGAGTAATTAGCAGCCCAGATAAGAGGCCACCTATGGCAGCTACACGTCTGCAATCAGGTATGCATGAGAGAACTACAAATTTGATTAGAGAGTTACCGATATTTTGTAGGCCCATATCTCACTTTCAGGAGGTAGGAAATTAAAAGGAAAATCTAAGAGGAAAGAGCATGGTTTTTATCTCTATGTCACCATCCATCATTATATTTTAGAGCTTTATGTTCAACGATTTCTTGTGAACAAGGGAGAGAATTTAAAAAGCAGAATGTAAAGAAAGCCCTCTGGTGAAAGAGAATGTTATTCTATTCCATTCCACTGTCAGGAAAAGGTGCTTCATCTTGAGGCATTGTTACCTCACATGGCATAGCAAGAGAAAAGGAACAGCAGAGTGCCTACAGATGAATGCTGGAAGGAAGATTTTTTAAGTGAATATCCTAAAATAAGGAGGGAAGTCTAGGTACTGTTGGAAATTTTCTCTTGGCGGGGGATTCACTGGGGCCGAAGTATTTGTCAGAGGTTCCGGGAGGAGAAGTAGAGCTGCGTTTGGGGCACAGACAGCGCGGCTGAGGGGCTGAGAGATGGTATCAAAGGGCCAGACCACCCACCAAAGGGTCAACTGGAATGGCCAGGGGTAAAGGAGACCCCCGAGGTGGAGTCAGTGGGCTTGGAAAGCAGAGTGGGAGGAAGAACATCCAGGTAATTCCCTGAAGAACTGGGACTTGGGTGGGACTTGGGTGGAGGGCGGCAAAGTTCCACAAGACAGCAGTGCCATTTTTCTAGAGTAGAGAAGGAACTCTTACAAGTGTTTAGTGACTTCAGATAGATGCCATTTAAATTAGGTAGTTATTCTGGTGAGGGGGCACAAGTGCAAATTACTCTGCTAAGCCCTGATGGTGTGGTGGCTATCAGACTTGGTCTCTGACTTCAGGAAGCTTGCCGAATAATTAGAGAGATCATGAAAATACACGCAGGTCTCGCGCCAGATTGCAGGCTCATTGCTCAGTGGAGGGCTTTGCCTCTGAAGATCCCCGATAAATGTTTGATGCTGATGACAATATGGCTTTTTTAAGACTTTAAAATGGAGTAAGTGGGCTTCCCTGGTGGTACAGTGGTTAAGAATCCGCCTGCCAATGCAGGGGACACAGGTTTGAGCCCTGGTCTGGGAAGATCCCACATGCCGTGGGGCAACTAACCCCGTGCACCACAACTACTGAGCCTGCGTGCGCTCTAGAGCCCGCGAGCCACAACTACTGAGCCTGTGTGCCACAATTACTGAGCCCACGCACCACAACTACTGAAGCCCATGCGCCTAGAGCCCGTGCTCCACTACAAGAGAAGCCACCACAATTAGAAGCCAGCCCACCACAACGAAGAGTACCCCCGCTCGCCACAACTAGAAAAAACCCGCACACAGCAACGAAGACCCAATGTGGCCAAAAATAAATAATAAAATAAATAAATTTATTTTAAAAAAATGAGTAAGTGAGAATAAGTGCTAGAATTTCCATCACAAAATAATTCTGGAGAAACGTACTAGAATCCTAAAATGGAAAATTAACATTTCGAAAGAGAGTTAGAAATAACTCTCTGACTGATGTTATGAAAGAGGATTTGTGAATTAAAAGACTTTGGAGGGGAAGGATAAGTTAATTTTCTAACCCTTTGAAGAAAACGGTTCAAAATTTCTTAAAACCTAAACTGTTTATTGTGGTTCCCCTGGTCTAATCAGCACTTATCACGATATACTATTTATTTTCCAGTGAAACAGAATTACCCGTCCTTCAGAATAGCTCAATTAAGTAGTAGTATATCATATTCTGAAGTTCTCTGTAGAGATTTTAGAGCCCAGAGAGGCCAAGCCTAGTGCACAGCTCATTCTCTTCAGAGTCTCCCCACAGATATCCAAATGCCTCTCTGCACCTCCCCACCAGCACGCCTAAAATGCACTTGAAACATACCGTGTCCCCAGCTAAAGTCCACTTATCCCCACCAAATTTGCTTTTCCCTCAGTTTTCCTTACCTCAGCAAATGGCAGCATGATCATTTCAGTTGCCCAGGACAGAAAAATGGTGACATTGTTTATTTCTCTTTTTCTCTCACAACCTCCAAGTCTCACATATCAGATAGACTGCGGGCTCCGGCTGCAGAATTTACCCAGAATCAGTCCGCTTCCTATCACCTCCACCACTGCCACCCTTGGGCAAGCCATGCTCACCGCTCAACAAAGTTGGTGGGATAACCTCCTAAGGAATCTCCCTGCAGCCACACTTGCTGCCCACAGTCAATTCTCAACACAGCAGGCAGAGTGATCCTTCTTAAAGCAAAGTCTGATCATGTCCCTCCTCTGCTTCAAACCCCGCCCCCCCCCACTGGCTTCCCATTTTCATGGGGAAGAAGACTACATATTTTAGCATCGAATTTCTAGATGACGTTGTAGGGGAGCAAAATTTCCCACCCCAAAAGATGTCTCTTTGGCGTGAGGATTAAGCTAGGCAGGTTATTTTTAAGAAACAGAAGTCTCCTGTCAGCTTAATTCTTAGACCAGCCAAAAGAACCTGGAAGGGTGGAGGGAAATTTCTTCCTCCCCAGCACTGTAGAATGTCCTACCTGGTCTAGCCTCAGCTTCCTCTCAGACAGCATATCCTGCTATGTACCCCTCCTTCACTCCATGCCAGTCATTGGCTTCAAGTTGCTGTTCCCTCTCCTTGTAATGCTCTTTCTCAGGCATCTATTTGCTTAGACTCTCATTGCTTCAAGTTTTGGCTCAAATATTGCCCACTGATGAAGCTTTCCCTGGACACTATGTAAAATTGCATACTACCCCTTCTCCGGAGTCTTCCTTTATAGGCTCTTCCTTCCTGGCTCTACTTTCCATCCTTGATTTTTAACCAGCTTTCTTATTAACACCCGATTCTATGTATTTTAGTTGTTCGTTTGTTCGTCATCTTCGGTCAGTAGGATGAAAGCTCCATTGAGGATGGGAATTTGGTTCATCGTGTCCACAGCCCCCAGCTGCAGCCCCCCAAACTGGAACAGTGCTTGGGGCATTGTAGGCACTTGCCTAGACCTGCTCACTCCATGCTTTTGATCTTCCATTTCTGGTTTATTGCGAGAGCTTCCCAAATGGCCTTACAAAATGCCTCAATGAATATTATTTTCTTAGTGCAGCTTTTATTGTATTAGGCAATAATTTAAAACTTTCAAAGTTTCCTGCTACATTAAGTCTATTTCTTGTTTAGTTTGCAAGCTCCCATCTGAATACATCTTATAATCTAGATGTGTTTGTGGCTTTCAATACACTACTTTCACTGAAGCTCTTAGTCAGTTTTTTGTTATACTTGGTGTTCCTTTTCTCTCTCTCTCTCTCTCTCTTTCTTCTTTTCTTTTTTTACCTTTTTCCCCCAGGGAGGCTTCTTTTTCCAAGGTAAATGTAGTCTATTATTTCACTGCTCTTTCCTTGGAACATCCTTCCTCTTTTTCTTCATCTAATCAAACTTTAGCCTTTTCAAAGCTCAGTGCAAGTACCACCTACTCCATTAACGTTTCTTGAATTAATCCAGATTTTATTCATCATTTCCTCTGAACTAGATAAGTTAGAAATGTTAACTTGGCATTTAATTTCATGCATGCCATAAAGTATTCAATTTGTTTCAAATAAAACATTTGATGAGTGTCTACTCTTTAGTTAGATACTATTTTCTTCCAAAAAGTATTCAGGGAAGGTTAAAATATGTCATATATAGTGTGATAACATAAAAACAGAAAGATGGCTGCTCGTGAATCTGAATGTCTTCCAGGCCAATGTGGAAAGTTAAGAATGCACTTATTTGAGTCTTCTCTCATCACATCATGTGGTTCAACTGAATTGACAATACCAGAGGTTTTTAAAAAAGAAAAATGTTTTCTTATTGAAAGTCTTGGATTTTTTTAAAAAAAAGTATAGGAAAGAAGTAGCGCTCATAACTTTCTCTATCCTCCCACTGCTTACACTATTCAAAACTCCCTTCTCAAAATGCGTACGGCTGGTGGGGATGTGTTTTACCGACCATTTTGGACTAGGGCTGGGCTGCTACTTAGCTCTGGTTTTGGTTTCCTTGCGTCTTCTTACAGAGCGAGACATTGGAACCAGCTGGATCTCAAAACATTACCAAGCAAGCAAAATTTGAACCACTGTTATGGCCACAAAACTCCTGAATGAGCTTCGACCTCTTTTCTCTTTACTGGTCCATCTTCCTTAAGGCTATTTTGTAAGATGTAGGGACTTTACAGCAGCATTTACTTAACAAATGTCTATTGAACACATACATGTGCCTGGTACTATGATAGGCTGTGATAGGCACTACAATAGTCTCTGAGGATACTATCTTTCATTGGCTTATTCACTATTGAGACTGAGTCAATGGAAGGTGACGGTTGACTCACAAACCTGGAGATATAATTTACTAACATTTATAACAGCATTCCCTCTAGCCAGGTCGCACTGGTCAGTATTAAATGAAATCTGATTCGTTTATTTGAAACCCAAACTCATCTGCCATCTTTGTCACCTCTGCTTGCACCTCACTTCAAATACCCCAACTTTAATTGGCAACTATTTTGGCACATGCTTCTAGCTGTGGCAACCAGCTTTGTGCAGGTGCAACCTTTAGCATCTCATTTATAACCCTAGATATATGTAGGATAATTTTCACCCCTTTTCAAGAGAATGTAATTGTAAATACACTAAAGTATTCTGTAGAAAATTCCTTATACATAGGCTGGGTCTGCTTTTCCTTTCCTTATCTCCAAGGTGAGCTACTCACTAAAAAATACCTTAAGAAATCTCTTTTAGAGCTTACAGTGTACCAAGCTCAACCTAAGCTAGGCTTTAGGGACATAAAAATATGAAAAATAAAATTCTTATCTTTAAGACACTTGGTGTGTGTTGATAGACATGAAAACAAGCAATTAAATATGGTAAAGAGCTATGGTAAAGATTTGCATAGGTGCTAAGACTTCAGGAAGGAAAGCTTCTGAAAAAAGGAGAATCTGTAATTAAAACCTAGGATTAAGCCAAATAGTAAAAGAGGGGAACGTAAATTCTGCCAGAGATAATTACATAATGGCACAGAGGCTTAATAAAATATCTGCACAGAAGTAAAAGCAGTTTGGAGTTTATGGAGTATAAATTCCATGGTGAAATATCCAAGAAGGTGAAGTTGCAGACATGTGTAGGGGTTGTGCAACAGAGAGACTTGAATGACTTGGTAAGGAAACCATAACTCATTTTTCAGGTGATGAGAAACCAGTAAAAATGGCAGCTGTTAAACTCCTTTGAGTCAAGGATTATTTTGAGAATCTGGTTGAAGTCACTGTCTCCCTGTCCAAAAAAGAGCAATCCACCAAAAATTTTTATTCCATTTATTGTGAATTACAGTGAGTGCCCTGAAACCTGCCTGTGGGCATGTCTAAGCATACTCATGTTAAAATCTCTTGCACTAAAATATTTAAAGCATGAGAATAATAAAGCATGAGGATTTATTTTGAACTTTCTGGTAGCCATATGGAAAAAATGGATTTTTGAAGGATAACTTTCTCTGTATGAATATCATCAAGGAAACTAATAATCCAAGCAAGTCAAGATGAGCAGCACAATTATAGTAGTAGTATAAAGAAGAAGTGATAGATTCAGGAACTCTCTTTAGGAAGTATAATTAATGAGGCTGGGATTGATTAGCCATGTGTAATGTGAGGCAGGGTATGATGAAGATGAGTTTGCTTTGGACAAGTTCCCTTTGAGATGCTTATAGTTAATCCAATTAAAATGTTGTCCTGCAAGAATCTGGGTACACCAATCTTGAGCTGAGAACTCAAGATTTGAAAAAACTCACCGTAAATGTAGTTAAAACCATAAGAGTGGATGAGCTGACTCAGGGAGATGGTGCAGAGTGGGAAAAGAGTGTTCATACAAAGTACAGCTGAAAGTAAAATAAAAACAATATCAGAAAGTTTTCACTGTATGTGGCAATTAGAAAGTCAGATAGTCTTAGTATAACCAGTCATCTCAGAATGGTAGCAGCGCAAAGCAAATTAAAATAAGTTGAGGGAATGAAATTAGAACACTCCCTAACACCATACACAAAAATAAACTCAAAATGGATTAAAGATCTAAATGTAAGGCCAGACACTATAAAACTATTAGAGGAAAACATAGGCAGAACACTCTATGACATAAATCACAGCAGGATCCTTTTTGACCCACCTCCTAGAGAAATGGAAATAAAAACAAAAATAAACAAATGGGACCTAATGAAACTTAAAAGCTTTTGCACAGCAAAGGAAACCATAAACAAGATGAAAAGACAACCCTCAGAATGGGAGAAAATACTTGCAAATGAAGCAACTGACAAAGGATTAATCTCCAAAATTTACAAGCAGCTCATGCAGCTCAATACCAAAAAAAAAAACAACCCAATCCAAAAATGGGCAGAAGACCTAAATAGACATTTTTCCAAAGAAGATATACAGATTGCCAACAAACACATGAAAGGATGCTCAACATCACTAATCATTAGAGAAATGCAAATCAAAACCACAGTGAGGTATCACCTCACACTGGTCAGAATGGCCATCATTAAAAAATCTACAAACAATAAATGCTGGAGAGGGTGTGGAGAAAAAGGAACCCTCTTGCACTGTTGGTGGGAATGTAAATTGATACAGCCACTATGGAGAATAGTATGGAGGTTCCTTAAAAAACTAAAAATAGAACTACCATACGACCCAGCAATCCCACTACTGGACATATACCCTGAGAAAACCATAATTCAAAAAGAGTCATGTACCATAATGTTCATTGCAGCTCTATTTACAATAGCCAGGACATGGAAGCAACCTAAGTGTCCATCGACAAATGAATGGATAAAGAAGATGTGACACATATATACTATGGGATATTAAAAGAAAATAAAAAGCCATAAAAAGAAACAAAATTGAGTTATTTGTAGTGAGGTGGATGGACCTAGAGACTGTCATACAGAGTGAAGTAAGTCAGAAAGAGAAAAACAAATACCATATGCTAACACATATGTATGGAATCTAGAAAAAAAAAAAGGTTCTGAAGAACCTAGGGGCAGGACAGGAATAAAAATGCAGACGCAGAGAATGGACTTGAGGACACGGGGAGGGGCAAGGGTAAGCTGGGACGAAGTGAGAGAGTGTCATGGACATATATACACTACCAAATGCAAAATAGATAGCTAGTGGGAAGCAGCCACATAGCACAGGGAGATCAGCTTGGTGCTTTGTGACCACCTAGAGGGGTGGGATAGGGAGGGTGGGAGGGAGATGCAAGAGGGAGGAGATATGGGGATATATGTATATGTATAGCTGATTCACTTTGTTATAAAGCAGAAACTAACACAGCATTGTAAAGCAGTTATACTCCAATAAAGATGTAAAAAATAAATAAATAAAATAAAATAAGTTGATGGGTGAATTAAAACTGTGGAAGTAAAGGCATTGGTGGAGAGTTAGTATCAAACATATAAAGAGCTTGTACAACTCAAAATCAAAAAAACAAACAACCGGATTTAAAAAATGGGCAGAGGACCTGAATAGCCTTTTTTTTTTCAAAGAAGGCATGTAGATGACCAACATGTACGTGAAAAGATGCCCAACGTCACTAATTATCAGGAAAATGCAAATCAAAACCACAATGAGACTTTACCTCACACCTGTCAGAACGGCTATTATCAGAAAGACAAAAAATAACAAGTGTTTGCAAGGATGTGAAGAAAAGGGAATCCTCATGCACTGTTGGTAGGAATTAAGTTGGTGTAGCTACCATGGAAAACAGTATGGAGGTTCCTCAAAAAATTAAAAATAGAACTACCATATGATTCAGTAATTCCACTTCTGAGTATTTATCTGAAAACAAAACAAAAACAAAAACACTAACTCAAAAAGCTATATGCACCCATATGTTCATTGCAGCATTATTTACAATAGCCAAGATATGGAAACAACCCAAGTGTCCAGATGTGGAATCTAAAACACAAAGCAAAGGAACAAATAAAACAGAAACAGACTCATAGATACAGAGATCAAACTGGTGGTTGCTAGAGGGGAGGGAGGTGAGGGGCAGCCGAAATAGGTGAAAGAGATTAAGAGACACCAACTTCCAGTTATAAAATAAGTAAGTCATGGGGATGTAAAGTACAGCATAAGGAATATGGTCAATAATATTGTAATAACTTTGCATGGTGACAGATGGTAACTAAACTTCTTCTGGTGACCATTTCAGAATGTATACATATATCAAATCACTATGATGCACACCTGAAACTAATAGGATATTTTATGTTATACTTCAATTTTTTAAAAAGGCATTGAGGGAGTTTTAGAATGTTTAGGGAGTTTGGCTCAAAGAAGAATGGGCTAGAAAAAGCAACAGGTAGATGTTTTAGATAATTATGGGAGGCATTTGTTTTGTTTGTTTTTTTAAGGCTGCAAGAGAAGTGAACTTGTTTCTATGCTGTGGGAAATGAGCAGTAGAGATAAACAGAATGAGTGGTGGTGAGTAAAAGAAATTAGGTCCAAGAGGCAGATGAGATGATGGGACCCAAATCACCAGCCTGATGAATGGTCTAAGCCTTAGTCAGGGGAGAGGGTCTCTCATCCTCTGTGAACTGGAAAGGTGGTGAATACAGGTCAGGGTGAAGATAATTCTGTTGGTGCTGTGTGAGGGGGAGTAGGAGGTCCTTATTCCTGATTAGATAATTTTTCTGGATGACACAGAAGAGAGGTGATATTTGTGAAAAGACTTTGAAAGGAATGGAAGAAAGAAAAACAACCAAGAAGCCAAAGTTTAAAGTTGGAGACTATTGATTTATACTCATCAGTCCTAGAGTGTCATGATTTTCACCAGTAGTTTTCAGCTGCACATGTGAATGAAAATGATGAGTTAATACAGGGTTAGGGTCTGGTTGGCAGTAATGACTTAAAGGACATGGGTGCATGGGAACTGAGGGGCAGTAAGTCCCAGCTGAGGAGGGCAGGAAGGAAATCAGGAGAGGTATGAAACCGGGAGAAAACCAAGGGAAAATGAAGATCTATGTTTGGTTAAAGAGAAAGTGAGTTTGTGAAAGAGCCTGCAGGAGGCAAGTTTGTTGTCAGAGAACAGGATATTGGATTTAAAGATTTCTGACAGAGCAATTGAGTTATCTGCCCTTGGGTTAGGGAAGGTGAAATAGAAGGGAAGCTCTCCAGATTTGAGATTGAGGGACTTTGAAATTAGCAGGTAGATACACATGAACACAAAGATCATTCACGATAATAGTGACACTTGAGTTGAAGAAGAAAATACTGAACCTGATCAAAGTCTTCACAGGCAGAAAGAGAACAGGTTAATATTTATAATCCTGTGTTAGCTGAGGTTGAGGGCTTAGATAGCCTCCTTTGGAGAGGAGGTACTATAATATTCTTAGAGGAAAAAGGGATGTCATATTCTTAGACGAGAAACGGGCTTCAGTTATGACAAGGAAGAGCAAGAAACATTTTGTTTAGCGGCTGAGAATATAGAAGAGTGTTTTATATGGAAGGGGAGTTTTAGAAAGCAAAGTGAAAATGTTTGAGAGTATGAGTATAACTCTTGTGGTGTAAAAAAAAAAAAAAAAAAAAAAAAGATTTAACTTTTATTAAGACGGTATTTCCCAGACTTGCCCACACAACTCCTGTTTGCATAGTACCTACTAACCTCTTACAAAAGTAGTGCTATGTGGATTACAGCTTGGGAAACATTGGCAGAGTGCTCAAGGATAGCAGGGCTGAGAAGCATTCCACAGTGGAGTTGGTGCCAAGTCACAGTGAATTCAACTCTTAAGGTATCTGGAGGGCACTGTTTGGACAAAGATGAACCAGCTTCAGGGCCACCCAATTTGTTGGTTGTTTTCATGGCCATTTGTCTTTTCAACTCAGCTAAATTGAGAACTCTGTGAAATCAAGGGCAGTAGCAATTTCTTTACATCTACACAACATTTGGGTTATTATTGAGCATATTGATAAATACTAAGTAAGTATTTCTTTTTATTGAAGCTTGCAATGAGCAAAAAAAAAACCATTACAGCTTACTTTTGATTTCTCGTTTCATTCTGCCTTTGTTGGAGATTTATTTTCTGTTTAGGTTTTTAACCTAATGTTAAATACTCAAATGTGTTGGAGCTCATTGTTAATTTTTAATGGTAATTTTTACTTACATGTTTCAATATCTTGTGTACCTACATACTTTCTTTCTTTGATAATTTTGATGAAAAAAGAATATTTCCCAATTATTAGAAGTAAACAAAATAAAAAGAAATAGTTGGGCAGATTTGGGAAGTATGTAGCTAAATCAGTCTCTTAAAAGTGATGCTGTGTTTTTAGAGTAAAAATTTAAAACTTAACTAAAAGTGTAAGATTTTTGACCCAAGAGTTTTATATGACTATCAGCAAGCTACTCTTGAGAATTATTTAATTAGCTTGTATAATACAGTAAATATGGTTTGTGTATAGAAGGTAATATGTAAGTATAAATGTATAATATATACAGAAATGTACAATATTTAATATTGTAGGAATAAAAATATAATGTACAATATTTATAATTATACGAAAGGTAAAGAGAGAGTCATGCATATATGTTATTGGATTCCGCTGTAGCATATAAAAGCAAAGATATAAAATAGTTGAAAATTTTGACTATTGAGCCTGGTACAGTTATGAATTGTATTTGAGTTTGTGTTTTTGAAAATATTAATGGCATATATCATGTTTTTATTAATACTCCCATGAGAGCACTCACCTCATGGGAGTTAAATGCAAGAAAAAAGTAAGGGCACTGGTAGAAATTTCCAGTCTCTGGATTATTTGACATACTGTCCTCCAACATTAGCAGAGCTTATTCTGCTGCTCTTAGGTCAGAGTTCCAACATTTATTGATGAGCTCTACCTCCTTTGATAGAGTGGTTTCACAGTATAATGTAAACCCAGACTAGTCTCTCTCTAAAGGTGAGGATATAGAAGCTCAGAATCTATTGTCCTAAAAGTTCCCGTGTAATCTGCCTCTCCTGAAGAAGACCCAGGGTCTATGAGAACCCGGGGCAGCCACACGTATCGAGAATCTTCACATCCCCTGTCGAGATGAATCTTGACCTGCAGGCCTTTAAGCGCAGGTTTGGTTGATTTGGAGAATTGTATTTGATAAACCTCTGTGCGGCCATGGGAACCCTCTGATGCCCCTGGACCCAGAAGTCAGGCAAGCACACTGTGTTGGATGCTTGCTTTTCTTCCACTCACTTCCCCATTGTAGTTTCCGTGAAAACATTTGTTTATAAACCTTCCTCAGTGAGGCTAAGAAGAAAAGCAGATTCTATCTAGACTAATCTTGCCATGTATACAGGAGAAAAGAAGACTTTTCCTTAAAGGTTAGAAAAGCAAAAACACTGTATTACAAAGGTTTCGGTAAGGCTGTATTTCTGCTTGGAAGAAGCATGTCTGATTTTAGAGTTTAGAAGTTCATAGTCATGTCCTCAGTAGTATGTAGTTCACATTTCACAATTCAACCTTATTAGAGTTTCAATGACCACTGTTAATCATTTAGGCTTCAAGGAGACAACCTGGTGGAAAGGACAGAAGAGACCTCGCAAATACTTCAGTCTCCAGATGAAATAATCCCAGATTCTTTGGGTAAGTTTCAAATCCAACAATATACATTGTAATTTTAGCGGCACTTAAAGATTTTTTTTACAAAAGAAAACTAAACCAAACATCTTCCCCTGTGCCAAATCACCGTAGCTGCCAATCATACATCCACCACTTCTGCAGGCTGTGTGTCAGGAGGTTAAGGGCAAAGGAGAAAATGAAGCAAGAAGCGTGGGTCCTGAGGAGCAGCCTCTTAATGCCTGCGCCTGTTTAAGGTACAAACAGGTCAGCTCTACGTTGGCTACTCCCAAAGTTTGTCACTAATTCCAACTTGGTTTTGGAACTTACATTGCCTACTCACATTCGCACATCATGGATCCCTTCAGTCCTCCGGGCAGAAATGTCAATATCAAACTTGATTTTCCTTCCTCTCTCTCAGCCCTATATTAAATTGGTCTCAAATCATGTCATTGTCACCAAGCCAGTCTCATCTTCATTTTCCCTGAGACTGCCTAGTCTATGCCCTTGTCCTCTTTTCTCTAGCTAGTGTAAGAGCTCTGTAAATAGATTCTCCTTGTACTATCTCACCCGTTTTGGTTCATTATCTTTATAAAAATAAAGCTGCTATTTCTTCCCCATTTTCTATAGGACAGAATTCAAACTCCTTGGCTTAGCATATTAAGTTCATGCCAGGGCACTTCAAAATGTCTGCAGGATAAATAAATAAATACATGTAATGCCACTACAGTGACATCTGAGGTCTGTCACTGCTTCATCAGTCAGTGTTCTAGCAAGGAGCAGTCAGTACATCCAACTGGAATAATTAGAAGAGAAACCATAGGAAAACATTTTCCTTACATCTGGATAGAGAAGGACATCTTAAACAAGATGCAAACATTCCTAAACATGAAAAAATATTCAACTGTAGAGTGTTGAGAATTCTTGTTCATCAAAAGATGCCAGAAAAAAGTTAGTTGACAAGCTACAAAATAGGAAACTATCTTTGAATATATTTGTCACTGATCAAAGATTAATATTCAGAATACATAAAGTACATCTATAATTTAATAAAGAAAGGATCAGCAAACCAATAGAAAAATAAGCAACAGATATGAATAGACATTTCACGGAAGAGGAAACACAAATGGCCAATGAGCATATGAAAAATGTTTAGTAATCAAGGAAAAGCAAGTTAAGGCCACAGAGAGATGCTCTTTTACAACCTTTTATTTGACATTAATTAAGAAATCTGGCAAAATCAAGTGCTGGTGAAGATAGAGGCGAAAAGAAACTCATACACCACAGGTGGGGCATAAACAATTTTGGAAATTGTCTTCCATTATCCTAAAATCTGAGTAAAGCCCAGAAACTCCACTTCTGGATAAATATGTTAGAGAAGCAAGTCTTGTGTACCATGAAATGTAGGCAAATTTGTTAGTATGCTGGTGGACACTAAAATGGATAGATTATAAAATTGTTACACTGTAGGAATCTGAATGCATTTCAGCTACACACATAGGATGGATGAAATCAGTGATGTGCTGGTAAATGTGAACAACTGTTTCTTTGAAAAAGAAAGCCCTGGTTTGTAGAGATTGACGGCTTCCATAATCTAAATATAACATAATATAAATGCTGATTTCAAGCAACTGATCTGAAATGGCAGTTGGGTCTTCCAATCTGGTATGAGTAGGTTGCAGCTCACAACTGAATGAGTCTTAAAAGCATAATATTTGTAAAAAAAAAAGTTGTAAAAATATGTATCTCAATAAAATAAAATGTCTATAAAAAAAGCATAATGTTGATCGAACAAAAGCAAGTCATAGAATGTCATTTTTTTAAAGCTCAAAACTAACAGATCTAAATAGTTTATTCTTTAGGAAAACATACATTAAGTGATACAATTATATTGAAAAAAGAGAATGAAAGACTCGAAATGGTCTTTATTCTCAGGGGGTAGGGGAAGCAAGGAGAAGGGATTAGGAAGGAGCTCACAGGTATATGAAGGTTTTTGGAAATGTTTTAATTCTTAAGTTAGGTGGTGGGTTTGGGGTGTTTATTTTATCATTGTGCTTTGTAACTTAAATGTACTATATATATATTTTATTATACATGTATATTTTATATGTACTTTTTTATATATCAAATATTAAAAACATTATATATAAAAGTTAAAAAATAAAGTGTTGTGGGAACATAAACCAATGCCAGTGTAGCACAATACTAAACAAAGGTAATAGTTTCTATATACTCAAATCTCTCATAGTACTGATGAGATGAAACACTCTCAGGACGAACCTTTAACGCTGCCAGTGAAAGGTGAGCCGTGTGTCATTAGCAATTTAGGGGCCCCAGGCTGGCCATTTGTTGACACTCCGTTAGCTTTTGGAGTCATCCTGGCTTCTCCTCACTGGTACTCTTGCATGTGTACCTTTACTTAAGCCATTTTTCTCCAACTCATAGTAAGTTCTTTCTCGTTCCCTCTGCCTGTTCAGATCCTATGTGCTAAGATGATGTCAAGTCTCCCTGAAGTCCAGCCCACAGCAGTGTTTTCTGTTTTTCAATCCCTAATTGCTTTTTGTTTTTTTTTAATAAGATCTGGTTCTTTTTTTTGTTTTTTAATGTTTGGTGGCACCGCGTGGCATGTGGGATCTTAATTCCCCAACCGGGGATCGAACCCACTCCCTCTGTATTGGAAAGCAGAGTCTTAACCACTGGACCACCGGGGAAGTCCCCAACCCCTAATTGTTTTTGAATTACTCCTTGTGTGTTTATTCTTCTTACCTCAGTTGGATTATATGCTTCTTGAGGGTTTCTTGTGTTCTCCACCATGCTCAATATAAAACTAGATACAAAAAATAAATAAAATAAAATTCAAAAAAAAAAAAAGTAGATACAAAACAGGTATTAACTACTGGCCCATTATATATATACTTAATTCTATCAAAACCACTCCAATCCACTGATCTACAGATAATATATCCTTCAGCAATCATGTTTACATAATAACTGAGTATTGTTAGGATTTAAATTTTTTAGAAAATTAAACAAGGCATCAGTAATATGTTGATTATACTTACTTGCATTCGCTGGGGGAAAAGGTATTCATTAAGTTTAAGCTCCTTTCTTGAACTTCTTATATCCTGCCTTCTTCACATTCAGATATTAGAGACCTAATCAACAAATTCCAAAATATGCTTTCTGATTCAGTACATTCTTTTCTACTTAAGTTAGTCAAATCGCTAGATCCAAAAAGTGCTAATGTGATTTTTATGTTAAATATGCATCCACATTGAGCTTGGCTCAATAAACATAAATATTTCTATGAACATGTATAATCTTGTGCTTAACAAAAACCTGTTATGGCACAAACAGCAAAAGTAAAAACAATGACAGGAAGACATTAAGTGAAGTTAAACAGCGGCAAACCCTACAGATCTCCAGGTTCTTACCAGCATGCCCAATCAACCACAGAGGCTAAGTTTTTAGTCCAAGTGCTGCCAGAAACTTAGATTTTGAAAAAATAACTTTATCTTTCGATGCTTCAGTTTCTTCTCTCAAATGAGGAGATAAACTCTCTAACATTTGACAGATTTAGAGACTCATTTTTCCCCTCCATGTTATTAAAAAAAGCTCAAAGAATTCATTGCTTGCATTTTGAAAATCACTTATACTTAGAAGAAATTGCTCTGGAATAGACAGGACAAAATACGCATATGCACCCACCAGTAGTTGGTAATAAGCAAAGTACTCAGAACACTTAAAAAAATGAAGTGTACCCCTCCCAGCCTTAAACACTAAGGTTTTATTTCATGATGTTTATTGTCCCTACTAACTTGTTAGATTAATATTCTATCACTAGATTTGGGCTATTTAAGGGTCCTTTCAACTTAACTTTTAATACAGTCAGATATGTAAATTCACAAATATTCTGGCGCACTTCACGGTTGTCCCTTTATGCTGAGCTGAATGGATCTTTTCACGCTGTAGATTTCACTGGATATGGCACCAATAACCAGGAAGAATTCAACCAAAACAAGAACAGAACAAAATGTAAAACCGTATAAAGTTACCAATACCTTCCCTTTATAAATGTTAATTTTTATTAAAAAAATCAATACTGTAAAGGTGTTCAAATAAATTCCAAGAGAGAAAGAGTCATAGAAAATTTTCTTGCTCAACTTGTTTTGAAAGCACCTAGCTGAGAGCCTGGCATATAGTTTTTTTGAATAAATGAATATACAAATATACAAATAAATGGATGAATGAATTGATTAATGTACATATGCATAAAAAACAAATGCAATGACAATATCTCTTTAAAACCATTAACTGCTCACCGAGAGGAACTTGAGAACTCGCTTATTGTATAGTATTTCTAACTATAAAAAACCTAGCAAATCCACAAGAGAGTGCGTTTTCTTCTGTAAATGAAATAATTTGCTTTATAGTGTAGAACAGAACATTTTAATATTACTTATTGTCAATATTCTACACAAATAAAAAGTTCAACACACAAATAAAATAGAAAAAATACCAAGTGAATGCTGAAATTACAGTAATATTTGCTCACAATTCTGCAGAATATAATTCAGTCATGGAGGACTTGAATTATGCTAACTTATACACTCTAATGTAAAGAATCTATCTAGTGTCACATTTACAATGGGGTTTTAATAGATAGGGGCTCAAGTTTCCTTCATTAATAGATTAATATTTTTAACTTGATATAATTCTCATCATTTATCCCGATTTTATTTTTCTTTTTGAATATAAAATTCTAAATTATCGGAGATAGAGCTCCATGATTCAAAAGCTATGCTTATGGATTTGTGCTAAGCTTTCCATTGTCTCTCTGGTCTTGAGTGGCCATTAAGGGCTTGGAGGATTTAATGCTCTGATTTTCTTCTCAGAGCACACATTTTATGCAACAGGAAAAAAATCTGTCTCCATATATATGTGAATCTGAAGAAAGTCTTCTTTAGGGAGGCATATGGCTCTTTAAAATTAATAAATATAAGAAATCAATTCTTAAAGTTTTCAGTGGTTTAGAATACCTTCCTCTTAACTGATGTTTTTATTTGAATGGAAGGTATTAAAATACAGACTGTTTCTAGATGCTCCATGTGTCTGTCTTTATTGAAGAATTCTTTATAGCCTATAGAAATCTTTGTTATAATTAATTTAATTCAGCAGACATATGGAAAGTGTTGCCATCATTTTATTCATATATTTGAAAGTTGCTACCCACCCACTCATCAATCTAATCAAGTGAATAATTATAACTTTTTGCTTGATACATTAAAATGGAAAGCCTACCACCATTTAATAATATGTACTTTTCTCTAGACTTTTCAGAATTTTTCATTCCATTTAAAAGAGAGAACACAAATTGATACCTAAATAGTGTAGCAAAAAAAAAAAGTTGATGGATAAAACAAATACAAAATTACAATACAGAAAAAGGACATTAAAGTTCCAACAATTAGCTAACTAATATGCCAAAAGGAGTGTTGCCCTAAGATGACTGCAGCTCCTGCAAATTCCTGACTTCACTGTGCCCTTTTAAATTAGAAGTACTAAACGTTTTTCATACGTTGTCTTTAAGCTAAATAAATAACACTCTACACCCTATTTTAAATCACAAACACTATGATTTTTCAACAACTGGTTCAGTCACTTTAATATCCTTCTCGTAATAGGTTTATATATCAGAGAGTTAGTAAGCAATATGTGACTCTAATTTATTCATTCTTATTGTGAAAACAGATTCTTTAGCTGGAAGCGAAGAAGCACTGATGGAAGAGGGTGAAGAATTTGAGAAAGCATCTAGATTAACAGGACCTGTAAGTATATTCATTTACTTATTTTTATCTCTAAAACTAATGTATATCACTAATAGGAACATCTAAAGGGAATAGGAAACAATATTATTCAAACTAAAGAATATTTTAAAACATGCATCCAGTATATTCCACAGAGTCATGCAGTTGCTTGTATGAGTAGGTGGCCAGCTTGATTACAGGTACCCAGCAAAGCTGGACTGAGCTCTTTCAGCAATTGGGGAATAAGATTTGAAGGAGGTGGGAAAATCTAATTTCTGGTATTATTAACTTTTTGCTTGTGCACATGAACATTCTAAAAGATTATGAGCTGCCATCTTAAACTTCACTAAGTTTATATACAGCCTGATAGAAAAATAACTGTTTTGCATATCCTGAAAGTTTACATATAACTTAAGCATGGTATTACCAGTTGTGAAGTCCTCGTGATATTTTGGTTAAACTATATCTCTTCCATAGAGTATGTTGGGAGGAAACCATTAGGTTTAAGATTTTCAATGCAATTTAATGTTAAAAGGATAAACACAGAAAAAACTGAAATCTACATATAAATTCTAAATATAAAGTTTGTAAAAGATTCTGAGTTGCTCTAAAAATGGCTATGCAATCTTGCATTATCCTAAACTTAATATTTAGACTGGATTAATATACTACAGTATTCTCTGCATTAGTTTGTTAGGGCTGCTGTAGCAAAGCACCACAGACTGGGTGGCTTAAACAACAGAAATGTATTGTCTCACTGTTCTGGAGGCAGAAGTCTGAGATCCAAGTGTCAGCAGGACTGGTTTCTTCTGAGGCCTTTCTTCTTGACTTACAGACAGCACCTTCTCTCTGTGTCTTTGTCTTCACATGTTCTTCCCTCTGTAAAATGTCTGTGTCCTAATCTCCTCTTCTTATAAATACACCAGTCATTTTGTATTGGGACCCATCCCAATGATCTCATTTAACTTAATTACCTCCTTAAAAATCCTATTTCCTATTAGTACACATTCTGAAGTACAGAATGTGTACTAATCCTATTTAGTACACATTCTGAAGTACTAAAGGTTAGAACTTCAACATGAATTTTGGAGGAACACAATTCAGTTCATAACATTCTCTGATGAGATTACATTATTTGGAACATTATTTGGATCACAGGATTTTGTTGAGGGTACCACATTTTTCAATGGATTTCATAATAAAATTAATTTTACAATTACTGATGGAATTAATGTATCTTTGTTCATATGTCTGCTTCTCATTGAAGCTTCCCAGGCCTTATTTAAAATTTCTAATTTCTCTGTTTTTCTATATAGCACTTCTCAGCTTCTACTATACTATATGATTTACTTATTTATTGTCTGTCTCCTCCCACATAATATAAGGTCTATGAGGACAAGCATTTTTTGTGCATTTTTTTGCTTCTGTATTCCTAGAAGAGTGCCTATATATAGTAGGCACTCTATACCTATTATACAACATAATAGTTATATGTTGAATAAGAGAAATTATTTAGCAATAATTTCTTACCATGAGATGAAAAATATCTTATTTTCACTTATTATAAAATAGTAGAAACTTAGAAATAGGAAGAAGCATGGTGGTCATCTAGTTCAGGATTTCCTCTCCCTTACCTCAGTATTCTGGCCTCCTATGCCACTTTCATCCAACGCAAGAACATCCATTTTATAGATAAGGAAATGGAAAGTCAGAGAAGTTTAGTAACTGGACCAAGAGCCCAAAGCTAAAAAAAGCAGTGAGGTCAGACTCTACTCAATGCTCTGTGACGAACTAAATGGAAAGGAAATCTGAAAAGAGAGGGGATATATGTATACAAATAGCTGATTCACTTTGCTGTACAGCAGAAACTAACATAACATTGTAAAGCAACTATACTCCAATTAAAATTAATTTTTTTAAAAAAAGCAATGAGGTCAGGAGTTGAGCACTAGTCAGTTTCCCTTCTGCACGTTCTTGACAGTTCTAGTGCCTTCCTGTTTCTTTTATAAACAGATTATTCCTATTTGTTAGACATTTTCTTACATTTCTCACAATCACGTGTAACCATTGGTCTTAGTTCTGCTCCTGAGGTAATAGTCCTTCCTACGCTGAACCGACCTCCAGATAGTAGAAGCTGTTAGTATGTCCCATCTGACACTTTTTTCCAGCCAAAACACAATCTGTTCTTTCAACCAATTCTTACATTGTGTAGTTTTCAAAGATTTCATTTTCCTCTGGATGCTTTCTCTGAACATATTCTTGTTTGCCAAGTCCCCTGTAAAGTGTGGGTTATGCCACAACCAAACGCAGGGTTTCAAATAATGTTCCCACATCATAGAGTGTAATGGAGTATGCATTGATAATCTCATGATCTCTTGCATGATAATCTTCATAATCTCATGATGATAAAAGCATGTCATCCTTCAGTTTGAGATAATCTGTCATTCATCACTTTTTGCAAAGATTTTTTTCATCATCTGTGAATTCCATCAAAGCCTTATTCATATCTCAAAAGATACCATTAAATTCTTTTTCTAATAATTTTCTAAAATCGAGATTTATCCTGTCCATAGTATTTAGCTTACTTAATAATACCTAATAACCCAAAGAGGAAAAAAAAGAGAAAATAGTTTTTTTGGTCAAACTTCTGAGTGGTTTCAAACTGACCTTTGGAAATTTTTGCTTTCTTTTCACAGTGCTCACATAGTGTTTTTCTAATGCAGAAATTTGTCGTAAGCCAATTTAACTTTTCATTTATCACATTCACTAGATTTTGAATTCTTAAAAATTCTGTATTTCCATTTAAAGTCAAATGTAAATTTAAACATTTAATTTAGGGGGTAAGTATGGAATATAAACAATAAATGGATAAATAAAGTAATATCAGGACCTTGAACATAGTTTCTAGATGGTAGCTGCTTTTATTATGAAGAAAACATGGATTTAAAAAATTATATCAGATTGATGATATTTTAGATGGAAATTCCCTAAATAATATTTCTTACAATTGTATTTTTGGTAAATCAAGAAGAAAATTGTGGCTTTATCTAAATATTAATGGAGAACTGGAACAAAGCAGAACTTTTTTTTCCTTTATTACCATAAGAAGTACAAAATACTTCAAAGCAAATTTTGAGTCATTTCCTGCAAAAATATAAACATGCCACAAATGTTGAAAACCATTTAGAGTAGTTTCAACACATGCTGTCTCTATTTGCTAACTTTCCATGTTGGGTATTGGATATTAATAAGTGGGTAACAGACTCTTGGAAACTTTTTTTCCCCAGTGGCTTAAGCGGTGTTTAAAATATTTTGTGAATATTTGAGTGAGGTAAAAGCAATATTTAGATTTGCATTTTTATCCTCCCCCAAATAAGCAAATCATTCTTTTGGAATTTCCCTCTCTCCCTCCTCCTTTTCTGTTCTGGAATGTCTCAGCATATCTACACCTTGTGAAGATTAAAGCTGGATTTGTCAGATAAATCTATTCATTAAAAATGAAACAACAAAAAGGAAGTCTTAGGAAGAAAATACAAAGCAGCAGATATTGATTATGACCTTTTAGTCCATAAATAGAGTACATAAACTTTTTTAGATCAATGATCCATAAAGACTTACTATCAATGATTTTTAAAATTTCACAGTTCCTCTAGTTTCTTAATCTTGGAAATTCTATTTTGTTTTGAAAGTATTAAACAAGTATGGGAGCATAATGGGAAGATGAAAAGATAATTAAGAAAGATATTTAGCATTCAATATCTTACTGTTTTTCTTTTTCCTTTGTAAGTCTCATTTATTTTATTCATTGGTCGATACTGACCAGTCCATCATAAGCTGACTCCTATAAGACTTTATGTAACTGGTCATCATTTCTTAGCTAAAGCAGAAAGAAAATCAAAAGAAGGACTCTTGGGCTTCCCTGGTGGCGCAGTGGTTGAGAATCTGCCTGCCAATGCAGGGGACACGGGTTCAAGCCCTGGTCTGGGAAGATCCCACATGCCGCGGAGCAACTGGGCCCGTGAGCCACAACTACTGAGCCTGCGCGTCTGGAGCCTGTGTTCCGCAACAAGAGAGGCCGCGATAGTGAGAGGCCCGCGCACCGCGACGAAGAGTGGCCCCCGCTTGCCACAACTAGAGAAAGCCCTCGCACGAAACGAAGACCCAACACAGCCAAAAATAAATAAATAAATAAATAAATAAATAAATAAATAAATAAATAAATAAAGTAGCTATTAATTAAAAAAAAAAAAAAAAGGACTCTTGTAGGGAAATATTTCCTAAAATTCCTAGGAGTTACTAAAAGTTATGTTTTTAGTACATTTTCCTTCTGAAGAGTCTTATCTGTTTGAGAAGACGGGTAAAACTAACTAGAATGATGGTAGTAGTAATGATAATGATATCACATATGTGTGTAGCACTTTTTAATTGTTAAGTATTTTCACATACTCAGTATCAGTCGTCTCTGAATTTCGCAAGTCCTATGACTTATCACTTAGATTTGACAACCCTTCTGTGATATATTCATATTTCCTAGTGCCCAAACTCTCACAAAACTTGTCAGGGTCCATACAATTATTAAGGCACTGGAGTCACTATTAAACAGCAGATGTAATATAGAAAGAATAAAATTAGGCCACTATCAGTAGCCAATATTAAAGATAGGATTATTTGTTAGATTAAGTTGATAGTGAAAAAGTGAAGTTTGAGGGACTAAATCATGAGACAGGTAAATTTTTATGAGAGCAAGTGATCATTAAATCTGGAGCATAAAAGACTACTAATCTTGCTTGTGTCCTTGACAATTGAAGGAGTATGAGAAACCAGAGCAACATGATGAGAAGGGGATCTTAAAATTCAGAGGGTACTCAGAAGGAAAGGAAAGAAGAAAATAATACATGTCTCAGAAAAGATTCCTTCGGCAAACTTGATGCAAAAGTTAGACTCAGGTGATTACAGAATCATCTTAATAAAGTAGACGTCTACTTAGCTGGATTAAGGGTAAACTTTGATTACTTTTAAGCTTGACTTGGCAATATTAATTGTGCTTTCTGAATTAGTAAATAAACAAACCATGTTTTAAATTGATGTTCTAGGGACAAGTGATAGCTTTTTTTTTTTTTTTTTCACTCTTCAGTGATTCTATTTCTACTCACAAGTAGCAAGGTGTGGACCTAATTTTCTGAAGTTGGAATTTCCCACACATACTGCATTTTCTCAAGATCCCATGAATATAAACTTAAAAAAGAGTAAATTTGGGTTAGATGTAATATTCTTTTGATAACAACTGTAATTGGAAGACATGAAGATAAAGAAACACTTATGTGCATAATTCCAGTAACATACAGCTGATGTAGAAATTCAGAAAAGAGTTTTGATAGGAAAGACATTGTTTATAAGTGAATTTCTTTTTATTGGGTTGAATTAGGTAAATTGATTTTGCTAATTTAAAAAATTTTATTCAGCCAATGAAATAGGTCAGCAAAGAGTTCCACCTGTATTTCTATTCCCTGTCGGATTGTTAATTAGTACAGTGGAATCCTCTTATAACAAATCCGGGGTGCTCTTGGGAATTGTGTTAAAAGAAGAATTCCACTACACTCAATGATCACTTATTGCTGAGACTGAAGGAAAATTTTGAAATCTGCTAAAATCATATGACTTTTACAATATGTAGGTTGCACAAATGCCTTTTACAATAGGTAGGTTGCACAAATGCCTTGTATTTCCTTGGAGATTCATTCTTTTCTACCACTTCTTCTTTCCCAGATTGTTACCTCTTCTCTCATAAGGCATGCCATAAAAAGATTACATTTAAAAAAATTAAAATTACCTATGTATAATAAAAATAAGGTACAAGGATATATTGTACAGCACAGGGAATATAGTCAATATTTTATCATAACTTTAAATGGAGTATAACCTATAAAAATATTAAATCACTGTGTTGTACACTTGAAACTAAGGTAATATTGTAAATCATCTATACTTTAATAAAAATAAGATGTAAAATTATAAAATTATCACTTAGACTTGACAAGCATTAAAACAATTTCCCCCATAGCTTTCCAGTATAAAATATGGGTATGAATTTTTAGTGGACTTTTAGACTATTTCTTTAACTATGAATTTTGATACTTCTACTTTCCACCTTGTTTCTTACTGATAGTGTTCCTCCCTACAAACAACCCCTGCCATGAAAATTATGTCTGTTTCATCATCTTCACAACTTGACATTTTAAATGTTTTCAGTAAAACATCTTCAAAATTCTTTTTCATACTCAAGTATAATTTTATGATGAGTAAATTGTTGTACATATTTTATACAGTTTGTAATTCTATGTAAATTGATTTAAATAGCTGGCCAGTGGAGGAAATGTTGAAAGTACAGGTTAATGAACAAGCTGCAATTTTTTCTTGCATTATATACCTAGCATGGAAAAATAGGATCACAGCTAGCATTTATGGAATTAAGACTAAACGTATTTCAATTTGTACTCTTGCAAAATAAAAAAGGAAATAAATTAGTGTTAATTATCATCTCACCAAGTAGAAATAATAAATTATGGTGGATTTTGTCCCTTGAAATACAGTGTTGACAAATTGCTGGCAGCTAATTGTAGTAATGGATTATCTGCTAAAGAATAGCAATTGGTACACATTTTGCTCAACCCTAAAGGTTTTTACTGTTTCATTTTCCTTCTATCCTGTAGAATTTTGCTTGGCTTTTATCACTCACAGATCTAGGATGCCAATAAATTGCTTAAAACCAGGTACTATAGTCGGCAAGTTATCTAACCAAATTTTGGAACCTACTGGGATTTTTCCGTTTGACATTTCAGGTCTGTTGATTTCTAACACACTGTTGGTGGAAATATTTGCCTAAACCTATGCAAATATTATTTTTTGAAACTTCTATGAATTTAAAAAATGTAACTTCTAAATGTCACATTTGCACCAAAAAAAATGGCCTGAGATGATAAAGCATGATATAATGAGTGGTAAAACATTGACTATAGCTTTTGTAATTAATCAGTCTCTCTACATAATTTCACTGTTTCTCCATTAGTAAAATTATGAAATTATTTCTTGGGATCAGTTAAATTCTGAATTTTATTTTTAAGATAGTTGGGGAAGAAAGAGTGGCCTAATATGCACTAATGTAGATACAATTGATTTATAAGCCAGTAATGCCCAAGAAGATGTATGTCAACATGCTATTTATGTCCCGAGGATTCCAACTCAGGACGAATCCATTAATTCTTATAAACATGATGGGCAAAAAAGAAAATGTATTTTGACATTTTCAGTATTTTCAAGTTATTGCTAATTCTTTACTAAAATGATTGCCTGCTACTGCAAATTTCATTTGTTTGGTATATAAATGTACTGAAGCAGAAGGAAAGCAATATGGATTTTTGTGTAGTGAGGTAAAAACCTTATTCATACTCTGATTATGAACTGTGCAGCATGTGTGCTGAAATGGTCTCTTTGTGTGTGGAGCACAGGAAGTTAACATTCAGTCCCTTAGTGGGGATGGAAAAACATTAAGATCCTCACAAAAAGGTTTTCTCTTACATGTTCATCTTCTTCAGCTATAAAAACTACATAGATTACATTAAAATGATTGGATACAATGTGCTTTCCTAGAGAAACTTAAACATTTGTGGGCTTCCTTGCCCTCTCAACCACATTAATCTAATCAAGATCATTTTTTTGGCCTGTGATAAGAAGGGGCCACATATAAAGTTTGAGTCTCAGGACTGTGCTGACTCAAACTGAAAAAATATGATATATTCCTGCTATTATGTTGACATAATGATGTATATTAGAAGAACATTAGGGAAAAAGATTATTTTAGAAACTGTGCTTGAAAGGGTCATATTGAATGTCCATCCTTTTTTAAGATATTGAACTCTTTTTTCCTCTTTTCTGTGTATTGTACATTTCTAGAGAGATTTCCCAAAGTTAATAAAATATCAACATCAATATCAACATTAGATTTGCAAAATATTTCAAAAATGAAATTTGGTATAACTTCCTATTATCTATGTTACGGTCTTCTTTATTTCAAATTTGTTTATTTTTAAATTATAAATATAATAGTATTTATTATAAAATGTTTGGAAAATTCAGTAAAGAGTATAGTTTAAAATCCACAACCACAACATAAAAGATAAATTTTCACATTTTGTTTTATTTTTACAGTATTTTTATGCATGTGTATCTGTAAATATGTCATATCATAATTTGAACTTTGGAAAAGAGTCCATTAGCAACTTTGCATCCTGCTTTTCCTTCATTTACATAATTATAATAGTCTGACATAAAATTCTTTATAAACCTAGTTTTAATACCCACATATTTTTGCAGCCTTATCTGTTTTAGTATCTATTAGACCAAATATCCTCATCCTTTTTTAAAGTTCAAGACTTTTATTTTAGTGTCAAACCATAATACAGAATTGTTACATTTGAATTAATGCTAGAGTTCTTGGTTGTATATTCCCAGTTAGTTTGTCCAAGGCTAATGGTGGTTGTGAATTGGATGGTCATGAGTTGTTGACAGATGTGTTGGGATCCAGGCATTCCAGCCCTCCTCTTAAATGCTTTGAGTCACATTCTGGTGCAAATAGCCGATTCCAGGTCCTGCTGTGTGTTGTACAAATATTATTTTCTATGTTTGTTTTTATGTGAAAAGGTATGGGAAACACTGAGATTTGCGGCTTAGAAGTAATGCTTGGAGATAACTGCACAAAATCATCATTAATTTTCCTTAGGCTGGATTCCTAAAAGGGTCAAAGAATATGAACTATTTTAAAGTTCTTGACACATACCCCGAAAAAGTCCATTTGCCCCTTTAACCAGGAATCTCCTAAACCCTTCCTAGAATTAAATATTCTCTTAAAATGTATAAGTGAATAAACAAAAGATTCACAAAATTAATTTATCACACTGATAAATGTAATATGAAATATTTTTAGCCCGTAAAGTTGGGTTTCTTTGTTAACTAGTAAATTTCTTTGATTACAAATTAACAAATTTTATGTATACTTATTAGACTCATGTATTTCTATTTTTTATGAATTGTTTTTTCTTGCCATCAGCCATATTTCTTTTGGGGTGTTTGTTTTCCTGTTGACTTGTTAGTATTCGTTATGCATAATTACTTGTTCTATTTTATAGATGTGGTAAATATTTTTAGTAATTTTTCTTTTGCTTTTTAATATTGTTCATGATAATTTTTAAATTAATTAATTAAATTATTTATTTTTGACTGTGTTGGGTCTTTGTTGCTGCATGTGGGCTTTCTCCAGTTGTGGCGAGCAGGGGCTACTCTTTGTTGCGGTGTGCGTGCTTCTTATTGCAGTGGCTTCTCGTTGCAGAGCATGGGCTGTAGCATGCAGGCTTCAGTAGTTGTTGCACGAGGGCTCAGTAGTTGTGGCTCGTGGGCTCTAGAGCACAGGCTCAGTAGTTGTGGCGCATGGGCTTAGTTGCTCCGTGGCATGTGGGATCTTCCTGGACCAGGGCTTGAACCCCTATCCCCTGCACTGGCAGGCAGATTCTTAACCACTGTGCCACCAGGGAAGTCTGTGATAGTTTTTTATATTATACTTAAACTATTACTTTTCTCTTTCTGATTTCTTTCATATTTTTAGACATAGCTTTCCCTCCCCAATATTAGATATTTACCTAAAAGTTCTTTACATTTTCCCCTTAAATTCTTTAATCAATTTTGAATTTATTTTAGTGTTATTGTGAAGCAAGGATCTAACAATATGTTCTCAAATAACGTGTGTAGTGTCATTTGTTTTTGAGAACCCATCCCTTTCTTATTTTGATTTTTTTCTTTTTATCTTAATTTACTAGGTATAATAATATCATAACTAATATTTATTTAATACTAAATTTTTGCCAGATACTTTACACACATTATTCCTTATTGTTTGCCAACAGGTCTTAATTATACCCAACTTATAGATGGGGAGACTTAGAGTCAGGGAGATGTGGTAACTTGCCTTGGATACCTCAGTTGGTAAGCCAAGGAGCCAAGACAGCACCCATGCCAGGTGGCCCAAATCCAGGGTCTGCCCACTTAACCACTCTATCATCTGGACAGTGGAGAGTTAGCTTCTGTTGACGTGTGCACTATTTTTGTTTTAGTTATTGTAGCTTTACCTGTTTTAATATAAAGTAGATAAATCCCTCTTTTTCATTCTTCTTTTGCAAAATCAAAGAATTTAACCATCATATAATAACTAGCTGTTCTTTATCACAGTCCTGAAATGTGACTTCTTGTGTGATTTTTTTTTTTTTTAATATAGGTTTAGGATTTGGTTTTTCAAGAGAAGCTTGGTGTATCATTTGCCAGAATACAGGAATCTACTCACCAGCCTCTGCAGATTATTTAGTTTGCTTATATAAAAAGCATTTTATCTAGTGATTTTTGCAGCGTTTTTGAAACAAAGCTTAAATAATTTTCACGAGAATGTTCTAAATTAGAGACATAATTGCTATCCTCACTTCCAGTTATTTTGTTCAGTACATTGGGACATTTGATTCAGAAATAACACAACCTTCTTGGGAAAAAGGAAGCTGAGTAATTTGTAAGTAAATATCTCTCTATGATGTCACAACTATAAAAAGTTATTCATATTTCTTAAGAATCATGAATCAGATGCCTGTGTTTATTTTATTTAAATATGAATTTCGGGAACTTGTCATTTCCTTTTTAAGTTTCACTGATGTTTTTTAAATGTTTATTAAGAAAGTATTTGCATTCCAATAGTAAGAAAGCAGACATGTCATAAAAGGCAATTTCTAGAAGAACCACTCAATCAAAGAAGAAACATAAAGGGTTTATTGCTTAAGGAGACAAACCTCAAATGATGTCAAGAAAAAAATAATTAAAAATTAGCAGACATTATACTTGGAGACCACAAAAGTTGAGAAATATCCATGTAGAGTCTATTCTTCAAGAAGGGACAAAAATATCCCAGCTTGGAGAACCTGCTGCCCTAGGACAATAAAATGAGAGCAGTCAGTACTCGGATCTTGGATGTGCAGATCATTTATCTCTTTCAGGGATACCATTTCCTTACACTTGTCTCTTCCTGTGGTCCCACCACTTGAGACCATTAGTGATCAACTTGGGGGAAATCAATAATGCTTTGGTGGATTAGCCTCACTGCATTGCCTTTCTGGTGGATCACAGGATGAAAGAACACTCCCTGACTCTAATACTTGCAGTCTTTTCCATGCCCAACATGTCTTTCACCTCAAAATCTCTTCTCTTTTCATCTCTTTCTTCTGGCCACCACCCCTACCCTCAGCAGAAACTTCTTCCTACAGAATACCACCACTGTTTCTCCCAGTCTACTAATCTAGGAAGCTGGGAACTATCCTAGATCCCTCTGTCTGCTTCAACCCTGGATCAAGGCAGCCACACTCACTATCTTAACATCTCTGCACCACGCTGCTTGAACTTCTTTGCCTGCATGAAAGTCCAACCCAGGAATTCTCATCTGGAGGATAGTGGACTACAAATCCTCAAGGGAGCCAGGCCTTCCTGCTTGAGATTCACTGCTATAGATGTTAATAAACATATGGAAGGGGAAATGAGAATGGCTAGCAACTCTCAGACTATATCCTCTTGAGAGCAGGGACTCTGGCTGTAACCATGCGAAATGCTTTAGCTTTACCTACATTAACTTATTTAAAATTGTATAAGCCCTCTGTGAGGTAAGTTTATCTCCATTTTTAGATGGAGAAACTAAGTCTTACTAAAGTAAGTAACTACAACTAATGGTGGAAATGTGATTGGAACCTGCTATAGACTGAATGTTTGTGTCGCCTCAAAATTCATATGTTGAAACCTATTCCTCTAACCCCCAATGTGATGGTATTTGGAGGTGGGGCCTTTGGGAGATGATTAGGTCATAAGGGTGGGGGTCCTCTTGAATGGGATTAGTGCCCTTATAAAAGAGACTCTGCAGACAACTTGATCTTGGACTTACCAGCCTCCAAAACTGTGAGAAATAAATTTCTGTTATATATAAGCCACTCAATCTATGATATTTTGTTAAAGCAAGCTGAACAGCCTAAGACAGAACCCAAGTCTGTCATCCTTCAAAGCCACAGTCACCCACTCTGTGGCACTATGGGGATTCAAGTAATCACTTTTCCATCTGTTTTTGGAGGCTGAGGAGCATGTACTGTGCTATAGGGAGCACTGTTCTGGGCTCTGCTCCCCTTCAACTAGAGCAGTTCCAGTGTCACCACCCTAATACATAAGGTTTGGGTGTAAGATTGTTTCAAAAATAAGAATTGCCCTGCTATAAATGAACTTTGAAAATTACTGTTCAGATTATTCAGAAATTTGAGTATTTATTTCCTTATAGAGCACTAATATTAACATATAACTCTCTGTTCCTTTTGCATCATGTGAATGTTTTGTCTTTTTTCTTAAACACTTTTAGGGCTCAAGGATTGAAAGAATTATAAAAGCTGTTTTTCTTACAAGGAAATTTATGAGATTTTGAATGCCTTTAAGGTCCTAGAAAATCATGTTTCATTTGGTCAAGTAACAAACACATTCAGTTATATTAAGCAAAATGATATTAACCTTTTTCAAGACTGATAAAATTAGAAAGGAAGCTGCAGTTATAATTTCTTATTCTTTAAATCACTTGCAAGAATGTCTGATTAATTCAGTCCATACAGATTTAATTAAATATTTGACTGCATCTTTGAATTGCTCCTCAACTTGAGAGAGAAAAAATAAAACCCCATAAATGCAATATGTCATTAATAACTTAAAATTGTTGAAAATTCATGAGGAAGTGTTTTATACTCGAGGGCTGACCCAAGCCAATCTTATCACTTTCACTTTTAACAGACATTAAATTTTAACTATATTACTCCTAATCCAAATTTGTAAAACACCAAATTTCCACTTCTCTCTCTTTTTGTGAGACTGCTTAATTATTTAAATTCTGTCCTGGGAGGTGGATTCTACAGAATGAAGTTAGTTCATGAACTTTGATTCAACAACACCTCTTTAACATGTAGGAAAACCTCCTTATTCCACTGTTGACTGTTTTTCTGCTAGACAAGAGAAGACTGATGTTCTCTATTTCTTAGACGAGTGATTTTTTTTCATACAGCTGTTGACATAAAAGGAAAGCAAAGAAACTTAATAAATCATCTTTTGTATATTGGAAATTCAAGTGTAACATACTCATTTTATCTGTGTTTTTTCAGTCTTTGCTCAGCCATCATGTGCAAATGTCAAATAAATAGTCAACTTTTGATGTGTTTTCACACAGTCAGTGAAAGAGACTGTAACAAGGCAAACTTTGTCTTTATACATCTCTGTGGCTGGGTTTCAGAAATCAAGAACTAACATTCATATGTGCATTTCAGTTTATAAAACACTCTTTTACTCCAACATTCCTGGAAGTAAGTATTGTTGTTATCCCCATTTTAAAGAAGTGAAAAGAAGCTCAGAGAGAATAAGTTGCCCCAAATCACATAGAATTAGAATTTCTTTAGGTATGTTCTGAATGTCCTGTAGAATTTTAGCAAATAGATGGCAGTGTGGCTTGCAAAATCATCAACCAAATTATTTTAACTGTGTTTGATATGAGTTCGGAGATTTCTATGGTATGGTTTCTGTGATTATCAACATTGAGATATTTTTTACCAATAATATAATAAAGGAGAAAATAGAATTTCTGTCATAATGAGTCATATTCATCTCAAGATATTCAGCACCTAGCACAGTGCCAAGAGGAGGAGATGCTCAGTTAATGCTTGTTGGATTGAATCGAAGGAGGAAAAAAATCACTCTGGAATATTTGGGTGTTCTTTCATTCATTAGCCACCTTTTCCAATGGGCTATTATCCTAAATAGAATATCATGGAGTACTTCAAACATAACATTACAACTCTTTTAACTGCACTTAAAGCTGCAGCTCTTCTGTCTTGGGTACCTCCCAGTTTGCTGGAGCCTATGGCCTTGGCTGATGTGGGTCTGAGTAATTTCCATTTTGTGACCTTTAATCTCTTTTGAAGTTTCTCCTTTTATCTAATTATATAATGATACTTCCTAATCAGATGTTTGAGTATGATGTGATATTATTATTACTATTGTTGTAGCTATTATGTCAGTATAAATATAAGTAATGGAGTCGTGATCAGGTTGGCAATGGAAACCAGGAGGTCCCAATACCTCCAAGACATGTCCTTTATTCTAAAACAGGCTTGGAAAGCATTCCCTGACCCAGAATGCCCTTAAAACTATCTAATTTTGAATTCTTATGAAAAATAAAATGATCTGTATTTTCAACCCCTTTACCTATTGCTGCCTTCTTTGTGTCCTTAGTGGAAACCTAATACTCTCCCAGACATTTCTTCACCATTTCTTCTCATCCTTTCATGCGAATACTTATTGTTTTCTCATACCAGTTATAAGAGGCAATACTGTGTTTATCCTGGTTCTCCATTGCAACTTACTGACCATTCATTTTCAACTCCAGATAAAAATTCTTCTTCCTCTGAGGTTCCTATTATTTGATACAATGTCAGCTTAGTCATTGAGGACTTTGACACTTGGCATAACCAATCTATCCAATATGCTATCTTCAAAATGTCTTTACATTCTATTCTTCAGTAGCGTCCATCCAATATCTCACACCTATGGTCACACCCGGACCTTACCAGAGCTAGTTCTGTTCTATCTCTGGACTCAAATTCCAGTGTATTAGTCTCTACTGATAATACCCTCCTTTCAGTTTTCTTACTCCGTTAGTCCCACTGCTCCCCTTCTTTGACTTCCTTAAGAACTCCAAGCCCTGGCATTGGCTCCTTATGGCTGCTCTGTTTAGCTGAGACCTCAGTGATGCACAACATCAATCCCTTTCCCATTTAGCCTTCCTTTGCTACTCACGTCCAGCCTTGGGTCCATCCAACCTAGTCACACTATATTTTTACACAGAGGCTGATGAGCCCTACAGAAAGAAATCATGTGATTATGGAGATTGTTGGAATGCAGTAATAATGCCTTCTAATTTTATTCTCAGTTCACCTTGGCAGTCCATAATCAGCTGTCCTTAATCAGCTTCCGGTCTCATTTTCTGTATCAGCTATCCCAAACCTATTCCTAGCTCCCTACTTCTCAAGACAACAAAACCAACAACAAACAAAGCTGAATAAATAAACAAGACTTAGGTCCATCAAGTGCAAAGTCTCTTAAGATCCCATAAACCTATACTCTCTTGTATATGAGCAGCCCCTCACCTTTATTTTTCATCCAGTCTCACAAGAAGAGGTTTGGATTATCGTCTTTCAGAACTGCTTTTGAGAAAAATCATTCTGTTCCTTCTATCTAAAAACATCTCTTCTCTTTCTTTCATTCTATATTCAACCCATCCTTTCTTACTTTTTCTTCAAGCTATGGACATCCTCAAGCATCTCCCAATAGCAAACAAATATGTGAATTATTTCATGTTTCACTGTTAGTTATTACTACGCCTTCCTGTTATGCCCTTTACATCAAAATCCTGGAGAGACTCAGCTTCTTTTCCATTCATTAGTTCTTTAATTTACTGCAAAAGTGAACGTTTATTTCTTCATATCCAAATCCAATGAATTATCGTGAGCCTTCATTTTATTTAATCTTTTTGTGGAAATTGGCATAGTTGACTACCACTTCCTTATTCTTGAAGCTCCTGCTTCTTTTGTTTTCAGGGACAGTCATTCTCCTCTGATTATCTAGCTCTCTGTCTATCTCAGTCCTCTTTACTAGGTCTCTTCCTCTGTCTACCCCTAAAATTTTGGTGTTTAGATACTATTCTTGTCTCTCTTGTTTTTTCTTCTCATCTTGTATACTCTCTCTCGGTAGTGTCATTCACGCTTATGACCTCTGTTGGCTTTAAGTCCAGTTCTCTCTTCTGGATCTCTCCCTGAGGTTCAGAATTTTATATACCAAACCAAACCAAACCAAAAATCACCACTACCACGAAGAAGAAGAAAAATAACAACATAGAACCTAGTCACTGGCTTTCCTATTGGCATTTCAGTTTTGAAATGTCAAAGCTGAAATCCTCAAATGCACCTTGTTTTTGCCTTAATTCAAAATTCTTACCATGTCTGACCCAAGCTATTTTTAAAATTTTATTTATCCCTTCAGTCTTATACTCTATCAATCCATCTACTCAAAACTAAGGACATTTTTCTAAAATAAAAATCTGATCATGTTACGGTTTCTGGTAGATAACATTCAAACTAGTTGTTGGCTTGACATACATTACTCTCAATAATCTGACCCAACCATCTCTCCACCTTGTAGCCTGCTCCTCTAGCCATTGTGAATGGCTTGCCATCCTTGGAACCACAGATGTCAGTTTCAAGCTTTTGTACTTAGATATTTCACTTCATGGAAAACTCTCTTAACCTCTTTTTCACTCCTTGAATCACCAAGACAGCCCCCATGTTCTATTAATGTGAAGCTTTCCAAATCCTTTCCCTTTATGTCTTTCCTTTTTGCCCCATTTGCTGCTGCATTCCTGTGCCCACCTCAGTCTTATGTGCTATGATACTTTAAGGAATTTCATTTCTAGTCTATCTCAGTCTATTAGATTCTAACCCCCTGAGGTTAGAAACTGGTCTTATTTATTTTTACGCCAGGGCAAATTATGCAGACAAAGGAATGAATAAACGAATGATTCAGCCCAGGGCCTCTGGAAAGTAAAATTTGTTGTTTTTCTGTTTGCTGATGATGTGACACATTGTGTTGCTTCCTTTTGCAGTTGCTATTTGACTGTTGTGTCTAAGTATAGACAAGCTCAAGAGGATAGACATTCAGGCAGAACCAGGAAAAAAACAACAATTTCATTACACCCATAGATGCAGAAACTATTTGCCCTTCAGTATTTTAATTAATGAATGAATCAGTCAAGAGTTCAATCAATAAATAGTTGGCTAGTCATTGTGCCAAGTGCTGTTGAGAACACAAAGACATGTTGGGTATAATTTCTATTTTCAGAATGTATCGTCTAGTCATAAGAATAAAGGCATTCACTAGAAATCAATTAGATTAAAATTTAATATAGAAAAATAATAAAAGTTGTGATAAGAACTGACATTTACTGATTTCTTTCAATGTTCCAGTTGCTGTGCTAAGTGTTCTCATGCATGATATATACTTTCCACAGTGAATCAATGGCAAATTATCTTCATTTTATTAATGAGTAAATTAATTAAAGGTTAATTAGACTTTCTCAAGGACACAATTTATAAATTGTCCAGTGATGATTCAAACCCAGGAAATCTGGTTTCCGAGCTCTCTATAGCTCAATACCATCTATTTAAGGGTAAAAAGGAAGGATTAAGACAAATAAGACTACAGAACACTAAAGTAGGCTTAAAAGCATAATAAAGGACTCTTGAAGGAAATGAAATGAAGGAAATCTTAAATGTTGGGAAAGTTTTCTACATCCTATGAGAAGAAGTAAAACACGCTAGATGAGAAAGAGACGTGTAAGGAAGTCTTGGAGTTTAGAATAAGTGGTATTATTGCAAGGACCATAGAAACCTGCAGTGTTGTAGCAGATGATTTGTTATTGAGTTGTAGACATTATGGTAGATTGTGGATCCTGCATGCTAGGTTGAGGGCCATAGAGATCTCTGGATACCACTGAGCATGTTCTATTAATTTTGGAATATTTGAAGAAATAACCTGGTGGCTACTTGATCTGGTTAGATTTGAATGGAGAACAATTATAGAAATGGCAAGGACATGAATTAGGAGTATTTGTTATCCTTCAGTAGGGTGATAAATTTATTATCCCAGAGTAGCAATGGACGACAAGGAGGAATAGCAAGTTTTTTACCTTGCATTTTCCTCTATGCGACTGTTTTTACTTTACTGAGATATAATTTATGTATCAGAAAATTCACCTATTTCGAGTATATAATTCAATGATTTTTGGTAAATATCATTAGTGTACAACCATCATAATAATCCAGTTTTAAGATATCATTATCATCCCAATAAGATACCTCATGCCCTATTTGCAGTTAATCTTTATTCCTATTCCCAGTCCCAGACAACCACTAATCTACTTTCTGTCTCTATAGATTTGCCTATTCTGGACATTTCATATATATGCAGTTACATAGCATGTGGTCTTTTGGGTTTGGCCTCTTACTTAACATAATGTTTTTCAGGTTCATCCATGTTGTAATATGATCAGTAGTTCATTCTCTTTTATTGATAAATAGTAATATTTCATTGCTGGATACACCACATTTTGTTTATTAGTTCATGAGTTTGTGGACATTTTAGTTGTTTCCAATATTGAACTATTATGAAAAATGCTGCTGTGAAGATTCACATGCAAATCTTTCTGCAGATACATGTTTTCATTTCTCATGGGTGACTCTTAGGAGTGGAATTGCTGGGTCGTATGGTAAATTTATATTTAACTTTTAAAATTTCTCTTTTGCAATTTTTAATGGCATAAAATTAAAGCTGTGAAACATAGAATTACCATGTGACCCCAAAATTCCACTTCTAGGTATGTACTGAAAATAATTGAAAATAGGTGCTCAGAGAGAAAACTTCTTTATGACTGTTTGTGGTAGCACTGTTCACAATAGCCAAAAGGTGGAAACAACCCAATGCCCATCAACTAATGAATGGATAAACAAGATGTAGTACAAAATTCTATACAATAGAATATTATTCAACCATAAAATAGCAAAGTTCTGATACATGCTACATGGAAGAACACAGAAAATATTATGCCAAGTGTAAGAAGCCAGACAAAAAAGGTCACATATTGTATGATTCCATTTATATGAAATATCCAGAATAGTCAAATTCATAGAGACAGAAAGCAGATTAGGGATTGCCAAGGGCTGAAAGGAGGGGAGAAAGTGAAGTCATTGTCTAATCATTTGGGGTTTTCCTTTGGAGAGATGAAAATTTTCTGTAATTACATAGTGGTGATGGCTGCAAAACATTGTGAATACACTTAATTTCATTGACTTGTGTACTTTTAAATGGTTAATATTGTAAATGTTATGTTTATTTTACCACAATAAAAAACTAAAACTTTGTATGATCCACAGACTGAAAATTCTAAAATCCACATGAATAGAGTGGACTGATTTGCTTTGGTCCACTGCTCCTGGAAAGTCAGAATGTCCAGGGAAATTAACTCTTCTTATCTTCTTAGAATCAATTACCCATCCTCATTATCATCATAGCTCACTAATTCAGTGTTTCCTCCATTCTTACGGTGGTCTAAGGGCTTCACAGACGCTAGCTCTATTTTCATAGTATTCCAACTAGGCAGGAATCATTATGCCCAATTTTCAAGATTAAGAAATAGAAGCTCTAAAAGGTTAATATATCCATAGTTGCAGAGTTAGTATATGTTGGAACCGGGATTCAAGAGACATTCTCTTTTATTCTAAAGCCTGTGGATTTCATACTATATTTTGTTCTTCTAAAATTGTTTGAGCACGTACTAGCTGGCAGGCACTGTGCACAAAAGAATAGGAGAACAAAGCATTATTATTGGAGAAGGCAGAAGAACCTGGAAAGGGACTCTCTTATTGGAAACCTCAGTATTTTAGGAAATTCACATTGTGTTTAGCGCTAGTTGACCCCTGGGTAAACTGGAACAATGACCATAATTTATCCCATATTGTAACATGGCAGTTCCTAGCTCAGTATATGCATGCTGTAAGCTGATTTCAAATACTCTGGCTTAGTTCCAGGAAGAACACAGAGCTTGTAATTTCAATTACATGGCATTTCAAGTAGAACCATGTCCTAATATTGGATGGAGGGATTAGAGCTGACTGCCAGGACAGCAACAAGGTTCAGAAGAGGATTATTATTTTTAGTTCACTTTAAGGACCAAGTGGACCAGCTTACTGCTGTGCTTGAAAACATCTCAAAGGCTAAAGGACTTAGTACTTGGTGAGCCTTAATAGAAAAATGTAGGTTTTGTGAAGTGGTGTATACAGGGTCTCAATAGAAGGTTAAAACTCTTCCACTTTACATTTACTGAAAGGTTAGAAGACTGAATTACAATTAGTCTCCTAAACTGTGGGTTAGGATTTGTGGGATTTAAAGGTTTAACAATAGTTGTTAGAGAAATATGAAATTACTCTGAGAAATATTTGGCTAGACTAAAGGAAACAAACAAACAAAACATCTCCAAGCTTGAAAAGATAGACTGTAGGGGTTAGAAGGGATGTATGAATTATTTTATTATGACATTACTTCCAGAAATTATAAGCAAAATTTACATTGGTTGACATTTTAAAAATATAAAATATTTATTCTATTCTGTTAATTTAAAAATTTAATCATATTACAAACAATTTCTCAAAATCTCTTGTATAAATTTAGATATAGTCCACAATGTCAAATCACAAGATTCATTATGTTTGAGTTTAACTGCAGTCCCAGCTTCACAGGCTCAAAGTATATAGAGAACCCTGACAGTAATTCCATTCTCAACCATCTCTTTTGAGATCTTCCAACTTTTCCTCAACTTCTCCAGGTTAAAGGAAACTAGGACCTCAAGATGAAGAGCAAATCTCTGTTAAGCTTGTTAGAGAGCTCTTCCTTATTTAAAGTGATCAAAATTTGGTACTTTTACTTTCCATAGATTGTGTTGGTGTCATTAAATTCAGTTTCCCTCCCTTTGAATTCAATGAATGAACAACTCCTTGAAACATTTTTAACAATTTCTCTGGCAAGACGTATAACTGTGAGTTCATTCGTTATCATCTAGGATGTTCTCCTCCTTTGACCAGATTGTCAGAAGTAGCATTTTGAGCTGTGTGCTGGAGCTGGCGCACAGTGGCTTCCTGGAGATGGTGGTGCCATCTTTCCCAACTCTCTGTACGGTGACATCACGTTGGTAACTTGAAATCAGCGCTGTGGGACTATTTAAACTACAGAAATCAGCAAATAATAAGAGCCTTAATTTTCCCCCTAGAGAACTGGTTGTTAAACTTTTACCAGCACACCACTGATGTTAAGAATCCAGGTTAGAAATACAGAGAATGATGCTGTAGAAACTGACAGGTCACTTCTTTTGGGTATCATTGGCAAACATTATTGTGGATGTACAGCTGGGGCTCCTGAGTCTGCCACCCAGGAACTTGTATCCTTATAAAGAATCCACAGAGTTGTGTATAATGTGTGATTAGGATTTTCCAAATTGAAAGTGGAGGAATTTTCTCCCATTCTTACATAAAACATCAGTGAAATGCCATATTCTGTGGATCAGAGACTGACTGACTGACAGGAAAATGTTTCTTAATTTTAACATTATGTGGTATGTTTAGGCTAACATTTCTTTTTAGCTAGCTCTTGAATTGTGGAGTTTTTTTTAATATCAGGAAACTCCCCATAAATTTGTAGGTAGATTTTTTTTTTTCTGAGAATAGTATGGATTCAATTGCCTACCAATCCACCAAGAATGTTGATTTTTAAAAAATGATAGATGATATCTTATAAAGTTCTGTACTGCTGCACATTATTTTGTTCTTCAAGGAATGCTTAAAAGAAAATGACAAATAGCATATTTTTGGTCATAACACTGGAATATTGAAAACATGTTGTCTTAGATCAAGTGATCGCTATTTTATAAAAAAATGAGCACCCTTGGATCATATAGATGTGCTTGTGAACACTGAATATAAAATTTTGTATACTATTAGAGCATGAGATTTATTTAGTAAGTTATTAATATGGCCCCTTTCACCACATTCATTGAATAAAGCCTCATAGAAGAAAAGTGGAAAGTGAAATGGTTTTAGCCCTAAAGACATTCTGGTCTCTTAGGAAGATTAACTGTATACCAAGATGAAAACCGTTAAGTAAATTGTATGATACAGACTGTATACCTAATTTCGGTTTAAAGACAGGAGAGCCTTCCATAGGTTGAAGAGTTAGATAAGATTTCAAGAGAGAATTGAACTTGATCTTTGTGCCACAGAAGTCATTTTTGATCATTTGTTTTACTACTTGACATAGTATCTCTTTCTATCTCTGCAAAGTAAAAGCATAAAGAAGATAGAAAACTAGAAGCCTCAGGTCCATTAGATATGACCCTCCTTTAGAAATTTGAGGATGTAGTTTACATATGACTCAGATAGGCCATGTCTGACAAATTATACTTTCAAAATCTTTTTTGTTTGTTTTTTGGACTGTGGTTTCTAACACGATAAAGAGGATTCTGATGTGTGAATAACATGCTCCATATTGTTGAAATTGACTAATAACTTTGATCTGTCATGCATGGCCCCTACATGACATTTCTTGGTGTGTGTTCTGTTCCTGGTGAGGAACAGAGTCACGGCCAATGGTGCCAAGCCTTTTTGTGGCTGCTGGAAGGGTCAAGCCATGCTCTAGTCAGGAGCAGGAAGCTCTGACAATAAGCCTTCCACAGTCTGTACAAGTTCTCACGTCTGTGGTTGATTTCTAGCATATGGTTACCATGTTCTTTCAAGCAATTCTGTGCATGTATTACCTTAAAAAAAATTACTTCCAAAAAACAAAAAATGCCAGGAATAATTTGGTTAAACAAAGTGATTAAAAAATATAGAGCTACATGGAGCTTATTATGCTATGAGAAAAAACAAACTAATATCATCCTGTAAACTAATAACACATACTGTTGACCTTAGAAATGGAAATGTATATCCTGAAAGTGTTACTTTCACATTTTTTTTTTCACTAAAGCTCTGTTAAATTGCTACCTTAGTTCAAAGTGGGGAAAAGAAGCCAAAACCTGCTACCGGGAGTAGAGTTGACAAGTATGTTCTGTCATGATTATTTTGTATTAAGGCAAAAATTCCTTTTAGATGTAAACAGGGCTTTTTAAGAATCTGGAAAGGAATGTTAAACAGCAGGTGAAGGCTGGAACCTTGAGGCCAAAGAAGACATTAAGTAAACTTAACCCACCCAAACTACCTTGAAACTTGAATAAATCTAGAGGTTGGGAAAGAATACCTAAGTCTCTCCTGGTCACCGTGAATTAATGTTTGAGTTAACTGAAGCTGTACTACTTGCATGGAGAACTTCTGGGAGTTTTAAGAAGACAGAAATGCAAAGACAACTCTAATAGGCTCTATCTTTGAAATTCTTCTTTTGAAACTTTTAAGAAGATATGAACGTCATGGTCTACCAATCATGGAAGAAGTATATATTGAAATGTTTACATAAAATGTCTACTTTTACAAGAAAGCCAAGGTAGAACAGATTTCTCAGGGCAACTGTACTACATATGTAACTTGGCTAGCCATGGGATAGATACATCAAAACAATTTTTAATGGTTACTGAACCTTTCGTTAACAAATAGTACTTAATATATTTTTGTGTGTTCAAAATCTTCTTGGAGCTATTTAAGCTTGTAAGAAATTCCTGAACCTATAAAACTGAAAATTCTATAGCACAACTAGAATGAATTTTTTTTGTTGTTGCTTATTCTGATGAAACAATGTGTGCTATATCATTATAAATATTCACATTGTCTCGAATGTCTTCCTTCCAACTTGCAGTAAATATTTCTCACCAGGCATGTGTAAGGGATATTTCTAGAAAATAACAGGATCAGTCAGGGTCACTGGCTTCAAAATAGAGCCTGAGTTCAACCCTGGAAGAAGTGTCATGATTTCACTGTCAAGGGAAATTTGTATCCCACATTAGTGAGGTCTCCTGTTGAGTCTTCCTGACATTGAAAATATTAAATCTTCTATAACTCCCTATGGACTGTTGACAAAAGAATCAGCATAATGGCAGTGTCAGTCATAACAGTAATAGAATAATAAGCCAGTGTCATAGTGAGAGTTGCCTTTACATATTGAAAATATCTTTCTCTAGTCCTGTGCTATGTTCTTCACAGATATTATCTCATAAAATCATCATATGCGATAGGCATTGTTATGCCAGTGTCGACTGAAAAAATGCCCAACCTAAAAGTTGAGAATTCGGTTTTATTCTGTAGCCTTACTGAGGACTATAGCCTGGGATGGCAGCCTCTCAGATAGCTCTGAGGGACTGTTCCAAAGAGGTAAGGGAGGAGCCGGGATATATAAGAATTTTTGCTAAAAACAAGCAACCAAAAAGCAACCATGTAGTCAAACATCAAACGATTGCTGCTAATCACAAAAAACCGACATCTCAAGTTAATGATGTTAGTGCTTTTCTATGTATGGGAAGATGCAAGAGTCTGGGCTTATTGAAATCATGCCTTAGGTATGCATCTTAAGTATCTAAGGCCAGTATCCTGTTTTTCTCCATCCTGAATTCCTCTCAGGGCACACTGTCAGGGCGCTGCAGTGGCTGATGGCTTTATGACCACAACATCCTTTGTTTACTGAAAGGGCAGGTGACATTCTTTGTCCACACCAGTTTCACAGCTGTAGAAACTGCTCTCAGGAGGCTCAGCAGTCTTTCAGGATTACAGTGGAGCAGCAGAGCTGCTTTGACACAGGTCTGCGTGGCTGTGCCGCCTGCACTCTTCATCCTAGTAGACTGCTGCCTTTCTCTGCATGTCCAAGCACCTGCAATCGCCCAAGCCACCTGGACACCCAAGGGGGAGTCATATCCTCGGTTTTGTAAGAAGTCACTGCACGCACAAGTACATTTCTGGCTTAAAACTAAGAGTGACTGTCCCCAGTGTAAACAGACAGTGCATGTGAGAGCTGCCAGCAGCCCTGTATTTTCCATCAGACCATCTGATGTCCCCTGCGTCAAGTACAGTACACTGACCAGAGAGTGTGCTTGATTGAAGGAATGAGACAAGCTGGGAGACTTTATTTTTCCTTCATTTGTGGCCTGAAAGAGATACAAGTACTCAGATGCTGTAAACCACTTATACAGAATTAATTCAATTAGGAACTACTTTATTCTATTTTGAAAAGTGTAATTCTACTAAATTTCTGGCCTGCTGTTCATGATAAATGTAGAAAATATACTCTTAGTTTTCTTTTTAAAACATTAGAATTGACACTAATTCATTCATTGTCATTCATAAATCATTGATATATTCATATCAATATTTATAGCAATATTCCCCAAATATTTGATAAGCACTTTTTCTGGCATTCTGCCAAGTGTGCAGTGCTGAGGTGAGGGGTGTGAATGGGAGGACAATCTTGATTCTAAATTGAGTCTTGAAGGGTGAAGAGAAGTTATCTATGCTTAATGGAAAAGAATTTTTTTAAAGTAGGAAAATTTAAGTAACATCTCAGTTGAGTACCCTGTATTTTGAGGGTTTTTGTTTGTTTTTTAAGTTCACGGATGTGTTAATTGGAAGGATATTAAGGAATGTTCATCTGAACTTGGGACTGAATCTGCACACCACAATGCTCCAAGCATTCTATCTGTAAATAAATATCCTCATCAAAATCTTGAATAACTCAAATGGTGTTGATTGATATAATTTTGAACAGGACTAGCTTGTTTCTCTGTGAAAATCTGGAGACTTCACATATGGATATTTCTTCCTATAGATGAAAGAGAACTCTTAGTTAAACACAGTTGACAGAAGGCTTAATAGATGATTTACACATAGGGTGATCAGATGCATACCAAGTATACTGTTCACGGAATGAAACAATTCATCCACCATAACATGAAAAGTGGGCCTCTTATCAGTGCACTTGCATTTCACAGTCGAAATGTGATTGATGCCATTTTAGTCTTGCTGTGCAACTGATAAATAGCAAAATTTTTCATTACTTATTTATTATCTATGTTTGCAGTTTTCTTACAATCAGGGTCTTTCAAGACAGCTGGTAAAATGAAGATTAAACCCTGTACCACTGATAGGAAAGTTCTGCAACTTCTGTGTCCCTCCACTCTGTCTACAGTTGAGTTCTGGAGGCAGTGGGGCAGGGCTGCAACTTAAGCAGCTCGCGTTAACAAATCTGCTAGGTTAAAAAGAAAAGTGTTGCCTGCACTCAATATGCTGAGTCTGTGCAGAGTGTTTCCAAAATTTAAATTTAGACCAGACCCAATCTTATATCTGTTCTGAGAAGTAAAGACAATGTACAGTGGATAGAACACGGCCTCTGGAGTTCTACAGACCCAAGGTCACATCTGGCTTTAGGGGTTTTTAGCGCTAAGATTCTGGGCAAGTAATATGGTCTCTCTGAACTCGGTATTTTCACTCATAAAGCCAACTTTATACAGATGCAGGAAGGATGAACTGAGATCATTTATATGTCAAGTGCTAAAAATGGTAGCTATTCAACTTGTTCACAGTTGCTCCAGATTGTCCTAGGTTCTTGCATTGAAATAGTCCAACAGAGTACCATTCAGTCAGTCAGCAGATATTTACAGGGTGTCTGCTGGAAGCCAAGCACTCTGATAGCACCAGGGACACGTCTGGGATGAGTCTCAGCCTTTGTCCTTCAGGGGCTTCCGGTTTGTGTGCAGAGATCACAAAATGATGAGCTCTTGGGCCAGCACCCTGTGATGGCAGTAGAGAAAGTCACAACAGCAAGGGTTTCATATAAACAACAAAACCGGCTCACTTTTTCCCCCCATGTGGACTTGTTTGGTTTTCTTCTGTTGGCTCAGGAACTTCTGGTAACCCCAACCTTTGTATTAGAGCAGCAAATTCCCGAGCTAACCTAGAGTCAGGACAGTAACACAGAGTGGGCTCTTTTACGAAGTTGAATTCAAGCCATACTCCTTAGTCAGCAGTTGATATGCTGGGACTGTCAGGCTGGAATATCCTCTCCTGAAACAAGAGATATATGAACATATTTACATTAGTTCTGCAAATTCAGGGAGTATAGCATCATTATTAAGAGCTATCTATCTTTAATTGAGCTTTTCAAGTCTGCTAACTTTATTCCAAGTTATAAGGGATTGTGGCAGCTTGCTCTCTGCGTGGGAACCTGGGGGCCTTTCAGAGCTACACTTCTTTGCACTCCAAGCAGAGATAATGTAGAACATGCAAATTATGCCTAGGCTTATTTTCTTGTACTGTTCTAATAGGCTTACCCATTTAAGTATTGGATTATATTTGATAGGTACGCTTCGTTAACAAATGGTCATGACTTAGCTCAAAGGTGGAGAGTGGTTCTAAACTCAGCAGTAAAGGCTATCGAACTTACACTTACTTTTCCTGTGATTATTGGCAACATTGGCACAGCTGTCACTTTGCTGTCATTCCATACAATAATGATAAAAATAAAAACTAATGATTTTAGCTTTAACTATTTGCATTTCCAAGAAGAATGCCAGAGCTTTTGAAGAAGGCATGATTTAAAAAATTCTATATAGACATATACATATATACATGTACATATTACACAGACTATATTCCTCTTAACCATTCTAACCAAATATTTGCATATGTGTAACCAAATTCATATTTTTCTTACCCATTATATACACATCCATTTTACTTAAGGGAGGAAAAACATTAAATTATTAGAGTAATTTAAAATTAACACCTACTAACTTTACAGGAAAATACTTCACCCTCGCTTAGGTAAATACAACCAAGGAGGGTCTAGCCTTCCTTTGTACAGAAGGAGTGAAAATTAGAAAAACGTAATTTGGAGTTTCCTTGTTCGCCTCACGTGCACCACTACCTCCACTGTCTTGACTTCTCGCAGTGTGGAACTTTAGTAACTAGTCAGCCAGAAGTGAGAGCTCCCCCGACATTAAACTCTCAAAAGACTCCTTGGTTGTCATAGAATTACAGAGTATGGATGAGCACCTTGTTCATATGTATTGTGTCTATTGAATATACATATATATGTGGGAATAAATAAGTGGTATCTTTATTTGACTATTCCCGGAAAATACAGAGAAACTTATCTTTTATTGTTCTGAATCCCATTCAGGTTATCTTGTTGGTATGGTCTGAATGTTTGTGTCCCTCCAGAATTCAAATGTTGAAATTTGAATCTAGTACCCAGTGTGATAGTATTAGGAGGTGGGGCCTTTAGGAGTGATTAGGTTATAAGGGTGGGACCCTCATGAATGGGATTAATGCCCTTATAAACAGACCCAAGAACTCTGTTGCCCCTTCGACCACATAAGGGTACGATAAGAAGAGGGCCCTCTTCTGCAACCCAGAAGAGGGCCCTCACCTGAACATGCTGGTACCCTAATCTTTAGCCTCCAGAACTGTGAGAAATGAATATCTGTTATTTATAAGACACTCAATCTATGGCATTTTGTTGTAGCAGCATGAATGAACCAAGATGCTTGTAAATGCACATTTGTTCTAAACTGTTGACTTCTTAAGTAAGATATTGAGAGGATTGACAGATAAACTGTTAGAAAATGATTTGGTATAGCATTGGAACAATATGCTATACTGACCTAGGATTAGTGCATTCATTCATTCAACATTCATTCAACACACATTCATTCATTCAACACACATTTATTGAGCATCTCCCATTGAAAAGCTCTCTGTGAGGTACTCAGAATCTGGAAATGAAGAATATACCTCTTGCCATTAAAGAGTTTGCAGTATAATGGGAAAGGAAGTTGAATGACCAGATGTTTGTAAGAGCACAGAAATGCTCTGACATATGTATACACAGCATGCACATGGGAGGGGGAGGTATCTGATGTAGCCCGCAGGGTGAATAGTGATCAAAGACAAGCTTCCAGCAGAAGGTGGCCCCTGGGTTGATGGCTAGCTGCAGTATAGTAAGTATGAGTCCCTACATACGAATGAGTTCCGTTCTGAGTGCACGTTGGTAAGTCCAATTTGTTCATAAGTCCAACAAAGTTAGCCTAGGTACCCAACTAACACAACTGGCTATATAGTACTGTACTGTGATAGGTTTATAATACTTTTCACACAAATAATACATAAAAACCTAGCAAACACAAAAAATAAAAACATTTTAAATCTTACAGTACAATACCTTGAAAAGTACAGCAGTACAGTACAACAGCTGGCATCCAGGGGCTGGCATCAAGTGAACAGGCAAGAAGAGTTACTGACTGGAGGAGGGAGAGGAGGTGGGAGATGGTAGAGCTGAAGGATAGTCAGCAATAGGAGACAGAGGGCAAGCTGCAATTTCACTCACACCTGACGTTGATGGCACAGGTTCTGGTTCCTTGTTGGATTCAATTCTATCTGCCCTCTTGGAAAAATGATTCAAGTATGTCTGGGTAGTAGTTCTTTTTTTCTCATCATAGATGACTCGGTAGCACTGGATTGCATTCTGCACAGCCGCTGCAACCTTCGTGTACCGTTCTACATTCAGGTCCTGTGCCTCAAAAACTAACAGCGCCTCCTCAAATAAAGAAAATCCCCTTGCCATTTCCTGTGTCATGAATCTCTTCGGTTCTTCAGTTACTTCTTCTTCCTCTTGTCTCTCTTTGTCCTTTCTCTGGGCCTCCAATTCCATCAGGTGTTCATTAGTAAGCTCCTCATGTTGCACAGCAAGGAGTGCAATGAAGTCGTCCTCTTGCAGATCTAGCTCCAGCGATGTTTCCATCATTATCACTTGGTGCTTCTTAGCGGTACCAGCTACATCACTGCTGCTTTTACGTTTGCTTCCCGACATCCTGGACTTGAAATAAAGATACTGTACTACTGTACTCTATACAGTACTGTACAGTAAAGTACACAAAAGCACAACCACTTGTAGAGGATGCACGCACGTGACAGTGTACGCCAGACAGCTGAACTAACTTACGTGATTGGGCATGTGAATGCATGTTCGCATCTTCGAAAGTTCGCAACTTGAAGGTTTGTATGTAGGGGACTTAGCACTAGGAAAAAGGAGAGAGCAGTTGGCTTGGGAGCCCACATGCAGTTCAGCACACCTGGAGAATTAGACGAGGGAAGGGGTGTAGGTAGGGTGAAAGCCATGATGTTGGAGTCCCGGGTTGTAATCAAAGTAGGAACGATTAATTGAGTGCCTAGCACTGTACTTTATCGATATTACCCCAATCTTTCAATTGAAAACATTTTAAATTTTTTATTCTCTCTTCACAACTAAAGAAAGAGAAACTTGGGGAGTCTAGGTGACTTGACCCAAGTCCTCGTGCCTGGTGTGTGACTCACAAAAAAAAAATTCAGATCCAATCTTGTCTCAAAAGCCAATACTCTTTCTACTGATTTGGGGGCTTGGTTCCCAGGAGTGTTGAGTGACATGTTTATATCCTGAAAGCCTTGAAGAGACACTGAATGATTCCAACACTTGCCCTTGCCTACTTCTCCTGGCAGAAAGGAACTAATTTCTCTGGGCATGGAGTTTTTGCAATATTATTTACTTGAATGGGTTCACTGTCCATAATAATAATTACACTCAGGTTTAGTGTAAATAATCTATTGGGCTGGCCCTGGACTAGCAAAACCAAGAAGTAGAAAATATCAGCATAACGTAATTGACAGAGAACTAGATTAGGAATCCAAGTGGGAGCTTAAATCAACCTCTGTCACGTTTAAGCATTTAATTTGACTAAAGCAATGGTTGACTTCATTCTCTGTCTTCTAGAAAGATCATAGGCTTCAAGAATATAGGATTCAAGACCCAGCTCTACTTTGGAATTTTCTTAGTCTGTTTCTTCATCTGTAAAATAAAGATAATCGTTTCACAGGAATATTGTGAGGACTGAGTACAGACATATACGTGCTTGGTCTATAGCAGCTGTTAGATAAAGGCCATCTTCCTTTTCTTTATTCAGACAACACCGTCTAAAGCAAAACTAACTACTAAAGACTTTACTACCTCATTGTCCTGAATTAAATGCAACAGGGTTATAACTGTTGGAAACAAAAGTCGTTCTAATTCTATCTCCTTAGTACCAATCTGCCTCAGTTTAGATGCCCAACTTTGGAACTTTAGGAAGCGATCAAGTTTCCTAAGGGTAGGAAATGCAGCAGAAGTTCAGTATGAGAAGACTGTAAGGCAACTTTTTCCTCACTGAGGAATTCCTTCTATCGCCCACTGCCTGATCTTGCCCCCAGGATTTCAGGCAACAGCTCTTCCCTGAAACCTCCTGCTCCAGCCCATATTTCATTACTGCTCTAGAAGAATGCATCCTCATTTTGAGAGAAAAATCTGTCTCCGTGAAACTTTCATCTCTATGCCCTAATTTTGCTCTCTGAAACAGGAAAGAACTCTAATTTCCTCTCCATCTTTTAAATCTTCAGTGAGTTAAGTATCTCAATCAGTCTTTAAGTCTTCTGTCCTTCTGATGAAAATTAAACAACTTCTTCAACCATGACTTACGTGACCTTTTTTCTAGACCAATCTCCATTCTAATCACTTTTCCTTCCAACACACCAAACTTGAACACAATAGTCTCAGCTGATCACAATGTACAATTCAACTATTAACAGCCTGGAGGAGTTGATTGTGCTTTCATTAATGATGCTTACTATTGAAATAGCTTTTCCAGTAGCTTCCACTGAATTGCTGGTACACACTAAAGTTGTTGTTACCTAAAGTTCCCATCTTTTTTTATATGAACTGCTATCTGGCTATGTTTCTATAATTCTATATTTACGTGTTTTTTAAAGTGTAGTAGAGTATTTTACAATTATTTTCATTGGGTTAGTTTCAGCTTCTGGAATATTTGAGGATTTATTGCGTGCATTGTTTTAACTCATTTGCCCTTAAAGCTCTTTCTCCTCTACAAAAGTGGCCAACATTTGCTTCCACTCGCCTCCTTGGCTGGGGCACAGTCTGCTTGATTGTACATGGCGGTCAGCCCCGAGTCTGGTGTTCTGCCAGATGGGTGATTAAAGAGTCTCCCAATATTCTAAGGCAAAACTCCGTGTGGCAGGTGCCTTGATTAGCTTGATTTGTGTCCTCTCTGAGCTTCAAAGGACATTCTACAAGAGTCAAGAGAACTGTTTCCCAGGAGACTTGTGATCTTTAAAAATACTGAGGCTGCTTTTTCGTGACTTGGCTTTATTAAACTGATATATTTAACTAACTGGCAGTGACCAAAAGATGAGTTACATTTAACTTCTCACCTGCAATATTGCTATGGGTTTGAGACAGGGCTAAATAGTTTGGCTCTGAAGTTCATTGTCAAAGTGTATCCAGGATTTCAAGTGTTTATCTCAATTAACATTGAGAGTATATAAAATTAGGCTACACGTGTTATAAGAATTATTTTTTTCTCTTGAAATTTCTGGCTTTTAGATTCCCAGACCTGGCAGGAAATCTCTTTGGCTCCTCTGCTTCTGATCCTAGCTGTTTTCATAAAATGCAAACACATGCAAAAACATTGTAAAAACCCTCAATGTTCAGTCATGTTCAGTAAGACTTCAAAAGATGTTTGCTTTGAACTTGGTTCTAAAGATGGGCATACCTTCATGAGAATGGAAGATATCTTCTTACTCTCTATGATGTGGTTTGGCCCTTTTCAGGGCCCCAAAGTTAGCTTTGTTCCGTAAGGCACATTAAATTCACTTTTTTGGACTAGGAATTAACATGGAAATTTCTTCCTGTAGAACATCTTGGGGCTCTAGTTCCCAAAGGGGCAACGGTTTTAGACCATAAAGGGAAAACTGTACTGCATCAAAGAGACTTGGGACAGCATCACGAGCTCCACACTCTGTGCCTGGTCTTAGATTTGATGAAGCATTTGAATTGTGGTTCCTTAGGTTTTTGGATGTTAGGTGATCCATACAAACTCTGGTACCATTCCGCAGTTTACAAAAATGTGAGACTAGGCTGATGGGGTATAGTACACCCTGTAGTTAGCAGAGTACGATTGCAAAGATACCTTCTGTAGACAGGTTTTCCGCATCTTTTCCTACTTTGTTTTCTTTCCAAGTTTTGTCCAACTTCCCTGGTAATCACACTGCAGAACACTCTGCCTGTCCTCGAGAGAACCTTTGCCATTGATCTCTCCTCAGATAGATAATTGTAGCTGATGGGACTGAGGTCTCTTTTTGATAGGCAATTTCATTGAATCTCACTCCTTTATCATTATTCTTATATTCTATCTTGATTTTTGCTCATCTCTGTTTTGGGGCCATTATCCAACTCAAAACAAACGTAGTCAATTTTTAAAATGTCTTTCTCTAGTCCATATTTGTACTTTGTTTTCCGTGGATCCTAAATAGGTCTAAAATATGACCTTTCCCCCATCTCTTGCTATGAGAATCTCCCTGATTCTGTCATTTCTGAAATATTCAAAACTTTTACACAAAGTCTTTATCTGTCTATGCTTCTTATCACATCTTCTACTATCTTTTGATTATTTAGCACCTTGAATTAGAAATGTATGCCTTTTGTAATAATGCTTATTCATTCTATAAATATTTGGGAGTGATTTTTAGATGCCAAACCCTGCACTAAATATTATAGACAGTAAAGAGTTAGGTGTGTTTACTGTCAGACGGTCTCAGTGCTGTCTTAGACAAGCCCAGGGCTGTGCCCCTCTGCATGCGATAAGGAGCTTATGGGGTCAAGGGAACGTGTCCACCTGGAGTCTGACCGTGTGCTAAGTACCAGGATCCTGGAATCTGCTGCCCAAATTGTCCCAAACCCACTTCCTGGACCTACATGGTCCCCTTTCCCTAGTTCATCCTTCCTGAGAGCTTAGTTCTAGGCGTGAGGAGTGGATGAGAGACAGACATTTTGGGAGGGTGGAAACAAGCTTGGAGATGCAGGCAGGGGTAGACTCACATGTGCTCACAAAGACTTTTGTGATGCAGTGGGGCAAACGGGGAGAAAAGGGGCCAAAGGGTATGGGATTGGGGTCAGTGCTGCCTTCCTGCTCTCCCTTTTTTGCCAAGTTAAGGTGCAGAACTTGAAGGAATACAAGAATTCTGAATTTGAAGCTGGCTTGCCAAGCCTGATTGAAAGTCAGAATATCATGTATGAAATAGTTTGTTGGCAGCGTGGACCTGTTTGACCTCTTGCTTCAGGCCCTGCAAATGTGAAGGGTGGGTCTGTGGAGCTGACGATGGAAGAGAGACTGCTTCAGGCCAAGGCAGTCAGTGTGGCAAACTCTCTAATTGCAGGGGTCATGGGAACACACAGCAGGCGGGATGGGAGCAACACGAACACGCGGGTCAGGGAAGTCCTCCTGGAACTGTGGCACTGAACTTAGACTTGCCGCGAGTAGAATCTTCCTAGGTGGCATCAAGAAGAGGGCACAAAGGGCTGCACAAAAGGATGGCAGAGGAGGGAAGGAAGGACAGGAAGAAGGGAGGGAAGGAGATGGAGAGACAGAGAGAGAGAGAGACACTGACTGTTGGAGGGCCTGGAAGTTTTTCAGTATGACTGCAGTATTGGGAGGTCAGGAGCAAAGTTGTGTTAAGGATGCTGTCTCACTCCCTTTCCTCAACAATTCATTTCTCTTGACTTGTGTTACTTGCTTCTTTCTCCTTCTGATGTCCAAGGTTTTTTAAAGTCCCTTTTATCTCACCGTCAGTCAACCTTCCATTTACCCTTGAATTTACTGCTGAAAATGTATTTATACATGAAGCCATTCAATAATTACCTGTCATTGAAAGTGCAAGATTCTTTTAATGAAAGTGACACAAAAACAGGAATAGATTAAAAGTAGCATCTGATTTCCTCATAGTCAGGTTCCCTTCTCAACTATATTCTTAAAGAATTAAGCATATTCCTAATTTTCCTACCTTACCTAGTGTAAGGTTGGTTTTCTCTGTCTTCCATTTACTAAAAACCTCCTAAAACTAGTACTAATACTTATTATCCTCATTAATAATGATGACAGCCAGGGTTTTATTCTTGTCTTCTATGCCTTACAGACATTATTTCATTTAAGCCTCACAATAACCCATGAGGCGCCCAGGGTGTTATCACCATTTACAGATGCAGAAATTGGGACCCAGGAAAGTTATGTAACTTGCCCAATGCACACGAACATAAATGGCAGAATGGAATTATGAACCCATATTTGCTTGACTCCAAAACCTGCACTCTTGCCTCTTTAGGATGTCGCCACCTTTTGCCACTTTCTGACAATACGTGGAATCAAGGCCAAGTCTTAGTCCAGTGACCAGCCCACACTAAGCCCATATTAAGCAGAAGAAATACTGTAGTACATTAAACACAGGTGGTGAGTTGGGACACACTCGTGAGAATTGCCTTTTCAAATTATCCTAGAGACTATAGGTAAATCTTCAGAATTAGTATTGTGCTACTTTGAATCAGTTAACAACCTCCTTTATCTTCCCCTCCAAGTCACTCCTCTTATTTATTTGGAGGTCACCTCTTTTTCTTGGAAAATTGATTATGATTCTACACATTTCCCCCAAGCCTGTCACAACTCTCCCAGTGACACTGTTTATGACATGAGCTGCCAAGTTTTTGACAGGCTAGATAATATAAACTCATGCATTTCATTTATTTGGTTTGAACCTTAATGCTGCGGATGTCATTCTCTTTGGACCACTTAAAGAATCAATTAAAAAAATTTTAAAAATTAGACCTTTTCAAATAAATGTGTTAAGGATTAAAAATACACTTTTAAAATGTACTTCTGCATTATTACTACCTGCATTTATTTATAAGTCAGCGAAAAAGACTTTTCCTTACAAAGCTTAAATTATTTTGTAGCCCTTTAATGTGTATGAAAAAATGCAAAGGTGTCTGAAATGTGAAACTGGTCTTTTTTGTTGTTGAATTAAAAAATCAGAGACATATGTTAAAAGAAACCAGCACAAAATTATTTGTGTCCATGCATCTGTTAGAGAAATATGTTTCCCTCAATGTAGAGAAATGCCGAGGATTGTTACTTATCTGAAGCACTGATCTTTTTTTTTTTTAAAATATGTTACCTTACATCTTTATTTATTTATTTATTTATTTATTTATTTTTGGCTGTGTTGGTTCTTCGTTTCTGTGCGAGGGCTTTCTCCAGCTGTGGCGAGCGGGGGCCACTCTTCATCGCGGTGCACGGGCCTCTCACTATCGCGGCCTCTCTTGTTGCAGAGCACAGGCTCCAGACGCGCAGGCTCAGTAGTTGTGGCTCACGGGCCCGGCCGCTCCGCGGCATGTGGGATCTTCCCAGACCAGGGCTCGAACCCGTGTCCCCTGCATTGGCAGGCAGACTCTCAACCACTGCGCCACCAGGGAAGCCCTGATCATTTTTTTTCAATTAAGGAAACGTGGACGGAGAACAAGAGAGACATGAAAGTCTTGGTATCTCACGAGCCTCGGGTATCGGTTTTCTTGCAGGCTCCCATCGGTCTTCCCAACCGTGAGTCACAGTGCCGGAAGCTGGTCACCTTAGCCATTTAAACATTTTGCAAAGACACAGATTAATTTAATTTTAAAAGAATACATTGTATGTTTGGTTTAAATTATGAGGCTGACATTCATTTTTCACCGACCTCAGAGAATTCATACAGGTACTTTACAGATTCTCAAGTGACATGTATTGATTTTTTAAAAAGCTTAATGGAACAGAATTTAAAGACTTAATTATTTCAAATGGTAAAAATCAAAATTGCCAACTGATTTTTATTAGGTCAGTGTTATAATTAGATTAGCTTAAGATTGAATCAGAACGGTAAGAGTGTCCTTTAACTACTTTTCTAGATATATAACCAATAATTACCTCTTTACATAGACCAAAAGATTTAGCTCAATGGGGGATTGGACATATGACCATGTAGATATAGCCAGCAATAAATAGAGCATTATAACATTTCACTCTAATTTTTTAAGTGTTTCATTTGGACCTTACATTTATGCCTGTTAACACTACAGTTTAGTATTAGAAATGGCTATCTGTTTATTTTAAAATGTCTTTTTATTACAAAACACAAATATAGAAAATCACCCAAATCAAATGTATGGCTTAATTACTTTTATAATGAGAGTATTACTCAGGTCAAGAAATAAAACTTTGCCAGACAACGGAGATGGCCTTTCACTATGCCCTTTCCCAACCACAGCCTCTGCCTCTCCCCACAAATAAAAATTATTCTTTTATAATAATCAACTTGCACTTTAAAAATAGCTTTATCACCTAAATATGCATCTCTTGACACTATTGTTAACCTTGCCAACTTTCAAAAATCAGATATGTCTTTAAGTCTCTTTTAAACTCCACTTCTTGCATGTTCTTTTAAACTCCATTTCTTGCATTTTCTTACAATTTATCTGTTAAAGAACCCTGGCCATTTGACCTGTCAAGTTTTCTGCAGTCAGAGTTTTGCTAACTTCATATTCTTGGTTCAACATGTTCTTCAGTTCTCTGTTTTTTCCTGAAATGTATCCAGAAACTGGATAAAGCTCCTCTTTGGCATGACTATAAGAGACACATAATATACGGTCGTTTCCCATGCTATCATCTTAGCAGCCATAGAGTCTCAATGCCAATATTTATGTATACATTGGTAGTTGAAAAGTGGTGATATTTTAATTTCATCATTTCTTTTGTATTTATTTGTTGGAATACTTTTGCTGAGAGACCCTTTCTCTCAGTTACTATTTGATTGGCCAGTAATACAGTTCTCTTAAGAAAGGCAGGATACGTGCTTGATTTCTCTCCTTTATTTGCTAGTTTTCAAGATAATGAATAGGGTACCTAATATCTTCTGAAGATAAACAATACTTTCTTTAAACTTATTTGGTAAGTTTCAATGCATGGCAATTATTATCATTGCTAAAGCTCAAACTGGTCCATCTTTGGCATGAGGACTTCTTCATGTTTGTTTATGGGTCATTCCGTCATGCCCCTGGTAGTCTCTGATAGCTTGCTTGCTCTTGGGTAGCACAAGATGCTCCAAGCTAATGTTGTGTTGTGTATCCTGTCCCAAATATGGCATCAGTCCTTTTTTTTTTTGAAAAGCCCTAGTTTCTTTTAGTGAGAAATGGTCTTTCAAGACCACAGTCTGGACACCAGTGATACTCATTACTACTGGATTGATCATTATTTCCAGCCCCTTTGCGTGGACAGTTAGTTCACATTGATACTTTCAATTCAAATTAGAGAATACCAAGACTTAAATTTAACCCATTTTCTTATATCTTTATCTCCTTTTTTCCATACCAACAATTCTGATTCTCAATGATAAAGGCAATGTTGGAATTAAAATGTTCCATAATAACTCATTTGTCTTATTCCATATTCTATACAGGGGTCTCAGGATAAAAATATCAATCCATCTACCAATACAAATACTGAAAAAATGCATATGCTTTCTCTGTTCTCGTCCAACTTGTTAATAGTTGTACCAAATCCACATTGTCAGAGTATATAGCCAATGCATAACATAGTCTCTGCTTTTCAACTGTCATGTGGTCTTAGGACAGGTAACTCTATAGTTAATGCTCACCATCTGTTCTTAGATCTTGGCATTTTAGTTTTCTGAAGTTCATTCTCCATTAGATTACTGAGCTCACATTTTCTTTCCTTCAGTATTTTAAATATATTACTTCATTTTTCTACCGTTATAAATCACTGCTGTTAAAGTCTAATGATAATCTAAATATTTTCCCTGTATAAATCATGCAGTACGTTTTTCTAGATGCCCAAAGGACGTTTTATCTTTAAAATACGATGAATTTGCTAGAGTATATCAGTCTGACTCACTATTGCCAGATATGCAGTGCAATATGTAATTTCTTTTATTATTATTTCAGGGAAGTTTTCTTGAATTATAACTTTTTGCATCGATTCTGTTCCCTTTCTTTTGTTTTCTGCCTTAAGGTCTCCTATTTTCTGTGTATTTCGTCTTCTCTGCTTCTCTTCAATATTTATCACTTTCCCTAAAATCCTTTAAAAAAAATATCTTTCTGAATTTCTTTTTGATTTAAAAAATTTCTCTTATTCACCTTCTAGTTCTTTTACGACATTATCTGTTGTGTTTGTTTATTTTTTGTCTGTCCTACTTTAGTCTTTATTTCTGAAAGTTTTTTCAAAAAAAATTCTCTTTCCTAAACTCTAATGTATCTCTAACTCTAATGTATCTCATTAGATATTTTAAAGGCCAATTTTATATATTTCCATTTTTCAGTATTATGAAAATAATTATCCATAGCACTAGTTTAACGAAATAGTAAAAATATACTAACGAATAGTTTTCATATTTCAAGGTGAAAGTTCTATTCAATAACTACTTACAAATCCTAAGTAATCAGCAATTTCTTCAGTGTCTTTATTGCACATTCAATAATACTATCTACTTGCTGATTTTAAAAGTGAGTTCTCTCTTTTATCTCATTATTTATAAGCTGTATGATTCTATAGTCTCTCTGTGGATCCAGAGCCAGCTAAATCTACAAATTGTTTGTTTGCTCATTCATTCTTCAAATATTTAGTTTTCACCTATATTGCCCAGCCCTGTACCAGGACTTGGGAAGCAAAAATTAATAAAAACAATTTTTGCCCTTCAACAACTTAGAGTTAAATGGGAAAGACAGAGAAAGTAGCCAGTGGTTGTAATAGGGTGTGATATATGTTTTGGTAAAGATATGCATACAGTCAAAGGACCATGTGAGGATTTGAGTGATGGGGCCAGGGGAGAAGACAGGAAAACTAACAGGTGAGTGGATCAGTGACGATATACACATTTACAGAATAATAATTCTGCACTTTACAGTTGTATAACTCTGAAGGTTTCAACACTTTCACATTCACTATCCAATGTGAAACAACCCTGTGGTTCTGAAACAACCTTATATATGAGGAAACGCACCTTCAGAAGACAAGTTGTGACTTTCCAAGATCTTATGGCTGACAATTTGCTGTTATTGGTACAGTGAATAGTTCAAGGTCATATGGATTTTTTAAAAGTCAATTGACCAATAATATATATCTCAGTCTATTTTATGTCATTGCAATTAAAAATGATTAGCACTAGCCATCCATCCTACAGCTCCACCCTCTCATCTTGTCCCTTCTCCTATTCAATATCCATTCATAAAAATTACCACTCTCCTAAACAGGGAGCCTCTCATTACTGGCATTGCACTCCCATATTTTTTACGTGGGAAGAAAAGAAAAGAATAAAATGCTTTTTTTTTTTTTGGCAACTGAATAGCCACTTTTCAGAAAATAACAAGGAACGCTAAAATACCTTAAAATTTGACATTATTAGTAATAGTCATTAGTTCCATAACTGCTCCTGCCTTTTTAAATTGTTTTAAGGTAAGTCTCTAAGGCAAGGGCATTATCACTAAAGGAACTATTTAGCTTAACATGAAAAAATTGGAAGGAAAATGTAGATTGTTCTCATTTTAATTTAAAAGTTGGTTATGTGCATAGGGACTGAGTGTTATTTGTCCCTTTTGAGAGGGAAATTTGGCTTCTGATCACACCTTAGGTTGCTGATTCCTGGTACAGATGTAACCCACAGCCACTGTGGAACTTAAAGGTAGAGTAAGATCATAACATCTTCTCTTAAAATGCTACTGTCTTTTAGCCCTTAGCAATGCTAAAGCAGTCAAGTGTCTTCTCTACTGGATAAAGGTGTCATTTTCAGAGAAAGATGGTCTGCACTTGTGCTATAATTGTTCATGAGATTGTGAGCAAAGTTTCAGAAAAAAATTTTTCAACAGTATGAAAAGACTTTGGGGCCAATTAGAAACAGCATCTGTTTATATATGTAAGTGTGAAAACTCAAGTGTAACTATTAATTTATTGACTACATCAGTGATCTAAAAGACTTCTGAACTTTCCAAAACAATTTTGATTTTCTAAACTATTGCACCCAGTTTTTTACTAATTGGAAATAGATCACTGCTTATTCTCTTGGACATCAGTAGTAGTTGCCGCCTATAAAGTTTGCTGGGGTTTGGAAAGCTGAACTTCAATCTGTCTGTCATCTGTCACAAATTCAGTAACCCTGTGTAATAATGCACTTAGAAAACACAACAGTATTTGTTTTTCTCTTTGGGATATGGGGATATGTGTATGTATACGGCTGATTCACTTTGTTGTACAACAGAAACTAACACAGCATTGTGAAGCAATTATACTCCAATAAAGATGTATATAAATAAATAATAATAGAAAAAAAGAAAATACAACAAGGAATTCCCTGGTGGTCCAGTGGTTAGGACTCTGCGCTTCTACTTAAGGGGGCCTGGGTTCTATCCTTGGTCAGGGAACTAAGATCCCGCAAGCCTCGTGGCATGGCAAAAACCCCAAAAAACGTGTAACCATTATATTAGCAGCTGTATTACAGGAAATTATAGTATAAAATTAGGAAATGACACGATGTTAATATCTCTATATCTCAAAATGCAATACACATTTCAGTGCATAGTATATTGGTGGTTTTCATAGTAATACTTGTGGTTTCATATATTAGCTCTGTTGGGTCTGGACCCTTGCACAGAATTTTCCTTCTGCCTGGTATGAGTTCTCCTCCTTATTCAGCTCCTTCGTCTGGCTAATTGACTGTCTTTAGGACTAAGCTTAAAAATAATTTCTGCAAGTTTTAATCCTTCTACTTTGACTCCTTCATCATCTGTATCCAATGCCTATAACAGTTCCCAGCACATAGAATTTCTCAAAACATGCCTGTTAAATAAATGAAAGAGTAGGCGCCTTTTCCTCCTATTTTTTCCTGTGGCACCTTGGGCTTACCTGTGTCAATTAACTTTTGCTCTGTATTCTAATAACTTGTAGATCTGTTTTCTCAAGGTAAACTTTTTATGGTAGGGATTAGTTCTTATTCACCTCTTTGTCCCCAAGCCTAGTTAATTATGTGGCACACAATAGGTGCTTAATAAATACTTGTGGAATAAATAACGGGGTAAAGTGTTATGGGTCCCTTAGGTTCAGAAATGCCCTGGCCATTCATATGGAGCTTCCATTCTTCTATGGGTTCTAAGTACCACAGGTACTTCTTAAGAGAGTGTTGTCTGTATCAGGATTATTGTTTAGTTTCATTTGAAAAAAAGGTGGGAAGAAAGAACATTCTGGTGGAAGTAGAGTTCTCATGGAACTTTCTTTGAAGGAAATGAATACCAGAGGTCTTAGACATAAAATGTTAGAGGATAAATGTACCCTATATGCAAGTGTAAGTCTGTATGCATTTTGTCTAAAGATGAGTAAGAGATGAACAGGAAATACTGGTTGAAACAAGAGCAGCCTGGTATGGTGGAAAATGGTGATGGATTCAGGAAAGTGTGGGTCTAGTCCTAGCTCAGTCTCTAGAATATGCCATCTCACTGAGAATGTTTCCTTAACTGGAAAAGAACTAGGGGAGTGACGATAGCCTTTGTCTCTGACAGCTGTGATCCCACGTCATATGTTGATCAGTAATCATATCAGCCTCTTTTTCTCTTTCTCTGAGTTTATAATATATTTTGTAATTCACATTCAAAACATTTTTATCTCAACCGTTGGTTATATTAAGATTCATGATAAGTGAAACCACATTTCAGGAAATTCCTTTTCTTCCTTTTTTTTTTTTTTTTTTTTGAAGGCATAGTTTCCATGTATTCTGCCCTTTCCCTCCTTCACATGCCCCTGTCTGCCACCCTTCTATCCCCTTTCTTCTCTTTGTTTTTCAAGGGAAATTGCATTTGGGTATTTTTGATTCATTTCCAGGTGATTAACAAAATATTATGTTGTTAGAATGACTTGATATTTAAAATGCCAATTCTTTAAAGCTAAGAAAAGGATGACTGAAGTTGATAGCTTTGTGCTTTGGAAGGGATTTTATTTCATTAGCACCACCAGTGGGAGAAGGAGGGAAGATCGGCATTTCAGCAGTGCCATGTTAGAAATGGGGAACCTGGGGCAGCCGTGTTGAATCAAGCCTCTTGGCTGGGGCCATCTCTTCTGACCCCAAGGCTCAGAGATCCTGATGTCTTGTTCTTTTCTTTGTTCACTTGGCTCTGTGCCACATTTGTAATCTTCTCTCCAAAAGGTCCATTTCCTCTGTATTTTCCTCCTGGAGTCGTTTACTTTGTGTTCCTCATTCATCAGTGCCACCCATGTCAGTGATTTATGAAAGGTGGTCACAGCCAGACTCCAAGCTGTGTGGCCTTTGAAACAAATAGCGTTGTGTAGGTTGCTCCTTTTCTATGGTGTAGATATTGAAAAGGACCTGGCACTGTGGGAAAAAGAAAGCCTGTCGAGAAGCCCTGTAGTATGCACAGTGCTTTAGTTATATCTGGTCATCAAGAAAACCCTCAATCATCACCAGGTCTTGGCATAAGACTACAAGTATCCGGACAATTTGGGAAAACCATTGCACTCCAGAGCGAAGGAGACAAATAGGTGTCTTCAGCGAGCACCCAGGGACTAGTCTACAGCACCTCACTGTCAGCCCTCAGACGCTGGCCCTTCCAGAAAGCAGAGCTGTTACTCCAGGCAGTTTGCCACTCATTCTCTTGCCCCTAGCAGCACAGACAAAGGGGATTATTGGCACAAATGGACTAGTTCTGTCACACACAAGAGCCAAATTGGAAGAACCCACAGCATTCTTTCTGGACCAGTTGTCCAAATGAGGGGTGATAGCGTAGTTAGTTCAACTATAAAAAGCAGTTTATTTGAAGTAAGTTTCCAGCCCTCTCTGCATGCTTTGAGATAAATTCCTCACAGTTTGGAGGATTTATATGGATTTGATATTTTCTAATAGTTTATGTTTCAGTTTAAGTAAATAAAACTATCCTATCTCTTTCACTATCTTATCCGTTGAAAAAATCCCACAAGCTTGGAAGCATTTGGAAACATTTAAACTATAGCGTATTAATTTTTTGCTAGTGGAAACCATGATTTGTGAAAAAATATGACCACATCTGTGATTTCTAAGGAATCCCAGAACTTTATTCCTAGCTTAATTTTTGTTTTGAAGAAAAAGCATGCTTTTTTTTTTTTTTAACCCTCTGAAAGTGCTTTGGAGTATACATCACAATTTTTTTTAAAAAACTAAAGTAAATTTAATTTTTTGTTTTAGAATTTTCATTTCAGCAAGGTAGAAGAGTGTCAGGGTTGAATCCAGTCCCAGCAATGCCTTTTTTGCCTCCTGGGCTTTAAGCACTTCAATCAGCAGCCCTGCCTTCAATTTCTTTATGGATCGAATTGACCTGAGGATGCCTTACCCTCAAATTGTAGTGAAAAACCAATCAAATAAGGTCATGTCTATGAGAGCCTTGAAAAGTTCAAAAGGAGGGTCTTTGAAAAGTTATAGAAACAAATGTAAGCTTTATTCACACTTATTTAGTTATCTTTGAAATACATATGGTGTCCTAGAATTTATCATTTCATATCTCAGAATTTATTTCCAAACGTTTCTGGCCATGAAGTATAAAAATATATCTTTTTCTAACTGAATCACTTTGCTTTTATGTATATATAACCTTTCCAAACTGACAAGTTGTTTGACAATTTTGACCAGCAATGTTTAGATGAGTTTGCGATATCTGTTTAATTTGATGTTTTAAGTTTCAGTGATTTAAAATCTCAGGGATTACTAGTGTTCAATGAAATGCTGGTAAAAGGCACAAATAACGGAGAATTTACTAATAACATACAAGTAAGGTGAGGAAGACTGGATATAAACATTTGGAAAAGGGAAGGCTAATGAGCTGTACTCTTTTCCATAAGTACTTTTAAGTCCCTGTGCTAGGTCTTCACACAGATTTATCAAATACAGAATTAGTGACTGTTTTCTTAATCTAATTTTAGGTGCATATTTATAAAGTTAATAACAGAAAATCTTATACTACACATTTAGCATTCTGTCCACCTAGCTCCACTAGGTGGTTATTTGTTTATGTGACCTAAAATCCACCTAAAAGATATATTGTTGCCTTGAAACAATTATTATCTCCTTCAGAGTAAGAATTTGCCAAACTGATAATCCCATAAGTACAAACTGAGATGCTGGAGCATAGTAAAGATTTGGTGTTGCCCCCAGGTTTCACTGCTCTTCGTGACTCATCTTCTTTCCTATTTTCTCTCTCCTTCTCTTGACTTTTTCAACCTCTCTTCCTCTTTGCCTCTAGGGAGAAGCCTCCAGTGGAGGACAGTCATTGAAAAACTACATGGAAGAAGTGAGTTCTAAGATAGTCTTGTAACATGGTCTGAAATCAGTCTATCATATAGGGTGAGACACTCACTTGGGCTCTCTCCATCTGCCTGTAGGGTTTCCAGTCATGCCCACAAAAACAAGACAGTAAATAATATGTTATCAAAATGGTGTTTTGTTCCTCCTTGGTCGGGAGATCCTATAAATATTAATTTATCTTGAAAATGAAGGTAAAACTGTATAAACCTAAGGCTATCATATATTTTCACTCACAAACATTTGTTGCTATCCTAATAAATGAGAAACACATGTTTTATATTGGCCATGCACAAAAAAAATAAGATATGATCGTTGTTCTTATGGAGAGAATAATCTGTACCAAATTGGCATTCATTCATGTGATAAACGCTCATCAAGGATGTTATTCGTACAAGCCATTAAGCAAAGTGCTATCTTGACAATAAAAATGTCTGGCAGATTTTTGTTGCAAAACCATTTAGACTCCTGGTTTTATTTTGGAGATATCCAAGGGTGCTCTGTGTCTCAGGATGTGTCTTTGGGCTGTCTGCAAACTGCATTTGGGAACTCTCAGATAAGCCAGTGGACAGACTCAATAAAACTTGGTCTGGAGCCAAACCATAATGGTCACTGAATTAGCCATCCGAATCTGTTTCACGTGAAGGGAACTGGAAAACAGTTTGGCGATGATATCATAGAAGTAGCAAATATTTGGTTTGACTATTGCTTCTCAGCAAGACAGAACCTGTTTCTCTAAATATTTTGTTCTTTCATGCGTGAATCCATTAAAAGACCATTTTGAGTGGCCTACTGAATGTAGTAGGTAGTCCATACATTTATTCAAAACAGTGTACCCATACTTAAACTCACTCTTGCTTCCAAATATCACTTGGAGAGGAAAATCAGAGTGCATAGCACCCCTTTAAGTCTCAAATCTCTGGTTTGCAGGCTTGTTTGGAGATGGTTGAAGTTTTACCAAAAGCACAATGGAGAAAGGGTAACAAAAGGAAAGAAAGGAAATAACTACGTAGATGGTCTCAGTTCAGGTTAGAAAATCAAAATATATGGGGCAAAAAATTGGAGTGTTGGTGCACCAACTTTAAATTTCAATGTAATGGATTTGATGCAGAAATTGAGAAAAATACAGCCAAGAAATTAATGTTGCCCAAGGAGAGAAAGATACTATTTTCAATATGTACACCAGTAGAACCTCCCTTTAGGATTCTGCAGTTGCCCAAGCCCTTGGCTAGCATTCCCCATTAGGGACTAGAGGTGGTAGGTCACCTCCACAAAAAGGGTACCTAATGCCTTTTGTAATGTGTCCTGTACGGGTCTAGTACTTTGGAAGAAGAGGAGCATCGAGGTGCTGGTACAGGGCATGGGCTGCATGCGTGATAGAACTTTAAAAATGAGTCATTCTAATTTGGGTTCTTATCCAAGGAAAAGATCCTTATTTTCTCCATCATTATATATGTGCAATCTAAACGTGCATGTTGTAAGCAATTGTAAGTACTTAATGGGACAAGGTTGGGAATTTGTGCCTTTTCACTAGAAGTGCTGGCAGGGCATTGCTCCTCCCTGTGGTCCTCTGACTAGGTAAGAAATGGGGGCTTGTAAGAAATGCCAAACCTCAGGACTCACACCAGATCCAAAGAATCAAAATTTGCATTTCTAACAAAACCCCTGTGTTATTCATAAACACCCTAAAGTCTGAGAAGCTCTGCCCTGAAGTGGTCTTTAAAACGCTATTTCTAGAAAGTAACTGCATACTTCATGGAAAATCCCCAATTTTATAAATATAACATGGGTAAAAGGGAAATTCTTATTAATAAATTTATGAGTTTTATTTATTCATTTACTCTCAAAAATAATATTTTTGGTTGATTGGGGTATGTAATCTCTCTAGCTTCTGAGATTCATTACTGACTTTCAGTTTGAATTTACGACTATGTGTGAGCTGCCCAAGGTAAGCCTTTCCTTTCTAGGGGTTCAGTATCACATAGTATTTTTTTTCTAATATTGATTGATATTTAGATTTCAGCTCTTTTTAAAAGCAGTAAACAATCATCCTTTACAGAAAAACTAAGCATGATCTTAATTAATGAACTATTAATTTATCAATAGTTGGTTTCTTTTTGCAGACATTAATGCATTTGGTCTTTAGGAAATATGTGTTCTAACTCTTCTCCACTGGCAGTCTGAATTTGTTAAGAATGTGAGCCATAAAAGGATAGTTTTATTTTTACTCACTTATACTCTTATTTCACTTTTGCCCTCCTTCTTCTTGTTAGTAGAATCAGCAAACAATGGGGAACAGTATTTATAAATGTTAGAAGCATTGAAGTTAAAAGTTAAAAGTGATCTAGCAAACATTTGCTTTTATTTAGTACACACTAAAACTCACATAAACCATAGAGTTTACATTTTTATTATATTTAACATTTCTTGCTAAAGTTTGAACAGCTCTTTGCACATCAAAGTCCCTGTTTATTTATTTTTTAAATTTAGTTTTATAATTGGACAGAATCATAACCACATGATGTTAGGCAATTCTGTTTAGACCTAAGTCAAAACTAAGGAGATGATATGGTCTCCTCAAAAAATAAAGCTAAAATGAAATTTCTACTTATATTTTCTATATATTTAATGTATTATTTTTTTTCAGATAGGATTTGTATTTTTGACCAAATAAAAATGAGATATTTTATAATAGTTTATTTCTGTTAATCCTCAAAATGGTTCTAACAATTTTTAAAAATTACGTGTTCTTTACATGTAAGGCACTTGCTAACTCAAGGTAGGGATAAAAATTTCACATCGCAAAAATTTTAGCTGTTAGAATTATAATATTAATATTCACTCAAAAAATATATATAATTGAAAACAGCTTATCAAAATCAAGCACTTGCAAAGCTTACTATACATTTTATAGAGAAGCTAATCCATTTAAACTATCACATTTCCCAAAGGAATAACTGGAGAAGTAGCATAGTATACTGGTTAAAAATCCACTAATTCATAGAGAAATGTATTAATTTGCATATGTATTCAACAAGTAAGTATTGTCACTTTAAATGATTGAGGAACTATAAAGAGCTAAAGACTGAAGTTAATGATTTTTAAAACTTTTTCAAGATCAGTTTAGAGCCATTCCTCACAACTTCAGGAAGTTAGCTGAAGGCCAAGGCAACACACAGAGGAGTGTGAACTAACTCAAGGTGTCAAGCGGCAGCTTCACAATCTCTGAGGGTGTCAGACAGGAAAAGAAGCACGTTGAGCAGGCAGGCCTTTCCAAATCTGTTGAGGCTGATTTTGCCAGCTGTACCATCTGAACTGGAAAGGGGATCAATTCTATGTAACAAAATATCTTAGAATCGTTCTTCATGCCAGTTTTGGCCTGTCTTTTCCTCCTGTGGTATATTCTGTGATTGTTAGTGTAATGAAGTTCCAACTATACTTTTGAAAGAGAGTGCATGACGTTATTCTCCTATAAAAATAAGAGATAATTTGCTTTTTATCATGCACAGGGATTTACTTGTTAAAAGTGAAAATATTATAAACTATTATATTATATAATAATATATATTAAATATTATAAAACTATTATTCAGCATTATAATTTAATTCCACTTAGGAAACTAGAAAACAAGGGTTTTTGCAGGGAACCCCTATTTTGTCGCCGATATTCATTAAGAATTCATACATGTTGTTAAAGGATAGCAGTTTTTAAAACACTTATCATGATGGCTTTCATACAGATGTAAAATGAACACATGTCAAGGTTTGTTTAAGTCATTAATGAATGAGGAAACCAGTAAGATGTTATAGCCAGTTCAAAGGAGAATTCTAACCCTCACACGTGTAGTCAAATAAAGAATGCTGAAATGAAGTTATAAACAGATGTAAAAAATGGCAAAACTGATCAATATCCATAGGTTAATAACCAATTACATTAAAATAGATGCAATTTGCATTTATATGGACAAGAATTATTTGCACTACTATACATTTCTATAAATTACAAAGTTGTAAAATAGCTCAAAGTCAGTGAAAGACTCGGAGCCTTTATAAAATCAGATAAACAAAAGGGCTTGCTAGGAAAATGACTTATTTTTCATTGACTACACCCAATAATCTTTTGCTAATTTCAAAGTCTTTTACAACTTCATCCTACAATTTCCTTGTATAGAAAAACCACAAAATGGAATGAATTAAGAAAGAAGATGAAGGTGTCATGAAAATAATCAATAAACAATCAATAAGAAAGACTAGAAAAGAGTTTTCTTTGAGCCAAACTGAGGACTAGCCCAGAAGACTCTGAGAAACTGCTTGGGGGGGAGCAGAGTTTTCAGAACAGTTTTATATCTTGTCAGAACAGAGAACCTTAAACAAGTCAGGGTTATATTCTTCAAGGTTTCAAAAAAAAGAACAGTCCAGCAAGTACACAGCAAGTCAGCTTGGCCTTGACACCTGCGAAGGGAGTCTTAGCATCAAAGGAGGACCAGCATTGGCGTCCCAAGAAGAGACGCATTTAATCTTTATTTTTAACATGGACATTCTTTTTTTTTTTTGCTTAAAGAATTTTATTTGTGAACATGGACATTCTTTACTTTTGGTCAATGCGTCCTTTTCTCTAAGAATTAAAGCAGATGTACAATGTATGTTTAATAGGCCACAAACAGGCTATTTTAGTTAGCATAAAATTCAAGTTAACTCATGTATAAGCCGGAATGACTTTCCTATATCTCAATTTGTGAAAATTTCTTTTATCAGAGGGCAATCCCAATGTGTAATGTAGTGTAGCAAATTTGTCAGGTAAAATTTTTTAGCAGCTTGTGTTTATTTTGTAATGTTTTCCACAATCTACCATATTTTTGTACTGATAACTTGGTTATTGCTCCCTTTCTTTTCTTTTCCCAGATCCTATTCGTTCCAACTTATATTTTCTCAAATGTATTACTTCCCTGTTCTTATGTTTTAATTGCCCTTTGATGATATGCAAAAGAAATAAGCTATAGAAGTATAATTCACTAAAAAATTAGAGTTCAGCCTGATAATACTAGCCATTTCATTAACAGTTATTTCCAAGCTTTATTAATTTAAGAATGTAAATTATATATGGAGAACTTTATTTTAACAGAAGTGTAGGCTTAATTCTTTGTCAGTATTGCAGTCTATTAAATGTATGTAAAGTGGGGGGTAATTTTATTTTGCTTTATTTGCAACATGCTTCAGGGATGGGATACTACTGTATATAGATCTCATGGTTATAGAAGGGAAATGAAAGTGATTAATCCTTTTTGAAAGATGGAAACTGATGTTTGGTGTGTTATTTTCATTCTTAACCAAAGGGAAAGAAATATTTAGTTGCCTAAGAGTTAAATTATCCAATGGTGAAAGTTTGAGCAAAGGAGCATTTTTTTTTTTCTCTAAGTAACCTGAATAACCTATGGCCACACATGACATAAATCACTGATTGATTGCATTTAGAGAATCCAAAAATAAACTACCCACGTGGAATAACAATACTGCTAAAGTTTATAAAGCACTTACTCTGTTAGCAGATAAAATAATATGTTGATACAGGGCTAGAGACTGTTTTCCATATGATACATGTCACTATTTCCCACCACTCCTGGTCCCTGGACATTTACATACTTATGGGGAAAGTGTTTTAGAAAAAGGATGAATGTCATTTCTTCTAAAAGCAATCCAAAGAACTCACTCTTGGGAATATGAAACAGTTTGCACTGTGCTCATACAGAGTTTAATATTCCTGTAGAAAAAATTTTGAATAAGTTGGCAAAGAGGAACATGTCAACTCTTGTTTTTAAAAATGTTCACGATTTTAGCTCCTTGACCCCATCAAAAATAATTATAAGTAGTCTGATGGGCTGAGCTTTGGACATACATAGTACTGCCTGCTGGTATTGATGAAGCAAACAGGTGCATTATATTACTAACTGTATTCAAGGGAAAACCAAAGTAAAACATTCAAGTGGTCTATTAATAGCAATATTTATACTATCTCTATGATTCTGATTCCAACATCTCAACATTTTAAAGTTTTTCCCAAACTACATATTTTGCTGAGCTCATGTTTCATTTGTATTTTATATAATTTGCAATAAACAAAGAATGGTTGCAATAAACAAAGAATAGCTTACCTGTTCAGTAGTAAAGCCATTAAGACCAGAAACCAGTCAGAAGTATTACTTAATATTCTGAACTATTATGGGAAAAAGTAACAGCATTGACTTCTTAGTCATATCTTTTCTTACGAAAACAGATTTTAGGATATGGGCCAAAAAGCTAAATAATCAAAATACTTTTTCAATTAAAAACATTTTTTTCATGATCACTTTAAACTTTTTTCTGTTTTAAACAAAGAATTTTTGCCATTCGATTTTACCTTATAAAACCAAAAAGATCATTTTTCATATTTCTTCTTTAAACACCAGAGACTCCATGTTCTATTTTTGAAAAACTGCAGGAATGTGATATCCCGCTCTGTTGCATGAAAATTTTTTAAATTTTACTTCCGCTGTTCTTTATACTGTTATGGAATTTTAAAGCTAAGATTTTTCATGTTTCTGCTGCTTCTGTAGTATAGCCCTACAAGACCAAATCCAATACTTGATAAATTTGGGGAAAAAAAAGTTAAATCCTAAAAATAAACACTGATTTATACCTAAATTGTATATTCCAAGATGGAATATCTTTAACGTTTGCTGACTTTTCCTACAGTAGTTCATTTAGTTCCTCTCACATTCTACTGACAGTCTAAAAGGAATCTAGATCTAGAAATTTACTAATTGTAAAGTCCTAGAGATGATCTAATCCAGCACCTTCACCCACTTCATTCTATTCCAAGAGGGGAACTGACATGCCCTAGATTAACCGGGATAAAAAGCTGTGATTACTGACCCCTGGAGCAAGGACTTTTCATTGCAAAGCCCATCTGTCATTTGGTAGGAATTTAAATTTTAATCCGATTAACAGACTATTTTCAAGAGCTGCTGATGCTCAAAGAGTTTTTAATGAATCTCATTAAAATTTTTTTTATGATTTCAATTTTTTACATAAACTTTTTTATGTTAGAACAGTTTTAGATTTACAGAATTATTGTGAAGGTAATACAGAGCGTTCCTATATACCTCCCCTGCAGTTTCAACTATTATTATTGCTTTACATTAGTATGGTACATTTGTCACAATTAATGAATATTAATACATTACTAGTAACTAAATCCATGCTTCATTCAAGTTTGTTGTCCCAAGATGCCACCTAAAATGTCACATTACATTTCTTTTTTTTAAATTAATTTTTTATTGGAGTTTAGTTGCTTTACAATGTCACATTACGTTTCATACTTACATCTCCTTAGGCTATTCTGGGTTGTGACCATTCCTCGGACTTTCCGTGTGTTTGCTGACTATATGTATTTCCTTGTGTTTGAAGAGTACTGGTCACATATTTTGTTGATTGTCCCTCAGTTGAGGTTTGTGTGATATTTTTCTCATGGTTAGACTTGGATAATGTGTTTTGAGGAGGAATACCATAGAGATAAAATTCCATTTTTATCCCATCCTATCAAGGCTACATACTATCAATAGGAATTATTGCTGTTGATGTTGACCTTAATCACCTGGTTTCAGGTAGTATTTGTCAGTTTTCTCCACTGTAAATTTACTCTTTTTGCTTTCTCTTTCCATATTGTACTCTTTGGAAGAAAGTCACTATACACAGCCCACACCAAAGATGTGGGAAGTTATGTTCTGCTTCCTTAAGTATCTACATAAATTATTTGAAATCCTTCTGCATGGCATATTTGTCTATTCTCACCCACTTGTTGATTTAGTCAATCATTTATTTTCATCAGAATGGATTGATAGACATTTGTTTTGTATGTTGGGTAGTAACCCAATGCTACTTTATTTCGTTGCTTAAATTGTTCTAGCTTTGGCCACAGAGAGATTTTTCAGTTGGCTCCTTTATCCCTTTGATATACCCCCATCATTTTGTGTGTGTGTGTGTGTGTGTGTGTGTGTGTATGTGTATGTGTGTTAGCACTTTTTTTGCTTTCTGGCACAAGATGCTCCAGGCTTATATATTTCTTGCCTTGGTCTAAAAGTCAGTCCTTTGTCCAAGAGTCCTGATTCTTTCATTGAAAAGGGTATTAGCAACCAGGATCTGGGTGGTGGTTGTTTTCATTGCTATTGGGGTGTCATTGTGTCTAAATCCTCTAAGCTGCCATAGCAGCAAGATAGATGTGTGATTAGGAACCATTTATATATATATATATATATATATATATATATATATATATATATATATATATATATACACATATTTATATGTGTAGCCATCTGTATGTATAGTAAGCTAAACATGAGTTCACACTGATGTCCCCAACTCTAATATCAATACACTATACATGGAGCATTCTATCCTTGCTTATCTGTAAACTCCTGCTCCAAGAGTGAAAAACTTGGCTTCCAACATCTGCCATCCATTTACTTTGTTCAATTCCAGAATAGATATATATATATATACACACACACACATATATATTCAGAATTTTTAACCTATAAGCCCGTAACTTTATCCACTATAATGCAGTGCTTATGTACATTTGCTTTTGCTTCTGATCTTACAGACTCCACGCATTTTCAGAGTTACTTAGGTCAGCACCTTATTCCCCCACCCACTTCAGTGAGGTTCTTTTACATCTGTTAATTCATTTAGATTCTTTTTTTTAGTATTTTGCCTTCCATCCTGGGATATCCCACCTTCCTAATTGATTTTTTCATTTGCATACATTAAGGTTTACTCTGTGGCGTGAAGTTCTACAGATTTTGACAAGTGCTTAATGTCTTGTATTTACCATTATTACATCACACAGAATACATCACTTCCCTAAAAGATCCCCTGTGCTTCACCTATTCAACTCCTTAACCCCCTTTGTAACTCCTGGAAAACTGTACCTTTTTGAAACTCTAGATTGGGACTAAACATCTCCAGAGGTAACCATCACAGTCAAGGGACAGCTGATATGTTGTTTCTCTTATACAGGGCTTATTTTAAACAGAGTGGACATTTAATGTTTGGTGTATCATGTTTCTTAGAGATCGGGATCGTGGGCCTTTATTTTTATCTTGTTAGTATTTGTCTGAACAAATAAAGCAAAATATCTCAAGTTGGAGGAAAAGATCTTTCTTTCAAAGAGGGGGAAGATGATGAATGAATTGAGAGGTCAAAAGAGTAAATGGACAGGTAATATTGATTTTATGTTTTTAATTTTCAAAGTTATGTTTGAAAAGATTTTATTGAATGATGACTCAATAAATTTAAAATTGTTACTTATATTTTATTGTCAAAGGGACCCATCCTTCCTTCCTCCTTCCTTTCTACCCTTCATCCTCTCCTTTTTTTCTCTTTCTTACTTCCTCATATACAAATGTTTACTGTGTACCTGTTAGTGAGTACCTATTTTTCCCCAGACATTATAATGGATACTGGAAATTAATAGGTAAAAAAAGTTATCCATGGCATCAAGGACTTTCCACATTATTTTTGAGGCCAGAAGATATGAAAGGACAATTACTATATAGTATTTGTTATATTGATACAATAGGCACACAAAGGAGTTAATCTGTCTTGGAGCGTCAGGGAAGGCAACAGAGATGATACCTGAGCCTTGGGAAGAGTGTTAATATCTGAGACAGATAAATATACTGCATTCTAGGCAGGAAGTATAACATATGAAAACATCTAAGTAGATTAGAGAGAGTGACAAAATTAAGGTGCTACCAGTTAATTAAGCTGGAGTGAAAGTGTCAGTCGAGGTGGGATGGAGATGGAAGTGGTGGTAGACCAGGCTAGACAAGTATGGCTCATGGAGTGCCTTGAGTTGAGATTTTATGCTGGAAAGAATGAGAAGACTACTCAAGGGTTTATGAACAAGGTAATGAATACATCATGTGACATTTTAAAAAGCTCTACTTGGCAAGAAACTGGTGGAGAGAATTAGGGAGGGTATGAATCTTAATCCTAGAAAACTTCGTAGACTACAGTCAGGATGGGAGATGATAAGAGTCTGCTTTAGGGCAATGACAGAGGCATGGAACAGCAAGGAAGTATTTGAGAAATATATTAATAAAAATAGGAAGTAATATGAGGAAGGAGGCAATGAAGTAATACTGAAGGGTAAAGTTGAGAATGTTCTCTAAATCCTACTAATCTTTAATCTCATTTAAGGGAATTGGAACCTTGATGGCAAACAGGCACATTTTGTGCAATTTTATATTGAATATTTCATTATTATATTTCCAAGAATGAGTGCTAAGAATTCCATAAAAATATTAATTCAGAAAGGAACATAGTCTAGATATTTCTTCTTATTAAGACATTAAATCTTATTTAAAGGAGAATATAAAAAAAATGAGTTCAGAGTTTGTGGCATATCCATGAAATGAAAATGAATTTAAGCTTAAAATTCTTCTCTGTTGTGAGGAAATTCTTGTTATGGTTTTTTGACATGTAATTCATAGAGACTGAAGTGTTCACCCATATTGGTATTCACAGTATCATTCTAGAGTTTAATCCAAATAAACTTTTTCTTTGGCAGGATGACTCTTTAAAGCAATTGCAGGTGGTTCATCAACCGTGGATCCTGCCAAGTGACACAGAAAGTGAAGGAGTGGAAACAGAACAAGAGAAACGTGAGTAGACACTGCTGTTTATTGACAAATTGCTTTCAGCCAAAGGACATCCATGATGATGGTATATGCCTTTCCCAATATCAAACGACGTCTGCAAAAAATTCAGACTTGTTTAGGGAGAACATGTAAAGATAAGCTATACTTTCGGTCTAAAAATCTTGATTCACTGATGTCTTAATTGTGGTGCAGAGGCCCATAAACTTAACTTTCTGAAAAGCAGTGTAGTACGTTAAAAGAAGGAATTATTATTTCTGAAGACCAACATAAAATATCCATTTGGAATGTGAATCGTCTACTAATGCTGTAGATTTATATCATATAAATCTATATTTATATCATATATCATATCATATATACAGTGATAACTTGTGATTATTAAAAAGTTTCAAAGTATGTTAGGATTGGCTCGTTATTATATTTGAAATTATCATTATTGGTTATATGGATAAATTTATGTATGTAGAACTGTTCTAAGTTCACAAAACAAATTAATTTCATAATAGTAGTTAAGACAAAGAGAATATACAGCTCCTGATTTAAGTCATTGGATTATAATCATAACAAGGATGAATTACTATAATTTGGCATGACTCAGTGCATGCTCTCCAGGGGTTATTGACATTGTCAGACAGATGGGTTCAGCATGAAGATGAGAAGTTAGTGTCTAGATCATAGAGGAAAAACATCAATTTTTAAAATAATAAGGTATCAGAATCTTACTTTGTTTTCTTTACCAGTGGTAGCCTGCAGAGACAAATAAAAATTGTAAGTAGTAATGTAGCCCTCATGATAATTGGAGTGAAACAATTAATTAACTATTCCCCTGAGCTGTAGTCATCAGAGATACCTGATATATTACACAGGTAGCATCATGATTCTGTACCCAGGGAGATCCAGGAAATTACTTTTCCAGGTTAAAAGGCATTTATAAAGATCCTTATCCCACTTCCATAACTGCAAGCTTATGTGGCCAGAGGGAGCATAGCCAGGAGAGGGACCTAAGAGGCAGGTGCTCAGGTGAGAGGAGGAGACAGACCCAGTGTCACTCAGCTGACACATTCGAAATGCAGTGAATAACATAGTGACATTGTACAGATTCTAATGGAGGGAAACACCTTCTATAGAAAACAACTGATGAAGACTCAGAAAGTAGACTGTACTTCAAGCATGTACTATAGAGTAGTTTGGAAGATCTTTAATGCAAGGGATCCTAAGTAAAATAGTCTAGGAAAGGAGCAGCATAGGATACAAAGAAGAGCATCCCCCAAATCTGAAAGAATTACAAATGGCCCGGAACTTTAATGAAAACAAATGCAAGCACATTTATACCTCCTACTCCCTACACATTTAAACATACATAAGCTCTCATTCTAGAGTTTGGATTTAATAATTTTCATCAAATTCTTTTGAGGTCTTCATAAATTTTGCATTAAATAAATCCTTCAAGCGAATGTGTGTGTATATGTGTGTGCGTGCGTGCACACGTGTGTATTGTATAAAGACAATATGTATAATTGGGCTAGCTGTACTCTCTCAGATTCAACATCCAGGTGCCCAAAGTGGGCATGACCAGGTAAACAACACCCTTACAGGATGCACAGTATATTAATTCTATGAATTAATTCATTACTATAACTTTTGTGCTATAACTTTTAATGAACTAAAAACTAAAATCAAGAAAATAATCAATCAGAAGTATATTTAAGCCAAGTCCAAATTCAGACTTACTTATTTTCCCTGAAATCCATATGTCTCCATCAGTATTAAGTCTGGAAAACAGCTTACTAATGCAAAGGAGATTAAAAACCCCCAGAACTTTCTTCAACCCTTGTCCTCTAATCATATTGCCTTTCTGCCATATACTTTCACAAGATTTTGATGATAAGTTGTAATCATCTTCTCTTCTATTAGGGTGCAAATTCTTTGAGGGAAGGAATCTGTTTTCTTCATCTTATTTAGCTACATAATAAGACCTCAATAAATATCTGAAAATTTAATAGATGAATGAATGTATAGGTTTCTTGGGTACTTTCTAACTTGTTTGTCAGGACAGTTATAAATATGAAACAAATAAAATGAATAATAATTGTGACTGAATAATTGTCATGAAAATTATTTATAGTTTAATTAAAATTTTAACATTGGATTTATAGTTTAGCCGTAGATTTTGCCATATGGTTTATCAGTCACTCTGAAGAAGGTCATTCTTAAACTCTCCTAACCATAGACCTAGAACCAAAAATATTTGATTTCAGTAATGTCATACTTGGAGGTGACCCTTGACAATGGTAAATTGTTTGAAATAAAATCAGGGTTTAAAAATAATTAGGTGGTAATAGGAGCCATCAGGAAATGGAATGCTAGCTAGCAGTGCAGCCAAACTCATAGTACAGAGATACAAATACTTTTCCAGAGCGGCATCCAACATTCAAGTACTAGAACAAGTGTAAGATGGAGCCACTGAAGTTCTGATACTTGTGTTCAATGTATGAGTTTTGTGGAACAGCTGGCAAGATATGTATAGATCTTCTACCTCTTTATTTTCTCAGTGAAAGAAAATAAATGACATAAGTCTATGTGAACCCAGCATCTGATTTATAGTCTAGAGGCTCATATATTAGAAATTTATGAGTGAGGAAAAGGACAAGATTCATCATTCCAATGGTAACACCTGTTTCTTGACTCAGCTTTCTATAAATTATATGTAGGTAATTTTATGGAATTTTCAGATTTCTCCCGAGACAAAATTATCATGGTGAAAAGTTTCCAAATAATGTTAGGATCTTTGTAGTGATGCATATTTCTTATTGCTTCATTTTAAAATAAGACTTAGTACAAGTAAGTTTTATAAAAGCACCATTTAGGAAAAGATGTCTTGAATAATTCAATGGGAAGCTTTAAACACTTTTATTATAAACGAGGTAAACAGAACCCTTAAGGAGACTTTTTATCTACTCTGATTTTAGTATAAAAGTCTACCTCACAAGTTTAAAAAACTCATGTCAGGAGTGTGTTTGTTTTTAATCTCTCAGATTACTATCTGAAGTCACTAAATAACTCAAATTACAGATATTTGAATCTACTGGGGTACTTCATATTCATGGACTCCATTTCAAACCTAGTGAATCAGAATCTCTGTGCACGGGACTCTAAATTCTGCATTTCTACTCCTCAGTTGATCTTTGTTTATTCTAAAGATTGAGAAATATTGGAATGAAAAGTCCAATGAATCAGAGGGTTGTGTTTTCAGAATTGTCTCTATAGTGTTGTTAAACTTTGGACTTTGTTTCTCTAAGCTGCTTTTCCACCTGTAAGTTAAGTTTGGATGTAAAATGTAAGGGTGGAGCAGAAGAAAGGCTGAAATTTGAGGGAATAAACATGGAGTAAAATTGAGGGTCAGGTCCCTTAGTCTGTGGGTTCAACATCTCCAAAGGCACAAAGTCATTAAACAGCTACAGTCTAGCCAGCCAGCACCCTCTAACTACATTTTGGATTTTTAAACATGAATAAGTGAACCAAAAACAAGCAAACAAATGAAAAACCAAACAAACAAAACAGCAGAGATGCCCGAAATAAAGAAATAAGAGCCAGAGTAAGTGGGAGCTAATGCTGTGGTGATTCATTGAGACCTAAGATTTGGATGTAGGTCTTAGGCCGTGGGGTCTGAGGTCTTACTGTATATAAAATCTGCTGATTTGGCCCTGGGTCTGCTTAAGGCAGGGGAGCTTGTATGATGATGTTGTATAAAGCCTGATACCTGGAAAAGCTGCCTCAGGTATGAAAAGGGAAACAAAATACCTGTACTTTCCAGCTGTGGAAAACAACAAGGAAGTTTACTATCTGTTCTAAGGTTTGGATGAAAAATATAAATGTATTCATCAGAAATCAAATTCTCAGGTTTGTACTTTGATGGTTGGGTCCCAACTTAAACTACCTATATTATTAGGAACCCAAAATTATAATAAAAATTGGGCAGCCTCATTAAATATATTTTGAATTAACAGAAGTTAATATTAAAGGTGAAATTTGGCAACTTTGCTTGAACACTTAGTACTAATTTTGATAGTAATATCATGTCATTTAATAGGGGGTTATATTTAAATGTCCTTTCCTTCTGTATATATTTTTGTGTTAATGCTAATTTAAAATTTTCAACATTCATATTTATCTCTTACAAAAGCATGACACAAGATCTACATTAATTTTTTATTCTGTTATATCAGAGGATTTAAAAACAATAAACTTTTTAGTTTACAATAATTTAGAATTCCAGAAAAGTTGCAAAGATAATACAGAGAATTTCCATACTCCCTTCACACAGTTTCCCTTATGGTAACATGTCACATTACATTGGTAAATTTACAAAACTAATAAACCAATACTACTATTAACTGACCCTCAGACTTTATTTACTCATGTTTCCTTAATCCCTGCTAGTCTGTAACTGTCTCTCAGTCTTTCCTTATTCTCCATGACCTTGAACCTTTTGAGGAATTGTATTCCTCAGGAGTTTTGTAGAATGTCCCTCGATTGGGATTTGTCTAATAGTTTTCTCATGATTAGACTGTGGTTATGTATCTTGGGGAAAAAGACCAAGAAGGTGAAACGCCCTCATCATTTAATATTGGAGAATATGTGCTATTAATGTAATGTTACCCTACACCACCAGGCTAAGGTAGAGTTTTCTGGCTTCTCCATTGTAAAGTAACTTTTAACCCATCTTTTTATACAGTTCTTTGGAAGCAAGTCACTAATTCTTGCCTGCATTCAAGGAATATGTCATCCAGATGACTTCTGGCCTCTACAGTTTCTGTTAAGATGTTAGCTGCTACCATTATTGAAGACCCTTTGTATATGATATGTTGTTTTCTCTCTGCTTTAAAGATTCTTTCTTGGTCTTTGTCTTTTGATAAAGTGACATGTAGGTGTGGATTTCATTGAGTTTATCCCACTGGAGTTTTTTGAGCTTCTTGGATATGTAGATTAATGTTTTCATAAAATGTGTGAAGTTTTCAGCCATTATTTCCTCAAATATTCTTTCTGCCCCTTTTTTTCTTACCTCTCCTTTGGGGGCTCCAATTACATGTATTGTATTTGGTATGCTTGCTGGTGTCCCACAGGGCCTCTGAGGAACTGTTCATTTTTCTTTTGTGTGTGTGTGTGTGTGTGTGTGTGTGTGTGTTCCTCAGGCTGAATCTGGATTGATCTGTCTTAATCTCTTTGATTTTTTCTTATGCCTGTTCAAATCTGTTGGGGAGCCCCTCTAGGGAATTTTTCATTTTAATTCCAGAATTTCTGTTTTTTTCCCTTTATAATTTGTATCTCTTTGTCATAGTCTCCATTTGGTGGGAGCTTATTCTTATACTTTAATCTATTTTACATGATTTCCTTTAGTTCTTTGACTATATTTCTAGTAGCTGATTAAAAGTCTTTGTCTAGAAATTCCATCATCTGGGCTTCCTCAGGGAGAATTTCTTTTGACTGCCTTTTTCCCCCCATTTATGGGCCATACTTTCACGTTTATTGTGATATCATGATTTATAAATCATGTCATTTTGTTGTTGTTGTTGAAAACTGTACATTTAATATAATATAATGTGGCCACTCTGGAGATTGGACCATCCCCACCCTCCAGGGTTTGTTGTTGCTGCTGTTTTTTCTTATTGTTATTGTTATTGCTACTTTTTGTTTACTAACTTTCCTAAACTAATTCTGTAAAGTCTATATAATTTGTTGTACACAGATACTGAAGTCTTTGCTCAGTAGCTTAGTTGTTAGCTAATGGCTGGACAAAGTATTGAGGCATGCCATGAACAGTCTAGAAGTTTACAACTCTGCTTACACAGAGCTTCTAAGTCAATCAGAGGTGAGAGGTAGATCCGTATCGGGTCTTTCCTGAGCAGATTCATAGCACTGCACCTCTGTGTGGCATTTCTAAATCTACACGCCTATGTCAGAGCTTTTGAAAGCCTCCTAGGAACGTATCACTTACTGTATTTAAAAAAAATTTTTTTTGGTAAGCCTTTTGTTTGCCTCAGGAAGCTGCTGTATAAAACTATAGCCCCTGATTGTTTTTGACAAATGTTATATGGACAGGGTATCTCATTGAGTGAGCTCTAATTCAGGTCAAACAAACAAACAAACAAACAAAAAACATTCAAGTGAGGCATTTCCAGGCAGCTTGCATATAGGTCAAATAGTGACAACTCTCTAGATATTTGGGGAAACTCTAAACCTGTTCTGCCCCCTCTAGTGGACCATAGGCTGTTTGTTTCATAGCTACCATCATTGTGAGGATGCTGATTTTCAAGGCTCCCACAGAGCAGGAGAGAAGGATATTAATACTGGGTAAAATAAAACCCTACGTAGTCATTGTTTCTATTGAGATTCAACTGCTTTTCTTTAATAGATATTCTATGGATTGTTGCAAGCCTTCGATAAATTTCCAGAGTTCTGAAGAAGTTGATTTTAGTGATTCTTGCTCATGTTGTGTTCTCATTGCATTTATAGAGGAGCACATTTTTTGAGATCTCTATAGCTGCATTCCAGAAGTGCTTCTCCTCCCCTATTTTTCTTGATTTTATCAGCCTAGTTTTCTCTTTGAGGAACGGGAGTATGCTATCTTCATAATAGGTTATAAAATTGGACAATATCTGCTTCTTAAAGTCCTGTCTCATGAGAAGCTATTAAAAACAAATTTGTGGTAAAATAAGTTTTGAGAAATTCTACATATCATTGTATTTGAGAGGCTCTCAATTTTAAGACATACCATTGACATCCCTTTTCAAGAGGAGCAAGGCAGCTCTATAATTTTAAGTGAACAGATCAAATGTAATTAGCATCCTGGCTTCAAATGGGGGAAAATATTGTTCATTGTTGACTTGAAAAAATACTATAGAGTCTCTTCTAAAATATTTACATAGTAAAGTCACTGGGTAGCCCAACAGCAACAAGATCTGCTTGATTGTGTTTATCCCAGGTTTTTTTTTCATATTTACTTAAGTCCTTTTTGCAGAATGCCTATTAATGCCTATTTTCTGAATGCCTATAATTTGCAGAATGCCTATTAACTGCTGGAAGAAGAGGTATTCTGGGATTTTAGGAAGTGCTAAACTAATCTAATCCTCTCAACCTCAACTCTTTCAATTTAGTGAAGAAGAAATTGATGCTCTAAGAGATTGTGGGCTTGCCATGTCCCCCAGTTAATAGCAGAGGCGGGAGTAGAACCAAGAGCTCTTCTTTGGATCCAGTGATGTTTACCTCCATTGCCTCATCTTTCACTAATACCTCCCTTCATTCCCCTTTCCAGGGGGTGACACAGTTTATGCTGCGACTCTTGAGAACCAAAGTGCTTAGAGCAGTAAGTAAGGCTGTGGGATTCTGCTGTCCACCTAGGATTTAGCCAGGCTTTTCACCTTGAAGAAAAACCTTTGTTCTCCTTAACCAAACATCAGGTCATTTCTTTCCAAGCAGTCTCCCAAGATTTGTATGTGCACAGTGCTTGAGGCAGTGGTGTGAGGGTACCACAGCTGGTTATTTGCCAGTCCCAAGATAAGGACTAACACCCTATCAAGTGAAGGGTAGAAGAGGTGGGTAGAGGAGCAGCGGACTGTAGATAACAGAAAGACCAAAGTGAGTTAATAGACAATTATGTTAAAGTGTCAGGCTACATTATACTTGGAATTCCCAAGATTTTAATTGTATTAGGTTGTGGCATCAGAAATACAGACTAGAATGAAACATTTTTAGATTATTGCATTTTGTTTTCATAGAGTGAGAAAATATTAATATTATATTAATACTTATATTAATATAAACATAGTGCCAGATACATAGTATATGCTTGGTAAATATTAGTTAATTCTAAATTTTTACTTTTAGGCTAAGCATATATCGTATGAAATGGTTACTATCTATTTTAAAAAATTAATGACAATATTAGTGTATCTTCTGTCCCACAATGACTTTTGTCTCTCACTTACTGTTAGGTTTCTATCTACCATTACTGATGTTATTATTAATGAGGTTGTTCTTACTCCTGCATGGAATTTCTTCCTAGCACTTGCTAGGTTCTCACTTCAATTTACTAATGGACTCATTTTTTTATTGTGAACACACACTTAATATTCACTTAATATTCTCAGTGGGAGTCTGATTTCCACTTTTTAGATGCTATGATGGAGTGGGAAAAAAACTAGGAGTCAGGAGATGCATTTAAGGTCCTATTTCTTCCCTGTGGTCCCCAGGCTAATAAATTGCAGAGAAAGGGCTGACACTCAGGTGTATCTATAATTGTTCAATTCTCAGATTTTAACTCTCAGAGATACATTAACTACATGGGAATAAAGGAGAATGCTCTCCTCCAAGGTTCTCTGCCAAATACTTTTTGCCTTTTACTTACTAACCAGGAATGATTTATCTTTTCACTTGTGAAGCTACAGCTCGTTTTTCTGTTATTCTTAATTATTCTATGTCTTTTACATTCAACTTGTTGCCTTTAATATGCCTTGACATTGCAGAAGAGAGAAGGATTTTATAACCCTAATTTGGGGCAAAAAGAGTGACCACTCCCTTGGGTGGGCTCATGGGTGGTATGACTGTCTTATGCAATGCTCTTACATATTATCCCAGGCTGTAAGAGGTCATCTCATATCTACTAATTGGGATACCTGCAGCCATACGATCTTTGATCTCAGCCTACCTTATTATTTCATTCTTCTTTTTCTTGCTACTTCAGACTTGTGCTTACTTTTCTCAAGCTAAATTTTAAAAAACCAATTAATGAACTATTCCTTCCAGAAGATGCTATATTTTCATTGTCTCTGCTAGGCTAAAAGTTTACTAGCATAATCTCTTAGGAGGTAGTGGAATATTTGTTATTAGGATCTGGCAAGAAATCCTAGCCTGAAAATAGACACTGTAGCTTAAGAAACTATTTGTGTAGGCATAATAAAGAGGGTATATGAAGATAGACTAGGAGTTCTAAGGACAGAATTTCAAAAATGTGGCATAATAAATCTTTTTCACTGAGAGAATTAGCATATATTCTAATAGATATATAATTTAATAATAAATTGGGAAAATTGACACATGGCCTAACATAAATAAAACTACAAAGTTTATTTGGGGGATATATTTAGAATTATAGCATTCAGTTTCTCCTTAAAGCCTACTATGAGTAATTGACATTTTAAGGCTTATATAGAAACATATGTATCTCTAAAAAAGGAGAGAATGGAAGAGGACTGACATTTATTACATTTTTGCTGTTATGTGCTATGTAGTATCTCCTTTAATTCTTGTGACAACTTGATGTGTAGGTGGTATTACTGATTTTACAAACTCAGATTTGTTAAAAACCTCTTCCCAAGGATATACAATTAGTAAGTGCAATTTAATTCTAGCTTAATCCAAAGCCATATGTTCTACTCTCAAATGTCATTGCATTTCTAAAAGCTTAAAAAAGGAGGGAGGGGGAGGGAATGTGTGTATAGATAGTATCAAGAAAGGAATTATTTCACTGAGCACTGAAAGAATTTGTATCGTAAAGAAAACACTATAAAACATGAAAATAAAGAAAAGTGACATATAAAGAAACAAGCAGTAATACATTTGGGTAGGAAATCTGCTTTTAATATAAACTTCAATTTGATTTACTTATATTTACACTGTGCTCCAAATTATTATCTATAGGCAAAGTCATCCAGAAAATTAAAGGCGGCATATGTGATAAACATAAAAATTAAAATTTTGACAGAATAAAATAAATAACATTTAGTAATTACATTAAGCATGTTTTCAATCCCATAGTATGCTATTAAAAATAGAACAACTGTTCAAAGCATGCTGCCAGATTTCTTCAAAATGACTTGTTTTGAAATGTTGACTAAATATCCCGAAACTGTATATCAACTTTAGTATAATTAAACATTCTTCAGACGAAAAACATAGCTTTTTTTCTATATTCATAAGCATAAATTATACATGACTCCCCTTCATATTAGGACATAAAGGTTTATCCATTTGTTAACATTTAAAATGATGTTCTGAAAGTTTCTGCTAGTTATATAAGGCTTTATAATTTATAAATTGCTTCCACATATTTAATTCCAAAAATTAAGCTGTTAGGGAAAATTTAGTCTTACTATTCTTATTTTACACTGTAAGTGTTCAACACATATTTATTTAATAAATATTTATACATTCAATATTTACTTAATAAATATTTACTAAATGAATTGAATGAATGAATGAATAAATTTAGTTCAAACTGGTTAAGTGACTTGAAGATCACTTGAGCAGCGGCCAAGCCTCAGTCTCCTCTTCTGATTATTCAGAGCCCATAATGTCTCTCAAACATAGACAAATGTGTGTAATAAATGATTTATTGATATACACAGCAAAACACGATACATTCAGCGACGCTGCACATGTTCAGTGTGTTGTTCCTCTGTCGTAACGATGGTTCTATCAGAGTTACAATGAACATGGTGCGTTCACACAGCATTTACATCAGTCCCTACACATGCCTGCGTGATGCACTGCCCCAGGCGATTTGTGTTGCCGTTTTTCACTGAATAAACCACTCAAGAAGAAAGAAGAGGGTTCTAATCTGTAAACAAAAATATTATCTTTATTAAGATGTTATTTATCTAGACTTTATGGCTACTCTCTCGTTGCTTGTTCTTTCCCCCACCAAAGCTGCTTCATTTCTTACATTCCCACAATTATGGGGAATAATGGCCTAACCCCTGTACCGGCAGCCCTGCTTCACTAAGGCTGGACACCTAAGTCAGTTGCCATACAAGAATGTTACACCAAAGTTCAGTTCAGAAACTTGAGATCGTTTACTTCTGTCTCTTATTCCTGTTGTGCTTGGCTACTCTGCCTTGCCCCACTGCCCCTATCAAAATAAAATCTTCTCATGTATTTGTATTCTTAACCACTGTTGACATATTTCCCAGATCTTTCCACTGTGGCCTGTGGAACAGGAATTTGATTTGCAAACTGATCATTCTTCAGTGCTATTCAAAGGACACTCTCCACGCCTTTTTTGCCTTATTTGAAATGTTCCTAGAAGACATTGCTTCCCTTTTAGCCTTCACCAGGGAAAGCTGCTCTTTTCAGTTGCCATGTGTCAAGCACCATGAGATAACATTAATATTCTACCTGAAATTCTCCTTCTTTTTAGGCTTATGCCATTTGTCCTGTTGTCCTGTTGTCTTTCCTTGTCACTATAATCTCATCAGTCACTGCTGTTTTTTCGTGTGGGGTGCTGACATTTGGTTCATTGGTTTCCTCTCTACCACACTCTTATCATTAGGAAATTTTAACTTTCATTTGGGTTATTTATCCAATGTCCTACCATTAAAATTCCTTGGCCCTCTCAAGTCTAGTGCTCTTCTAAGGAAGTGTAATTTTTTTCTTATCAAATGTGAAATAGCATCCTACTCGAAGATCTTAGAGTACTATAATCTACAATCTACCCAAACCTTCTACCTTTCAGATTCTCTATTTCCCACTAAACCCACACTTCAGTCTTCCTTTGGTACCCAGACACTTCACTACTCCTTTTTCTTCAAGTATGCCAGACCACAGCTGGCTTCATCCTTCAGCCTAAGGTCCGTGCTACATAGAACAGTGATGTTCATCTCTTGGGAACTTGTAAGAAATGCAGTTTCCTTGGCCCCATCCGACATCTACTCAGTCAGAAACTCTAATAGTGGACTCCAGCAATCTGTGCTTTTTGTTTTTGTTTTTGTTTTTCATAAATTTATTTATTTTTTGCTGTGTTGGGTCTTCCTTGCTGCGTACGGGCTTTCTCTAGTTATGGCGAGCAGGCGCTACTCTTTGTTGCGGTGCGCGGGCTTCTCATCGCGGTGGCTTCTCTTGTTGCGGAGCACGGGCTCTAGGCACGCGGGCTTCAGTAGTTGTGGCATGCGGGCTCAGTAGTTGTGGCTCGCCGGCTCTAGAGAGCAGCCTCAGTAGTTGTGGCACATGGGCTTAGTTGCTCCGCGGCATGTGGGATCTTCCCGGACCAGGGATCGAACCCGTGTCCCCTGCATTGGCAGGCGGATTCTTAACCACTGTGCCACCAGGGAAGTAACAATCTGTTTTAAAAGCCCTCCAGGTGATTCTGATACACTTAAAATTTAAGGGAACCACTAATATAGAGCATTAATTCAACTTCTCTCTTGCCAGAACCTCTAATATCTTTGGGTGGTAAAGGACATTCAAATGTGAATACATCATTATTTTATTCAAAGCCCCTCTACGTGTAAGATTTCTAAAAATTTACCAAGTTCTCCAACTTTATTCAGCATCTACTTTACATATAAAATCACCACCTTGAATCCAAATGTTTTTGTAGTTCTTATTCATCTAAATTTGAATTTTCTAAAACTGTCAAATACCAAATGCTTAATGATACTTCCAAAGGTGTTTCCCTTTATAACTCTCCTCTGTGGAGGATGCTGAGTGATGCTGACTTGCTCAAGGTCATGTGCATGAGAAGGGGTTGAGCCAGAATTTGAACTCAGGTCAATCTGAGTACAAAACCCATGCTTTTATATCTTGCTTCTAAATTTTATGAAACAGCCATTGCATTGCCATGCCTCTTTACTCTAGCTGAAGCGGTATTTACCATTGTAGAATTTTAAAAAGTGAGTTATATAAAAATCTATTATCAAATAACTTTGATAAATATCAGGTAAAATAGTTCTCTTTATTATAAGACTTCTAAGAGCCTTTAATATGCTGGTGTGTATTTTGATCCTCCAAAAGGCCGATGGTATATTGCTGTTGAAAAGTCTTTGATCAAGGAACCATTTGTTTGTGGATCATCTATATTAACAGCTTGCAGGACTAGTGTTCCAAGATCTGCTTTGGAAAACTTGGACTTAATCTATTTCCTTTCTCTTCAAGAAATGTGAAGGTTTATCTCCCTTGATGCCCATATTTCATTTTCTTTGATCTTCTGTTTTATATCCCTGCTCTTTTTAACTAGAATACTCATGTCCCCTTGTCCTACTAGGCACTGCTCTTCTGCCTCAGGAATGCATTCAGAGGAATTACATTTAGTGTTTAATATTATGCGCCAAGCATTAAAAATATAGGGTATACATGTAAATATGCACTACCTCATGCAAATCTCATAATAATTTTGTGACAATTACGTTAAATTACAAATGTTATAGGATCACAATATGTGACATGTATATATCCAATCCTGAATATTCTGTGTTATGGTAGCAGTCCGTAGAGCATGACTTTCCTGCCAAACCCCTGCTGGACATAAAAATTTATGACTGTGATTTAGATGGGATCTTCCTACAATCCACGTATAGATTCATAACACTATCTGGAGGGGCATTTTGCCCTAGTGTTCATTTAAGATCAGAAAAAGTTTAAATTGAAAATGACTGAATTATGAAATGAGAACATACACGCTATTAAACAGTTAACTTGTGTGTCATTGCAGTCACTATATACTCTGAGTGTAGTTTCGATATTAATTTCAGTTCATCCTCATTAGGAATTGGTCAAACTGCAAGGGAACTGTGTTTAATGGACTTTTTCTTCCTGGTCCAGCATATAAACCTCTTCTTCTTTCATTGCGCAGGTCCTGCTGATCTTCTTCTCTGTGTACCGTGCTCTTCTTGTCCTGCACTGGTCTACTCTGGTAGGTCTGCTCAGGGCACTTAATGTCAATGTCAGGGAATGACGGGCACCACTTGCAACTACTTGAAGTTCAGATTTTTTTAAAATACGTAGTCCTCGTGACCTATAATGAGAAAAAGATTTTCCTCCAGCTGCTCTGCATGATGTTTTCTCTTTGTTTTTGTGATTTGCGTGGATCTCATGCTCCTCATCGAGTCTGTAGTCTCTTGTGCTGAGGAAGTGGGAGGAGGATTTCAAACCCCTTCTTCCTGGCAGGAAAATGACTTTTAGGTATATGTGAGATGAGAACATATACCCCCATTTGTGCAGACCATGGACTCTATGACACCATTAAATATATCTTAGAGATACAGCATCTCAAAACAATTTCACATCCGTGGACATGGGGTTACTCTATGGGCTGGATATATAAAGATGAACAATTCTCAGTATCTTCTCTCAAGCATGTTACAGAGGGAAGTAAACGGTCGAGTGTGCCCTTAGCACTCGTAGAATCATAAAATATCAAAATAAGAAAGAATTTGAGAACTATCTACTTCTCTTCCCATCTCACGCTCGTCTCTTCTCTGCAATATCCCCACCAAACAGTTCACTAGCTTCTGTATGGGCACCTTGAGTAATGCAAGTACACCACCTCCTGTGCTCTGCTCTAGTCGCTCAGTGACCCAATCGTTTTGTATTAAGAAATCACCTAAAGAAATAATTTCTTCAATGCTGTGTAGTTATCAGAATATTATTATGCTCATTGCACATGTTTTATAATAAAACTTGGAAAATGTAAAAAATGGAAACAACCTAATGGCCAACAAAAGAGAATTGATTTTTAAAAATTACAGCAATCTATATAATGGAATAATGTGCATCTCTTATAAAGAATGAGATATATATTAACTCGATATATACATAGATTTGTACTGATATTAACTGAATCCATCTATCTATATCGATATATACTTTGATGTGGAAACAGTTTTTACAATATTGTTACATAAAAAAGTGAGTCACAAGACAGTATACTAGATACAATTCTTTTTTTGTTATATATAATGCATAGACACATACACAATCATATACAGATGATTCTTGAACAATGTGGGAGTTAGGGCACCGATTCCCTACATAGTTGAAAATCCTCATATAACTTCACAGTCAACCCTCCATATCTGAGGTTTCACATCTGTGGAGTCAATCAACCATGGATTGTGTAATACTGTAGTGTGCATTTATGGGAAAAAAATCTACATGTAAGTGGACCTGCGCAGTTCAAACCCATCTTGTTCAAGGGTCAACTGTATTTCCATCTGCAGAATACTGTCTGGATGGTTAAAAAAAAATGTCTTGAAAAGCTATCTGCACCCCCATGTTCATTGCAGCATTATTTACAATAGCCAAGATACAGAAAAACCTAAGTGTCCATCAATGGATGAATAAATAAATAAAATGTGGTATATACACACACACACACACACACACACACACACACACACACACACACACACAATGGAATATTATTTAACCATAAAAAATAATGAAATCTTGCCATTTGCAACAATATGGACAGAACTTGAGGCCATTATACTAAGTTAAATTACTCAGACAGAGAAAAACAAATACTATATGATCTCATTTATACATGGAATCTAAACAAAACACCAAGCTCATAGATACAGAGAACAGATTGGTGGTTTCCAGAGGCAGGAGGTGGGCAAAATGGATGAAGGTGGTCAAAAGGTACAAACTTCCAGTTGTAAAATAAATAAGTCCTGGGGATGTAATGTACAGCATGGTGACCAAAAACAAACAAACAAAAAACACATGAATTTCTTATGTTATACAAATGTTTAAAACCTACTTTAAAAGAAATTACTCTCCTATTTTGCTCCAAAATCTGAATCTTCATAGCTTCCTTCTTTCTAGTTCTGTTTATTTTTGTATCACAAGCAAAACTTGTATCCCTCTTCTACGTAATAACTCTACCATTGCAGGAGCGCAAAGATCATGTGGTTCTCTTTCTTAGTCCTTCAAATGTTCTTTGCATGACATACAGGCATACTGCCCTTCAGACTAAGAGATCCAAATGAGTAAATCATTCATGTGGTTTATACTAAATAAAGGCCTCCAGTGAATCAGGAACTATGCCAGAGAAGGACACATCACTGTCACAGGTGACAGAAGCTTACTAGATGATGAAGTCACACATTAAACATTACTTACATGCAATAATGATGATTATTATTATATAAGCATTAGGTTGAGATAAGTGCATGCAGCAGGGGGATCCTAGCTTGACTACTGGTCAAAGGGCCCTGAGAAAATGATATTTAAGACCTAAAGGAGTAAGCGAGAGAGAGGAGTTGGCAGGGTTGGTTGGGATAAGTAGAGCTTTCCAGATAAGGGGAAAAGTATGTGCACACATAACCCAACTCCCTTCCTCCCTTCCTCCCTTCCTCCTTTCTCTCTCTTCCATCAAACAACTACTTATTGAGCAAAGACCATGCACAAAGGGTTCTTTCAGGTCCTGGGAGTCATTCGGAGATCGATATTCTTCTTTCAATGTGTTTATGGTCTAGTGGGTGAATCAGAAATATTAAATATAACTCAGGTACAAAGCAGAAAAAAAAACACATAACGTATTCTTTTTTTTTTTTAACATCTTTATTGGAGTATAATTGCTTTACAGTTGTGTGTTAGTTTCTGCTTTATAACAAAGTGAATCAGTTATACATAGACATATGTCCCCATATCTCTTCCCTCTCACATCTCCCTCCCTCCCACCGTCCCTATCCCACCCCTCTAGGTGGTCACAAAGCACCGAGCTGATCTCCCTGTGCTATGCGACTGCTTCCAACTAGCTATTTATTTTACGTTTTGTAGTGTATATATGTCCATGCCACTATCTCACTTTGTCCCAGCTTACCCTTCCCCCGCCCCGTATCCTCAAGTCCATTCTCTAATAGGTCTATATCTTTATTCCCGTCTTGCCCCTAGGTTCTTCTGAACATTTTTTTCTTTTTTCTTTTTTTAGATTCCATATATATGTGTTAGTATACGGTATCTGTTTTTCTCTTTCTGACTTACTTCACTCTGTATGACAGTCTCTGGGTCCATCCACCTCACTACAAATAACTCAGTTTCGTTCCTTTTTAGGGCTGAGTAATAGTCCATTGTATATATGTGCCACATCTTCTTTTATCCATTCATCTGCTGATGGACACTTAGGTTGCTTCCATGTCCTGGCTATTGTAAATAGAGCTGCAATGAGCATTGGGGTACATGACTCTTTTTGAATTATGGTTTTCTCAGGATATATGCCCAGTAGTGGGATCGCTGGGTCGTATGGTAGCTCTATTTTTAGTTTTTTAAGGAACCTCCATACTGTTCTCCATAGTGGCTGTATCAATTTACATTCCCACCAACAGTGCAGGAGGGTTCCCTTTTCTCCACACCCTCTCCAGCATTTACTGTTTGTAGATTTTTTGATGATGGCCATTCTGACCGGTGTGAGATGATACCTCATTGTAGTTTTGATCTGCATTTCTCTAATGATTAGTGATGTTGAGCATCCTTTCATGTGTTTGTTGGCAATCTGTATATCTTCTTTAGAGAAATGTCTATTTAGATCTTCTGCCCATTTTGGATTGGGTTGTTTGTTTTTTTGATATTGAGCTGCATGAGTTGCTTGTATGTTTTGGAGATTAATCCTTTGTCAGTTGCTTCATTTGCAAATATTTTCTCCCATTCTGAGGGTTGTCTTTTGGTCTTGTTTATGGTTTCCTTTGCTGTGCAAAAGCTTTTAAGTTTCATTAGGTCCCATTTGTTTATTTTTGTTTTTATTTCCATTTCTCTAGGAGGTGGGTCAAAAGGATCTTGCTGTGATTTATGTCATAGAGTATTCTGCCTATGTTTTCCTCGAAGAGTTTGATGGCGTCTGGCCTTGCATTTAGGTCTTTAATCCATTTTGAGTTTATTTTTGTGTATGGTGTTAGGGAGTGTTCTAATTTCATTCTTTTACCTGTAGCTGTCCAGTTTTCCCAGCACCACTTATTGAAGAGGCTGTATTTTCTCCACTGTATATTCTTGCCTCCTTTATCAAAGATAAGGTGACCATACCTTGGAGTGTGTGTGTTAGTTTCTGCTTTACAGATACACAGGAGGGAGGGCCCCTGCTGTGGTCTCCTCATGACCCTTCATGCCCCCTCCTTCCCTCGAGGGTCTCTAGGGTGTCTCTTCCCCCAGAGACGAAGGGCAGAACCATGACAGTTACCCCCACCCCCGTACCCCCAGGGAATGTAAAAAAAAAAAAAAAACTACTAGAGCTAATCCTTTTTGACCCACCTCCTAGAGAAATGGAAATAAAAACAAAAATAAACAAATGGGACCTAATGAAACTTAAAAGCTTTTGCACAGCAAAGGAAACCATAAACAAGATGAAAAGACAACCCTCAGAATGGGAGAAAATATTTGCAAATGAAGCAACTGACAAAGGATTAATCTCCAAAACATACAAGCAACTCATGCAGCTCAATATCAAAAGAACAAACAACCCAATGCAAAAATGGGCAGAAGACCTAAATAGACATTTCTCTAAAGAAGATATACAGATTGCCAACAGATACATGAAAGAGTGCTCAACATCATTAATCATTAGAGAAATGCAGATCAAAACTACAATGAGATATCATCTCACACCGGTCAGAATGGCCATCATCAAAAAATCTACAAACAATAAATGATTAGCTCTAGTAGTTTTCTGGTAGCATCTTTAGGATTCTCTATGTATAGTATCATGTCATCTGCAAACAGTGACAGCCTTACTTCTTCTTTTCCAATTTGTATTCCTTTTATTTCTTTTTCTTCTGACTGCTGTGGCTAAAACTTCCAAAACTATGTTGAATAATAGTGGTGAGAGTGGGCAACCTTGTCTTGTTCCTGATCTTAGTGGAAATGGTTTCAGTTTTTCACCATTGAGGATGATGTTGGCTGTGGGTTTGTCATATATGGCCTTTATTATGTTGAAGTAAGTTCCCTCTATGCCTACTTTCTGGAGGGTATTTATCATAAATGGATGTTGAATTTTGTCAAAAGCTTTCTTTGCATCTATGGAGATGTTCATATGGTTTTTCTCCTTCAATTTGTTAATATGGTGTATCACGTTGATTGATTTGCGTATATTGAAGAATCCTTGCATTCCTGGGATAAACCCCACTTGATCATAGTGTATGATCCTTTTAATGTGCTGTTGGATTCTGTTTGCTAGTATTTTGTTGAGGATTTTTGCATCTATTTTCATCAGTGATATTGGCCTGTAGTTTTCTTTCTTTGTGACATCTTTGTCTGGTTTTGGTATCAGAGTGATGGTGTCCTTGTAGAATGAGTTTGGGAGTGTTCCTCCCTCTGCTATATTTTGGAAGAGTTTGAGAAGGATAGGTGTTGGCTCTTCTCTAAATGTTTGATAGAATTCGCCTGTGAAGCCATCTGGTCCTGGGCTTTTGTTTGTTGGAAGATTTTTAATCACAGTTTCAAGTTCAGTGCTTGTGATTGGTCTGTTCATATTTTCTGTTTCTTCCTGGTTCAGTCTCGGAAGGTTGTGCATTTCTAAGAATCTGTCCATTTCTTCCAGGTTTTCCATTTTATTGGCATAGAGTTGCTTGTAGTAATCTCTCATGATCCTTTGTATCTCTGCAGTGTCAGTTGTTACTTCTTTTTTTTCATTTCTAATTCTATTGATTTGAGTCTTCTCCCTTTTTTTCTTGATAAGTCTGGCTAATGGTTTATCAATTTTGTTTATCTTCTCCAAGAACCAGCTTTTAGTTTTATTGATCTTTGCTATTGTTTCCTTCATTTCTTTCTCATTTATTTCTGATCTGATCTTTATGATTTCTTTCCTTCTGCTAAATTTGGGGTATTTTGGTTCTTTCTCTAATTGCTTTAGGTGTAAGGTTAGGTTGTTTATTTGAGATGAGATGTTTCTTTTTCTTGAGGTAGGCTTGTATAGCTATAAACTTCCCTCTTAGAACTGCTTTTGCTGCATCCCATAGGTTTTGGGTCGTTGTGTTTTCATTGCCATTTGTTTCTAGGTATTTTTTGATTTCCTCTTTGATTTCTTCAGGGATCTCTTGGTTATTAAGTAGTGTGCTGTTCAGCCTCCATGTGTTTGTATTTCCTACAGATTTTTTCCTGTAATTGATATCTAGTCTCATAGTGTTGTGGTCAGAAAATCTACTTGATACGATTTCAATTTTCTTAAATTTACCAAGGCTAGATTTGTGACCCAAGATATGATCTATCCTGGAGAATGTTCTATGAGCACTTGAGAAGAAAGTGTATTCTGTTGTTTTTGGATGGAATGTCCTAAAAATATCAATTAAGTCCATCTTGTTTAATGTATCATTTAAAACTTGTGTTTCCTTACTTATTTTCATTTTGGATGATCTGTCCATTGGTGGAAGTGGGGTGTTAAAGTCCCCTACTATGATTGTGTTACTGTTGATTTCCCCTTTTATGGCTGTTAGTATTTGCCTTATGTATTGAGGTGCTCCTATGTTGGGTGCATAAATATTTACAATTCTTATATCTTCTTCTTGGATTGATCCCTTGATCGTTATGTAGTGTCCTTCTTTGTCTCTTGTAATAGTCTTTGTTTTAAAGTCTATTTTGTCTGATATGAGAATTGCTACTCCAGCTTTCTTTTGATTTCCATTTGCATGGAATATCTTTTTCCATCCCCTCCCTTTCAGTCTGTATGTGTCCCTAGGTCTGAAGTGGGTCTCTTGTAGACAGCATATATACGGGTCTTGTTTTTGTATACATTCAGCCAATCTGTGTCTTTTGGTTGGAGCATTTAATCCATTTACATTTAAGGTAATTATCGATATGTATGTTCCTATTACCATTTTCTTAATTGTTTTGGGTTTATTATTGTAGGTCTTTTCCTTCTCTTGTGTTTCCTGCCTAGAGAAGTTCCTTTAGCATTTGTTGTAAAGCTGGTTTGGTGGTGCTGAATTCTATTAGCTTTTGCTTGTCTGTAAAGCTTTTAATTTCTCTGTCAAATCTGAATGAGATCCTTGCTGGGTAGAGTAATCTTGGTTGTAGGGTTTTCTCTTTCATCACTTTAAATATGTCCTGCCACTCCCTTCTGGCTTGCAGAGTTTCTGCTGAAAGATCAGCTGTTAACCTTATGGGGATTCCCTTATGTGTTACTTGTTGTTTTTCCCTTGCTGCTTTTAATATTTTTTCTTTGTATTTAATTTTTGATAGTTTGATTAATATGTGTCTTGGCATGTTTTTCCTTGGATTTATCCTGTATGGGACCCTCTGTGCTTCCTGGAGTTGATTAACTATTTCCTTTCCCATATTAGGAAAGTTTTCAACTATAATCTCTTCAAATATTTTCTCAGTCCCTTTCTTTTCCTCTTCTTCTTCTGGGACCCCTATAATTCGAATGTTGGTGCGTTTAATGTTGTCCCAGAGGTCTCTGAGACTGTCCTCAATTCTTTTCATTCTTTTCTCTTTATTCTGCTCTGCAGTAGTTATTTCCACTATTTTATCTTCCAGGTCACTTATCTGTTCTTCTGCCTCAGTTATTCTGCTATTGATCCCTTCTAGAGAATTTTTAATTTCATTTATTGTGTTGTTCATCATTGTTTGTTTGCTCTTTAGTTCTTCTAGGTCCTTTTTAAATGTTCCTTTTATTTTCTTCATTCTATTTCCAAGATTTTGGATCATCTTTACTATCATTATTCTGAATTCTTTTTCAGGTAGACTGCCTATTTCCTCTTCATTTGTTAGGTCTGGTGGGTTTTTGCCTTGCTTCTTCATCTGCTGTGTGTTTCTCTGTCTTCTCATGTTGCTTAACTTACTGTGTTTGGGGTCTCCTTTTTGCAGCCTGCACGTTCGTAGTTTCCGTTGTTTTTGGTGTCTGTCCCCAGTGGCTAAGGTTGGTTCAGTGGGTTGTGTAGGCTTCCTGGTGGAGGGGACTAGTGCCTGTGTTCTGGTGTATGAGGCTGGATCTTGTCTTTCCGGTGGGCAGGTCCACGTCTGGTGATGTGTTTTGGGGTGTCTGTGGCCTTATTATGATTTTAGGCAGCCTCTCTGGTAATGGATGGGGCTGTGTTCCTGTCTTGCTAGTTGTTTGGCATAGGGTGTCCAGCACTGGTGCTTGCTGGTCGTTGAGTGGAGCTGGGTCTTGGCGTTGAGATGGAGATCTCCTGGAGATTTTCACTGTTTGATATCACGTGGAGCTGGGAGGTCTCTTGTGGACCAGTGTCCTGAACTTGGCTGTCCCACCTCAGTGGCACAGCCCTGACACCTGGCTGGAGCACCAAGAGCCTGTCCTCCACACGGCTCAGAATAAAAGGCAGAAAAATAAGAAAGAAAGAAAGAAGAAGATAAAATAAAACAAAATAAAGTTATTAAAATAAAGAAGAAAAAATAATTATTAAGAAAAAAAAATGTTTTAAGTAGAAAAAAAAAAATGGACAGACCGAACCCTTGGACAAATGGTAAAAGCAAAGCTATACAGACAAAATCACACACAGAAGCATATACATACACACTCACCAAAAAAGAAAAAGGGAAATATATATATATATATATCTTTGCTCCCAAAGCCCACCTCCTCAGTGTGGGATGATTCGTTGTCTATTCAGGTATTCCACAGATGCAGGTACATCAAGTTGATTGTGGAGATTTAATCCGCTGCTTCTGAGGCTGCTGGGAGAGATTTCCCTTTCTCTTCTTTGTTTGCACAGCTCCTGGGCTCAGCCTTGGATTTGGACCCACCTCTGTGTGTAGGTTGCCTGAGGGCGTCTGTTCCTTGCTCAGACAGGACGGGGTTAAAGTAGCCGCTGCTTCGGCGGCTCTGGCTCACTCAGGCGGGGGGAGGGAGGGGTACAGAGGAGGCCGGGCAAGCCTGCGGTGGCAGAGGCCAGTGTGACGTTGCAGCAGTCCGAGGCGCGCCGTGCGTTCTCCCGGGGAAGTTGTCCCCAGATCACGGGACGCTGGCAGTGGCGGGCTGCACAGGCTCCCGGGAGGGGCGGTGTGGAGAGTGACCTGTGCTCGCACACAGGCTTCTTGGTGGCGGCAGCAGAAGCCTTAGCGTCTCACGCCCGTCTCTGGGGTCTGTGCTGATCGCCGCGGCTCGCGCCCGTCTCTGGAGCTCCTTTAAGCGGCGCTCTGAATCCCCTCTCCTCGCGCAGCAGGAAACAAAGAGGCAAGAAGAAGTCTCTTGCCTGTTTGGTAGCTGCAGACTTTTCCCGGACTCCCTTCCGGCTAGCTGTGGTGCACTAGCCCCTTCAGGCTGTGTTCACGCCGCCAACCCCAGTCCTCTCCCTGCGATCCGACCGCAGCCCGAGCCTCAGCTCCCAGCCCCCGCCCGCCCCGGCGGGGGAGCAGACAAGCCTCTCGGGCTGCTGAGTGCTGCTCGGCGCCGAGCCTCCGTGCGGGAATCTCTCCGCTTTGCCCTCCACACCCCTGTGGCTGCGCTCTCCTCCGTGGCTCTGAAGCTCCCCACCTCTGCCACCCGCAGTCTCCACCCGCGAAGGGGCTTCCTAGTGTGTGGACACCTTTCCTCCTTCACGGCTCCCTCCCACTGCTGCGGGTCCCGTCCCTATTCTTTTGTCTCTGTTTTTTCTTTTTACTTTTGCACTACCCAGGTGCGTGGGGGAGTTTCTTGCCTTTTGGGAGGTCTGAGGTCTTCTGCTAGCGTTCAGTGGGTGTTCTGTAGGAGCAGTTCCACGTGTAGATAGATGTATTTCTGATGTATTTGTGGGGAGGAAGGTGATCTCCGTGTCTTACTCTTCCGCCATCTTGAAGCTGCACATAACGTATTCTTGAAGTGTGGACATATCCCCTTGCCATCCTAGTCATATTTTTCTAGGAAAAAATAAATTCTTTCCAATCAAGCTGTATGGACAAGTAGTTCCAGTGCCGAAGTAGGACACATGCAGCCTGACCCACCTTATGCTGCTCTAGTTTTCTAAATTCAGTTTCATAATTCCTTCCAGGAGAGTAATTGTGTACATACCTTGCAGGTATTTCTCATTGGCCATATTTGGAGAGAAGCCAATCTGTTTTAACAGTCCAAGATATTTTTGTGCATTATATATGCAAAAAATCTTTTATACAGATACCAGAAATTGATATAATGGCAGTAAAATATGGTAAATAGAGGTAGTCCTCTAAGGTCAGTGTCACTGTAAAAGTTCCAATGGAGTATAGGAAAGCATTAAAATCCCAGTCTTCCCTTTTAATATGCTGTGCTATAGATCTATCATTAAGCACATCTTCGTTTGTTTTCTTTCTGCCTTACAGGTCTGTGAAGCAGGCAGAAGAAGTTGCAAGTGGTCCTTAAAGAAATGGCAATTATTCAAATCCTTATGTATAGTTCTAATTTTATTTGCTACGTGTAATCATTTAGAGAATGGTTATTTTTATAATATCAATAATGAACAAGTACTCTTGTAACCAGGGGTGCCTAAGTGTGTAATCAGAGAACACTAACTCTGGCAAAGCATTCTGGGGAGGTCAGGCTGCCTACTGCCTTTTGACTTGGTTAGTGTCCTGGGCTTAGATTACTTTATACCTAGTTATTAAGATTACTATTTGATACTTTAAAAATTGCCTGATTCAAATAACTTTGCTTAAAATTTTTCTGTATTTTAACTTGTCTAGGGTTTTCTACTTCTTATATTTTTATAATACTTTCTCATTTTTTAGATTAGTAAACATTGTACTTACCCACACGTGCCAAGACAAGCCATTTAGGTCTCTCCAGGAGTTAGCTATTGGTGTCGTCACCTGCCATATGTGGTTTTGTGCAGCAGCAAGAGGCGTGTTCTCCACCACTGCTCCTTCCTCGATTATCTTCCCTATTCTTATCAAAATAAATAATTGATATGTTAATTCACTAAAGCAGATCCTTAAGGAATGAAATGCATGGCCCAAAGCATATGCAATGAAAACTGTTTGACCATTTATCCGATTATTGAACCCAATTAAGGTTATCCATTTTAAATTTGATATATGCTCGCTTTTGGAATGTGTTATGCATTGATGCTAAATGAATGGAACTAAGTAAATGTATTGAGTATCTTACTGTCTGTTTTATCTTATTTGTCTTAATCTAAGTTTACTTTCTGGACCTTTAAGGCATATGGTTAAATTATAAAACTGCGTGTGTAACTGTCAAAGAAACAAACATTAAAGGCCAGAACATGGCTAAAGAATAAACAAAGAAATTCTGATTGTATGAATGAAGTCATAGTCCTAAATCAAGTAATATAATAAATTTTCTTATGTTAACATTTTTGTGTGCATGGGAACTCATGAGACTAATTTTCATCAAAGTTATTGTTTTTATGGGTAGAAACAAGTTAAAGGCTTAGAAAACAGTATATTTTTAAGCAGAAAAGAGAAAAGCCATGAGAATAAGTTTATGAGACCCGAACACGCCTCTATTTAAACATCCTTACCATGAAGAATATCTTCAAAAAAGTTCTGAGAATCCAAATGTTCTCCCTGTTGGGAATAGTCTTTCTTTAAAACATGTCACCCCAATGCCTTCATCTGAGCCGTACTTTCCTCCATCACATCCAACCATCACTTGGTCAGTTTTTGTCCTCCTCTTGTCCACAGACCATTTCCTGGAGACAGTCACCCTACTAACTGCCACATCGACCTCGGGAATCAGATCCACCAGGACGTCAGAGTGTGTATTGCTGAAAATGCTACCACTGGACACGAGTTAAGGTGGACAGATTTTAATCAGTGATAAACTATTGCAATAAAGAAGAGAGTTCAGCATGAACTGAACTCAGCTTCGATTTGTACAGAGGTGACTGGGTGTTTTAAATGGAGTGAGGGAGTAGGTATGAGGGGTTGCCACTACTTGAGCCAGGTCAAGGGAATGGAAATCTGTAAAAAGCAGGAAGGGGGGTTGATCCATGTGAAACTCCTCTGGGTTTGCTAACTGGCACTTATGGAAGTTTGACTTCTATCCTCCCTCAGAGACTGGACAACAGGGGCTCTATCTTCAAGTGTCAGCTGGAACAAACAGTAGATTCTTTTGACAGCCTTGTGCTTTCCCAGATAGGAATTTAGGAGGTCATTCTATGGATGCTGCCTTGACTTAGAAACTATGTTTGTGTTTGTTCAAGTCTTTTAATGTGGGGGTGGGAGGAGGTGGATAAAATCATTTGTACCGAGAGTCGGCAGTTTTTATCGGCCAAGGTTGAGGCCTGGTCAAGAAGAGTGCTCAATAAAAAAGAACAAAATAATGCCATTTGCAGCAACATGGATGCAACTAGAGATTATCATACTAAGTGAAGTAAGTCAGAGAGAGAAAGACAAGCACCATATGATATCACTTATGTGTGGAATCTAAAATATGACACAAATGAACCTATCTATGAAACAGAAACAATCACCGACATGGAGAACAGACTGGTGGTTGCCAAGGGGGAGGGATTTGGGGGAAGGATGGAGTGGGAGGCTGGGGTGAGCAGATGTAAGCTTTTATATATGGAATGGATAAACAACAAGCTCCTACTGTCTAGCACAGGGAACTATATACAATATCTTACGATAAACCATAATGGGAAAGAATATAAAAAAAGAATCTATGTATATGTATAACTGAATCATTTTGCCGTACAGCAGTCATTAACACAACATTGTAAATCAACTATTCTTCAATTTTAAAAAATTTTAAAAAATAAAGAAGAGGTCTCAGGGGAGCCAGGCTAGATATATGCTCACTTTTAGAAGGAGAGACTCTTCATCAATGTCAACCGGGCAGGTCTCTCTCTCACGCGCGCACACACACACACACCACAGTCTCTGCCCTCTCTTTTTTTTGTTTTTCTGCCCTCTCTTCTTTGTCAGCTCCAATAACCATTTTCAGAGGCCAAGGGCCAGTAAACAGCTGGAGCCCAGCACAGGAAATTTCCCCAGGTTGCTTTCCTATCTCCTCTTTCAAATGTCACACATGAAATCTGAATCTCTTGGCACTCATCCTGGCTCCCATTACTCATTTTGTCCCTTTTGTGTTTCTTAACAAACTCCAGAGTTATTGGCGGAGGTAGGCTTGAAAACCCCACACAAAAAGGGCTTCTAGAAATATGTTTAGAATGAGGGGAAGATGTTGAGTTCCGTTGGGGACGTGTCGAGCTCCGGACTGGGGACGTAGCCAAGACTTTGAGTGTCATCAACATAAAGATAATCAAGCAGAGGTATCAGAGATCAGGGCAGTAGATGGCATCACCCAGTGAGAGTGTGTGCGGCGAGAACAGGGCAGATGCCTCAGGAACATACACACCCGCACTGAAGGGACTGAGAAAGTGATTTCAAGAGTAAAGATTTTATGTACGCTGGACAGAGTGGGTGGCCCACACACTGCTTCTAGGAAGCAGAAGGTCAAAAGCAATGCACTTTAATGCCCCCAGTTCCTGTAAGCACAGCTGGATTTCAGGGGACAGACAAGCATGGGCTCATTTGTGGAACAACCTTTAGTGGTCTAGTTTAAGACTGTAGAAACTTCCTGCGGGTAGCTGGAATAAAAAGCAGCTGTATGGGGGGTGGTGTGTAAGAAACTAGTATCCCTTATTTAGGAAGAAAAACTAAGGCATTACCAATTTGAGGTGTTTTTAGTTAGGGTGTGGAGACATCTACCTTGCAAATCCCTTCTTTGGTTAACAGCTAAGGTCTTCGGAAAAGACTTAAGAATGAATCCTGCTGCAACATTTTGATCTTCCTTTTTTTCTTCAAAGTAATTAAACGTAAGTTTTAAATTGGTTATAAGGAAAATAACCATCTCCTGAAGCTGCTGAACCCAGGGTCTTATAAGGCATTCCTTGGGGGCGGGGCAGTGGAGGAGAGCCTCAGTCATTTTCCTCGGTCCTAGGGACAGAGTTGCTCCTTTGCTATAAATCATGGTTTGCCTAGTCTATAAATATTTGTTGGTTTTTCAACTTGCTTTTGGCTCTCTTACCACTATTTTTTTGTCTGTTTTTTAAAAATGTCTATGATGGCTTCTTGTCTCTTTTGGGTCTTTGATGTTTGTAGAACCGATTTCCACAAAGCCAGCCTAAGTGGATTTGGGTATGGGCAGAAGCTATGATTTGACAACTCTTCTCACTATTTTCATCATTTAAAATGTGTCTGAAGATCCCCGAGTGCTCCGTGCAAAATGACAATAGTAATATGCCCCAGTATCTGAAAAATCCAGCCGATACACAGCAATTTTCTCTCCAAAACTGCCTCGCCATGGCAAGGGCTGTGAATGTCTTTGCATTGTATATTGCTTCTTGGGGGAAATGGCCACGCGATGGCTTAAAATGGAGGCTCTGAAAGAGCTTGCAGCTGCCCTGGTGGACCTGCAGTTTCCAGCACAGAGCATTACAGCTGTGCCTCAGCGCCCTTTACAAACCACAGGCATTTGACTGAATGCCTGGCCTAAGGTTTACCACCTGGCTCCCGAGTGAAAGAGGAACTACTGTGCTGGTGGAAATTTTATTACCCTATTTTGCAAAACTTTTTAGGTAAAGAGCATGAGCATGTACAGGAAAAAATCCTTAGAGCACAATCAGGATTGTATTATCAGTGGCTTAAAAGGAGCTGCGTGGTTCATTGTGGAAAACAAACATGTATGTATCTGAAGTACATTATGAGCCAGGTTTTAGCATCTTCTGTACACTTACTGTTTGAACTTGCTGTGAAATATCTTTCTTTGGGTCTGTGATAGAGGTTAGTATTGCTTACCCAATCTAGCTCTCTCCTTTCCTCCCTGGGCATGTGGAAAGATTTCCCAGCCCCTGCAGTTAGGCAGGATAGTGTGCCTAATTCTGACCAATGGACCAGCAGTGAAAGTGAATGCAGCATTTCCAGCCCAAGGCATTTAGTAGAGGTGTGAGTTAGCCACACACACTCTCTTTCTCTCTTTTTTTCTGCTTCAGTGAGTCTGGATGTTATAAATTGAAACAGCAGAGACTAAAGGTGTTTGGGTTCATGACGATGTGCAGAGTTCCTGCTGACCTGTATTAACAGGTAATATGAGTGAAAAATAAATCTTTATCCAGCCAGGGCAGTTAGGGATTTATTTGTTACTACAGCATAGTATGCCTTATTTTGAATAATGCTAGATCAAATTCTCTCCTTGCAGAAGCTGATGGCTTCAAAATATGCAGTTCTAGGTCATACTAACTTAGGCTTTGTAGGCATTCCTGAGCTTAGAGCAAGTATAACTGATTATGATCCTTTTAAAGAAACTATACCAGTTAGCTGTACTTTGAGAAAAGTTAATTGTAACTAGATGCATTCATAATCTAGATTGAAATATCCATCTAGAATAAGCTTACCTTGACTTATTCTAATACATTTTTTAATGATCGCAAAGAATTAGCACTTGTATATATCCATATTTGCAAGACAATCATGTCATTTCATTTAGGATTATATCTCATAAACCTTTCTGTGATTTTGGGTTTAAATGACTTTAGAATGTCAAGATAGGATCAAATTTCACATGGAAAATAAGGGAGTTGGCATCCCAAGGCTATGAGGTTTTTCATGTAAAGAGGATATTACATTTCCATAGGTAGATCCAAGCCATAAAACACCAAGTTTTATGGAACTGATCTCATAATTCCATATGTATTACTGATATGTTTTTAACCCCTTACGTTGGTTTGTTGTATTTGAAAGACAGAATTGTATGCTTTGAAAAACGCTTTTGATACTGACAGATATAATAGTCATCGGAAAATTAAGTTTACGTAGGGGATCTTTGCCAATGATAGCCAGATTTAAACATAGCCTTCATACTATCATAGAAGGAATATTATTATGCCAAAACAGATACCTGTTGAAGGGAAAAGGCAAGGATAGTGTATTACGGTAGTAAGGTCATATGGTTTGTTGTTCAGAAATGCATGTTTGAACATGTACTGCGCTCTCTGAAGCCGTGTAGATTTAGCTGATGGAACTAACCTCTCTGAGTGTCAGCGCAATAATAATGTTGTTTCTGCTGCTGCTGTAGCTACAATGCTAAGCAGGGAGCTCTGCTGTGCCTTGTGTGCCTCATCTCATTTAATCCTCCCCACAGTTCAGTGAGGCTTAGAGAAGTTTAAGACCACACACCTCTGCTTATGGCATCAGTGTGGGACAGAGGATCAGTCCCAGTGTGTCTTATTAATTGCTATATAATATCCTAATTTAGTGAGAGGTACTGTCTTAGTCAGTTAGGGCTGCCATACAAAATACCATAGACTGAGTGGCTTAAACAACAGAAATTTATCTTCTCACAGTTCTAGAGGCTGGAAATCCAAGATCAGTGTGCCAGCATAGTCTGATTCTGGTGAGGGCTCTTCCTGGCTTGTAGACCACCACCTTTTCACTATGTCCTGTGAAAGAGAGAGAGAGAGAGTTCTTTCCTCTCTTTGTCTTCTTACAACAACACTAAGTCCATCATGGGGACCCCACCCTCATGACCACATCAAAATCTAATAACCTACCAAAGTCCCCACGTCCAAATACTGTCACATTGGAAGGTAAGGCTTTGTTTGACATATGAATTTTGGGGGCACGTAAAATTTCAGTCTATATTAAAGAAAGTGCTAAACAAATAGTAGCTATTACCATTTTTGATAGTAATGGTATTACTATTATTCATCTTCTTAAGAAATGACTGTAGAAATGTAGTTGTCAGGTTTCTGGATCTTCAGACCTCTGAGGGTCTAACAATTGGACATGAGCATTTTAACATATATCAGAAAATTAGAATTCAGTTTCAGTGCCACATTTTTCAAAATAACCTATTTGTCTGTGAATCCCCATTGTCATCTGTAACAGCTAAACTACAGAAACAACCTAAGATTGCAGCCTGGATGTCCAGTTTAACTCAATAAGGGTCAAGTTGTAATTACTCTTCTGACCCAAGTCAGTCTCAAAATTAACTGTACTAGCTAATCACTTGGAAAGATTTTTTTAAAACACTTAGGGTTGGGATCCAATCCCAAAGCTATTAACCAGAATATATAGGGGTGAAGTCCAGGCATGAGTGTTTGTGAATCTCCTCTGATGATTCGCCCAGGCTGGAAAAGCACCACTACCAGAAGCGCCGTTAGCAGTGATGTAGCTTATTAAAGAGACTGGAAGACTCCGTTTGCTTTTCAAGCAAAAGTTAACCATACCTGTAATTTTCTTCGTGAAACAGATTTGTAGTTACACATTTTAAGATGATCTCTTGTTAAATTACTATTTTTGTTAGGAAGATGTGTTGAGGGTTTGTCATTCTATGCTTTATCTCATCTAATCTTCAGAGCAGCCCTAAGCTGTTGCACTGTGATTGGCCCCATTCTATAGATAAGACAACTGAGCCACAGGGAAATGTGAGTTAACTCATCTGGGATGACGCAGGAGGTTCCAGGGCAGGTCTATGAGCCTTGAGACGAGGCTCCACCAGGATGGGGGTGTAAGCCTTCCAAGCTTTGTTACCACTTCGTGAAGTTTAGTCATGGAAAGATTGATGGTGGCGATTCTGAAAAATAACCTGAGAATACGCCACGCTGCTGTCATGGGGGTTACATTTCCAGCACATCCCCCTCACCTTGAATCACGCACAGCCACGAGCAGACACTCTCAGCCACCTTGAAACCGAATTCCCCTAAAACCAAATCCTCCTCTACCAAGTTTGTGATTAACATCTCTATCCAAAACGTTACTCCCTTTCTTGTCCAACACCTGTGCCCCTCAAAATTGAGGAGTATCAAAAAGGGGGGATTGAAACCAAGCAAGACTCTGTGGGGCTTTCGCAAGTACAGAAGCCCCGCTGTGTCCTCCATTTCTTGTTTGTAGGAAAAAGGTTTCTGCCTCCTAGACCTTCCCTGAGTTCCAAAGGGCAGATTCAAACAGTTACTAACTAGGGGAGTGAGGGAAGGCAGGAAGAAAGAGGAGTGCAGAGACGGGGCCCGGGCCTGGCTCCTCCTGGGGGATCTGATACACATCTCAGAGTTCTCCTACAGGAACTCAGGCCCCCACCCAGGGGGAGGATGGTAACCTCAGGCTGGGCATTAACCCGTGGACCCCAGACAGGCTGGAAGCAGAGGCTGATGATTGAGACTCCTGGAACACCACCCTGTCACCTCACTACCAAACAATCAGAGGAAGGCGACACACCCTGAAGCCCTCCCCCCATATTTTGCCTATAAAAACTCTTTCCTGGGAATTCCCTGGCGGTCCAGTGGTTAAGACTCCACTCTTTCATTGCCAAGGGTCTGGGTTCAATCCCCGGTCGGGGAATTAAGATCCCACAGGTTACATGGCATGCTCAAAAAAAAAAGAAAAGAAAAAAGAAAAAAAGGAAAAACTATTTCCTGCACCCGTTGGGGAGCTTGGGTCTTTGGAGCATGAGCTGCCTGTCCTCCCTACATGGCCCTGCGATAAACCTTCCTCTGCTCCAAACGCCGACGTTTCGCTTTGTTTGGCCTCACTGTGCATCCGGCACATGAACATGGGTTCGGCAACAATTTGGCTCCAAGAAGCTTCTCTAAGGGTGATTCTAACTCATGATTGTGTCCCCGGGGGTAGCCCTGTGTTTGCACGTAGTAGACCCCCTAAAAAATAAATAAATGTACAGGAAAAAGAGCCTTGCGTATTTTCCTAAGCTTGGCTCTCCCTTGGGGAAACAATCAAGAAAGAGTTTCACCTCCCTGGAAAGGAAGTCACTTCATCGTCCCACCTTGAAATCCAGCAGCAAGGCTCCAGGCCATCCCCTAACTGCTTATATTGGAAGGACGGATGACAAGAGCAAACAAAAGAATATTAATAATAATTTTTTTTAATTAATTAATTTATTTATTTATTTTTGGCTGTGTTGGGTCTTCGTTTCTGTGCAAGGGCTTTCTCTAGTTGCGGCAAGCGGGGGCCACTCTTCATCATGGTACGTGGGCCTCTCACTATCGCGGCCTCTCTTGTTGCAGAGCACAGGCTCCGGACGCGCAGGCTCAGTAGTTGTGGCTTGCAGGCTCAGCAGTTGTGGCTCGTGGGCTTTAGAGCACAGGCTCAGTAGTTGTGGCTCACGGGCCTAGTTGCTCCGCAGCATGTGGGATCTTCCCGGACCAGGGCTTGAACCTGTGTCCCCTGCATTGGCAAGCAGATTCTCAACTGCTGCACCACCAGGGAAGCCTTTAATAATGATATTAATACTCTGGTTGTTAGTTCAAAATCAACAGCATTAAACCAAAGAGCCGTAACTACAAGGTATAAAGCTGTTTGTCGATGGGGTGAGGCCTCAAATGCCACACCAAGAAGAGAAGCAGGTTGTGATGTTCAGAAAACTGCTCCAGTGGTCATGAACAGATAAGTCCAGCCTGGCACCCTGAACTCTGGGCTTCTGGTGACTGTAAATACTGTAGCCTGAAGGCATTTTGCTTTCTAACATATGTTGGAGAGGCTTAATTTTTTTTTTTTGATGTGTTCCGTAATAAGAAGAGCTACCCATATTTAGTACTTACTGTGAGACAAACTTTGTATCGAGTGTCTTACATCTACTGACCCACTTATTTCCTCAGAGCAAATCAATCAGTTAATATCTTCCTCACTTGATGGATGAGGGATTTGAGACTTAATGCTCTAAGTAATCTCTCAAGCCAAGAAGTGGTGGAGCCAGGATTTGAACCCCGAATGTCTGATGTGAGAAGCCAAGGATGTGACGATTATATTGTCCCCTCTTCATGAGCACACGGAAGGGCATCGGCTTGGCTACAAAGAGTAAGTGACTGGAAGTGTGGCAGACCACGGTGTGACCCCGGTTTTCCTGTCCCCCCTGGGAAGAGCCTCCTCTCCCACTTTTCCCTTTGTTGGATGAGGCTGAGTAGTATGGGATTCAAAGTAAATATTCACAATGGTTCTCTGGTCTTTAGAGAGAGATTTTCTAATTCTCTTCGGTTCTTTAGTTGAGACTTTTGCACAGACTTCAGATATGTGTACCATTCCAGGCAGGCCGAGGTTGTACAGGTATTCAAAAGCAGGCTGTGGATGGAAGGTGTGGTTGGTACCTCCCCGGAAGCCAGCAGGCCAAACTCTTTGCCGCGCAATGAAAGCAAAGGGTTTCCCGTGTGGAGCCAGAGGCAGGCAGCTTTGAGCTTTGATCAGTCTAGAGAAAGAGATGATGGCTAGTGCTGGCACACCTCCCAGCTTGGTACCTCACTCCCTGACAGTCCTGCCTGCCTCTAACCAATCACATCTCAGTGTTTTCCCTTGAAAATCGTGGTAAAATACTTAAGAGTTTTTGTTTCCATGTAGACGTAAGTGCTGCATTAAAAAGGACCTTTAATTGGGAGAGAGAGAGAATGACTTCCGGAGCGGATACCTGCCATTCCACTCTGTCATCTGTACCCTGCTCTGGTTGAGCGTCTTTGGCAAAGGCAGAATGAGCTCTTAGGATTGCCCCTCGATTCTTTTCTGAAATTGCATTTCAATAGAACAGATCATCTTTAGGGAGAAAAAAAAAAAAAAAAAAGCCTTGTATGTTCTGATCACAGATGCATGGGAAAGACACCAAATTTGCTTTCACTACAAGTTGAAGGTCTTCATCTGCCAAGTTGATTGGTTCCAAAAGCAGGTTCACTGTTGCCTGCCAGCGTTCCTCATATGAGCTGGCAGAAGCCAAACAACACATTTATGGCATCGGCTCTGCATCTCTGCAATGGAATCTCGTGGAGTGGAGTGTGAGGGGATGAAAAGGAACAGGGGAGCTTAAGTTGGTCTGAACTACACGACAACACTTGCCATGAAAATCAAACCAGATCCTCGCTGAGGGTCATTCGTCAAATTCCCTTCCTGTTTTCCTTTTCAGGCTCTTTGTTTTGTTTCCCTGATCCTTTGCCTGCAAGGCTCTTATGGAATCGGAAGTCAGGCAACACCACAGAAGAAAGTGAACCGAGCTTGTGGCGTCCCTGACTGAGCCAAACCCCAGAAACAGTGGAAATATCCACTGCCAGCCCGAGTCTGTGAGATTTCCAGCCTGCTAGCCAGACCAACAAGGTTTAGAGTGACGTGTGGGCCTCCTCGCTGTGAGCCTTTGCGAGGTTTGTGTTTATTATTTCACTCATCTGTCAGCGACATTGATTTTGAGGGTTAACCTTTCTTTTTTCAGAGCCATTAAGTAAATACACTTCCAATAATCCGCAAGATCTAGCTTTACAGGGTGTGAAATATTATACTAATACTTTCCCCTCCAACAGACATTAAAGTTCAGTCATAACCAGTCTGCATTTGAGATTCTTCATTTGTTAAAGACCCTTAGGCTGCTGAAGGTCATAGTCAGTGGTGTGGAGGTTAATAGTAGTCAGCCTGATCTCCCCTAATAAAAGGCTTTGATTTATAGTATATGCCTGTCACGTAGCGTCCTCTCACTGTGGCTCGTTCCAAGCACCAGTGTGTCATCACTGACCGCACAGTTGGGAAGAGATGCATGAATGGCTCTCGCCAGGTGCCGTGAGCTACCTTCAGCTCGCCTCTCCGGCTTTGTCTGGAGAGCGCTGCATGGACACGCCGATGCCCTTGGCCCTCTTGACGGGCAAATTGGGAGAAGGGGAAACTGATGACTCCGTGCCACCTACCTACGGAATTGTCTGTGAGATCCCTTACACCTTCTGTGCTTTCTGGGTTAACGCTTGTAGCTGCAGGAAAATTAAAGGAAAATCAAGACGTGTGTCTCTCTTTCTCTCTTTGCATGACTATTGAAAAAACTAAGAAGAGGTTTCCAATCTGGGGCAGTGAGAGTTGACCATTTGAAGTTAAATTGGGACTGATTTCACACGTGCTCCCTAACTCTTAGATGAGGAAGTAATTCTATGGTCACAAGTGTGCTATGTGCTCCCAATTCAGGCCAAACCATGCCCGGCGAGGCATTTGTCTGTATTATATAAGATAAACGTATTAAGCTCTGACCTAATATTTCAGTCCTATTAGCCACGAGCCGGCAGCCTTTCTCACTACCATCTGAGGTAGCTCCGAGTAGGAGAAAGAATTCCCCAACCCATCTCTCACTATCAGTTCTGTATCACTGACCTCCTAGGCTAGGCAATGTTCCACGCTTTTAATGGACATTATCTCTCAACCTCTTTCAACCACGTAAGGTAAAGATTATCTGCATTTTATAAATGACACTAACTGGACCCAGTGAAATTAAGTTGCCAAAGTTTACACTGATCATTAGAGCAGGGCTGGAATTCGGAGCCCATTCTCTCTGAAGTCAAAGCCTTTCCACCTCTTTCTAAGAAGGTATTGTCTCTTGTGTATATTGATTTGTATAAAGTGCTCCTTTAAGCCAAATTCTGAGCCAGGAATAGAAATGCCAGTCCTTGCGATGGATCTGGCAGCCTTTTTCAAAATAATCAAGTCCAGAGGAGAGGAGTTCCAAGGAGTACAGAGGCAGTGGAGGCTGTTTGCTAGGGGCTCTGGCCAACGGATGCTCTGAGCCCCAGGGCCTCTCCCCCGGGGCTGGAAGGAGGCGCCTGCTACGGACATTCTCCCTGGCCTGGGGCCCATTGTCACAGTCAGTGGTAGGAGAAGAATACTGCACGTTCCATCTGGGGTCAAGTTCTATGTGTGAAAGTGTAGTGATGCAGGCCTCAGAAACGACGAGTGATCATGTATGGGGAGGGAAGGGCAGGCCTCGAGTCCTTGGCTCCAGGGGAACCACACAGGTTCTTTTTGTGTCTCCGAATCTCCCTGAGCCGCCAAAGACTAACACTGCATCAAGTGATGACTCAATGGCATGATCTAAAGGCAAGTGATGAGAACTTTCAGCAACGTCATGTATTCAGCTACCATTTATTAGAGATCCGTCTACCCAGAGTGGGGGAAAGGGCTTATTGTTGTTGTTGCATTATTTGAGGGATAGCTAAAGAAACCCTGTTTCTACTGAACATAATTTAGTAAATGTGGATGGAAAAATATCAGAACAAGGAGTCAACTTTAAAGCATAGACTTAATGCTGTTGCTAACTTGTGTTATTTTGGAAAAGTTACATAGCTTCTCTGAGTTCTCATTTCATCTTTAAAATGTGATTAGTATTACCTAACAAGGTAGTATAATAAGACTCAAATTAGTTATTATACATGCAAATGCTTGAAAAATTATTGATAGTTATGAAACAAATGAAAATTGGCATACATGCATTGAATGCATGCGAGGTGCCTGTAGAACATGAAGAGATATGTCATAGTCTCTGACACCAGGCACCTTACAATTTAGTTACAAAGAAAGAGTACAAACACTTAAAAAGTTAACACAAGGGATGAATACTATACAAACTCTAGAAATGCCATGCAGTAGTTCATGGTTAATTTCCAAATGAATGCCTCTGTCAGTTGTCCTAGGAGCTTAGAGGAAGACAAAACAATTGATGAGTGTGATATGTAAAGTGTTTTGGAAGAGGAATAATTTGACAGGGGGAGAGAGAGAGGGAGAGGGAGAGAGAGAGAAATTGATAAGTCAAGGACAACCCAGAATGAATATTGAATATACAGGTGTATAGGACTGATCTTTGTTTCCCCCAAATTTGTAGGTTGAAGCCTTAACCCTACATGTGACTATGCTGGAGATTAGGGCCTTTAAGGAGGTGATTGAAGTTAAATGAGATCATAAAGGTGGCACCCTGATTCAATAAAGTTGGTGTCCTTATAAAAGAGGAAGAAATACCAGAGATAGCTTTCTCTGTCTCTCTGTCTCCCTCTCTTTGTCAGGAGGACACAGTGAGAAGGCAGCTATCTGCAGGTCAAGAAGAGAGCTCTCACCAACAACTGAACCCTGCCAGAACCTTCATCTTAAACTTTCTATTTTACTGTCCAGAACTACAAGAAAAAATGTCTATTGTTTAAGTTATCCAGTCTGTGGTGTTTTGTTATGGCAGCCTGAGTGGATGAAGGCAACAGGAACCGTGTAAATAAAAAAGAGAGGAGGAAGGGATACACAGTACTCTTTAAAAGTTGGTTTTGTGTTGTTGTTGTTTTTTAATTAACCTTTTGGCCAGTAAGTAGATAACCTTGGAGTTTAATGTTTGGAAAATGATAGACTGAAAAGGACATAGAATAAATCAGGGTCAGGTTGAAAGTGACTTTGAATGCCACTAAGAAGTTCACATTTATCCTGTAGCAAACGTGAATGCACCTCAAATTTTTAGAGTGGACAATGTGCTCAGTAGTAAAGCAGCACTTTAGCAAGAATAATCCTGTAAGAGTAAGAAGGCTGAATTTTAAAGAGCAGAGACACAAGGCAAAAGGTTGTTGTAATAATTCTTTTAGAGTTTAATGCTAAGTAAAAGATCATTTTTAATCTATATCGAAAGTGAGCTTGGTAACTCATCACATTCCTGTATTTCTGCCAAGAAACTTAGCAAATGCAGCAATTAGTTCCATCTTCTCTTTTATTTGTTTCTCTTACTTTATGACATGGGTTATCTATTTTTTAATACATGTTTCCCCACTATCAGAATAAATATAGAGCGTTCCTATGGAAATTTGTGTAAGCTGAAATGGTGTGAAGTGAATAAGCAATTACCTTAGGACGCATCTTGCAAATGGATGCGCAAAATAAGTGAAGATAGAGCACAGACGCTCACAGACACAGTTCAAGTTCTGGCGGCTGGATGCTGAGTGTATCCCGGGGAAGGGGCTTGGCGGGGCCCCTCTCGCTGCTCGGGGTGCCGCCTCCACACAGCCTCACTGCAAAGTAAATGCGGAGCACTGTTTTCACTTTTCACCTTTTTTCATAAAAGCAAAAATTCTCTTCAGATTTCTCTTGTTTAGCGAATACAGGCACTAATGTAGGTCTTTTGTAAAAGTGAAGTGGCTAAAAAGAAGCTTCAAAAAGTGAAAGATACCTGTAGCTCTATTTATTAATTCAACAAATATGTATCAAAACCTACCAAATGTCAAGCTCTGTTCTAGGCAAACAAAGATTCCCTGCTCTTATGAGCACATCTTCTAAGAAAGAGAGACACAATAAACATAATAAACAGGAAGTCATATATATTAGAAGTCATATAGTATGTAGTATATAACTATTATACACCTCAAGGATATACTAAAGAGCTGTTACATGCCCTCTATGAAAAAAAAAAGAAAAACTAGAGCAAGAAAAGTGAATTTAGATAGTGTCAGGGGAGAATAGATGGCAGTTTTAAATATGATGGTCAGGGTAAGCCTTACTGAAAAGGTGACCTCTAAGCAAAGACTTGTACCTGCATCTCATATTGTAAGTCAATATGAACATTCTTTTTAAAGAAGGAGGGTTTTAAATAATACACAAAAAGAAAATTTCAGTAGTTAATCACGCAGTGATAGAGGCTTAGGCCAGTGTTTTAGTGGTGGGGAAAAGAGATCAATGTAAGAGAAATTGTTAAAAATAATTGATAGTTAAATGACTAACTCACCCTTCTCTTCTGTTCTCCATATTTAGAAAGGTGAGTGAGGTTTCAGACTTTAATGAATGGAAGACTTACAGCTTCATTCATGGAGATAGGGCTTTCAGTGAATGATGGTCATGCACTTGTGAAATCTATGACCCTTGCTGAAACCAAACCAAAAGAACAACAAAAAAAGAAAAAAATATAAAAGGACATTTTATTTGCAGTGAAAATGGAAAACAGCTACTTCCCTAAACCACAGTCTTTGAAGAATATCTGCCAAACATTCTGAAATTCAGATGAATCAAGGAAGGTTGCTGAAAGCCAAAACAAATGAATATCTTCACATCTTGAATGAGGTATAGAATTCTCTAAAAGTAAATGAGACTCCTCACGGAGTGTGGGTGGGCTGCAGTAATAAACATCCCTGTGGGATGTAGGTTTCTTTGAAATCTGGGCTCCTAAATGGCAGAAGTCATCTGGATGTGAAGTGAAATTAAGAAGAAACAGAAAATACTAGCTCCTGATTAAAGCCAATGGGGCATACGATAAATACATTGAATAACCTATCAGAAGATGAACAGGATGCTTAATTTTGAGCTACACAAACCTGTCTGGATCATCTGTTCACCTGAGGAGACATGTGCCACCAAGACATAGGATGAAAAATATACACTGATGATGTGTGTAAGATAACACATTTCATTTCAAATTGCCAGTGGCCCCAGATTACTTCTGCTACTCTGTAAATTATTCTTGAATGAATAGTAGAAACAGAACTCTACTCATTCAAAAATGAGTCATAGGACTTGCACTTCTGTCTAAGGTGGGTAACAGGGGCCAGACTTCCCCTTCACCAAAATATATGACACATGGGTTTTGAGCTGTTAGATACCAGGCAATGAAAGATAATGTTCATGTAGAGTCAAGAAACAAACAAGGCCGGCTGTGACCGCCGTGGAGGCACTGCTGAGTTGGGTTGCTTCCCAGAGCAGGAGACTTGGAAGGGTTTCCAGTGCTGGCTGGGGCCGCCTGGCCTGTGGGGCAGGGCAGGGCAGGAACTGCTTTAGAGGGGCCAGCTGGCTGGGTGGATTGGGCAGGGAAATTCCTCAGTGGAACCCTGGGGAGGGGCACACGGGGTGAGCTAGGTGGTGGAGAGTGACACAAATGGTGGCGGCCAGTGTCGGGCCAGCGGGGTGAGAGTATAGTGAAAAAACAAATGGTGCCCACCCGCACCTCCTTCCCCAGAGAGAGATCTACCAGATCCCTGTCCCTCCAGCACATGCCCTAAAATTAGTCACTGTATCTCCATTTCATAAGAGGCAGGTGCTTTTCAGGCTGCTGCCTCTGGGCTGGGAATCAGAGTGAGTGAATTTGCACTCAAGCCCCTCAAGACCAGAGTCTCAGTTTCTGTAGCCCTAAGGTTCTCCCAGACAGAAGCCCCTCTGGTTTTCAAAGGCAAACGTGATGAGAGCTCATCTTCCCAGTGCAGGATCCTCCAGGCTGAGGGTCCTGACATGGGGCTCAGACTCCCTGCTCCTCGGGAGGACCTCCATCGCTGTGATGTCCCTCCTGCTGTGGTCACTGCTCCAGGGGTGTGGGTTCTACCTAGACTTCACCTCTGCCCCCTCCTACCCGTCTCGATGTGGCCTTTACTTTACATCCTTAGTTGTAGAAAATCTGTTCTGTTAGTCTTCATGTTATTCTCAGAGAGAGTTGTTCTATATGTAGTTGTGTTTCTGGTGTGTCCATGAGAGGAGGCGAGCTCAGGATCTCCCTACTCCACCATCTTGATTTGATCCCTGGGTAAATGTACATTTTTCTTATCTACATCTCTTTAAAAGCTAATCAATTGTTAAAGGCAAAAAATTTTTTTTTCAGTGTATTTTGGGGTTTATAATGCACGTAGAATTGAATGTATGAAAATGAAAGCACAAATTCCAAATTAAAATAATGACAGGCCACTACCTACCCATTATAACGGTTAAAATTTTTTAAAAGAAAACTGACAATAACAAATGCTGATGAGGATGAAGAGCAACAGGAACTCTAGTCGCTGCTGGAGGAAATGCAAAATGGTACCACCACTTTGGAAGACAGTTTGGCAGTATCTTAGAAAGCTAGACTGTAGTCTTAGCATATAATTTAGCAATTGTGCTCCTAGATATTACCTAATTGATTTAAAAACTATGTTCACACAAAAACCTTCACACAAATGTTCATAGCAGCTTCATGTGCAAATCAAAACTACAATGAGCTATCACCTCACACCAGTCAGAATGGCTATCGTTAACAAGTCTACAAACAATAAATGCTGGAGAGAGTGTGGAGAAAAGGGAACCCTCCTACACTGTTGGTGGGAATGTAAATTGGTGCAGCCACTATGGAGAACAGTATGGAGGTTCCTTAAGAAACTAAAAATAGAGCTACCATATGATCCAGCAATCCTACTCCTGGGCATATATCAGGAGAAAAACATGGTTGGAAAGGATATATGCACCCCGTGTTCATTGCAGCACTGTGTACAATAGCCAAGACATGGAAGCAACATAAATGTCCATCAACAGAAGAATGGATAAGGAAGTGGTACACATATACTGTGGAATATTACTCAGCCATTAAAAGCAATGAGATAATGCAATTTGCAGCAACATGGATGGAACTGGAGATTATCATACTAAGTGAAGTGAGTCAGACAGAGAAAGACACATATCATATGATATCACTTACATACAGAATCTTAAAAAAAAAAATGATACAAATGAACTTATTTACAAAACAGAAACAGACTCACAGACTTAGAGAATGAACTTATGGTTACCAGAGGGGAAGGGTAGAGGGAAGGGATGGATTTGGAGTTTCAGATTGGCATGTACACACTGCTATATTTAAAATAGATAACCAACAAGGACCAACTGTATAGCACAGGGAACTCTGCTCAATACTCTGTAATAACCTAAATGAGAAAAGGATTTGAAAAAGGATAGATACATGTACATGTATAACTGAAGCACTTCGCTGTACACCTGAAACTAACAAAACATTGTTAATTAACTATGCTCCAAAATAAAATAAAGATTTAAAAAAACAAAAAAAAAGCAAAAAATATTTTAAGCTTCAAAGCATTGAATACATTCTGAGATGTGATTTGTGAGGAAAAATAAATAAATAAAAACTATGGTCACATAAAAATTTTCATGCAAATGTTCATAGCAGCTTTATTCATAATCATCAAAAACTGGAAGCAATCAAGATGTTCTTTAATTGATGAATGGATACACGAACTGTGGTACTTTCATACAACAGAATATTATTCAGTAATAAAAAGAAATGAGCTATCAAGCCATGTAAAGATATGAAGAAAACTTAAATGTATATTGCTAAGTCAAAGAAGCCAGGATGAAAATGCTACATATTGCATGATTCCAATTATGTGATATTCTGGAAAATACAAAACTACAGAAACAATAAAGTGATCATTGGCTGCTAGGAGTTTGGGGAGAAGACGGAAGGAAGAATAAGTGAAGCTTAGGAGATTTTTAGGGCTGTAATACTGTTCTATATGATACCATCATGGTGGACACAGTCCATTATTTATTTTTCTAGACCCATAGATGTGTACTAGATTTTTGTACATGCCATTTAAAAGTATCTTTTAGGAGACTGAAGGATTTGAGGAAGGAATGCAGACTATGCCAGTGAAATCTGTTTTACAAATGTATGAAACAACCTCGCTGAAGTAGATGCATGGAATAGGTGCTGATCTCAGTATCTCTGGAAGTGTGTAGAGCCTGTAAGACAAAAGGCAAAAGGAACTACAAATAATTACTGCACTCTTGTTGATAAAGTTGTTTCCTACGGGACTATGGTTGACAATTTTGATGCTTGTGTACGGGAATGGGAACATACAATAAATATATGGTAGAAGCCAGGTTTCTCCCAGTTGGAGTGGGAGATTACAGGTTAGGAAAGGAAGAGGTTGAATGATCCATGTGGCAATGGATTAGAATTGGAGACATCAGTATACATTTACATTTAGCTTAATGTAGATACATATAGTTACATATAGAAATATTTATAGATATGTGTATATACACAGGTTCATATAAACACAGAGCATACTTTTTTCTCTGTCAGCTGAGAAGACCTAAAAGGAATGACAACAAGCACATCCAGCCCGAGATCTTGTTTTCTAGTACATCCTCTAATAAACGGAACAAGTGCTTCATGGAGAAATGACTGATTCTAGAACTGGGCAGAAAATATCCATGATGAACTTAGAGCATCTTGTAGTGCCAGAGAGTAAGGAAATGCTTAAAAAAAAAAACAAAAATAAAACCCTCACACATTGATGGGGTACGCCAGAGGAGCTGAGGAGACAATTAAAAGAGTTCCCAGTGGCCAAAACTGGAACAATTTGAGCAAAAAATTAAGTAAAGCAGTGTTGGATTATAGCCCAAAATATAAAATAAATATCCGTGAGTCCATAATAATACAAATAAAATTAATTGGATAAAATGATAAGTGGGGGAGAAGAGACAAATGTCCCATGCAGAAGAATTCCAAACAATTTACGTAGCTACACTGTCCTCAAGGATGTAGCACCCCACTCCTTAGGTGTGGGCTGCACATAGTTTCTTCCATTCAAAGTTTACAGTGTAGAAAGCGGGAAAAACAGGGTAACTTTGTAGTAAATAAACCTGACCACCACTACCTCAGCCAGATGATCAAGGCCAACACAACAGTCATAAATGATATTGATAATATGTACACTTGATACGATGAAAATGGCACTTTACCTCCCAATAACCCATAACCCCAGACATGTCATAAGAAAAGCATTAGACAAATCACAATAGTGGGGCAGTCTTCAAAATGCCTGACTGGTACTCCTCAAAACTTCCAAGGTCATCAAAAACAAGGAAAATCTGAGAAAACCTAAAAAGACATGACAACTCACTCAGCTCTCTGCCTCCTGCTGGTCCTGGTGAGGAAGGAACAGAAAGGATACCCAATGCCCAAGCTGGAAATTATTGCTCGATCAGCCCGTCCCATGTGAGAAATAGCTGTGGCTATTGCTCAGTTTCTAGGTTACAGCACTTCACACCATGGACCCCAGGAAAGAGTGGGGCAAAGATCCCAGAGCGTTTAGGGAACACCGACCTCATGGGAACAAAAACTGCCTGGACGGCAATAATAATAACTGCTGACACTTATTGATAACTTACTATGGGGAAGCTACTCTTCTTTGTGATTTTTATGGATTTACCTCTTTGATACTTATTTTTTAAAAACCCATTAGGTGCATATATTATTAAATCCATTTTGCAGATGGGGAGACTGATACTAAGTTACAAATGGTTCCTGAATAGAGTTGGAAGTGGAGCTATTGAAGAGAATCCAGGAGTCTGTTTTCATGGCAAATTGAATGCTATAAATTCGCTCACACAGTCATGGAAACCAAATGATCAAAATAAGAGTATCTTATTAAGGGCAAGCAGCAGTTTGAAAGTAGCATAAGATTTTATTTTTGAGAATATCTTATTGTTTTTAATATTCTTTTGCCTTTCTTCTCCAAGAAAAGAATTAACTTATAAAACTTCTCTAATTTCATTTCTGTTGTCAAATCCGTGAGTAATTTGTGCAGAAACTGGGAGCCCTTTGGAGGGGGGCATCTATACTCACTTTTGTGTTCCCAGTGTCCAGAATATACTTAATAATGTTTTTGAAGTGTTAATATTTTCTAAGAAAATAAGAGCATCTTATGGGGTTAATTTTCATAGGAAGCCCCAGAAATAATTGTTTTCGCTAATGAGTCTAATCCAACTACTATATACTTAAGACTTGAGCTTGAATCAATGCTAAGGCCCTTCTCTTACAGTTAATTGAATAAAATGTCTGAAGCTTCAGACTTGCCTAACCTTCAATTCCCTTTACTGCTCTAGCTTTATTGCTTCTAGAACAACTATCTCTATGTGTTCTCCCACTGGGAGTGCTCTCACATAATTTAGTTCTCCCTTCCCAGAATTACAAATGCTAAAAACTGGAAATGATCTTGTCTGGGGCATGTGAATATATGTGCTCATGAGCAATCAACCCAGCTGGGAATATCCACTCAGGCCATAACTTTAAATCCACTGTGTGCTAAGGCTCTATGATAGAGTGAAGGCTGCATGTGCTAACAGAGCCATTGTTTCCCCAAATTTCTGATTCTTATCCAAGCAAACCCACTGTGTTCTAATCTATTATGTTGTCATAAGAAACATGCAACATTACAATCTGGTACATCTCTAAGTGTCTTTAGGGGATTCTTTGTTTCTGTCAATTTCTTGGCTTTTTCCTATAAGTCAGATGGATATAACTACCTAAAGCAGAACTCCTGGGGAAATCTCTCCATGATCAGACTTGTGGGAAAGTTCAGGACCAGGTGGTGTTAAAGAAATTATGATAATTTTCCTCAGATGCCCTTTAAACAAGCCAGCCTCCTGGAATACGAGAGAAATAGGATTTGTGTCCTAGCCCTCGTAAAGCCATGTCTATAACTCTAGGTCTAGAAGGCAGGGTGTGTGTATGTGTGTGTGTGTGTGTGTGTGTGTGTGTGTGTGTGTGTGTTTCTGGTACTTCAGTAAGCAAAAGCAAAATTACTTCAGCACAGGACCTTTCCTCTTAGGTTCTACCTGCTGTCATCTAATGAAACTTTACATATTTACAGTTTTGTCTGTGATTATATAGCTTATCATTGTATAGCTTATCATTGTGATTATATAGCTTATCATTCGGTTATATACTGAACCGAACTTGAGTCCACTCGTCTGCCACACAGCAAAACCAATTTACTGACACCGGCTTGTGGTGAAGGAAAGTACAGCATTTTTTTGCAGGGAACCAAGCAAGGAGAATGGGCAGCTCATGCTTAAAAAACTCAAACTCCCTGATGGCTTTCAGGGAAGGGTTTTTAAAGGCAATATTTGGGGGTGAGGGCTGCAGGGGGCATGACTTTCTTCTGATTGGTTGGTGGTGAGGTAACAGGGTGGTGTTTCAGGAATCTTAATCGTCAGCCTTCTGGTTCCCACAGTCTGGTGTCTACTGCTTGTGGTCAGCACATTGTCACCATCCTCCTCGCTGGTGGCAGGCAGAGGGAAGGGGGGTGGGTGTCTAGTTCCTGCAGAACAACTCAAAGATATGTGTCAGATTGTTATGTATGTCCCTTGAGGAAGAATTAGGACTCTTTTGTCACTGAACTATTGTCATTACTTTTCTCGTTTAACTACTTTTCCTTTGTTTCTGCATTCCCTTACGTCCCTAATTAGTAACTGCTTGTACCGGGGCTCTTTGGAACTCAGGGAAGACATAGGAGACTAAAGCCTTCTTCTACAAACAAGAAATGGGGAGAGGGGTAGCATGGAGGGGCTTTTGTCCTCAGGAGTGCCCTGCAGAGTCCTGCTAGTTTTTTTAAGGTCTCATGTTGTGTTTCTAAAAATTCAGTTATGTGGGGATTTAGAAGAAACTTTTATGTGACATCCATTTGCTGCAATGCCAGATTAGAGATTTCTTTTTAGGCAGATAAATTTAAATATTGCTTGGCTTCGCACCCTCACATTCACTTCTTCCACCACAGCATTAACATTATAAGAAACTTTATCTCAAGTAGGAAAATGGAAAGTTTTTTTGTTTTTGTTTTTTACAAGAACTTAATCATGGAAGGCTTATTCACAGATGCACATGAATCAGAATATGCCTTCTGATCATGTAGAGAAGTTCATCTCATCTCCCTTAGCGTCTTACAAGCTTATGTGAGTCCCAAGTTAAAAGAAAAGACAAATTCTACTGCTGGCCTGGTCTTTTACAAATCTACCCAAACAGATTAGAAAAAAGATCTATCAGTAATCCAAGAACCCTGGAATATGGAAATTCTCAGATGGCTGCAGCTGTGAGCTTTCTCCAACTCGCATAGCTTAGCAGCCAACTGATTCCACCAGGGAAACATCTAAATACCTGGCTCTTCTCTCTTATCCCCTGCACCCAACTGGTCAGAAAGTTCAAATTAACTCTTTAACATAGGTTTTACCCTTCCATCCAAACTACCATCACCTCAGTCCACGCCTTCCCATCTCTTTTCTGGGCTTTTCTACAGTCTACTTCTATCAGTGCTGATCCAAGTCTTCTTTTCATGGAGTTGCCAGTAACTTTCCTCAGAAAATAAATACAAATGTTACTGAACACAAGTTCATGTGACTGATGCTCAGTGAGGCCAAATAAACCAAAACGTTGGAGTTTAGAGCAAAGAAAGGTTTATTGTAGGGCCAAGCAAGGAGAACTGGTGGGGCATGCCTCAGATAACCCCAGACTCCCCGAAGGGTTTCAGCAAACCATTTTCAAAGGCCAGGTGAAGGTGGGGGGGCGGTCGCAAGGCGTGTAACCAGCTCATACACAAGTCTCTGATTGGTTTATGTTGAGGTCACAGGGCATCATTATTCCTTATGTGCCAGTAGGTCTGGGGGCTCATGATCATCAAGTAGTTAATTTCTTCCCTTTTGGTGGTGGTTTCAGCATCTGTGAAACGACTCAGGACGTGTGCACCAGATATATTATCTAGGTACTTCAGAGAGGAGCTACAGCAGAGGATAAGGGGGAAGGGTCCATCCCGGAAAGACCCCATAGGGTCCTGCTCGGTTACACAAAAAACAAAACCAAAAATTAACCATGTTACTTCTCTAAGAAACACTCTTAGCAACCTGTTGTCAATGCCTGTCATGACTCTCAATTTGAGGATCTTGTGTGTCTCCAGAGACGAAATGGAGGTACTCTGTGACTCAGAGCCTGGGACACTTTTCTGGAATGTCCATTCGGCCAAAATTCAGAACCAACATATTGCCTGCCTCTTGGGCATCAGGCATAGTACATTTTCCTTGATAAATTATAATTTCACATATTATCAGATTAAAAACCATAACAAAAAATTAAAGCTGATGAAACAGATGACTGCAGGTAAATTTGACTTTTTCACCGGGAAGCCTTAGGCTACAGTCTCAGGCTCCCTCGAGCATGGAAGTGCCCTTCCTCTACTGTTAGCAGTACTTTGGAAAATTATAAAAACAAATTTCTCCACTGGGATCTCAAAGTTCTTCAAAATCGACTCAGATTACATTTCCATTGTCGTCTATCAGCTTTCCACTGTTTCACAGATATAAAACAGAGCCTTGCACAAAGTTCAGCCCTGTAGGTGTTGTGAAATCTGCTTTCAATGTCCTTCACCTTCTCTTTCTCAGACTCACATTCATTCTTCAATATTCATTTCCCATATCACTTCCATGGGAACTTATTTTAATTCCCTCAATCCAATTAGCTGCTTGCTTTTTGTCTCACAGAAAAAACTTGATCACAATTTTTTTGCAGATTTGTGTCAGGAAGAATTGTGACAGACCTGAGGGCAGTTGGGGCAGAGATTCACTCATATCCTTTATAGTGAACTCTTCTAGGTTGTCTGTGCTTTTCACATCTCTGAGCTGTTTAAGACTTTTAATAGTGCAAATGATTCTTTTCAGGAAATACAAACAAATTGGGTCCTTGTGGAACGTATTCAATAGTTGACTCTTGTCCTGTGGATAGACCAGTGTTACATGGACTTATAGATGTGTTTTAACATTCCTTGTTGACTATATTTGTATAGTTTTAAAAAAAAATTATGCTCTGAACTGATTGTAACACCTTACTGATTCCCTTATTAATTAAGAAATTTAATAAAATCTTTTACATTTGCTCATTTTACATTTTTGAGAGCCGTGCTTTTATCTTTTAAAAAACACTATCCTGGACTTCCCTGATGGCACAGTGGTTAAGAATCTGCCTGCTAATGCAGGGGACGTAGGTTCAAACCCTGGTCCGGGAAGATCCCACATGCCACGGAGCAATGAAGCCCAAGCGCCACAACTACTGAGCCTGTGCTCTAGAGCCCGCAAGCCACAACTACTGAGCCCACGTGCCACAACTACTGAAGCCTGCGTGCCTAGAGCCCGTGCTCCGCAACAAGAGAAGCCACCGCAATGAGAAGCCTGTGCACCACAAGGAAGGGTAGCCCCCGCTCGCTGCAACTAGAGAAAGCCCACGCGCAGCCAATAATAAATAAATAAATTGGAAAAAAAAAAACAACCCACTATCCTTTAACATGCATATACTTTAGTATTATAATTGCTATTTCTTCCACTAAATTGCAGTTTCCTGAGAAGCTTGATTAGTGCTTAATACATGTTAAGCAAAAGCAAAGAATAAATGCATTCATTTTGTGCTTTTGGATGTGACCAGAAATAAGGAGAGTCAGTAACTCAGTTGTTCATCACATTTTTAAAAGTACAGACCTCTCTTGAGAATCTATTGAAAGTGTGAAACTTCTTACCAGAAAAGTGCACTTATGTGTAGACAAACAACACAATTGTAGGGGAGCAGAATTTACCACCTCAAAATATGTGTCTTCTGCATAAGGATTATTTTAGGCTGGTTATTGTTTAAGAAACAGCAGACATGGGAGGAGCTCTGAAAATCAAAGAGAAGTTGCCCTTTTGTAAGAGCCATTTACAGTACAAGGAAAACCTCCGTTTATGAGTGTCTCCTTCCCTGTACCAGGAAGAGGGGAATGACCTTATCTCTAGAAACTCTTATCAATGGCCAAGGCAAGGACTTAAATCTGCCTAACAACCTCACCCTAGTTTCCTGTGCTTTTCGTGGTCACCTCCCGTAACGGACTCCTGTTCCCTCAACATCTTCTTTTGTCTTCAGCTGAAGATAGTTTTAAGATGATGACCTTGCACACTTGGGCAAGTTACTGTTTTCCTGGGTCTCTCCCATGTTGTATAGGAGATACACATGTTATTAAACTTGGGTTTTCTCCTGCTCATCTGTCTTATGTCAATGTGATGATGAGACCAGCCAAGGAACTTAGAAGGGAAGAAGGAAATTTTTTCCTCTCCAACACAGTGCATGTAATTTTAGTGATTTAATGGTATTTCCAAGTTCATTCAGGCCCCACCCGCCTGTTAAAAACAGCTTTAAATGCTGTGAGTTGTTTAAGCTTTGTAAAGTGAGCCACGTCGGAACTCCATATCCTCAGTTTTATCGCTTCAGCTAAGAAAAACAGTTCAGCAAAACAAAACAGCAGATTCTGTCTCACTTTATTATCACTGTGTTATAATAGTCATAACAGCAAACATTCTTTAGTTTATGGCAGAGAAGCTTTGAAATATTCCTATTCTGAGCCAGTTCCTCCACAGTTGCTTAAGAACAAATGACTAACTATAATTCAGATACATGGATAAAGATGATACAGGCAGAATATGGATGCCATAAAAAAATACAAAGAGCTACAGCTTTTGGAAAGAAATCAAATACCCAGTTAGAAAAAGGACTAGGGACATTTGCCTTCTCAAGATGTTTTATTTTTGTGAGAAACATGGTAGGAGTTGATGAAATAAAATTCATATTTTGAGGCAAGACAAGAGAAAATTAAATAAAAATTTGTTTACTGCCTGTTTGGGCCTCCCCTCTCCCCTCCGGTGTGCATCGTGCATCTGCTTTACACCTTAACCAGACCTCCCCAGTGGCAGAAATACCTGCTCAACCATAAAGAGCAACGTTCTCCTAACGTCAACGAGACAGCTCCTTAAAAGATAACATTCCTTCTTGATCTTGTAAGGGGCCACGTGAGGCTTAGCTCTGGACGGTGTGAAATGTCAATAATATGTCATTTAATGTACTGCCCTCTGTCTCCAAAAACTTACATAACTGTGCTTTGACTTCTAACAGGCGGAACAATTCTCGCTGCTTTCTGTGATGCTCTTCCCAGGTTATAATCCTCAAATTTACCTAAAGCAAAGTTTTCCATTTCTTTCTCAGATCGACTGATTAATTTTTTGTTGACACTTGTAGTACCAAATGTGTGACTGAGCCTCCAATAAAAGTAGTGACAACTAGGCAACTTGAAGGGACTGATCAAATGTATGGTCCTATAAGATCAATGATTGTAATAGTGTAACTCTGGATATGGGAAGAAGCAACAAGGGGAACCCTTTCCAGGACCATTACAGACTAGTAAGACAGGTAGCCCAGAGGCTTTTGGCTACTATTGACATGGCCTAGTCCAGTAACAGCACACTGAGTGGCCCATCAATGAAATCCTTGCCTGACCTGGGAATAAGCATTCCTAGCACCATGAGACAAACTGGTCATGAAATACCTCCCAAATCTTGGTAGAAATTAAGACCAAAAGGGAGGGGATTATAAAATAAAGAATGTTGCCCACCACCCAGTTCTACAAGAATCAAGTCATTAGCCATGGCAGTTGCTGACCTATAGCACACACTGAAAGGGATTCAGGGTGAAAATCAGGATGAGGCACTCTGTGCTCTAGGAAAACTGGCAGAACTGGCCCTCGGATAGTTGCATATTTTCAGGAGAAAATTTTTTGAGCCCAGTTTTTCCTATCTTCCCATACTTAGAAAAGCATTAAAGCCATTAACTAAGATATCTGTTCTTCGAGACTCATAATAACCTTCTATCAAAATGTGTGCCTCATTGCACACACCCCTTCACCAAAATCACATATATACTGTCTTCTCCCTCTACTCTTTGGAAGCCCTCAGAGCTTTCTGAAAGACTGTTACCTGGGTTAAACTCCTCAGATTGGGGTTTCCCTGGTGGCGCAGTGGTTAAGAATCCACCTGCCAATGCAGGGGACACAGGTTCGAACCCTGGTCCGGGAAGATGCCACATGCTGTGGAGCAACTAAGCCTGTGTGCCACAACTACTGAGCCTGTGCTCTAGAGCCCGCGAGCTACAACTACTGAGCCCGTGTGCCACAACTACTGAAGCCCGCGTGCCTAGAGCCTGTGCTTCACAACAAGAGAAGCCACCACAATGAGAAGCCCGCGCACCGCAACAAAGAGTAGCCCCCGCTAGCCGCAACTAGAGAAAGCCCGTGCGCAGCAACGAAGACCCAACACAGCCAAAAAAATTAAAAAAAAAAAAAAAAAAAAGGAAATCCTCAGATTGGCTTGAATAAAATTTTCCATTTCTTTCTTAGACCTATTGATTAATTTTTTTTATGGACAGGATTCTATGTATACTGTTCTGGGAAGTTACATTATCTGGTGAAGAAGAAAATAAAAGCCAAGTCTCCTAGCTAACTTAGAAATATAGGCTCTGCTCACTATTATTACCTCAACATGATATTCTTGTTTATAAAAATGAATATTTAACATCCTAGGGAGACTCTTAACCAATATAATTGGATAGTAACCCAAAGCTTACTTAATCATTCTCCTTATTTTCAAAGAGAATGCTTAGTTATAGTGGAATAGATAAGATTCATTCCTTTTTGTTGGAAAGGAATTCTATATTGTTAACTTTATGCATTATTTATATGGTGTTCTTACTTTTTACTTCCTTTGACTAAAATGAAATGAATAAATATATACTGAACTTCATCCTGAGCATGGCAATTTGACGTCATTTTCTGTTCTTGAATTAACTTTCATGGTATCTGCGGAGCTGACTAGCAACAGTTCAAGGGAATGCAACAGCCCTGCTTGCGGAAAAATCATGCCCAGGAAGCAAACACCATTTTAAGGCATTTTGGAAGTAATATAGTCCATTGAAAGTGATTTCATGTACTCGCTGTTATGATCCAATTACAGTTCTCTTTAGCAAAATCTATAGCTTTAGAGCTTATTAAATCATGTATGTTAGTAAAGCCTATTTTCAAATTTTGATGCTTTTTTCTTAATCGAGTTAGGATCTATCAAGTCGCTTATTGAGTTCTGATTTAAATTGCTATGGTCAGGGCTTCCCTGGTGGCGCAGTGGTTGAGAGTCTGCCTGCCAATGCAGGGGACACGGGTTCGAGCCCTGGTCTGGGAAGATCCCACATGCTGCGGAGCAACTGGGCCCGTGAGCCACAATTACTGAGCCTGTGCATCTGGAGCCTGTGCGCTGCAACGAGAGAGGCCGCGATAGTGAGAGGCCCGTGCACCGCAATGAAGAGTGGCCCCCGCTTGCCGCAAGTAGAGAAAGCCCTCGCACAGAAACGAAGACCCAACACAGCCATAAATAAATAAATTTAAAAAAAATTATTAAATTGCTATGGTCATTTCAAGGACTATATTCAATGACAGAATATAAATTAGATACTATTTATTCCTCAGTGCCTTCTAATACTTGGTGAGCCAATGAAAGGATCCTCCTTCCTAGATAGTTTGCTAAGCATTTATAAGAATAGAAAAAACTTAGTAGTACTTCTATTTATATACATAGTCAGCCTATTAAAATTTTATTTCTATTTCCTCCTCTCTCCTGATGAGTTCAAGGAAAATCAGTGAGATTTTTCTCAGCCTTGGGAGAGGGTGAGGAGGGTGTTGTTTTTTTTAGATGCCTAGGATATAGCAGAGATATTCAGATAGGCAATCAGCTGATCCTCCAAGTGTGGATCAAAGGCCACTTTTCAATAAAAGGCCTCATGAAACAGATATTCTCATGGATATTCATTCTTTGTTCTTCTTCGGCCCAGACCCATTATTCTTTTTCTTCATCTTCTTTCGCTTTTTGGGGAAGTTGCCTTCCAGATTAGCCTCTTCTCTCAACACTTAGGTAATAGTTGCAATAGTTACAGTGGTATGTTCTCGTTAGGTGAATAACCAACCGACTAATTACATGAAATATTGCGGTATTTGGATAGTTGAGCATTTTATTGTCCCCTTCTTGCCCCTTTGTTTTTCAAGTATTCTTAGATTTCTAATTGCTGGCTGTGTGTAATTTTGTTATGTGAGTTTTCCAAGTACTATATTAACAGCTCTTATCTATGTTCCCTTTTATACCTCTTCCCTTAAGAACTGCCTCCAAACTCAGGTTTTCAATTGATATGTTATATTTAGGTGGTTCTCAAAACTGCAGGGTTATGGACTGAATTGTGTCTGCCCCAAATTTATGTGTTGATTTCCCAAATCCCAGAACCTGAGAATATAACCACATTGAGAGATAAGGTCTTTAAAGAGATGATTAAGTTAAAATAAGGCTGTGAGGGTCAGGGTCTAATCCAGTAGGACTGGTCCTTATAAGAAGAGGAAGAAACACCAGAGTGTACGATACAGACAAAAGGCCACGTGAGGACACAGCTAGAAAGTGACCACCTGCAAGTCAAAGAAAACCCCTCAGAAAAAAACCAATGCTATGCTATCATTTGAACATGTCCCCCCAAATTCCCACGTGAAATCCTAATCCCCAAGGTGATAATATTAGGAGGCAGGGCATTTGGGAGGTGATTAGGTCATGAAAGGGATGAATGGGATTGGTGCCCTTAGAAAAGAGACCCTGGAGAACTTGCTTGCCCCTTGCACCATGTGAGGATGGAGGAAGAATTCACAGTCTGCAACCCAGAAGAGGGGGTTCACCAGAACCCAACTGTGCTGGCACCCTGATCTTGGACTTCCAGCCTCCAGAATTGTGTAGTTACAGTGATAGCAGCCTGAATGGACTAAGACACCTGCTGATACCTTGATCTAGTACTGCTCATCTCTAGTACTGTGAAAAAACAAGTTCCTGTGGTTTAAGCCACACAGTCTGTGGTATTTTGTCATGGCAACTCTAGAAGACTAATACTAATAATAAGCTGTAGCTTTACATTTCTAGAAATCTTCCAAATATCTTCAACACCTCCCAGTTCAATTCCAGATGATTTCTACATATTTGGTATGGTCTTTAGCATTATCTTTTTCCCAATGAGGCTTGAAATTCCTGAGCACCTCTTCTGACTGGTATCCTGAAATACAATCCTGACACTAACCACCTGGTTTAACCTGTGTCACATTCCACAGGTTAAAGGGCGTGGCCCCCAACAGAACTATCCTCACTTCAAACACCAGCCACACTTTAGGGTCTCCAGGTTACCCACACTTCTGTCCAGTTGGATACAACGGTTCTTAGGATTCCCTCAGGTTCAATAATTTGCTAGAACGACTCAGAGAACTCAGGAAAGTGTTATGATTACAGCATTATTATAAATAATTCAAATCAGAACCAGCCAAGTGAAGAGACACATTGGGCAAGGTCTAGAAGGGTTCCTGATGCAGAGTTTCTGTGCCTTCTGTCTATGGAGTTAGTATTCATCACTTTCCCACAATGGCTTCACCAACTAGGAAACTCCACAGAGCTTCAGCATCCAGAGTTTTTATTGGGATTTCACTATGCAGGCATGATTGATTGAGTCATTGGCCACATGACTGAACTCAATCTCCAGTCCCAACTTTCTACTCACATGGTCTGTTCTTTCTGGTGATTAGCCCAAAACCTGAGTCACCTCATTTCTTAGCATAAATTCAGGTGTGATCCCACAGGCTCATGAATAGTAAAGATACTCCTATTACTTAGAAAATTCCAAGGATGCAGAGTCTTCCTTCCAGGAAACAGGGATAAATGCCAGTCAAGTTCTTTATTTTACAACTGCAATCTTTGACTTTATTCTTATTTTGTGACACAATACTCAATTAGTTACCATATTGAACAGTTTCTTAAATAATCCAGTAATTCTCAGACACTGTTTCTTATTTCCAAGCTACTTCAGACTCTATTATGCCTTACTTAGACTACTGCAATGGCTTCCAAAATAGTTATTTCTCTTTCAGTTTGCCACTGTCCCTATTCTAAACACCACAGTCAAATTCATTTTCAAAGCAAATTTTCAATTGTATTGCTACATTTCCAAAAACTCTCTGCTTTTCAAAAATAAATCCTGTTTTTTCAATCAAAGTTTTCTATCTGACCTTGCCACACAATTACAGCCTTAACTTGAAAATGAACTACTACTTAATTTTTACAGACACATTATAATTACCTACAGGCAACATAGTATAGTGTTTACTGGAGTGAATTTAGAATCAGATAGATCTTGATTCAATAAGAAAGATTGAATTTATTTACTAGCTGTTTCACCTTACTCAAGTAACTTAACCTTTCTGTGCCTTGGCTCTCTATTTTATTAAATGGATATAATGCTTACTTCACAGGAATACTTTAGAGATTAAATGATTCAAGATATTTATTGGAGTGTCTGGCACTAAGAAAAATATCAACCACCAGGAGCTACTTTTATTTTTATTTTCTTCCTCTTTCTCCATCCCCACAGGGAGGTTTCCTATCCATCTTGCTATATCCAATTCAGAGATTTCCTCCTTTCTGAAGTTCTTCTTAATCCCCCCCCCAAACCAACCAGATGTGAGTTCTTTCTTTCAAACTGCATAGCACTCTCAGTTCCTTGCAGGTAATTTTCATGATGTTTTGTTTATAATGTCAATGTTATAATGTCCTTATTCTGCCCCCTCACAACGTTGGGTTATATGGCCATTAGAGGCAAGGGTTTTCCTATGCATCTTAAATTTCCCATGGCTCTAGGCACAGTCCTCAAGCTTGATGGTCATTGTTGGATTGAGTCATCTGTAATTTAAAATTTGTGAAAGACTTTTTCATATGAAATGCATTAACGTAAATGTTAGAACTAAAAAATCCAGGAGTATCTTATTCTCTTATAGTAATAAAGATTTTTTCTTTCCTTTTTTTCCTGTAATAGTATAGATAATGTCACAATTTTTCTGTGAATCTTTTGCTTTAAATACATACATACCCATAAACAAAAGAGCTATTTATTTTTTAAAATTTACTAGATATATGGCTTTATTTCTAATTTTCAAAATAAAGTTTTAATTGGGAGGATAATATGCACCCTTACAGATGCAAAAATAAGATTTTGAGAAGTTAAGTGAACTTTCCTAGGTTGCTTAGTAAGTGAGTGGCACAGCCAGATCGCAAATGCAGGTCCATCTGACCCTAAAACCCATCCCATTTCCAACATTCATTATATTGCCTCTTGGCAAAATTCCTACATACTGCTGTACAACACATGTAAAGGAAACAGCCTCTAGGCTAAAGGCTCAGTTAAACTTCTCAAAACAAACAAGTCAGGAGAGTGAGTGACAAAATAAAAACAGAAATGTGGTAATGCTTCCCAGGGCTCGCAGTGATATTGTGTGGACATGAAGTGATTAAATACCTGCACCCTATAAGAAAGGCTGAATTCACTCTGGGAACACAGGACTCATGTCTTGGGCATAGCCTTGGCTGACAGCCAAGCTGGAGGAACTCTAACACAATGGAGATATTGATTGAAAACCATCTCTGAGTTGGAAGCACTGAGTTCAGTTAGAACACATAGGAAGGAGACTGGCTTTCTTCGGATGGTAATTTGGTAAATATGATTAATATTGATGACATTTTACGCAAGGTAGCTGAAGCTTGTGAATTGCTGGGCCAGTTACAACAACTATGTCTATCTCTCTGGTTATAAGCATGTTGAGTCTATGTCCCGAAACATCTAAAATTCTTTTTGAGCAGTGTTAGAGATCCATTGGGATAGGGCATGTCTACTTCCCAGTCAAGTCATTGGGAATCATTTATGGTTAGATATGCATGAATGAATACTAGAGCAATGAAGTAAAGATACACTTGTGATTGGCACACTCAGACAGTGGAAGATAACCCTTGTCTATGAACGTTATGGACTCCAGGGGGTGCCATGAGGCAGGTGCAGCTGCTTAAGTGCATATAAAAGTCCATCCCAGGAACTGCCCATTTGGGACTTCCTAGGCGACTGAGACTGAACTCTTGAGATAGCAACAGTCACCCCGTAGACATTTAGGCTTTCCCTGACCAGCAAATAAAACTCATGTCCAATGCTGGAGGTCCTAATTTCAATCTAAGTAAACCCAAGGGTATTTTCTCCTGGGGTTACGTGAGTGTGAAGAGGTTCTCATGCAAAAGACAAACCCATTAGAAACTGCCTCTTCCACTTAAATCAAAATGAAAAGTTTGCATAGTTAGACAAGTAGTACAGACTCTACCTCTTGACTGGATGTCAAGCTGTCCGGTGACTGTGTATTCAACTAATTCTTCCTAGTGAGCAAACAGAAGTGTGTTTGTATAAGGAACGATGCAGGTGAAGCTAAAACAAACCATTCTTATTTCACTTCACAAATATTATCTTTGTCTCGCAATATTTTCTTGCAACATTATTATATACTAATACTACTTGAACGACACGATTTAAATTTATGTCCTAAAAATAGTCTGTAAGTACTGAGTTATTTTATACTATGCTTAGACCACTCAACTTATTCTTTTCTCTCTTGTACAGGCTTTTATTCTATCTAAATTCCTACTTAAAATCCTTGGTTAACTCTATTGACTACGGGAAAATCTCATTCTCTTTTAAAATATATTTGTTTTTGGAGAGTCATAAAATTCTTGTTGGATTTCCAGTTTTGACAATGCGACACAGAGACAGTTCTACATTTGAATATCTCTTGAAGATTACTCCTAACACCAAGAGAAACACACATACACACAACATAGACAAAATTAAAGACGTTTGTAGAGAGTTGGGGAAATAGTATAAATAAAATTAATTCCTCACTTAACAGCCAAGAGTCAACCTTTGTTTTAAAAGCCGATGAATCAGGTAATTAAACTGTGTTTTTTTAATGTCATAAAGCTAAATACTATGAGAACCAAGAAAGTAATATGATCAACTATTACATAGGTGGTGGCCGGAAGAAAGAAAAGGAAGGCGACAGAAAGCAAGTAGGAGATGTTCATTTCTTGTGGCCTCATACTGGATAGTCAGTTGATACCTATCAAAATAAATAAAAGATTAAATATATTATATTAAATTATAGTTAGAGAAGTAACTGCTAAGAGTTACTTCGTGTTTTTGCTGAATTCCTTTTAGGGTGCATTGTTCGTCAGCAACTACAGTGGCTAATGATTTAATCCTTGTAGAACCAAACAATGAGCAACATTCTTTGTTTTACATACATATACACACACAGAGTGGGAAGACCTCGAAACATATGACTTAAAAAGAGAAGGCATAAGACCAATAAATTTGGTCCTAAGATGAAAAATAAGAACACAAGCAACGGGTTCAGAAAAAAATATCTACTACACATATAATAACAAAATGACCACTTTTCATTATATAAAAATGCTCCATAAATCCATGTTTTATTTATTTATTTTTTTGGCCGCTCCACACTGCTTGCAGGATCTTAGTTCCCCAACCAGGGATTGAACCCAGGCCACGGCAGTGAAAGCACTGAGTCCTAACCACTGGACCGCTAGGGAATTCCCACATAAATCCACATTTTAAAATCTAACAGCTGGATCAAGAAAAATGATAAAGAACAAGAGAAGGTAATGGGGAGATGAGTAGATAAAATTTACTACATATTAAATAGCAAATTATATAGTGTATAGTAAATGACATGGTATCACGAATATCATATAATTTATAGCATAGTGTGTAGTAAATGACATGATATCACAAATATTATATAATTTATAACACTATGAGTAAAAGAAAGTCAGGTGAGGGAGATTGAGAGACATGAGTATCCAAGGGGAAGTTGCAGTATTACATAGATTACCAGGGGGGCTTCATTGAAGAGGTAAAATTTGAGCAAAGACTTGAAGAGGGTGAGGTTAGCCAAGTGGATAGCTAGCTGGGAGAGGCAGAGCTGCCAGGACAAACTTCCTAAAGCGTGATCTCTCCTGGCATGGGTTCAAGATGAGAAGGGGCCAGAGGGACAGTGGGGGAGAGAGCAAGGGAAGGAGCAGCTGAAGCTGAGGCCAGAGGTGTAAGGGTGCAGGTGGGGGCCTTACGGGAGCATCTGGGAGTCACTGCAGGAAGGCAGCTTAACTCAGTGGAAGGGATGATGGATTTAGGTGTTCAGCTCTGGCTGTGGGATTTAAAAGTGACAGTAGGGAAGCAAATGTAGAAACAAAAAATACAAATGACTCTAAAAGTCAAATTAAGAGAAATACAAATTTAAATAATGGTAATAAACCATTGTCCTTCATCAAATTGGCAAAGATTTAAAAAAACCCAACACAATAAATGACTATGGCCAAGGAGTAGAGAAGCAGGCACTCTTTTACTTTTCTGGTCAAGTTAAATTGGTTTGAGAGCAACTAGCAAAATAAAAAATGCACCACCACTTTGATTCTACAATTCCATTTCTATCATATCCTATTGGTTTAGCAAAAAAAAGTCCTAATGGTGTGTGTATATAATTATGCACACACACACACACACATATAAATAAGGACATTAACTGTGTCAGGAAATGTTGGAATTATTCAAAAAGTGTATGAGATTGGTAAAGTAAGTTACAAAAATATATACAATGGAATATTATACTTTTAAGAAGTTATGATTACTCTGATATATTTGGATTTCTTTTTACTAGTGTTGTGTGTGTGTGTGTGTGTGCATCTTATTTCCACACTTTTCCTTTGTTTCTCTTCATCCTCTTTTCCTTTTCTCTATTAAGTTAATCTAGTTTTCTTTATTACTCCCCAACCAACCATGAGTTTGGAAATTATCCACTCTATTTCTGTCCTTTTAGTGGTTTCCCTTAAAATCTCCATTAGTCTAAAATGGTCTCTACTCTGCTCCAACGTACAAGTATTTGAGAACACATGACAGTAATCATCACTTCTTTCTTTTCTTCCTTTTAGTCTGTCATACTTATAAACATACTTATGGTATAAATCAGATTGTTCTTACTGCCAGTGTTTGGATCACTAATTCACCTTTGCTGTATATGTTGATTTGACCTCATGCTTTCTCGCGTGGTTGTGGATTTAAGGTTGAGAATGAATCTTCTGCAGGGGCTGTTTGTGGGCTGTGGGCTCTGACTGTGTTCCCAGAAGGTAGTTCTGCTTTGGATTCTGCCAGTACCTCTGGGTTTCACGTGTCTCAGACAGATTTTATGTTAATGTTTGGCCTTAGGGTGCCAGCTCCACACAGGCTGAATATATATGAGCCACTCTATCCCATATGGAAATGGCTGGCTTTCAATTTCATGCTGGTGCCTTTTTCTTTTGTCACTGGTGGTCCCAAGTGGATGGCAAGATTCCCTGGTCCTGTACTGGGCTGATGTATGGATTGGATTTTTTCCTAGCTCTTTTTGAAACAAAGCCAAGCATGCCTTTTGAGGAATTCTGCCTGTACACAGAATTCCCTGCATCAATTCTCTTTCCCAAATCGGCCAGTCAGTGATGATATATCGCTATCTCCAGGCCATAGCAGGTAACTCCTTCCAAAACTGCTGTAGACTATATCATAATCTCACAAGCACGCACACACACACACAGCCTGGATAGTAGTCCTTTGTCTTGGCTTTTTAGAAGCCTCAAGTGCTGATTATTTTGTCAAAAGTTCCTTTTTAACAGTTATAACATGCCAACTGCTCCATTCTTTTTCTCAACTTTGCAGTTCAAATTTTCCTATTTGTTACATATGTTGTCTTTTTTCAATGATGGTACATTTCCTTCTATGGTCAATCATTTATTCTATTTTATTTTTTAATTTTTATTGGAGTATAGTTGCTTTACAATGTTGTGTTAGTTTCTACTGTACAGAAAAGTGAATCAGCTATACATATACACATATCCCCTTTTTTTTGGATTTCCTTCCCATTTAGGTCAGCACCGAGCATTGAGTAGAGTGCCCTGTGCTATACAGTAGGTTCTCATTAGTTATCTATTTTATACATAGTATCAATAGTGTATATCTGTCAATCCCCATCTCCCAAGTCATCCCACCCCCCTCCTTTCGCCCTTAGTATCCATATGTTTGCTCTCTACATTTGTGTCTCTATTTCTGCTTTGTAAATAAGATAATCTATACCATTTTTTTCAGATTCCACATATATGCGTTAATATATGATGTTTGTTTTTCTCTTTCTGACTTACTTCACTCTATGACTCCTTAACACCATACACAAAAATTAACTCAAAATGGATTAAAGACCTAAATGTAAGGCCAGACACTATAAGACTCTTAGAGGAAGACATAGGCAGAACACTCTTTGACATACATCGCAGCAAAATCTTTTTTGACCCACCTCCTAGAGTAATGAGAATAAAAACAAAAATAAACAAATGGGACCTAATGAAACTTAAAAGCTTTTACACAGCAAAGGAAACCATAAACAAGATGAAAAGATGACCCTCAGAATGGGAGAAAATATTTGCCAACAAAACAACTGACAAAGGATTAATCTCCAAAATATACAAACAGCACATGCAGCTCAATATCGAAAAAACAAACAACACAATCAAAAAATGGGCAGAAGACCTAAACAGACATTTCTCCAAAGAAGACATACAGGTGACCAACAAACACATGAAAAGATGCTCAACATCACTAATTATTAGAGATATGGTCAATCATTTATTTTAAATGTAAGCCCATCTTTGGTGAAATTTACTTATGCGCAACTGCTGTGAATTCTGAGTTGTTGAAGCATTTCTACATACTTTCTGCATTCTTCCTGAGCCTAAGATCTACACCAGTTATTATGTTACTTCCTCCGTGTGAGTTTCCCAAACCACAGTATAGTACAAATTCACACCTCGCTCCTGTACATTTTATTGGCTGGGGTTTTAAATTTCCCCTCTGTGCCTCCCAGCAGTTCCTGAAAATATCAAATTCCTTAGATAGTAGGTAGAATTTTCTAGTTCCAGTTTCACAGAAGGTGCCTTCCCTCAAGACTTCTGGGTTTATTCAGGGCCCTCTGTGATTTATCCTGTCCCTTCTCCCACAATCCCCAGACTGTGTCTCCTGACTCAGCTTAGGTCCTAAAACCCCAATTCTCAAGGGCCTTTATCCAGATGCATAGCTATAGCCTTAGGTTTGCATTCAATCTTCGCTTATGCATTGAAGAAATTTTTTTTTTCTTTCCTTCTTTTGATCTTGCCTACATAATTAAAATTAATTTCTTAGTCTCTTTTATTCAACATTTCTATTAGTTTGGAAGGGGTGCCAACTGTGTGATTTCTACCTTCCACAGTGCCTAGAAATAAATGAAAGAGATGAGATCTTTCCAGATCTGAATGTGATAACACCCAATCTTAAGACAGAAATCTTAGTACATTTACCTGAAATCTAATTTTTAACCTAAAAAACAGAAAAAAAATGAAGAGAAAAGAACAAAGTAATAAATATCTTCTAAACTGAGGTAACCAATGACTTCTTGCTTAGATTATTGTACAAGGTGGAATATGAAATCATTTGTGAATTTCGGCTGGGAAAATTTATTTAGCTCTTACTATGTGCCAGGCCCTGTATTAATCCCACTAGGCTCAGAATATTTAAGCAACTTGATAAATATCATGCACTCAATTAAATATTTGTGCTGAGATTCAACACCAGGTATAACTAAACTGTACTTTTCCCATTTTAATGTTTATTTTCAAGCCTGGGAGTCCACAGACACATTCTGAGAATCTAACAATGTGTAAGTTATAAATATCAACTACAGCAATAATTCACAATAGAAAGTCATTTTTGTGGAATACACTTTCCTTCAGTCAACCTTTCTATAACTAGGTCTGAGGAGCCTTGATAGTAATGAGACAGGAAGAGGGCAGGGCACAACCTTTAAAAGAATGACAGCCACTGAAGACACGACATTAAACTGGTTAGAACCAACTAGGTCCAAGATGAAGGGCGAGTCGACTTCCACTAGACCTTAAGCCTCATTGTGTGCTCATTGTGCTATATTAGCATACGCTAAATGACACACCCACAGGTGCCATGGCAGTTCCAAGGCTGACCATAAAAGGCCAAAAAGTGGGCGGTGGCTCAATTCCTGGAAATCCCCGCCCCTTCCCCAAAATAGTTGGAATAATCCTCCCACTCATTAGCCTATGAAATTACCCACCCTTATAAAAACTGACAACCTCATACCCTGGCGCCTCTACCTTCTGAGATGGCCCACACTCTGTCTATGGAGTGTATATCTCCCTGAATAAACCTTCTTTCACTTTACTATGACTTGCTCTTGAATTCTTTACTGCACAAAGCCAAGAACGAACACTGGTGGCCCGTCCCAGGGACTCGCCTGAGACCTGGGACATGACCATCCTCTCTGGCCCCAGTTTTCTTTCCTGCAACTGTATAGGACACAATGTCCTAGGGTACTCTGAGGGATGGGAGAGAAACATTTTCCCTGAAAATGAGCCTGTACTTCGTTCAAGTTTTAGAAACACACCCACTGCCTCTCATACATGTTCCATGATGAGGTGAGTTTGAAAGATTTTACAGGCTTTTTTGTTTTGTTTTCCCTGAGATTTTTTTTTTTTCTTAAATCGCAATCTTGTCGGTGCTGCAGTAGGTTGAAAATGGATTTTCTCACACCTCTTTTGGGGCAGGTAGGGAGATCAGTTTCCCCAGTGGCTGGCTGGCTTGTTTACAAAAGCTCTCAGGAGGAAGGTCCCGCGTGGGGAGCCTCCACGTGCAGGGCTGTGGGAAGCTGCAGAGAGGATCAGCCCGGAACCTTTCCCCCTCAGCTACTTCCTCAAAGCGGAGGTTCTAGCCTCACACAAAGTTCAGCCCTTGGGCGGCCCTGCCTTCCCACTGCAATCCAGAATACAAATTTCCTGAGGTCCGTAGACAAGTTTGTCAATACTTAAGTATTTAATCTAATCTCGTATCTAAACTGATTTTTTTCCTTTACGGTCTTTCCTGCCGTGTCTGGTCTTTCCTTCTGTGTCTGGTTTCCTTTTCATGTCATTGTCATTATCGCCGTAGCCTGCCTCCCGCCCTCCCTTTCTTGACCATAGAGATATTGATAAGATTGGGAGGAGATGTTTACAAGGAAGTAACTCAGATAACTGAAGGCATGGACTTATTTATGTGGGAAAACTGAGACCAGAAGGAGTCCTGTCCTTTAAGACTCTCAAAACCCCTCTACTCTCCAGGGGGATTTAAGAAATTTTAAAAAGCCATTTTATTGTTGTAGTAATTGTTGTTGAGGATTTTTATGGATTTTCAGACAGAGATCAAATGTCCATGATTTTTGCAATGCTTCTAAAATACATTTGCAGTTCTTTTGTTTCTTTATTAGTTTTTTTTTTTTTTTCAAACATGAGCTTTTCTGATCTATGGAAGAAACAGGCTGTTTTGCGACATCTGGAACGCTGTTGTGTAGCAGCAAGTTTATGGGAATGAGCATCTCTGTGGACTGCAGCCAGGTACGATGGACACACAGCTTTGAAGACCTCCTAACTGACCGTTTTAGTCTGTGGGTCGACCCAACCGCAGCTTCTCCAACCTTTTTTGGAGAGAAGACAGAAAACATGGCCCTAGACCCAGATCCCACTGGCTTATCCAAAAGACAATCAGAACAACTCTGCCACGTAAAACTTGCAGCTTATAAAATGTCCAAATACAGTTTCATTTAATGAACACAGATTATGTCATGTAGACTCTCCTCTGTCACGTCGACTCTCCTCCAAAAAGAGGAAACTAAAAGATCAAGAGACATTTGCCCTAGGTCACTATCTAAATATGTAACAAAACTGAAACCAAAGTCAGGTCTTCTAAATCCAAATTCAACCTTTCACAGCAAAAAGAAAAATGCTGATTTTACTCTGACTAGAAATTCAGGCTGCTGAATCCAGTTGTACAGTATGTGCACTGCACAAAGGCCCCCTGCTGAGGAAAGGAGTCTGGCTAAAATTGTGCTCTGTGCTCTCCTGTCCAAGCCTGGTGCCAACTGGCACAGGGGACTGCATCTACCAGAGGAAAGGGTGGCTATTTCTTCTTAAAATATGCCCTCTGCTCTCCCAGCTATGTGCCCAGAGGCTTCTTTTTCCTAAAGGGGTTGTATTTTTTCTCGTCAAGGGAGCGTCATAGACTAGAATAAACCCTGGTTAGAACTCTCTAGAGAAGTGGCATCTGAGTGGGAACTTTGAGGGTGGGTGTGGGGCAGCTGATAGACAGCATCTGCCGTCTTCGGTTAGTGATGTAATCATCCTACAGATTGAACTAATGGAACACATTCAATGCATTTGTTTTCTTTTTCAGTACAGGGATTTTTTTTTTTTTTTTTTAATTTCTTGAGGCTGAAGCTGCTTCTAGACAAATGCTCCCAGATAATGGCTATCCCACCATCCCGTTTTGCCCTCCTCTGTTCTTTCCCAGTCTTACAAGCCTTCATGGAGCTGCTCGGCTATTTGAATTTGCCCACTGGTTAGGAATACATAATCTGGATTTTCACTCCCTTCTGGGTAAGCCAAGGTCTATATTTCCCTATGTACCAAGGTCTAGCTTCCCAACAAATAAATCTATGTTAAAAATCTGACAGATAATAATCAAGTAAGATGTAATCATTCCCATAGCGGAATCATTTTGGATAGTGCCAATTTTGAAGTGCCAATTCTTTTTTTTTTTAAATAAATTTATTTATTTATTTATTTATTTTTGGCTGTGTTACATCTTCATTGCTGCACGTGGGCTCTCTCTAGTTGCAGCAAGCGGGGGCTACTCTTCTCTGTGGTGCGTGGGCTTCTCATTGCAGTGGCTTCTCTTATTGTGGAGCATGGGCTCTAGGTATGTGGGCTTCAGTAGTTGTGACACGCAGGCTCAGTAGTTGTGGCACACGGACTTAGTTGCTCCGCAACATGTGGGATCTTCCTGGACCAGGGCTCGAACCTGTGTCCCCTGCATTAGCAGGCAGATTCTTAACCAGTGCACCCCCAGGGAAGCCCCTGAAGTGCCAATTCTTAAAAGTTAAGAGCTAAGCTAAGAAAATGAATCTCTGATACTGGAAATATAGGCATTGTCATATGTGGGTGTGGTAGGCAGCCTGCTAAAATGGCTCCCAATGAACCCTGCCTTTGGTATTTTCACCATTGTGTAATCTTCTCCCCTTGAGTGTGGACTGGACCTAGAGATTTCCTTCTAAAAAATAGAATGCAGCAAAAATGATGGGCTGTCACTTGTGAGTTAGCTTATAAAAACTGTGGCATTGTCTCTCAGGCTCAGCTTGTGTACTTGCCTTGATGGAAGGAACCACCTGGCAAGGAACTGAAGGTTGCCTCTGGCCAACTGTCAGTGGGGAACTCAACCCCTCAGTCCAACATCTTACAAGGAACTGAATCCAACCAACGCCTCATGAGTGAACTTGGAAACTGATCCTTCCCCTGTCAAGCCTTGAGATCAACTACAGACCCGTCCAAGACCTTGACTGCAGCCTTGTGAGGGATCATAAAGCAGAAGACTCAGCTAAGCCTGGATTCCTGTCCTAAGAAATTGTGGGATAATAAAACATTTGGCTGCTAAGTTTCAGGGTAATTTGTTATACAGCAGTAGATAACTAATACAGCAGGTACATAGGGAATATTTAGGTAAGTGGAGTTTTTTCTGACATCCTATTATTTAGGAAGATGCTACCTGGGGGTGGCAACAGGGGGCAAAGTCTTGGTTCAAATTAGGAAATTTGAGATAGGTATTCTGAGGCACATTAGATATTAGAAACTAAACTAAGGCATATTCTCAGTGATTTTATCAAGATTAGTTGAAATAAGACTGTTAGTTTAGAACTACATGTGAAAGTTCAGATTATTGTTCATGGAAGGAAGATAAAATTTGCAGAAAGAAACAAAGAACTAACCGGGTGATCATGGAAAAATTACTTAACCTTTTAGAAACTCAATTGTCTTAGTTGCAAAATGGGGCAATCAGACTAGAAGATTTCTAAGGCCCCTCTGCATTTAAATTCTATGGATGAAGCTTAGCTGCTTCTAGAGTCACCAAAAAAAAAAAAAAAAAAGCTTTACACCAAAGATCTAATTTTCTGTTCAACATTCCCCTGTGGACCGTTTATCACCCTTGGGAATTCTGAGGCTCTCCTGGAATTACGAGATGCAAATTTCAAAATCCATAAATTGAATAAATGAGATACTAGATGACCAAAACTAGACCACTCTCAAAAGGTGGTTACTTCTAACAAGACTTAGGAAACTAATAAATGCACACAAGAGAAAATCCTTGTGCCCTTAGAAAGAGCCGAGAATGCTTAGGCAGCACGAATGCTGAAGAAGCAGTACATAAGAAGCATGAATCATAAAACAAAATATTGGTAACAATACATGTTTCTGATAAAGAACTGACAGGTAGAATATATGGAGAACTCTTAGAATTCAGTCATAAGAGTAACAACCCAATGAAAACATTAGTAAAAGATTTCAATACCTCTCAAAATGTAAAGATTAGTAAAAGATTTCAATACTTCTCAAGATGTGCTAATGGCAAATAAGCACATGAAAACATGAAAAAATGCTGCACAACATGTAGTCATTGGGGAAATGTACATTATAACCAGATGAAAACTCACACACTGATAATGGAAGTGTAAAATTACATAGCCATTTTGAGAATGTCTTCGGCAGATTTTCCAAAAGAAAAACATCCATTCATCCCATGAACCAGCAATCCCACTTTATGTATTTAACCAGGAAAAATAAATGTCTACACAAAATTAGATTTCTAATAGTCAAAAGCTAGAAACAACTCAAAAGTTCATCAACAAGTGAAAGGATAAACAAAATGAAGTATGTTCACACAATAGGCTATTACTTAGCCATATAAAAGAGCAAAGTGTGGACATATGCAAAACATTAAATGAATCTAAAATCTTTAAGTGAAGGAAATCAAGAACAAAAATTACATGTTGCATGATTCCATTAATATGAAATACTGAAAATGCAAACTAATCTAATGTGACAAGAGCAAATCAGTGGTTGCCCAGGGCCAGAGTCAGCAAAAGGAATAGATAGCAAAGGGACATGGGAAAATAAATATCTTGTATTTCTATTGTGGCATATGGATCTGTCAAAGCGCTTTGGATTATACATTTTAAATGGATGTCACTTATTGCTTGTAAATTATACTTCAATAAAATTAGTTTTAAAAATGACCTAGAGGTACGACAAAAGGGAAAAAAATCATAAGCAGAAAATTCAGTGATTGAGTGGGGTTTCAAATGAAAGACCTTATTTAACAGGAAGTAAGACTGAAATGGATTTGGTTTTGAGCTTTGGAAAATGCTACTCAGCTTCCAGATGTAAGACAGAGGTCTTTCTTTACCTGTCAAATGTCTTTATGTGTAATTATATTCCACAGTCCTGTTCTCACACCTAAACAAATCGAGGTTATTTATTCTACCTTTGTTCACTGACTTACTTTCTACGTAACAGCCTACTCCTGAAGGACTTCAGACTGCTCCAGATCTGTAAATGATTGTAGTCCTGGGCTTACTATTTTCAATGTTGACAGTGAGAGACATAAAGTCACCAGGAAAGACAGGTGATTTTCCAAGTACTTATGATCTTTATGGTGGAGACAAAGAAGATACATGACCAACATGTCATAAAGGGGAGACTAAGAGAAACAAGATATTAATGTCATGTCACAGGGGAAGTCTTTTGAAACTTCTCCAGAGGATTGGATTGATAAGTGTACAGCACTCACCATTGGCCAAGCAGAGTTGGGCTCTGGAAATCTGGAGATGGTCCAGACTTAGACCATGAGCTGAAAGAAGTCTTGTTTGCATCTTTATTACATGAAAAAACATCAGCTTGCCTCTCAGGAATTCACCTTATACCAAGCGCCGTAAGAACTGAACATTTTGGACAGACTCAGCCTTTAAACCTTAGTGTGGAGGGGAGTGGAGAGGCTCTGGGAATATTTTAGTACCAGTTTCTGCTTCATCATTTCACTGCCCTTCTTCCTTCCAACATGTTTGGCTTCTTGGAAAACCTGACTGATTTAAAACCTAGTTCTATGTGAATGGTATTTAGACAGGAATAGCCAATTTCAAAATAACAGCTTTAGTACAAATAGAGCAATAAGGACAGGTCATATTTTATCACTGCTTCTAGTTCACACTCAGTTCATAAAACTACTTGCTCTGAGAACCAGCCTCTTAAGTCATTCGGATTCAATAGTGCTACTCACTGGGAGATCTTGAAAGGGTAGGGTTGAATTAATTAGGCAATGGAAAACCTTACTGGGAATAATGGGGTTCTTATGTGCATTTGGATAGCTTTGATAGGCAGCCCTTACCAGAGAACAGGAGCTCCAATGTAAGCTAAGAGGGCCTGGGAGGCCTGGCTATACAAAGCAAACAGGATTGTTGCTTTTCTAACCTAGGACTTTGTAACTTTTAATCAGTTAGTGGTTTAATGAGATCTGAGTAAGTTTTTAGTGCTGAGTTAAATGCTGATGCAGATTACAAAAGAATTATATAATATGTTTCCTGCTATTAATGATCGTATGTCACTGGAATAATGTGCAAGAAACATAGTATAATCTAAAATATATTTTAAACCATAAATATAAATTAAGGGCCTTCATAGGTGCCTCATGAGTGTTATGCATGAGTCTGTTGCAGTGTTCTGAGAGCTGAGTGAAGGCTGCAATCATTTAGATCTTCCAATTGATCCGATTCTACTAGAGGTTTGGGGGCCACTAAGAGGTATTTATTTCACCCTCTCGCCTTTAGACAGAAAAAGGTCTCCCTAGACCTTTGGCATATTTACCTCCAAGTCATAAATGCTTCCTGGTTAGTTATAAAAAGTGCTGTCAAAACTGATTGTTTTTCCAACTAAAAAGGAAAATATAGAATACTTGGCACACATAGATGTAGTGTGAGGCTGATCTCTTGGGAAAGAAAATATGTAATGAATAGTTTTTGTGTTTGATAGAAGTGTTCATGTCATTTGTAAATAATTTTGACCCATGATACTTATGGAATTTGAAATTTTCAGGACTTTCATGCTAATATTTTCTTCAATATTCTTGCCATTATGTTATCCCTTGGTTTTATCTCAGAAAATCTGGATTTTGAAATGTGAGAAGCATTTTTTTCCTTAGGAAACCCCGGTGTCACTTGTAGACCTTTTAGGTGTCACTTGTAGACCTTTTAGGTGAGTTTCTCTGTGCCAAGGTGGGACATGGCACATGGCAAGGACCTGAGAGTGGCCTCTAGAAGCTGAGAGTGGTACCAGGCTGACAGCTGGCAAGACAATGGGCACCTCAGTCCTACAACCACAATGAAATGAATTCTGCTAACAGCCAGTGAGCTTGGAAGCGTGTTCTTCCCCAGAGTTACAGGATAGGAATGCAGTCTAGCCAATACCCTGATCTCAATCAGTGAGGTCCTGAGCAGAGAACTCAGCCCCACCATGCCCAGACCTCTGACTTATAGGACAGTGATCTGATAAAAGGGTCTTGTTTAAACCAGTAAGCTTGTGGTGATTTGTTATATGGCAATAAGAGACTAATACACATCCTGAGTTGGAGTCTCAGTCACACCACTTACTAGATGTGTGACCTTAGGTGAGCTACTTTCCTCTTCTGAATCATAGTTCCTATTTCTGTAAAATGAGTGTGGTGCTACCTCAGTTCTCACAGGAATTTTGTGCAGACTCGGTGAGATAACCTATCCTTTCTTTGTATAGTACCTGATGTGGTAAGCGCTAAATTTTATTATGAAACAGCAAATTTGTCTGTGGTCCATAAGCAGATGAAGTCCATTTTTTCATTTGGAGAAAATATATTTATAAGTATATATCGTATTTTTATACTTAGTAGGTATATAAAGTTTCTATAATATAACTAAGTATGAAATCTTTGCCTTCCTGGATTGCCATTAGAACACTATTCAGTGAGTACTCTGAAGCAAAGGGTATCACTTAATACCTATTTAAGGACTCTGAAATTATATAATTTGAGGTTATGGTTCATCTGCCTTCAGGGATGGAGTTACAGTGACCAAGTGTCCCTTGTGTTATTTTATATACTCCAGGGCAGTTATTGTTTTGTCTGTTGCTGTTTTGGGGGAATAGAGTTTTTTTAAGAGAATGGCGGACTAAAAGTACACAGGGCAAAAGAGAGACTGTGGCAGACTAGAGCTTTGGGAACCATGGAAAGGGCTGGAACTCCTGAGACAATCATGCAGCAGGACCAATATGCTATCAGTATAATAGACTCTTGGGGCATCTGTTTTCTATGAAGTTATTTAGCAGTGTATAAGTTCCTCTAAATTGATACACAATCTTGGATCTTGACACACACCCTGGATGTATCCTAGTGAGGCTAGCACAATGGATCAGTAATTGTTCATATTCTCTGAATGTCATATTCTGTCATGGCACTCTTTGAGAATATTTTAATATCCCCACAATGACAAGCATAGTGCTTTGCTCATTGAACAGTTGTTGAATGGAATGGGCCATCAATAGCGAAAAGAAATCCTCATGAGTCTGTCCCACATGTTTTTCTTTTAAGTGACCCTCTAACTCAGGAGGTTTTACACTTTTATGCCATGGACCCCTTTGCCAGGCTGGTTAAAAACACAAGCTTCTCTTCAGAATAAGTTGCTAAATACCCCAAATAAAATACCTAGGACTACAAAAAAAAAAAAAAATTACATGGAAATCCATCTCATTATTCAAGATCTTGAAAATAATATAAGTAAAAAGAAATATAGATGACCACTAAACTACAAAAAATCCCTACCATTATAATCACAGGGACTTTTTAAGTAGTTCTCTAATGATAGTTATACTTTCAAGACCCAAGAAACAAGCTAAAAAAGTATGTGCTTGGATATAGAATTTTTCATAAAAGGACTATTTTAAAGTTGTACTAAAAACTGGCTGTGATATTTCAAATAACTGGAGACTATCCAGAGAGACTTTTAGATAATCTTTTAAGTCATAAAAAGATTTTTTAAAAAAATTTTATTTATTTATTTATTTGTTTTTGGCTGTGTTGGGTCTTCGTTTCTGTGCAAGGGCTTTCTCTAGTTGCGGCAAGCGGGGGCCACTCTTCATCGCGGTGCGCAGGCCTCTCACTGTCACGGCCTCTCTTGTTGTGAGCACAGGCTCCAGACCCGCAGGCTCAGTAGTTGTGGCTCACGGGCCTAGTTGCTCCGCGACATGTGGGATCTTCCCAGACCAGGGCTCAAACCCGTGTCCTCTGCATTGGCAGGCAGATTCTCAACCACTGCGCCACCAGGGAAGCCCATAAAAAGATTTTTGAAGTAGAGTCATGTTAAGAAATTGCTCAGCTGATTGGCAAACAGGTAAAGTACTTCTATACTTACTTCTATCTCAAGGGAAAAAAAAGGAATATTTCAAAGTTTGTATATTTATTTTCATGGAAATCTGAAGTTTACACACTGTTGCTTAATTCCAAAATATACTGGTATATAAAAATGCTTCTGATATTTTATCTTCTGAAAGGGGACACTCATGTAATGCTGAAGTCATTGGTAATTTCTTCAAAGATAGAGATCATAAACACATTTAATTTGTACATTATAGATACCGCCTTAATGGGAGTAAATGGGATGGCTTATCAACAACCACTCCCCCTTCTGGTAACAGGACACCAAACACCGTTCTGAGTCTTCAAATCCAAACTTTTTCTTGTGCAATACTTGCCTTTGGTTAAAAAAAATAAAAAGTTGCCCATCCCTTATCATATCATACCTACATCTATTCACTTATTAAATAATGTTTTCTTACCAAGTCCAATAGAAAAACACCCAGAGTTACAGCCATTTCTCTTGCCTATTTTCTCCATTAAATCAAGACAATTAGACAAAATTTACCTTCACGAGCAGAGACCTTATTGAGAAGAATAGATGTGAATAAGAGATAAACAGCAAAGTGGTATTTTGTTATAAAACTTATTCTATTTAGTCGCCAGTCAAGTGACAGTTTCAACAGTAGGAGAAAACACACATTTGTAGATGTAGAGTAACTTGTCATTTTTAATCAAAATAATATTGTTAGTTGTATACTTTAATAAGAGCTCTATGCCTTAATAATACCCTTCTGTGAAGGGAGGTATCGTCTAAGCTTAATAGCCTGGGGGGAAGTCACCATTTAGGAAACCAAACTACTTATCTCACAGATTAACTGTCACTAAGATGTGTTTTCTTTACAAAGCCTTCCAGACAGGGAGCTGTGTGACCTATGCACAACACATGAATGTCTTCTTTGGTTTAGAGGCATTTGTAGGGGATCATTCTGGATGATTCAGAACAGTATCACACAATGTCCCTCAGTTCTAGTCTCTAGAACTTTCTCATTTTCTGCAATACGACGTTGAGCATTAAAACAGATTTGGCAGTATCAAATTGTTTGTATTTCTTTCTGAAAGTGTGTGAAGCATTACAAAGAAAAAGATATGTATGTCCTGTGGGTACAATGGAGAGACATATGTGTGCTATGAGCACTAATTAGTACAAGTGGAAATCTATGTGTAGTGTGTTTTCAATGATTGTAATTATTGTAAAGGGTGTTAGAATGTTTTCTTTTTTAGAATGCAAAGTGGGAAAACATGATGGAATTTCAGTTTGTAGTCTGTCTACAAACACTATAAATCTTAACTCTTAGTGGCAGAAATGTCTGTTTTACTTACAGTATTTGTTTTTCTTTGAAAACATAGTGCGTGCAAAAGTATTTGGATTGGGTTTTGCTGAGTGGAAAAACAAATGAAACAAGGAAAAGAGCTGGTGGTGGTGAATGTTGCAGTGTGTAAATTAAATTCCTAATGACGTAATTTGGTGAATTTCTTCTTTTGCAACAAGTAAGCTTGCATGGAGTTTTATTCCCGTGGAAACCTGGCACATTCAGCAATCTGCTTATTTTATTTTACCTTCCAATATCTGAGTAGATACAAGCACTTAGACTTCGGGTCCTATTATATGAATGTGTATTTGCAAGTAAATTTAGCTAATGGCAGCTGCTGCTGAAACTTGGCTACAAAGAGTTGTGGTTTTTTTTTAATAGAAATATATACTCATTCAGAGTTCTTGATAACAATTTCTCCTTTTTTCTTTTGTACATAACTACACCTCTTAGTTTTGTTTTTTTTTATAAAGACCTCCAACTCTCCTAATCTTTTTTTGGATCATGTTCCAAATAATGGCTCTCTGTGCATCAGGGATACAATGGAATAATCCAGGCTGCCATTTTTCTTGGAAGACAGTGGCATTCTCTACTGATTTATTTAATAGACAATCATATTTCCAGGTCTAAAATAAATCCAAATCATCAAAGGTTAAGATGACCAATTGAATGATTTTACTCATATATCTTCTTTGATATGAACTCTTAAGGATTTTAAAGTAGGATGCTTCAACTGCTCTGTAACTAAAAAGGAAATTTCAAAATTTTTCTAGTTCTTCAAAATCCAGGTTGAGGCATTTCATAAGAACTTTGTAAATGCCAGTGAACTATGTTATCCATGCCTTTTCTGTTTTATTTAGAGAAAAATGAAGTATCCAAAACCTATACTTTCTGGACTGAAGTACAACTGTTCTCCTTATTGTCCATCAAACACTCACAGAGCGCCATACCATTGGTTTGTTGTCAGTTAGAACACTGGATAGCAGATTCCGTGTTTAAAGTTTGATCACTCATAGACCTTTACGTTTCCTTCATTCTGTTCTGTGGTCTCCAACTGTCCCATAACTCAGGCAATTTATTTGGCAGATGTGTCAGGAGAGAGAGCTAAACATTTTCGATGTTTCAGCTGAGTACTATCACCACTGCCAGAAGAAATAAATGGAGTATGTGTCTACTGATGGGTCAGTGAATAACTTTTGCTTCACTTATAAGGCTGATACAGCCTGAACATATTTATTGATATATCACATTTTGCCATTCAAAAATTATTTGAGGCAGTTATACTAAACTTACAGATATAATAAACTCTAATATACAGCAAAGATTAATTAACTTTTCCTTCTTCCCACTAATAGAAAAAATTATTAAAAGAACTATTGCAATTATATATAAAACTTAGGGCTTCCCTGGTGGCGCAGTGGTTGAGAGTCTGCCTGCCAATGCAGGGGACACGGGTTCGAGCCCTGGTCTGGGAAGATCCCACATGCCACGGAGCGACTAGGCCCGTGAGCCACAATTACTGAGCCTGCGTGTCTGGAGCCTGTGCTCTGCAACAAGAGAGGCCGCGATAGTGAGAGGCCCGCACACCGCGATGAAGAGTGGCCCCCGCTTGCCGCAACTGGAGAAAGCCCTCGCACAGAAACGAAGACCCAACACAGCCAAAAATAAATAAATAAATAAATAAGTAAAATTTAAAAAAAAAACCAAAAACTTAATTGTAGACTTCCTGTGAGCTAAGGTAAAAGATGAAACTCACAATGTTGCAAGGACTTCAGTGTATAACAAAAGTTAGAATGAATTTAATTAATGTCTCTTTAACTGGTACCATCAACTCATCAATAGTCTGAAAAAACTGTAGGCAGAAAAACGTAATACATATGAAAATATATTCATAAGTAAAATGGCATTCCTTACTTTATTTTTTATGCGACTTTAAAAATCTCATCCTATAAAGCTATTCTTAAGGATATCATGCTGAGGCACACAGGCCCTTCTTGGGTAGAGTATCTACTTTTAGGTAGATATATATATAATCTACTCTAAGAGTGATCTTTTAGTCTACCACTGAAAACTTTTTACAAAAGCTGTAGAGATTTCAGAGGTAATAGACAATTTAGTTAACTGCCCATTTTGAATACAACATGCTTTGAAAAGTTTTTTTTATGGTGCTTAATTCTTTATGGTGTCCCTTGAATGCTTCACTTGTTTCTGATATCACTTCAAAAATAGCATAGATTGCTATAATAAATGATTATTTGTGCTTGTATATATATGTATAAAATATATACAGATATGTATATATATATATATTTTTTTTTTTTTCATAAAACTACCTGACACCTTGGCTTTATATATATAGAGTATTTTATATAGGATATTAGAATAGCTTTGTTGTCATTTAAAATATCACCTACTTCAAAAATATGATGCGTTCCTAATTATAAACTTGGAACAAATGATAATTTTAATAAAAATAAAATTGGATATAATAATAAAAGTGCCTGTGATATGCCACTTATATATATTTATCAATTTCATCTTCACAAAATGCTATGCAATATTACTGTTTCTGATTTATTTTTATTTTTTATTTATTTTAAATTTTTTCTAAATAGGTGAGAAAACCTGAAGCTCAGAATGATTCGATAACTTATTCAAGGTCACATAACTAGTGGATCTAGAATTTGAATCCAAGTATGTATGATTCTAAGACTCATGTTCTTCCCACTATGCTTTCCTGTCTCTCACTATTCTTCCAGGGTAGTGGGAGGGAAATAATGCAACCATTCTTTCATACTTGACTACTTGACCTGCAGTGCAAATTTGCTGGCACTCATACACTTTTCCAACCTGTGAATGCATTTGATTTGAATCTGTAAGCTGATAATTTGGCTCTAACTTTGTCAACTCTTTCTGAATTTGTTATGAAAAGAAATATTCATTCTGTACCTGCTAGAAGAAAAGAGCTGCTGTCACCATGGAAATATGATTTTTAAAACTTTCTGAAGTGGAAACTTCAAAGATGCTTTAGTTTTCACTGAAAATTTTATTTTGCCCTATAATGTCGCTCCCAACTCAACAGAATGGATGAGCAAGTAAGGAAGCCTATAGGCAACTTCACAAACAGTAGATTCTCCCCAGACCCTCCCCTATAATAAGTGGGCTAAAACCACCTACCCCCTGAGAGCTGGACCAGGCACTCTGGTGATGACATTGTTAAGATGTGTGGCACCTCTTCTCAGAAAGCCTTTCTCTGTAACTAGATGGAGTTCTGACGTCCAATGATGTCTTGTCTAATTCTTATTCTTTGATATCTACTCTCTGGTCACGTAATGTACTGTGCTGTATTTCTTTTATAACATGTAGATATCTTAATTTTATGTGAAGTTCCTAAAGCTTAGCCCACATCAACTATGGGAGCCTTAAGTGGGCATCAAAGAATTAGTGCATAAGTTATTCTGCATTTGTTGTCCCATTTGAAGTCACAATGGGTGACTCATAGATCCCTTAGTGGCCCACTTACTCTAGACTCTACACTCACAAGTTTTCAAAACTGCACCCAAAGTCAATTCAGCAATGAAATAAAACCCTACAGATTTTATTGAGTTGTGATAAAATGCCACAAGTTAATTTTATTGTATTTCATTATAGAGATTGAGTCTAACTGCAAATCATACTTGAACTAATGTATTAGGAATAAAAGGTTTGATGTTTCACAAAGAACTTTGTTAATAGTTATTAACACTTTTTTTCTCATTAGGCTATTGCATATTATTATAAAATAATTGATTATGCAGTCATCCTTTTAGTCTTGGCATTTCTAAATATTTTCAGTTATCTCTAGAAATGACGTCCAAATCTACTGTTCTCAGCCATGGATTCCAGGCAAGATCCCAATTATCTCTTAATGGTCATTCTTATAAAAAATATATAAATACCTAATCTGACAGCTAACTTGAAGAATATTATCTACAGTCCCAAGTAGATTTAGAAGATAAAAATACCATTAAATATTTCTGTTTCTACTTAGTCTACATTATATATCCATGTAGCTTAATAACAGTCACCCTTTCCTGGAGTGCAGACTTTGTTCTTTGTAAGTATTATGACTGAAGTGTTGGAAACATAAACCAGCATCCTCACTGGGCTGCTTTGGCTCAATTGTGACATTATTATAAGATTTGCCAAAGAAAAAAGTTTAGTAACTACAGGAAAATTGAGAAAGATTGTCTGGTTCCCAGCTATCTAGGGTAAATCTCAGGATGTCTGTGAGACTGCATCTGTATCAAACCATTTTTCTGCCTGGACACTCAACTTCTAGCCAGACTGTGTTCCTGATAGGAAGAAGAGACCCAATTATCCTGTATGTCCATATGGCTACATTTGGGATTGGTTCCTGCCTCCTGCACATTTGTTCATCCTATAAGAAAGTTTTGAGAAAGTTCCGTTTGGAAACTGGGATATCATTTGAATGGTAACATAACTCTTACCTCCACCTACATTGGTCGCCCTATACTGACATCTTCATCTCTTCATCACCAACACATCACAAAGTTTTCAATTTTTATGCACTCAGTGAACTGTGTGTTGCGTAAATGGGGAAGGTTATCTTGAGCGGAGGAGGAATCCAGTCATTCTGCTCAATCTTTCATTTAAAAGCATTTCTTGGGGGCTCCCCTGGTGGCGCAGTGGTTGAGAATCCACCTGCCAATGCAGGGAACACGGGTTCGAGCCCTGGTCCGGGAAGATCCCACATGAGGCAGAGCAACTAAGCCCGTGCGCCACAACTACTGAGCCTGTGCTCTACAGCCTGTGAGCCACAACTGCTGAGCCCGCATGCTGCAACTACTGAAGCCCGCGTGCCTAGAGCCCGTGCTCCACAACGAGAGAAGCCACCACAATAAGAAGTCTGCACACTGCAATGAAGACCCAACACAGCCAAATAAAATAAATAAATTTATAAAAAAAAAAAAAAAAGCATTTCTTGTGTACTTTTTACGGGACAGTCTCTACACCAGGCACAGGGCATACTGTAGGGGATAAAACAAATATGATAATGTCCCTCGTGATGCTTAGAGTGACCAACAATTAATGGCTTTCCCAAAAGGGCCCCGAAGAGTCCTGTCAAAATTAGGAGTCCCCCTTTGATTTCCAAGGCCAACCAGAAACAGTCATCCTTACTTTCAGTGTGGCTGTGGATTGCCCTCTCTCCATTGCTCAGACTGAAACGTAATCCAGACGTGGTTTGGGTCCCTTGTTGATGTTATTAAAATACACAGATAGATCACATAAAAGTAATCCTTGCTGGTGAGAAATTGCTCGTAAGGGCTACGACTCTGAGGCAATAGTCTCTAGCATGGTGGGGCAGGCTACTTGGGGCTCTTGTTTTCCAAAGGTTCTTGCCTTTTCTGACTCACAAGGGTTTTTTTCTTCCCAAACTGGTTTTCCAGCTTACTCTTTCCTAACCTATTGTTATATTTTTTCAGTGATGGAGAAAATTGGGATTAAACAAGGTAGGTAGCTGAGAAAGAAAAAAAAATGGCATCCTAAGAGAGAAAAAAAACTTGCTATGAACCGTGGTAAATAGTAATTTGAAAAGTCTAACTAGTTGCCAATAATCAATTCACCATGTTTTTGTGTCTGTTCTATTCCCAATGACTTGAGAAAATTCTAATTGAAAGTATCTAAGGTAACTATGTATGGTGATAGATGTTAACTAGACTTACTGTGGTAATCATTTCTCAATATATACAAATATTGAATCATTATGTTGTACAGCTGAAACATCTAAATTAAAAACCTTGCACTTCAAAAGACACAATTAAGAAAAGGAAAAGTCAAGACATATACTTGGATAAAATATTTGTAAATCACATGTCTGATAAGGGACTTGTATCCAGAATGTAAAAGAACTCTTACAACTCAATGATAAGAAGGAAAACAATTAAAAATTGTCAAAATATTTTAATAGCCATTTCACCAAAGAATATATGTGAAAGGCTAATTACCACCCGAGAAAATGCTTAATATCATTAGTCACCGGAGAAATGCAAATTAAAACCACAGTCAGATACAACTTTACACCCACTAGAATGGCTGTATCTCATGTGTTGGTGAGAATGTGGAGAAATTAGAAACTTCATACTCCCTTGGGTGGGAATGCAGAACGGTATAACCACTTTGGAAAACTCTTCGGCAGTTTCATAAAAGTTAAACATGTTCTTACCATACACTCCAGCAATTCCCCTCCTAGTTGTTTACCTGAGAAGAATGAGAACACAGGTCAACACAAAAGCATGTACATGGATATTCCTAGCAACATCATTTATTTAAAGTTGCTGAAACCTGAAACCAAGCTTGATACCTATCAACTAGTAACTGAATACACAGAATGTGGTATAGTGATATAATGAAATACTATTTACTATTAAAGGGGAATGGACTACTGATACATAGAACAATGTGGATGAACCTCAAAAACTTTCTGCTGAGTGAAAGAAACCAGACGGAAAAGAAACCATACTCTATTCATATGGTATGAAATTTCTAGAAGAGGTAAATTTATGAAGACATAGCAGATCAGCAATTGACTGGGGCTGGTAGTGGGTACAGGACTGACTACAAATGGGCAGGAGGGAACCCTTTGGGGTGGTGGAAATGTTCTAAAATTGTGTCATGATGGTGATTGCACATTATATAAATTTAATAAAAATCACCAACTGTTATACATATAATTGGTGAACTTCATGGTGCATAAACTATACTTAATAAAGATATTAAATTAAAATTATGTGGAAGGCTAGTCTCTACTAACATAACTATTTTATCATACTCTTAAGAATAAACAAACATTAAGCCTATTAGGAATTTAGTGTTTATAGAAAAGGATGAGTGATTTACTGCTGCCTGGAAAAATTATTTCAAAGTCTAAGGTTGTCATTGTTTCCTACCAGATGTCAAGTGAGCCTCAGTGGACTATTTTCACATAAACTAAATCTAAGGAACATTGTCCTTACCTTGGTTTCTCTGTAAATTCACATAGTAAATCCAGCAACTTATGAAATTAATGAGTTTTCCTTTTCTTCTTAGTATCCTGGACCAAGAATTATTTGTATCTGTCAAGAACTGTTATTGAAGTGTTCTTTGCAAACTGCCTGCACATCGATTGCTGAAGAGTCTTGAATAAAGACTAGAAAGGACCAAGCAACATAAATTCATTTTAGAAATGAAATGAAATAAGATAAAATCTTAATAAAGATTAAACACAGAAATAATTTTTTTCTCCTTAGTTTCACATTCTCTTTTTGACTCATTCCATTGGAGGAGCTATCAAAGCAGATGCAAAGAAGGGAAGGAGAGAGGTGGAGGGAGGGGAGAAATTTTGGATAATGTTCAATACAAGGAATGCAACTTATTTTAAGATCCTTCATTATTGATTTCTTGACGTACTGCTTTACTTAGTTGTCTTAATTCAGTAAAACAAACTACATCCATTTTCAAATATCAGGCAATTGTTTTGTCAAACTCATCATCAGATGATCCTTTCTCTGTCTTTTATTTGGTTTTAATTAGCCATGGTCTATTGAAATTCAGTTCAACTCTGTGTTAGTGGAGATTAAAAGAGCGTTTGAGAGGAGAAGGCACCATATGTTATTCTATGTTTAATGTATATCCTGCTCTGGTTAAGAAAAAAGTACCCTAGCACCAGGAGAGCTTTTGCCAGCACAGAATCCATAAAAAGAGAGATGACATAGCTTTCTTATGAAAATGTTTCAGTTTTGAGATACAACCTGATGGAAATGATAGGGATGGATTAAAGTAAGGGAACTTCAGTCCCAAAGTCTATGCTAAAAGTTCATAGTAGAGAATGTTCACAATTGAGAGCCAGGTTCTAAATTAGTAGCACCATTCAGAACAATATACAGGACTTTGCCACAGATTCAGTTCCCTGGAAGAAACTAGGTATTGCTTCAGTGGGAACGTGTATAAGCTGAGGTTGACAGCTAAGACGTGCAGTCCTACGGGGGTTTTAACGTTGCCAGGTTTACTATTTCCATCATCATGTTTCAAACTGATGCAAAATTCCATTTGTAGAATTTTTATTTCTTTAGAGACTATTGAGGAAAGTGATGAGTGCTTTTAGTAAGTCATTTCCCTTTTGATTATTATTCTCAATGAAATTATCATTTTTGATTACCATTTTCAATGAAAATGTATGTTGGAATATGAACTTGTTGTTGAAGTTGATGTCACAATTATATTATTATCATGTAGTGAGATACGTACGTCTTGGATAAACTTATTGAGTAGTTAAATCCAGTCTCTGTTAATAGCGATTTGATCATTTAAATTCCATATTTCTTCAGGGCCTTCTTAGACTCCTTAAATGAGTTCCCTATGTTCTAATTTCTCAGGTAGCTAAAAATCACAGAATGTGAACTTCGAGTTTTCCCAGTTTCAAAGACTTATCTGTGCCTCCCCTCTCCATTTTGTTTTTTCTAAATCAGTAATTGACTTGTATTCTCTTAACGTACGAGGAATTATATTAAGCATAAAATTTGAGAAAAACTTTGCCTAGTATTCATAATTTAAACTAATCTGTTTCGGATGTTTTCCTACTGCATTCTTCTATTTGGTTCTTCTAAATCAGCCTGCAGAAAGAACATACAACATATTTACTTGCACATTAAAAAATTCAAAGTTACAATTGGGGCAGTCCATGTTTACAGAAGCAATTTGAAACACAGTTAAGAAAACGTTTTCATTCCTGCCAAAACTGCTGTGTAACATTCAATATCAGATTCAGACGTGACTTCCAGGCTTAGAAATCAGTGTGTGCCAGTTCACGGTGGCAGAAGAAGGCAAGGGAGGACTCAAGGAAGCATGAACACAACTTCAGGAAATTTATTTTTTAGGAAAATATTGTCCCTTTTATTTTAAAAAAACAGGCTATTGTGGCTTATGAAGTGAAGATACAATAATTGTAATCAAAGTATAGATTTTGTACTGGAATTACATTTTTAAAGCTGGCTTCTGAACAATAAACATGTTCTCACAGGAAACACAGAAGGGAAAATTCTGAAAATTTCAAAGTTGAATTTTACCCCTCAGCAGTTGGGAAGGTATTCAGTGAAAGGAAAAGGCAACGGAATATAAGAGATCATACAGGTTTTCTAAGCTTTCTCTTCGGCTTCTAAAACATGAACCATTATAGATCTGGCTGAGGCTATGCTGGGTGTTCTCCTTAAACATTTTATTACTTTCTCTAAGCTGACAGCAAAATACTTTGGCAGTTTATTCAACGTTCGACTCTAATGGTCTTAAGTCTGAGGGAAGTTGGTAATTGCTTTGCCAATATCAAAGATAGAAATGGCATTTTTTAAAGTCTAGGTTTTATTCTTTCTGGTTTGTTATGTATTTTCCCCAGAGGTAGACTTTTTAAGAATTATGGGAGTTGTATTTTGTAATTTTGCCAGGAATGTATTCGTGAACATAAATTGAAAGAGATGGGATGATAGGACATTGTTTGTATTTCAGGAGAGAATAAAATGACAGTGTACGCTGTCTGTTTTCTTCAGGGTACAATGCTTCACCTAGTGAAAAATTTTTAAATATGTTTTGCAATCTATCATCTTCATCCTCCTAGAAAATAAAATTAGAGTTGCTTATATCCCAGTGACATTTTAAACTCATAAATTCACAAAGGATACTGTCTTCTTGGATGTGAACCAGGCAGATGTTGTTAATGAAAAGGAATTAGAAATAGAATAAAAGGATGGGAGAGGCAGGTGTTAGAATTGAAAGAAAGGTGTTTTATTTAGGTGTTGTATCTAGTCAGGATGGACTAAATTATGCTTCAGGAATTAAAAAACCACCCCCAAATTTTAGCGCAACAGAAGTTTGTTTCTCATACACAGTACCCATCTAATGTGGGCCAGCAGGAAGTTCCACTCATCTTGGTCACTCGAAGACCTAGAATGACAAAGGCTTCATCCTGACACAACTCCACTAATCTCACCGAAAGTGAGGTCTGGCTGCTCACCAGTTTGAAAGCAGACTTCCCCCCTCACAATCAGCGGGCAAGAGTTTTTAAAGGGGAGTTTCATAGGCGGAGGGACAGAGCTACATGCAGTCAGCTCTGACAGTCATCTCGAAATTGGTCATGCAGTGGTCTGATCCGTGTCATCTTGATTGTTTTGAGGACAGTTAATCTTTAGTTCCAGGGTCGATTTTTTCCCATTTCTTTGAGGCCAGTTCTCAGAATTGTGGCAGCTGATGTCATGGTTACAGTCTGGTCATCATGTTGTTAACTTTTTCCACCTGGTGAAGGTTTCGGTATCTGTAAGACAGCTCACAGGATACGGCTCAGGGTATTATCTATAGCCTTTGAGGAGGAACTAAAGATCCTTGACTTTGCTTAATGACTAAACTATTATTATTCTGTCCTGTGTGACTGCCTTCCTTTGCTTCTGCATTTTTCTCACTTCTCTGATTAAACTTATTCTTTGGCTAAAGTTTTTCTGCAGACAAAAGGCAGGAAGAGGACATGGGGGGTGGGGTTCTGTCCTAGGAAGGCCCCATAGGATCCTGCTCTGCTTTACTACCATGGTGGGATGTGGCAAACCTCAACCTGGCTCTTAAAAAATAAAAAAAAAAAAGAGTAATTCCTAAAACTTGAAAAAAAAAAACCCATGGGCTTGGATTTCATTGGCCAAAGCAAGTTACTTGGCCAAGTCCAACTTCACAGACAATAGAGAAGCACAGTTCTACCCAGTGCTTCAAAAGAGAGAGCCAGAAATATGTGATAAAGAGCACCGATGACTTAAACCGTATATAAATGATATTTGAGGAATGATTTGTTGGAGACCTAACTGATCCCATCTTAGAGAGACAATCAGTTTTACTCCCAAAGATTTACTTCGGTTTCTTCAGTTAGTCTGTTTATTGGAAAAAGAAACTCTATTATGAGCTGCAAAGTCCTCTGTGGTATATACCATTTCCATTTAGTCTTATCATCAGGAGTTTCTTTGATTTCGAATTTAAGAGAAGAAACTGATTCGCAGTGAGATGGGTCTTGCCCAAAATAATAGCTTCATAAAATTCTCTGAAGTAGCCCTGAGGCACATATTTCAGTAGGTGTAAGAAGGCTCTCGAGCATTTTTCCTTGCACAGATAACTCTTATGAACTATAAACTAACTATTCTCATTTATGTTAGGAGTGGTGACTTGTGGCCAGGTCTTGGTCCTGAAAACTAAATTACAACTAACATAACAATTATACTCTGCCGGTTGCATCTGTTTGTTAAATATCACATCATATCCCTTATGGGCCATTGAACACTGCCTATAAGATGTTATTGCTCCACAGTCACACACCCAACCTGAGCTCCAAAATATGGTCACAACAGGTCAAGGTGGTGATGGTACGAATATTTTAACACTTAACTAAAGTTACCATATTTTTCACTCCAATTGTTAGAATACTTGGTTATAAAAAATGCTTTCTCTGCTACTTCTATGCATAAGACATAGCCTACAAAATATAATTTGGATGGTAAGAACACAGTAGGCCCTTGATATAGATTTGGAAATGAATGTAAGAAGAGTTAATCTTCTGAAATATTTTCTTTACTCAAATAATGCAGTATTTGAAAGTATGTGATGATCTCTGAAAGTACATGACCAACGCATGTTATGACATCAATCTGTAGGCATTCCTTGCAAAGTAAAATGCAATTAATACATTTTTTTGCTAATAGGTCAGTATTCGAAAAATATCTGAGGCCAATTTTTTCCATACCCTCTCTCAGTACTGCCATACCATTGAGGTAGAGCATCCCAACTGACCACTGGTTACTTTAATGTAGGAAGTACTTTTAAAAAACTTACAGAAATTGAAAAGAAAGAAAACCTGAAATAAGTATTTTTTGTTTTTTTTTTTTTAAATCAGAGTTTTAAAAAAGTCTAGTCATGAATGAATAGAACATCATTTAGTGATGTGGGATGACAGGGTAATTCAATGTTTTTATAGTAGAGAGTTTTTAAAATCACAAAGCCCCATATATTGAACCAGAAACTGAACAGGAAACACATTTTCTTTTGATTTGAGGTCAAAGGCGTCCTGAGGCTGAGATTTTAAACTCCCCAATAGGTTTTTGGTTTTACAGTGGTTGGCAAAGTTGTTTGCATACGCCCACTGAATTAATGGTGGGATGTTTTACTTGAAAAATAGAGAAAAATAAACATATTAGAAAGTATAAATCACTCATAGCCTTTTAAAATTTATGTAGGCTCTAAAATGAAAGTCCCTTTGTCTTCTTTAATCCCAATCTTTTTTTCTCTGTGCTTATGCAAACACAGGCACATAAGTATATATCTTTTAAAAATGGGAAGGGCATGCTATACACATTTGAAAGTTTCTTTTTAAATGTAATATATCGTGTCACCTTCTAGCTCCATACACCTAAATTTATCTTGTTGAGATAACTAGTACTTAGTATATCACTGTACAGATGTGCCCTAACTTACTTAGTTGTTCTCTAATTGATGGACATTTTTGTGGTTTCTACTTTTATATGATGACAAATAAAGCTGAAGTAAGTATCTTTTTAAATACTGTGAATATTTTTAAATGTCAATTATAAGAATCAAGGTAACAACTATAAGAAAATGTATTAATTACAAGAATTATGGGACCAATAAGAAGAAAATAGAGTGGCACAGGAGATGGATAACGAGAAGAAATCTTTGTTGGTTAACAAGAAGCTGGAGAAGTCATTGCATATTGCCTCTCTATGGAGTAATATTCAGAATATTTTATATATGATTTTATTAAGGCATAGGGCAATACATCCTAGCATCAGACCTTTGACCCTTTAAGGGCCTAAATGTGTGTCCTCGTACAAGTTTCAGTGTGCACTTTCAAGTATCACATGGCTTGAGAATGGATATAACAGTGAGAGATGCTAATTAGGAGGACGATACTAGCAACGGACAGTCAGGGGTACTAGTTCTCAATGTAAGATTTCTGTTTGGTTTTAAACCCAATGAAGAAAAATGTGCAGTGTCCAAATGTTCCTTGAGAAAACGTAAACTTTAAATTTTAATGTCCAACATGAAAACTCAGATCATTTGCACTTTACTATTGATTGACCAAGGTTTATCTTGGAGAGACTCAGTCCATTTACATGGCATGATTGTTTTCCATGAGGGTTTTTTTCCCCAGTAATTTGCAAAGCAAAACAAAACAAAAGGCACAAAACTCAAAACGAAACTTTACTGCAGAATGGAGATAACTCTTTATAAATTTAGATGAATTTCATGATCAAATCTGAAAAAGATTGGAGGTTATTTTAAAAAATTTTGTGTGGACTTAGGCTTTGCCAAAATTCACATTTCCTTTTAAATAGGTTCTGGAACATTTTAAATCTACCTCAAGGTCACCTAATGTTATTCAGAGTGACTGTGACGTGTGTGATACCTCTGACTTTTCAATTGATTGTTTAGTTTTACATGTTTCTTCTACTGTTCATTTTTTTGTTTAGATCAGATTTCAGGTGGTTGTGATATTTCCCAAAATACTTAGCGACTTTACATTGGGAAAATGAGGGACTAGTTTATTTTTAGTCTGCTTTCAAGGTCATAGTTGAATCCCTTGTATATTATCCTCATGTAGAAACCATAGGGTATAGAAAGAATGTATTAGCTTCTTAGCCATCAGCTTCATAGACAAGGAATTCTACAAAAGGTTAACTTCAGAATATTTAATTTTAGTTCATGGAAATATATGCATTTTATTAATCTTTTAATTTTTATAATTTTGGTTTTAATTTTGTGGTTGGAGAATACCATTAAGCGAATCCATAGCCTACTTACAGACTTTTAGCAGCTCTACATTCTAGTTATATTTTTGTTTCTTCTGGAGGGAATACAAGTCCATAGGGCCCCATCTGATATAAGGTCTCCTAATTTAGGAGCATAAAAAAACTAATGCAAATAGTCATGATAAGTAATGTTGGCCAATATTCACAACCTTTCAATTTAATAGTGCAGACATGTTAATAAAATTCAAAGTTCTAAGTTACCACAAATCATGTGATTTAATGATTATGCATTACAGACTTATACTTGAAATTCTATCCCTGTTTCAAAGACCTGATTTCTCTGGAGAATATTTCATAGCCATCTTGCACAAAATAATTGCAATTGTCTGTCTTTAGATTGACCGTATGCTCTCCTGTTTGCCACTGTTTATTTTTTAACCTAGTCTCTCTCATTTATTCTTCTTACCTGTGTGGCCCTTGTAAGTCTTTTGAGTCTGTGATTCACATCTTAAATAATCCTATTTTGTTTCATATAATATCATCCAAGGAAAAGTGTCTACTAATTGACTTAATGCTATAGTATTTCCAGTCAGTTTCAAGCGGGCATTATAGTTAAAGTTATTAGTTTAGGCCACCCCATGTCTGAAGTCCTTTATGTTTGGGGAATGCCCCATCCTGTGATCTTCGTGGAAGGGAGAATTGAAAAAGTCAGATACTAATTAATTGTCCAAGAACCCCTTGCAGCTGAGGTGCAAGCACATGAAGTAAGTTTCCTTAGTCCGATCCGCCTGTCTCAGAGACTTTCTGGCCATGGCAGTTGTCATGGTGGCCTGAGTCCTGCGACAGAAGCAGTGAAGTTAGGTTTGGGCTCCAGTGGCCAGTGCTCATGGTATTGGTGGGACATGCCGCAGCATTTAATGCTTAGCAGTGGCAATAGCAGTAGTTAGTTCTACAACATGATTTTAGACCTTGTTCCTGGAGTGGGAGTACAGATCAGCTCTCCAACTTCCCTGATGAAACTGTAAGCTACTCAACAGCCGTTAACAAATTTCTTTTCTGTTTAAATCAGCTAGAAACTTGACTAACTGCTCTCAGCTTTTAAAACATGTGGAGTTACCTTTACTACAGGGTTCAGCCAACTTTTCTGTAAAGAGCCAGATGGTAAATATTTTTGGTTTTACAGGCTATATGACTTCTATAACAACTACTCAACTCTGCCATTGCAGTGGGAAAGCAGTTTACAATAATAAACAAATGAGCGTGGTTATATTCTAATAAAACGTTATTTACAAAGATGGGCAGTGGGCTGGGTTTTGTCTGCGGGTTGTAGTTTGTCCATGCTGGCTCTGCTACTTAATGCCAGAGCTTGTAGGGGACAGGACTCGTTGAATCTGTTGGTTGAAACCATGCCATCCAATGCCTCCGTCCCTGTCTTTTCCTTATTCAACATTTTCTAACTCTCGCAACTTTATAAGTTCTAATATCTTTCTGAGACTTAGTTTCACTTTGACACTATTAACTGCACATAGCCTACTCTTAAGTCTCAAAATAAGTGTTTAGCTTATGAATTTACAAAAATCAATTTATCTTCTATAATAGAAACACAATTTTTAAAATCCCTCTTAAATTGTAATTCATCTTTGTATAGTGAAATATAAATGCCAATACATTCTTAGTCAAAAAGGCTGTTTTGAATTTACTCAATAACGCAGTAAGAATTAGGTGACGATTTTAATCTTATGGGGATGATATCTCCATACGGATTTTGCAAGCATTCTGTCTAAATGAGCATGATGAAAACCACTGAGGACATGGTATATAAATTTGAGATGCAGATTGTTATGCAATTTATAACAACAGATAGAATCGATCCTGAAACATGGGTTAGAATTTCTATTTCCAGTATTAATGTTTAATCAAATCATGTGATTGTGGTAGTTTACAACCTACAATATTTATTAATGTGTCTGCGCGAACATACTGTTAAATTGAAATGTCCTGATTATTAGCCAATATACTTATAGTGATTATTTATAGTGTCAGACACTTTATTAGTGTTTTCTTTTGTTTGGTAACTTAAATCACTTAGCAAGAATGGCAGACAGGTCCTTCAGAAAATAGTCCTACAAGATTTGTATTGCTTCAGATGAGATTCTTTACTTTGGATATTGCAGACTCTGTTTTAATTTGGAAAGAAGGCAAATTAGGATAACACTGTAGAAGTTCTCTTCTGGTGCTCTTTCATGTGTGTCAGTATCCTTGCCCACCTACCTTAAGTAAAAACATTTAAATGAGTAACAACTAAATCAACAAGAGAAGTTATCTCCTACTGTTAGGAGACAATTCTCCATGAATCTCTCACATTTCTACACTTCTTACAAGCACTCTGGCGAACAGTACATGACGGCACTGTTCTCAGTCATGTTTTCAAGGATGTCTATATAGCAAACAGCCTTGGAACACTGAGAAAAGGGCAGGTTTATTTACTGTTCACTATATTATAATAAAGAAAATGTGTCCCTCAAGGCAAAGGTCAGGTATGCTTACTGCCCATTATAAAAGATCTGGGCTTCCTAAGCTCAGGGTTCCCCTCCTGTAATGTGATCTACAGTATGCACTGGTATCACCTGGCCTTCTTTGATTATCTTGTGGAATCGTGGCTCAAGGAAAGAGCACAAATGTTTATACTCTGGAAACTGCAATTGCTGTAAGTCAAAAACCCATCTTTTGTATCTGTTCCTGGAGTCTCATGCCTTCTTCCAGCATCCAAGAAACTGTGGCAGGCTATCTTGTTAGCTTGCAAATAGAGTAAAAAAATCACAGATTCTACATATCCTATACAGAGATACACTATATATCTGTAAGTATATACAGATATATATGTATATATATATATATTTGTGGGTAAATTATATTATTTATAGTATATAAATTATATATATACCAGAGTACCAAAGCCATATATCCATATATCCAACTGCTTACCAGACATCTCCTTGGAGATGTCTTACTGGTATCTCAAACTTGAAATGTGCTAAAATAAATTATTGCCTCCAAATCTGCTTCTATATTTCTATCTCAAAGAATGTGTTTGCTGAGGCAGTCATAATCTCACATATGGGTATCCTAATAGCTGCTAGTGAGTATCTGTCTTAGCTCAAGCTTCTTTGTCTGTAATCCATAGTCCAGGTGGCTCCTATTCATTCATCCAAGAAACACTAAAAGAGTACCTACTACGTGTTGAGCATGATTTGAGGCACTGGGGATGCCTCAGTGGCTCAGTGTAAACATTAGAAAGTCATAAGTGAATAGGTGTTAGGTAAAGTCACAGCCAAGATTAAGACTGCCTACAGAGAGGTCAACTGAGAAGATCAGCTGAGAATGCATTCCTTTAAAACAAAAACTAAAAGGCAGGCAGGAAAAGAACCTGAGAATAAGGAAGGAGAGAGGTAGAGAATGAGGAGAAAAAATAACCAGGATTGATGAGTAATTGTTCCCTTTTCAGGAATGTATACTTTATATAAAGCAGAAGTTGTCTAAATGGGTAATCTTTCGATTCCAAGGGAAAACCTTCCAGAAATATTTTTGTGGTTTAGCCTGATTTGGAAGTAAAAAGAAGGAATGACTTTGTCTTGGCTCCTGGGAGAACATGTGATCTGGTCATGCTGGGTTAGAGCCCAGACAACCAAATTCTCACCTGAGAAAACTTGACTTCCTCTGAGTCAAACTGATAGTGAAGCAATCGTTTCGTGTATCTATATAAAACTTGAATTATTCTCTTTCAATGTGTTTATAAAATTCTATTCTAGTGTTTACTGTGAAATTCTTAAATACCAAAATGTAAAAACCATTCTTTTAGCTTCATATTCAGAATAGCTTGATCTTGAGAGCGTCAGGTCACTCAAGGTAGAAGGACTAAGCAAACGAAAATAGACACAGTGAAGAGGGAGCAGAAATGCTTTGGGTAAGTTAGTCAAGTTCAGGGACTAGATTAAAGGATCTAAGGAGTTTCATGACAATGCCTTAGCAAGGTCTGACTATATCTGGAACTCAGGCAAGACCCTTCCTGAAGACCCAGTGTGAATCCACTCCCATCGAGATTGATATTTGGATACTGTCCTTTTGGAAACCTCACGAAAGTTTCCTGGTGAACACAAAAATGTCTTACTTGTAAAATCCCTTCTTATCAAAGTTGACCCATCTATTTTCCTGCTGGCTTTGCCTTGTACTTTCACATTTTATTAATATACCGTTTACCGATTTTTGGTCTGAATTTTGTTAAAATTCAATTACTTTTGTTCGGGTTTTTTCAGTCTCTCCATCTCCCTCACATTTTTGTCTATAATATCTCTTCATGGCAGTCATCTAAGATTAGACCTCCATTGAGGTGATTCTGGCAAGCGTTTTTCAAAGACAACTCTACATAAAAAGCGGTAGAGAAGTAAAATTATTGTTGGCTGTTTGCCTGAGAAAAATATACAGAGCTGTCCGCAAATACCAACTCAGATCTTATAATATTTCTGTCAAATGAGGTGTGAAGTAGTTACAGATATACATCAACTAACAGAGAGAGACTTTGGCTATTTTATTTTACCAGAAACATTAGAATACTTATGGTCTAAATCATGAAACTGAATGTGTGAGTTCATGTATTAATGAAGTCCTTTTTACAAATTTCAGGAGACATTTCAGGGTTAAAAAGGGATCTGGGTTACTAATAAAGCACTAACAACACAGTAACATTTTTACAATTAGAATATAATGTTTATAATTTTAAGTGTTTTAGAAAATAGGAATTGAAAATTGTCCCAATCGTCCTATTTTTGAATATACGTATTGTACTAAATCATTTTTTGTAAAGCCCACACAAGGCAACATTTTTCTTTTTCTTTCATTTCCCCCCAACTTTATTGCAATATAATTGACAGATAAAATTGCATATATTTAAAGTGTACAACATGATGATTTGATATATGTGTACATGTATCAAATGGGAAATGTGAAATGATTACCATGATCAAGTTAATTAATTAACACACTTATCACCTCACATAGTTACTTTGTGTGTGTGTGTGTGTGTGTGTTTGTGTGTGTGGTGAGAATGCTTAAGATCTACTCTCTTAGCAAATTTCAAATATATGATACAGTATTATTAACTATAGTCACCATGCTGTACAATAAATCCTCAGAACTTATTCATCTTATAACTAAAGGCTTGTACTTTCTGACCAGCATCTCCCCATTTCCCCCACTCCCCAGCCCTTGGTAACTACCATTCTACTCTGTTTCTATGAGTTTGACTTAAAAAATTTTTTTTCTTTTTTAGATTCCATAAATAAGTGAGATCATACAGCATTTGTCTTTGTCTGGCTTATTTCACTGAGCATAAAGTACTCCAGCTTCATCCATGTTGCCACAAAGGGCAGGATAGCCTTTCTTATGGCTGAATATTATTGTATATATATATCATATCTTCTTTAGCCATTCATCTATCGATGGACACAGTTTTTTTCCATATATTAATTATTGTAAAATACACTATTTTGAATTGGAAAATTTTAAATAACTTCAGAAGTGTGTCACTGAATTTTTTAAGATTTCTGCTGTACTCTCATTTTCTCTCCCTAATGTTTGTATACTTGTCTATAGAGGACTTATTATTATTATTATCATTATTATCATCATCATTATTATTATTATAATTATTGATGGGTATTTGTGTTTGAATGTTTTTCTTTCTTTTGATTGGAGATTCTTCCAAAGTAAAATTTTAGTTTATCCTGGCCCTCTACCATTGATATAATTCATTTTAATTATTGTACCAACATAATACCTTGGCATATAATGCCTTAAAATTGTTTATTTTTATCATCTGATGACTCTAATTTTTAATTATACTCTGGGATGTTGACTCTGAATGCCCTGGAGTTTTCTCTTGTGTTAGTTTAATAAAGAACTAAGCACGAGGATTCTTAGAAGATTCCTAGAGACTGGGGCAGCCCTGGAAATGAGTCATTCTGGGCTGCTGAATGTTTTTTAACAGCTTCTACAAAAGTTCGGGTAGGTAGGATAAAGCTCTAAACAGCCATTGTGATTCTTCAAGTTCCTGCAGAGGCCCTAAAACCAAGGCAATGGAATAGGGACTTTCAGGCCCCTCAAATTTTGCCCTCAGGGCTCATGGTAACCACTGGATGGTCAAAAACTCAGCCTCAGTTGTTAGCTGTAGACTTCCCTTAGGTAGTTTGGATCTCAACAGCCTCCCTCTTCCTTCCAAATTTCTACTTTTAGACCATTTTAAAATCCATTTCAAATGTCATTTTCCTAGAAAACAAGAAGAAAAATTATTTATTAACATTGTCAATGTTTTAGTTAATTTACATGTCAAGTTCACCAAAATTTCAGAATATTATTTGAATAGTTTTTAATGACATCATATTAGATTGGAGAGATCTATCTGAAATATTTAAATAGGTGTTATGAATATAAATTTCCTGTGTAACTTTTAATCCCACTTGATATATTTCCCAATATCTGTCACATATTGGCCCTGATTATATTTGTTGAATGAATGAAACGTTGCTTGCTTACCTGAGTAATGCAATGAACAAGTTATTTAAATACGATAGTAGGCAAAACTTTGAACTTTATTTTTTAAATGCAGTTAATTTTATGTTATACATTGGCAATTGAAATTTAAAGGAATATTTCTTAGGACTTCATTGTTTCTGACAAGTCACTGAATCAATTGTGAGAATGACAATGCCTGCCTCAACACTGAGGAAAATATGATAAATTTTAAAATATTCTATTTTTATTTAGGTGTTGCTTTTTGCCAAAGGCAATAAAGACTGAGATTGAGAAATCACAACATCTAATATGTCGTATTGTCTTTTTTTCAATTCAAAATGCCCCAAAACGGTAATTTTATTTTTTTTACTGTTTTTTTATTTAATAAACAATAACAAAGTTTATCTGGTCAAAATGAAAACTGAACATGAGAGAGCAATACTAAACAAATGTGAATAGTATGATCAACTCCATAAGCACTGACTGAATGATGAATAGCTTCAGATTATTTTAAGTGCCACAAATTGACAACTATTTTAGGGGCAACATCCAACTAAAGTGCTATTCCTGTACTTCTGTTACATTTTGAAAGGAGAAATGAGTGGAATACAAATATCCAAATACAGAATCTACAGGGTATTTGATACTAAGCCCAGGGACTGCTGAAGCTAGAGTTCAGGCTACTGGCTTTTGAGTAAAGATTATCAAAATTTAGCAAAGAGACTTGAAGTCTGTGGATCTGAAACAAATGACCCTAAAAATTCACACATGGACTAATTTAAGCAAAGGTTTGTTTGTTTTGTGTTTAGAGACAGAAATCTGAGAAGAGAGGAAGTTTTAGGTCAAATGGTAGGAACACTTGGGAGTTTCAGAACTCCAGGATATTGACAAATATACAGAGCTTCTCAGAGGGGTCCTGTTGGGGCTCAGGAAGTAGAAGTGAGCGTTGACGTGATGGTGATAACAACTGCACAAATGTACAAAGCAATTTTTGAACCTGAGATGGTTGGTTAGGAAGAAATGCAATCTAATGTTGAAATCTAAACTTTAGCCCATTGGATGTGATTGTCGAATTACATCTAAAGGTGCTTGAAGAATGATCAGTTTTTCTAGAATGAATTAAATCTTTGCAATGAATTTCAGTTTCAAGAGAGACCTAGTATAAACCTAGAGTACAAACTCCATTAAGCTAATTGCGATGAAGGTAAACACAACTTGCAGTACCGTGTATGTGTGTGTACTGATGAAAATCAGGATATACTCAGAGAGAAAGATAGTGAAACTCAGGTGCATTTGGTCTGAGACACTGAAGTCTTACGAATTCCTGAAAGGAATAGCCCTGAGTTTTCCACCTCCCTATGATTACGAGAGGTGTTTGAGACAAGGCGAGCTGAGTGTCCTAACTGCCTACACTTGACGCATTTCAGCATCTTCTGAAGAGCTCAAATGCAGACTCTGCTTCTGGGACTTGGACTAGGAGGGAAAAAAAATTAATTCCTTCAAATGGAATTTTTGGTTTGCTTCCTGTTCCTCCAACCAACTCATTTACAGCTAAGAAAATTTTTCTTAAATACATATTATGTGATGGAGGATAAAGGATGGTACCCTTAAAAAAATCAGAAGGAAAAGGAATAAATGCTGCATATAAAAGAAATTATTGATGATCACTGAACGTGGGGAAAATAGTCTCATTCCAGTTTCAAAAGCTAGAATGGTGCCTAAAGCCTGACAAATAAGCAATAGTAAGATGCAAAAAAATAATTAGAAAGTGATGAATTTTGTGTGTCTATTACTTTTGTTTTTAGTCTATAATTTATTTACTTGTAAGGTTTTTGATACACAAAAAGCTGTACGTAATTAATGTACAACAATTTGATGCATTTGTAGATAAGTGTGTATCTGTGAAACCGTCACCTCAGTCTATGCCATAAACCTATCATCATAGCCTCTAGAAATTTCCTCTTTCCTTCATATTTTATTACAACACCATTATTATTATTATTATTCTGTGGTAAGAACACAACATAAGATCTACCCTAAGCAAAATTTTAATATTTGCAAGTTTTTAATTTAATTTTGTTATGGCTGTGTTTAAAAACCAGCTTGCAAAGTTCCTGAAAGTTGAGAAATTAGTTCTCTGAAGCCAGTAAGCACCAGCTCCAGTACGTCCCTACTTTTACGTCCCCCTGGTGCAGATAAGAAAGGAAGTGGAGCAGGGAACAATATTCAGTTTTTAAAAATAACCTATAAGGGAAAAGAATCTGCAAAAGAATATATATATATTTTATATATAATATATATGATATATATGTTTAACTGAATCACTTTGCTGTACACCTGAAACTAACACAACATTGTAAATCAACTATACTTCAATTTAAAAATTAATTAATTAAAAAAAAGAAAGGAGGTGGAGCTTGACAGGTCAAGTTCTGAGATTGTGTAAGAATCAAGATTCTGTCTTGAGCCTCAGTTTTGAAGGGGAACAAAATACCATCATTGCTTCTGATTGTTCTGAGTTTTCTTAGAACTGTAAGCAAGAGGCCGCTCATGTGAACCACGCTGAATGAGTAATGTTTTTACAACGTTACGTGAATTGTGGAAACAATACGTATGGTTCCCTAAGTTGGTTTGAATTCACTAGAACAAATTATTGAAATGAAGAAGTGCTTTCATTTGTGGCAGAAATTACGTTTTAAAATGACAAGTCCTTGACAGCTGTCAGATGCTGTGCTTCAGTCTGAAAATGAATTCCTATACAGAGCTGAAATCTGAGAGAATAGAATCAATTTCGGAGTGTTTGCGTTGTATCTGTTATACTTATCTTTGTGTGTTTCCCTATAATCTTTCAGTGTCTAGACATATTTATTTCAGTAAATTAGAATATAAATTGACCTCTGTTTGTGAAATGTATGAAATGATGGGAACTGGACGAAAAACATGTTATCAATTAAAATTTCATTCATGAAATTCTATACATGTTCATGGTATAAATAACTGCTTGTTCTAATTTTCTCAAGCTAACCTAAATTAAAATGAACCCCAATGAAACTGAAGCTGTAAAATATTTTATCATGTATTTTATGTCGATAGTGGGTTCATTAAAGTATGACTAGAATAGCACACCTGGTTCTGACTCTAAATATTCCTCGGGCGGCATCTGTTACACAGATATTTATAAAGATTTGGCATCAGTTTTGTGTACAGTATAACTTAAGAGGAAGTTCTTTGATGCTCTCAGTGTTAACTCTTGTAAGCCCAGGTATCCTTTTCGGTCTTTGTTTATTTCCAGTTAACAGACTTCTCTCTCCTCTTTTTCCTTCAGCTTACTTACTGTGCTTTCCATAACATCCAACATAGACTCAGAGATTTTTTAATATCACCATGTAAAAGTCAGTCTTTTCAGATATCATATGTGATGTGTTTTGCAGTTGATTTCAGTAAAAGTATATTTTCTTTGAGGAAGAAAAAATTTGGTTAATGATCAGCAGTCATTTGGCACAGATCAACAGAGATACAAAGACTCGGTTTCTGGGCAGAAAGTGCTAGCTTCGTGAGGCAGGTGATGTTTGCATTTGAGCCGATATCCCACTTTAAGCTGTGTCCTCGCAGAGGGCATTCGCAGAGGAAGGTGAGGACTACTTCTGAAGATGAATAGACCTCGAAGGTCCAAATGAGTCAGCTATGATGGTGGAGTGGTAGGCAGTGGGCTTCTACTTTGGTAATGGGCCCTCATGATAACCAATCAAATGAACAACATTGAGAGTCACCTACTCTCCCTACAAACGAGGTCACATTGGACTGAAACCCAACTCTTTGACCACTGAACTGAATTCACTAGAACATAGTAAGGGGTGGTGTGAGGGAAAGATGTAAGAGCATATTAGCAGAGGATGCTCTGTCCTTTTGCATGATCTTGTGAAATTGCTCTTTCCTGGTCATGAAATGAGTCTTTCCAAATCTTTTTTCATTAATTATTTATCTACTTTTTAAACGATCTATGTTGCAATGACTAGGCATACAGTTGATTTGTGTGTGTGTGTGTGTGTGTGTGTGTGTGTGTGTGTGTGTGTGTGTGTTCTCATGGCTGGTATTAAAATACAGCTCTGGGAGGTGACCTGGAGAAAGAACACTGCTGAGATCTGATTGGTTGAATTCAAATGTGGTCTGCTTCCTCCAGATGATAATCAGTGATGCATATGCACAAGAATGTATGTTGTGGTCACTGCTCTTGCAATAAAGTATTTTGCATGTGAATTGCTATATTTTATATAGTACCTAAGTGTTTATTATCTGTCAAGTTCAAAAGATTCTGCAGATATCTTCCAAATAGCATTCCCCATGAAGACCAAGGCTTGTTGCAGAAGGAACATATTAATGTGCAGTAATTAACTATATCTCATGCTCCCATGTAGCTAGGGAGGATTTTTACAGCCATTAATGAGTCTCCTGCATGAATGAGAAGCAGTTCATGCCCCCAGAGTGGTGCGTGGCTCATTGCTCTTCTGAAACAGGTGACGTGGGATGTTTGATTCAATTCTAGAAAGTGGAATAGTGGTTCTCCAAGTGTCACCCCCCAACCAGCGACGGCATCATCACCTAATAGCAAGTTAGAAATATGAACTCCCTGGGTCCCACCCCAAACCTCTGGGGCCAAGAGCCTGCCATCTGTGGTCTAACAAGGCCTCCATATGATTCTAATATACATCAAAGTTTGAGAACGACTGCCCTAGAGCATCTCTTTCAATCAAGAAAATGATAAAAGGCAGTTAATTTGCAGCGGAGTATGTGTGAGGTATGGGGGTGATCAGACAACATTGACTTAATGCAGGTTTAGACTTCAGCTTGAAAGACACCTTTGATGGCTCAGACCTGATGTTCCTTCATTCTCTATGGTTGTCTCATAAATTGAGAATTTACTGGAGCTTAGGTTTTACCATGGTCTCGAAGAGTCCAAGCCTTGATTTGACCCCCCAGTTCCTGCCATTTTGTCTAACTCTGATCCTTGCTTGCAGACATTCTTGCCTTGTACCAACTCTGCTGAAATCTCAGTAAGCAAATCTTTAGACTCGATCCCTTTATATTTTCTCCCTGGTCTATTACCACAAATGCACCATTATCTCTGGATAATGGTAACTAGGCAACACCAGGCTGGAGGATCTAGGAAGGCAGGAACCTTATCAATTTTACTCATCCCTCTATCCAGTGATATGCCAGTGAACATTTGATAACTGATTGAAAACACAAGCCCTGATTTGTAGGGTTGCTGATTGCTGTGCTATAAATACTCCCACTTTAGCCAATTTCAAGTTACCAATGTGATGACACCAAACACAGAGTCGGGAAAAGATGTGCACACTGGGATCGCCCAAGTCTATAGGAGCTTGGTTCCAGGACAATGCAGCCTCTACGTCCAGTTCCCTCCCAGATACCTGGTAAATAGTAGGTGCTCAATAAATAAGTATTTAATAAATGAATGAAGATGGAGAGATCAGTGTGATCCTTTCAGCACAACTGGAAAAGCAAGTCAATGTGCACATGCCATTGGTGAGGAAACACGGCATCTATATATGTGGGTAGCACATTTTGGGTTTTATACTCTTAACCAGCCTTGAAGAATAAACAGTTGACATCAAATTGCATAACCATTTGTTGCATAATCAAAAACAGCTATGTTCTTTTAAATTGGTATAACTCAGCAATTCTTACTCATCCTCAAATAATTCCACACATGTAAATTAATAGGAGTATATAATTTCAAAGCAGAAACGGTCTATATTTTAACATGTTTAAGTGAACTTCTCAGTGAACTGGAGTAACTAAATTGGTGAAACTAGCATTTGTAGACATGACTTTTTTTTCCCCTTTTTAGCTCTTATTAAGCATACGTAAGGTATATGAAACTTACTATTTAATAAAGCCCTCGTTCACTTCACATTAGCAAGTGCTATGTGCAAAGAAGTCATGTTTAACATTTCAGTAATATCTACGGATAAGGATTTTCCCCTGAACTATTTATTGAAGCGAACAGTATTTGTCAAATGTTTTCAGGATAAATGTCTATTCTCTAGTACAATTTTATAACCCTATTTGGAAAGAAAAGCTATGCACCCCCCCCCCTTTTTTTTGTAGGGGCAGAGCTGATTTTTGTGACTTCAAAACATGTATTTTGACGACAAAGCTTTTGTTAACGTCTCTGCAATTAAATAATAGAAATCACCGCTGTTCCTCCTTTCCCTGCTCTGTTCTTCACGTTTTAAATGCTCCCTGTGGGTGTTCATGTTCACTGGTATTTTCTTTCAACAATTCCTGTAAGTTAGCCTTTCTTTGTGGATAAGTAAGAGTTTGCAAAACTTTACACCCTTATTCTTCAACTAAATACTGACACGGAGCCACAGAGCGGAGCATGCAAATCAGCAGGACCTCCCTGTGGGAATCGGGGCTGGAAGACTGGTTCACATTGAAAGCAGACAGCGCTGTTGACACTGGCTGTCAAAAAGGCCTCACGTCTTTGAAAGAAAATCTTAATCTTCTTTATTCATGTGTGAACAGGTCCAGGCCCCCATCCCGGGACTCAGATGCATTGGCTGTTTAAACTCCAGGTTGCTAGGTTTTGGGGGAGAGTCTGTTTGCTGTGTCTAGTTCCCCCGAATGGATGAGGACTGAAAATTAAAATCTGTCTGACCCAGACCATGGCTTTTCTGTCTCTGTTTGAAGAGACATGGCAACCTAGGGCGAAATGAAAAGGAATTTTATTGGGCGCAAAACCACTCAATGCTGAAATGCTGGATGGGGAACCGAATGGTGATTTGGGGCAACCGGTAGATTGTTTATAGACAGTGGGATGGATGTCAATCAAGGGACAATGGCAAAATTCGTGTCAGGAAGAAAAAAGTGCTTTTCTAGTGGCTGAACTCCCGTTTCCTGTTGAAATGCTCAACTCCACGAATAAAAAGCTTTTTTTTCCTTGAAGTTTCCAAGTGCAAAAATTTCTGAATTAGATGCTATTACTGTTAAACATTGTTTGATCTGGGTGGCATGGTACTTATTAACAGTTTAAAGCTGTTATACCCCAAAGATCTTCTATACAGTTTGTCTGTTGCATTTGAAATTTCTTCCTCTTGGTTTTATCTCTTCTTTCCACATTTTTCACTAATAGAAAACAGAAGAAACAAAGATGTAACCACCAATTGGAGATCATCAAAGATATTAGGGAACAATATGTACTGGAACATTTTTAAAGCTTAATACAAAAAAGATCTTAAGCGTATGATTGATTTTATTTTGAAAAGCCATTTCTCTCTAGGAGTCTGAAACTTTCTTGAGTGCTCTTTTAGATCATTTATAAAACATTTTAATTGCTGGTAGTATTTGAAAAAAATATATCTATATATGCAGTAGAAAAAAAACTACCAATTAGCAATACAAACTAGATTTTCAAAATAATTTTTGACTCTATGTCCCCAGAGAAATCTTAGGGCATGCAAGTAATATATATTACATTAACCTACTTTGTTAGTCAAATGAGTTTCTTATTAAAAAATAAAGATTTGAGATCTTACTAGATAGTAATAGACTCCAATAGAGCCTCTAATTCTCTGAGTATTTCTTAGACTTCTATGAATCTATAGTGAGCTTCCTCTACATATATGGAGACAGTAGCACTCAATCATCAGTAAGGAGATACACATCCCTTGGTGGTGTTCCCTTGGAAGATAGTAAATTTGCCCTGCTGGGTCTATGACAATTCAACCCAGCTCACTTTTGGATTCATGTCATGTATTTGTAAAATGACTAACCAGGGATATGCTTTGGTCCTTGAGAAGGGAAAGGAGCAGACCTAAAGCAAAGAAGGCCAGCATAAACATTCTATTGTCATTTTTGGTTCGGGAGAATGCTAATTAATCATCCTTCTTATTCCCTACCAGCTCTGAACAGTTTGAGAAATAGTCATAGGACTATTTCTGGGATTAAACATTTGCAAAACCGAATTGGAAAACATGGTTTATTCCCAAGCCTGAATCAAGCTTTTCACCACTTCCCTTGACAAAAGCTTTTTCCTAGCACTTCCCCTGAGTAGATTTAAATGTTGGTGAAATGTTGTACTTTCCAGCTCTGAGTAGGCATATCAGGTAAGTAAAATAAGAGTTCTCTAATAACTAGAGAAATTTTATGAGACAAAGCTGAGCATGGGGAAGAAGAGGAGATAGCACATTCTAGGAATATTTTGATTGTCTTGAGCAGCCATCAAAATTACTGGAAAAGTAAATGGATATTATCCAATCGGTCATTTTCACCCAACATAAAAATAACAGGAGGAGAGCTGAAGCCATGTGCCTGCAGCCCCACAGTCCCCCCTTTGGAGGTGACTGCAACCCATGTTCCCTGAGCCCTGCCTGCCACCCTTCCCACCACCTCAAGTGTCTCTGTCTGCTGTCTGGTGGGCAGAGGTAAGAACACGCCCAATCCCACCGTAAAGCAGAGAAGTTGGTTCCACTATTCTGGCAGTTCACTGAGACTCTGGAAGTGAAGGTAGATTTCTATACATGGTCTTAATGTTGATAAGAACTGCAACATGGGGCCTACAGGTATTGCTAGAATTAGAACCATAAAAGACTGAAGCATCCTTGCAATTTTCCATAGCCCCTCCAAACTTCAAGAGTAAAGAGAATTTAAGTATGCTTACATATCCCCTCAGGAACGAGGAACAGCTGGGTTACCATGTCTTCATGTTGGTATTTTGGATTATTAGCTTTGGCTAATTTAAAGTTACTAAATCACCTTGAGCTACATGGAGGGCAAAAAAAAAATCATGAATGTAAATAATTTTAATACAGTAATAATTGGACGCCCTGGTGATTAGGAGGAAATGTTTGAAATTCCACAAAACAAAAAGGTTTTGAAACATATACTTCTCTTTAGGGTGAGGGGCAGGGAGGGGGTGTTGTTTGACCACACTGTCTTGGACCAGTCAATTTCCTTGTTAATAACACTGTCACTACATGCTTCAGGTGCTTTAGCTGCTACCACTCATTACTCCCCTGAAATTATAATTCACTGTGTTATTACAAAGGACAGACGGGGAGACACTTAAAGTCTTGGACAGGAAAAACACCCACCTCTTGTCTGAAACTATTATATCTGCCATTTCTGGGCCCGTGTCATCTTCCTTCACCCTCAAGGAAATGGAGAAGTTTTGAGTAATGTGATGACCCTCACTTTCTGGGCTTCTCCAGATTTCAGCCTTTCCTCATAAATCAACCTTAAAAAAATTAACCCAGCACTTGAAATTGTCTATGGCATTACTATTGATTCCATCCCGTTTACAAAGGTTACCTTTCCCTGATTCTAGACACTCCAAAGATCTTCTGAGTAGCCACATCAGGGACTGAAATGAAAATCAAAATAAACTACCCCAAATGGCACATGCTAGAAGAGAAAAAATTATATTAGGTTTTCCATGTTTCAAATCAAATGCAATATTTGTCTTAAAAACAAAAATTAGACATAAACTTCTGTATATTTCAAAATTGTAGAACATGAGTCAAATAATTTTTTAAACAGAATGATAATATCATTGAACTAAGCACATGTATCTCTGGGGGAGTAATCCTGACCCCCCTTCTAAGGCATTTTGTCTTTGACCGACCATCACATTTATTTATTTAGTTGGTTGCTTATTTATCTTTGACCCTTGGTACCTGCTGTCACAGTCTCCATCAGTGCTTTCCCCAGTGCCCTAAGGCTGCTTTTTTTTTTGGCTTCCAATGTCTCTATTCTCACCAGGGAATTTCCTTAAAGTTTTATCCAATAATACACTGATTTTGCTGCAGCCAAACACCAGGTCCTAATATGGTCGGGTTTTGCTTGCTTTGATGAGAAAACACCACCGTGACTCAGCTTCTGCAGACGTCTAGTTGGTTCTTAAAGAAGTCCTGTTGAATACTGGAATGAGGGCAGACTTTCTTCCTCCGTGTTCAATGGAAAAATAATTGAATAAGTAACTCTGATCTAAGGGTTAACATCCTAGTGGTCACGTTCTCCCATAGGTGAAGTTTCAGAGAGGTCCTTGGCTTTTCTGGTTCCTTTCAGTCACCTGAATGGTTTCATTTCAGTGATTAGAAGTGTCATCTTACTATTAGCATTTCAATTTTGATCTAAAGGAAACCTCCTCCCTTCCCCCAGCTTGGGGTCACTTTAGGCTGGGGAGGGGTGTGGTAAGTGGTCGGCATCCTCTCTCTTCCTGGCTTTGTCTTCCTACTACCTGCAGCTGCTATTGGTCTGGAGTTGATGGGGACAGGTCAGTAAGAGGTTAGTTGAAATTCAGGGTGCTGGCTCTTACCTCCTGGGCCATTCTCCTGGGTGCATTGGCAATTCATGTGGGAAACTCTTAACAGCTCTCCTCCGAGCAGTGCCTCCTCAGGCCATTTCCCTGGTCTGTTAGTATCTAGATTTCTAGTCGCTCACACTCACTCAGACCCAAGAGTTCATAGCCTCCAGGGTGGGGTCTGGACTTTGAGGTGTTTTATAAGCTCCTTAGGTGTTTCTGATCTGTAGTCATACTTGCGATCTGTGGATTTATACCCAGGAAACATTTCTTATCCCCACCCTCTACACTCTACCCCTGCACCCCAGAAAGCAAAAGGTTACTCAATGAAATGATTTCCTTTCAACCACATACAATAATTTGTATTGCCAAAGAAAACAGTAAACTGCTCATGCTAAAACGTCTGCATTTAGGTTATTAGTTATCCCTTCTCCCCTCCAGAAAAGATGTACTTAAAAAAAATTGTTTATTTAAATATTTAACATGTTGGTTTGGGTAACTTTCTCAAAACAAATGAATGGTTACCTTTAGGGAAAGCAAATTGCTGGAAAATTTTAACCCCTCTTCCAGCTTTGATTGTTCTAACACCTGTTAATAAAGTTTTAAAAAATTATGAGACCTGACCCTCATGAGGGCACCCCAAAACTAAACAACTTATGGCTGGGTGCTGCAAAAACACCATGGCTCTCCTGTCAATTAAGAAAAGATGAAACTGTATCAGTTTTGGGTTCTGTAAAGCAAACAAGGCCAAAGAGAAACCATCAGTTTAATCATAAGTCACAGAAACTACGTGTTCTATCAAGAAGCAATATCTACATCATTTGCCTAATGAAAATGAACATCAGATGAGCTATGATTCATTTAAACCAGATATTTTTAAAGATGATCTCCTTAACTGGTAAAGGTAATTAAAATTAATTGACTAAGGATGTCAAGGGAACCTCACAAGCTGTATAATAACCTTTCTGGAAATGCCAAATGAGCATAAACCTCGTTTCATTTAATAGAGTGTCCTTTGAGATACTTTTACTGTGAGAGTAAGTGCTGTGTCAAAGACAGCATCAATACTGTTTATTTTCCCAAATGTGGGTTTGCAGTGAGCATTTAAAGTACCTTAAACAAAGGCAAAAGATAAAATATTCCCTTATACACACATAGCTCTTTCCATATGGTCCTAGGCTAAACATGATTTTAAAAGCATATAAATTGCTGGCAGGCTTTATAGTAGATTGATCATAACTTTGTAGACAGCTGAACTGAACTGTTCCAACACTCTCTTTGGTCAAAACTTCAAATGAGAATTCATGATTTGTCAAATTGGGGTAATCCTGGAAAAGAAAGTGCAATAAGAGATCCACCGAGTTCAAAAACAAAATGGAAACTGTGGTTCCTGGCAGGGACAACTCCAGCCGGATACATTTTATAAAGCAAATCAAGATCTGGCTTCTGGTTAGGATGACATCAACATAAAAAGAATGACTATAGGTCATGGGGTGTCTGGGCAGGAGATGTCAAAGGAATGCAGGCCACAAAACCATGGCCATTTGCTGCATTAAAAGCAGCTAAGTAATATTTCATCTCTTTCCCAAACTTTCCTTCCTCTTCTGTCTTCTCATAACACCCCCTTCTTCATCCATAAACATCTGTTTTGGTGCAAGAATAAAACTTGGCTTTTTTTCAGAGGTGATTGGGTTTAAACAGAAAGCCATTCCAAGCTTGACCCAGGATGTACTTCCTTAGCTGGAAGAGATGCTTTTCTTGGGCAGAGCAGATGACCCACTAATATACAAAGAAGACGACCCTCAAATGCTTCACAACATTTTAAAAAATGCTATACATGACCAGGTACTTTTACAGCAATAAGGACCTAAACACTGAACTAATCCCTCTGAAACCATAACCTTTGGAACCAGCTTAATCCCTGGTGGCAACCTGTACCTTTCAGACAAAGGTTGATTGTTCATCCTTTGTGATGGTTGTATGTCTTGCCAACTGATATGGTAATATTGTTTGACAGATATCTGTTTTATTTCTCTAACTGCGTACCCTGGAGCTGCTTACTTGTGAAAATGAAGAGAGTTGAATTCTCTCTGATGCCCAGCCCCAGTTTCAAGAATGAGGAAGAATTGGGTGAATTCCTCTGTACAGGGCTCAGGGTGAATATGTCTTCCTGAATCTCCTTTTCAGGCTGTTGCATTGTTGAGCCTAATTTTTTGTGGCTTTTCACAAATGCAGCATTCAGTTCTTCCAACAACACACAAAGCACTGATGAGTAAGAAATCACCTCCTTGTTAAGTAGTCAGAGGAAAAATTACTTTAAGGAAATGAGAAATTATTTTTAATTGAGAACTGCAGATATTAAATAGAGAATAATGCCATGTATTGGCACTTACTTTGTCCCAGTGCCAGGCACTATTAGGTGTCTATTAGGTGTTCAATAGCTTTATTTCTTTTAGTAAATAAAATACCAATGAGATAGGTACTTACTTTCCATATTTTATAGGTGGGAAAGATGAGGACTAAGAGAGTTAGCTTGTCCAAGACCATATGTTAGGGAGGGACAGAGCTGTGACTTGATTCCAGAGTCAAAACTCTTAAAAATGATGCCCACATATCGTTATTTATTATGGAATCACTAATACAGAGAGTTCTACAGGTACAAGCTTTAGATTGTTCTTAGGATTGGGGGGGAAAAGTATAGCTGTCACAGAGGTTGGTTTTGAGAATCAAATAAGATAAAGCACAACTGCTGGCTTAATAAAAATGGCTATCAGCATTTTAGGAGAAATAGACAATTATTCCCACAAAGGGTAGCGGCGACATTCTCATGTAGATCAGTGTTCTTGGAAAGCTTCAATTCTTCATTTATTTGAAGATGCATGGTTCCATGGAGAATGTCAGCTCTGCAAAGATGAATGAGACATACTTTAAGGAGGAGGATGGAGAAGGGAAAACTAACAAAAGCGTGCATTTAATTACAAATTACGAAGTGGTAGGAAAGACAGGAATTGGCTGAGGTGAGCTTTCTAGAGCTTCTGTGAGGGACGCAGTGCCTTCTTTCTCAGAGCACAGGGCCCCCTCTGCAGGCCCAGCTAGTGTAACCTGGGCCCGTTATCTTCATGGGTCCCCTTGCAGTGCTTGCTACAAAAGACAGTGATTACAACAAAGGACAAATCACGTTATTCTATTTTCCTCATTACCTGATGTGGTTAGGGACCTCACCATTTGACCTGTCTGTACAAACTAGAATAAACTTGTGAAACCTGCTTAACATTCTCCTTCTGACAGTCGTACAATTTAAATTCTTTTCCTCCCTCTAATTGTCATTGATGGTTCAGCGATCTTAAGCTGTATCAGAAGAAGTTGGAAATTTGCATTTTGAAGCCAAGGGTTTATTTGGATGTCCCTTAAAACTTAAAGGTTTTGAATCCATTTATCCTCCTGATGATTCATGGAGGGTTTCTTTTAGGTTTTCTGATGAATCTTGCCTGAACCGGAAAATTAACCATGTATGGTAACATATACACTGATCTTCAAGGCGTTTATAGTACTTTTATCGTTAAACTTAGAAATTCAATGTAGTAATATAATAGATGGTTCCCAGATTCTAGTAAACATAGCAAATACACGTTAAATTCCTGCACCAGACTTTCTACTGAAAAAGAAAAAAAAAGAAATGGTAACTTCTGAAAAATTACTTCCCTCGTTGTTGTTTTTTTTTCAAGCACTCCTCATTGAGATAGAACAAGTTGATTTGATGCTGTAGGAATAAGTTTTAAATGAGCTAGTAATTGTCATCCAATAGAAGACTGAATTTTATCCTGTATCAAAATGTTTTACTCCCTAAGATACAGGCTCAATGCCAAATCAATGGTTGTTCTACAAATTCTATGACAGTTGAAAGGGGGTTGCATAGGGACGGCACTTGGATGGCAGGGGATCTTGGGACCTTTCTTGAAGCAGTGTTAACAACCACACCATTTTAAAGTATATATTTGTCAGGGTAGATGGGACAATGGAGATATAATGACAGCATTTACTGTCCAGCCCAAATCACTTCACAATACTATAATTCTCAAAGGTCCAATGTGTGGCTGAAACCATAGATGAGAGACTGCAAAGGATATAATCACACCCCTCTGATGCTGTTATGCTAAGTCAATATCTGCTTTTGTATGGAGTAGCGCCAGGACTATGTGAAGAAAAATGCTGCCAACTCTAGGAAGTTTGTGAAGATAGAATAAAAAAATTTGGACAGAGCTGAAGTCTTGCCAGAAGCATTGAAGCTGATTTTCCTTAACTTTGCCAGATCCTGCCAAGTATAGTGTATCACCATCGTTCAGCAACAGACATTTATTTTCCTTTTTTTAGATGAGTTATGAGTTTTCTGTACCTATCCATAGAAAAGCAAAATATACATTACTACATATATCCATGATCATACAGCTGTGTCTGTGATGAAACTGCTGCTGCTGAGAATAAGACTATGCAAATCCCTTGCACAAAATTGTGTGATGTCACAGTCTCTGGCTGTATCTGTGATTTAGCAGAGCTCATCTCTACTGCCAGTTCTGTCTAGTTTCCCATTGGGCTGTCACCTTGGACACTCTGATGCTCTTGGGCAAGTTGTTTAATCTTCTCAAACTTACTTTACTCATCAATTAAATAAGGTTAATAATATCCAGTGATGGAGCCAATTCACATTGACACTTGAGAGTGTGTGTTCGATTTTCAGGAATTTTGTGATCTGGTTGGTGTCACTATGGCAGCTCTCAGTGGGCCACGGGGGGGAAGAGTCACACCATAGAAACTGGCAGTGCTCAGATCAGGACTTCCTTCCCTCTCCTCCCAGCTCCACAAGAGTCGGTCATTACCAGCTGCACAGCGCTGGTAATATCAATCCCATGGGACTGTTGAGGGAATTGAATAATATAATGTATGTAAGGCAGTGTCTGATCATAGGAAGTTCTCCAACAATGACAGTCCTTTTATTGATATTAACATTATTATTCAACATAAAGTGTATTATGGGCTTTATTTCCCCTAGTTTCCTTTGTTTTCCTGGTTATCCATTCCTACAGCTTTAGTTTTCTGGGGCTGCCATAACAAAGTACCACAAACTGGGTGGCTTAAAACAACAGAATTTTATTGTCTAACAGCTATGGAGGCAATCAGTCCAAGGTCAAGGTGTTGGCAGGGGCACACTCCTTCTGAAATGTGTAGAGGCATCTTTCCTTCTGGTGGTTTTGCTGGCAGTTGTTGACATTCCTTTGCTTTCAGCTCTATAACTCTCCTCTCTGCCATTGTCATCACCTGGCTTCCTCCATTTGTGTCTCCATCTCTGCCTTCTGATAAGGGCGTCAGTCATGTTGGACTAGGGGCCCACCCTACTCCCTATGACCTCATCTTAACTAACTACATCTGCAACACTCTTTCTGAATAAGATCACATGCTGAGGTCCTGGGTTTAGGACTTCAGCATATCTTTTTTGAGGGGACACAGTTCCACCCATAATATCTATCTAGAGTGATTTGAAGTTGTCTTTCCGTCTGCCTTTACAGCCCTGCTCAGCTCATTTCTGCTTGTAGTCAGTCTGTTTCAACTTGCTCTGAGTGTTTATCTGTCACCTGATAAAGTGAAGTTATAAACAACATTGCTTTAGGTCACTACTACTGGGGTGGTTTACCTGAATAAACAAAATACATTTACAAAGCATTAGATGTTAACCATTGTCCTATATGTATAAATTATAGAGACACATAGAAGATGGATTAGCCCTCGAGGTGCTGAGTAGGGGAAATGGACTTGTGAACAAACACATCCATGTAATACGCTGTGGTAGCCACTTGCATGCACATGGGCCTTAGAAGCATATCAGATACGGGGCCTATGGATACGCGGGGTAAGTGGGGTGCGGGGGTGGCCAGAAAAGCTTCACTGAGATGATTTAACCTGGGCCAGAAGAGGGAGGAGCAAAGTTTAGGGTATTCAAGTTCCTTAGCTTCTAGAAGATAAACTGATATTTCATTTTTAATTTTTATTTAAAAATATATTTTCAAAACCATTTTCTACTGCTTGACTATGTAAACCTTTGGCAGTCACACTACCCGAGAAGTAGGCACAGGTGGCAATTTTCATCTTTTAAACCAGTGAAAATCTTAGATGATCAAGCTTCTTAATGCAGGCTGTTAGTCTGAGCCATTGTGTTAATTGGGTTGTTCTCTAAGGATTTTTTTAGGACTTTCCATGTATTTATCCGATGCATAGCCTATTATTATTGGCTCCTTTATACCACTGCAAGATCTTTGGTGATTTTCTTATCGAGTTAAATTGCTAAGAATGTCATAAGAGTTAACAGCCAGCTTGTAGGAAACCTGTATCCAATGGGGAAAAAAAAATTGGATAGCACTCACAATAGGCAATCATGAAAGAGTCAGTAATAACATAATGAAAAGAAAAGAGGCTTTGGAGGCAGAGATCAGAGGTTAAATTCTGGCTCTGTGTTTTATGAGCTGTATGACCTTTTAGTAATGTTATGTTTTATACGATTGTTATAAAAATAAAATTAAATGACAGAGAGAGACAGACTGGGCCCTAGAATAAGAGGAAAGCTCGGATTTCATTGGTTAAGTTAGGTTTCTATATCAACAAAATGAAGATAAAGTAATCTATATCATAGAGAAGTGGGTATGAATTGATATAATCTATTCTCACACGACAGGCTGTTCTTGGTCATAGGGTTTTTATCACAACTACTCAACCCTGCTGTTGTAGCAAGAAAGCAGCACGGACAATATGTAAATAAAACGTGCCTACGTAAAAGTGTCCCTGTTCCACAAAAACCTTATAGCACTAAAATTTAATATCACATAAATTTCATGTGTCATAAAATATTATTTTTCTTTTCTTTTCAGCCATTTAAAAATGTAAAAATCTTTCTTACCCATAGTTTGCCAAGCCATAACCTATACCATTATGGGCCAACCCTAGGGTCTATGGATACCACGTTTGATTGGGGTTGATAATGGCTGCTTGCTCTTGGGTTTTTTGTTTGTGTGTAATATTCCAAGTTTTATATCCTGTGATAATACCTACATTGTCTTATTTCACATTCCCAAGAACACTAGGACATAGGCACTTCTTCTTCTCAGCTGATGAGTTAATTAAGGTTGTAATGACTAAGTAAATATTTATTCCCTACTATATTCCAGAAAATTCTCAGTAGAGTGGAAGAGTCGGCCATATAAGTAGGGTTACTGCCCTCAGAAGACGTACATTCTGGGGAAGGTAGAAATATAATGAACAAGTGAAAAAATCAAACCATAAGATCCTTATGGACTATGACAAATTTTTGAAGGAAATAGAAAGGTAGCTAAAATAGAGAAAACTAAATCATCTGAATAAATACTTTAGATGGAGTGTTCAAGAAAAGTCTCTGCAATGGTGACATTGGGACAGAGATCCAAAGACTAAGAATGAACCAGCCAAGGAAAGAGTCAGGGCAAGTCCCAAAGTATGGCATGGATATGACAACAACAAGTCAGTGTGACAGGAATAAGATACAGAAAGAGAGTGAGGAGAGATGAAGTCTGAGAGGTAAGCAGGGCAATTCATGTAGGGCCAATAAGCCACACCAATGGGCTTGCTTATTATAAATACAGTGGGAAGTCATTAATGTGGTTTTAGAAGGAGAGTGGTGGCTTTGCAATGAGTGGTTTGCACAGAGTCAAATTCAGGAATCAAGAGTCCAGTGAGGAGGCTATTGCAGTGGTCCTGGAGGGAGATAACAGTGGTTGGGACAGAGGGGTAACAGCGGAAGCAGAGAGGAGTAGGTGGACTTAAGATAGAGTTTGGACATAAAACTGATAGGATTTGCTGACAGAGTGAACTTCGGGAAATGGGAAAAAGAAGGAATCAAGGATGAGCCATGGGCTTCTGGTTTATATACTTGGCTAGATTGTGGTATGATTTATTGATATATCAATGGACCAAACTGGGGTGGAAAGTCAAGACTTTTATTTTGACAGGGTAATAAAGATGCCAATTATATATTCATGTGGATATTCCAAGACAGCTGTTGACTATATAATTCTAAAATTAAAAGAGCAGTTAGAACTAGAGATATAAATTTGGGAGTCATCAGCTGATGGATGGTAGTTGAAGATTTGGGATCACATGATATCATGTAAGGAAAATATAGATGAAAGCCCAGGGAAGAGCCCAGGAAAAGGACATTTCAAATCAAATATTTGATTTGAGTACTGAAGATTAGTCAATGTGGTAGAAGCACGTGGTATCCCAGAATTCATGTGCAGAAAGTGTTTCAAAGAGTTAGTCAGTTAGGTAGGTAGTTAGTTAGTTAGTTAGATAGTTAATTAGTTCTGGAGAGAAACATATCCAACATAGGTATTAGTAAGAGGAAGAAACAGAGCTTGGAATTACGTTCTCTCCACTCCACATGCTAAGGACTTTATATAGTTTCATGTTTCTGGATTAACTAACAAATTTCCCAACTCACTCATGTATTCAAGTTCTGTAATTCAAATTCTGGTACTCTTCTTAAAGCCTACAGTTGCCTCTCAATAACGTTGATAATGTTTTATTTTAATGAGGTTCTAAGTTACACAGATATTATTGATTTTAGGTCACCTCACTGCCTTTGAATTTGGGGCTGACTTATTCATGCTCAAATATTAACGGATTATCTGAAATCATTCACACTCAACTATTTCTCTAGTTTTTGTTAAATTTTAAGAGAGAACAAAAATATTTTTATGTACCCTTTCCAACTTCATAGTTTCATTCTACTTGGATATTTAAGACAAGAAATATAGAATTGTTTCTTATTCTTTTGTTAAAAGGAATACAATCAAAAGTAAGTATAAATGTTCTAGGAATACAAGAAAAAAAGAATTCTGTCATTGTCCTTTAAGACTAAAGAATATATTATATAGTACTCACCCATAATTAAGAATTGTGTATCTTGGTTTTGTAATTAAACTGGCACTGTAAAATATTACTTGTGATTCTGTGAATTATGTGAGTTAAATACTGCCATTCAATATAAAGGTTATATACTCATAAAATAGATTCATAATTGGAAAGTAAGGCTAATGGTATGTAAGACAAACGGGAAAGAAGAAAATTATGAGATTCTGTAATAATGATTTAACAGGCTATTGCAAATCTAGTAGGATAACGACATAACATGATGCTCCGGATTTAAAATGCCATTAAGAGATTCTAGCGATCCAACCAGTGAGCAAAATAGATTTAAACTACCAGTAAATTGCTATTTAGTTCAAAATGATCTAAAACATGTATTAAAATGTTTGCAGTTAAGAATTTAGAAAATTCACAATAAATGCATGAAATAACTGGGTTAAAAAGCTTAATGTTTTAAAAAAGAATATGTAAAAATACCACATACAGTCACATGCTCACACTCACACATAACCACCCCCCGCCAAACACACACCCACTACTCACAAAAGTCCCCTGTAAAAGTTCGTGGATACAAGTTTAGTATTTGTTTAAATCACTAACATTGATCAACTAGGAAAAAACTTATGAACTCAAACTCCCCTCCCCGTGTGTGTGGTGTGTGTATTATGTATATTTGCACATAGCTCAAGAAAAATTTTTAAAATTTTTTTAAAGATTTAAATTGTGCTTTACAAAAAAGAGGTTTCCAGTTAATTGTTTGTACCTCTATTCTTTATACCTCTATTGTTTACACCTCTATTTTCTGTTTATCTATTTGAGGTTACATATAAGGGCTACTTTTTAAATAGTTAACCAACTTTACTTTCCTAAAGCTGTTTTCAAAAAAATTATTTTCACCATATGATTTTTCTTTCAGCCTTTCAAAATAGCTCAGACACCAGTAGGGTTTTAAAGGGCTAAATTCCAGTAGTAAATAGGATTTGTATCATTTAATTCCTGCACTTTAAATTTATTTGCAAAAGAGGTAAACTTTATTTAAGGGCGGCCAAATTTATTGACTCTCAACTGTGTGTATAGCTATCTCATCCTTGGCATCGAGTTTACACAATCCCTGCATACCCCTGAGACCCATGAAAGAGCCGAAGGACACATTTACTGAGCAATAAATTAAAAATGTAAGCTAACATTGTAGCTGAGAATCTGATCCCATATGTGCTGAGGAACATCAAGCAGAAGAATGATGAGAGACAGCTGATGAAGGTATCCAGGCTCCTGTGAAACTTTTTGCCCCATATTTCTCTCTGTATTAGATTACTAATAAACAACACTGGGAATTTTCTGTCTTACATGCATGTTTAACACTGGAATGATATGTCTTTGCTGTTAAATTTGCTACATCTTAATTTATGTAAAATGATTATTAATTAAGTAGTCTGGTTAGCTTTTCCCTCAAAGATTGCTTGTAAATTTATTATTTATTTTATTTTTTAAATTGAAGTATAGTTGATCTACAAAGTTTCAGGTATACAACAAGGTGATTCAATGTCTGTGAGTGTATTTCTGGTTTGTAAATAAGTTCATTTGTACCATTTTTTTTTTTAGATTCCACATGTAAGTGATATCATATGATATCTGTCTTTCTCTGTCTTAGTATGATAATCTCTAGGTCCATCCATGTTGCTGCAAATGGCATTATTTCATTGTTTTTTACGGTTAATAGGCCATCATATATATATATATATATATATATATATATATATATATATATACACCACATCTTCTTTATCCACTCATCTGTTGATGGACACTTAGGTTGCTTCCATGTCTTGGCGATTATAAATAGTGTTGCTATTGAGGTGCGTGTATATTTTTGAATTAGAGTTTTTGTCTTTTCCGGATATATATCAAGGAGTGGGATTGCTGGATCATATGGTAACTCTATTTTTAGTTTTTTAAGGAACCTCCATACTGTTCTCCATAGTGGCTGCACCAATTTACATTCCCACCAACAGTGTCTGAGGGTTCTGTTTTCTCCACACCTTCTCCAGCATTTATTATTTATAGACTTTTTGATGATGGCCATTCTTACTGGTGTGAGGTCATACCACACTGTAGTCTTGACTCACGTTTCTCTAATAATTAGTGATGTTGAGCATCTTTTCATGTGCCTTTTGGCCATCTATATGTCTTCTTTGGAGAAGTGCCTATTTAGGTCTTCTGCCCATTTTTTGATTGGGTTGTTTGATTTTTTGGTATTGAGCTGGATAAACTGTTTGTATATTTTGGAAATTAATCCCTTGTCAGTTGCATCATTTGCAAATATTTTCTCCCATTCCATAGGTTGCCTTCTCATTTTGTTTATGGTTTCTTTTGCTGTGCAAAAGCTTTTAAGTTTTAGTTAGGTCCCATTTGTTTATTTTTGCTTTTATTTCTTTTGCCTTGGGAGACTGATCTAAGAAAATATTTCTACAATTTATGTCAAAGAGTGTTTTGCCTATGTACTCTTCTAGGAGTTTTATGGTGTCATGGCATACATTTAGGTCATTAAACCATTTTGAGCTTATTTTTGTATATGGTGTGAAGGAATGTTCTAATTTCATTAATTTACATGTAGCTCTCCAACTTTCCCAATATCACTTGTTGAAGAGACAATATTTTCTCCATTGTATATTCTTGCCTCCTTTTTTGTACATCAATTAACCATAGGTTCGTGGGTTTATTTCTGGGCTCTCTATTCTCTTCCTTTGATCCATGTGTCTGTTTTTGTGCCAATACCATGCTGTTTTTATTCCTGTAGTTTGGTACTATAGTCTGAAGCATGGAAGGGTTATGCTTCCAGCTTTGTTCTTTTTTCTCAGGATAGCTTTGGCAATTCTGGGTCTTTTGTGATTCCATATAAATTTTAGGATTATTTGTTCTAGTTCTGTGTAAAATGTCATGTGTATTTTAATAGGGATTGCATTAAATCTGTAGATTGCTTTGAGTTGTATGGCCATTTTAACAATAGTAATTCTTCCAATCCAAGAGCACTGGATATCTTTCCATGTCGTTGAATCATGTTCAATTTCCCTTATTAATAATTTTATAAGGGAAAAGTTTTCAGCATATATCGACCTGCACTTTTGAATGTCTATAGACACAACTTCTCTAGAGCTGTAGCACATTCTCCTTTGGAAATGATAAAATATCCAGGAGTAAATTGACCCATACACACCATGATGAACAATTGGTAATAACTCATTATCCTATTTAAGAGTCACTGAGGAAAGAAAGAACAAAAACACATTAAAGGGGCTCTAAATAGAAATATGATTTGCATCTGATATGTTTGAAGAGCCTCTAAAACCACAATAGGATGTCTCTTCCTCTGATCAACTTCTGGTACTGATCTTCCCATCATTTAATTACTCAGAGACTTAAATTCTCTTGACAAAGGCACAGTGACTTAGAGCCTCTCTGTGTGACTCATCGCCACTATTTTAAGTATTTCTAAAAATTCCAGAATTTAAAGAAGCATTTGCTAGTTTAAATTCTGTATATAATATGCATTGAATAAGTGGAGTGCCAGTCCTTAGGGTCCATAGGACAAAACTTGGCATTCACTTAATTAGACTGTAGGAAAATAGATAAGTATAGTGTTTACAGCTTAGACTTTGGACCAGGTAGTCAATAGCTGTACCATCTCAAACGTGTATCTTAAACTGTTTAAGCCTCAATTTACTTAGCTGTAAAATGGGAAAAATATTACCCAACTCTTAAGGTTATTGTGAAGCTAAACGAGAATATATTTTTAGTTTGATTAGCACAAAGCCTGAGACAGACTCAGTACTCGATGAAAGTTACTTGTTTTATTATTATTATTAATTTGTAGATATACAACTAGCTATTTCCAGACTCAGGAATGTATATTGCAAATTAAACAGGAGAAAAATTCCATTTAAAGGAAAAATTTTAATCTGAAAGAAAGGTTCAGAAATGCTTCTATCATTTAGTTTATCGATGTAACTTCTAGAATTGCACAGTATTCTGAAAGCTCGGGACAAAAAATGCTTATTTGGGGGATACTGCAGTACAGGCAAGAGAACTCATAAAAGGTTCTGAATATCAGAGTGTTTTGAGTATAGAATGGCATTGACTATAACATGCGAATAATCAGAAATATGCCTCTGATGATAATTTCTCCACACCTGTAGAGTACATAACGCATTCTTCCAGATTATAAGGAAAATTTAGTTGGTGCTGCTCCACCTAGTGTTAACTGGACACTTACACATACTTAATTAACTGCCCAAGTGTTCATCCTGGATTCTTAGAAGGAAACATCTCCTCTAAAATAATATTTTCTGGATGGTTCCCAGATTCACAAAGCAGGGGAAGGACGTTGTCTCTATGGAATATTTACTGCCTGATATTTCCACACCATTGAGTGTGGGAGTTTGGAGATGTCTCTCCCACCACCACCTAACCTACTGGATTTCTAACCCAGACTGAGAGAACTTCTCTCTGGTTGGAGGGTGAAAAGAGACAGATGTAACTCAGGAGATCAACATCAACAAGAGAAAGAGTTGCAGTGCTTCATTCTGAGGAGGGAACTGGAGTGTCAGTATTTCTTCATTCCATCCTCCTAGGATCTGAAACCACAAACCCCCCTCTCCATCCTCCCTCTCTCCTCACTTCTACTCTCCCACCAGTTCCCCCCTCCCCAGGTGAAGGCTGGTCAGAATTGGTTAACTGACAGCCGGAACAGGAGTCCCAAAGAAAGAAGAAGCAAACAGGACTAGTAGGGGAAGGTAAAGTGATAGATGGAATAGCAGGTCTTTAGAGGAGAAGAAAAAAAAGATGGTGATACACTAGGAGGGAAGAACTTTCTGGTACCAACCTGAGATAGACCCAATATGGCCTGAGAGATGAGTTGAGGGAAAACAAAGAAAATTTTACATTGTTAAGATTTCTTGCATGTACTTAATTTTCTTTATGAACATGGGTTGCACTTTCTTGTCTTTGCAATTATTAAGAACATAACTAAGGACCAATTATTAAGAACATAACTAAGGACTTTCACTTGTGTTATTGTGTTATTCAACTTGGGCTGCTAGAACTGGGTGACTTAAGGACAAACATTAGTTTCTACTGGCACCTTGACCTTGGGAAGTCCAAGGTCAAAGTGCCAGTAGGTTCAGTTCTTGGTGAGGGCCCTTTTCCTGGTTTGTGGATGGCCAGTCTTCCCATTATGTTCTCACATAGCACAAAGAGAGAGGGAGCTCTGGGTCCTCCAATCCCCTTATAAGGACACCAATCCCATCAGGGGCTCCACTTCCATGATGTCATCCATACTCAAAAGGTCTACCTCCAAATACCATCCTAATGGGGTTTAGAGATTCAACATATGCCTTTGGGAGGGACACAAAAATTCAAGCCATAGCAGTAAGGCTGTGACTGGCTCAGGAAAAATGGGAACTAAAGGAAGGAGACATGGTTTGCCACTAGGGTGCTGTATATAGACATTAAGAGTGTTGACCTTTCTACTCCCCATCTTTGGTTTCCAGTTTTTCTACTGTTTTTATATAGTGATGTCATTTAGTGTATCCAAGCAATATATTTAATAGTAAAACATTAAACATTATTTCTGCAATAGAGAAGTAACAGGGAGGGATATTTTATTAATGTCTCATCTTTCCTATTTTCCTTACAGAACGTAATACTTGTGTTGTCACATTTATGAAGATCTTTAGTGTACTTTTTCTTTTCTTTCCATTTCAGAAATACAATGACCTCAGAAGCATTGTGTATGTTGCATGATGGAGTGTTCAAAAGCATGGACAGACCCAGGTTCAAATACTAGCTCTGTCTCTTACTAAGTTGGTTTGACTGCAGGCCAGTTAAATAAACTTTCTCTGAATCATTCGCTCATTTGTAAAATTGGGAAAATTACAGAGTTGGAAAAATTGAGTAAGAGAATTTAGCACAGTGCTTGACACATATTGTGTATGAATTAAATGGCATACAATAAACTCTGACAGTTTTGTTAGTATTTTCTGTTTTCCCATATCTGGAAAGATCTGGTAAATTAAGATTATGCCATTTTGTTAAGTAGCCAAAATTATAGATTTTCTTTACTGAGATTAAAGTAGTTTAAGTTGAGCAAATTTGCAGACTCCTCTGAAAAAGCACGCAAATTCATATCAACACATAAGAGCACAGCCAGCATGATCTCTAAATGTAAAGGTTACTTCTGCCCAGTTGAGATGCTCTATGGTCATTTCTAGAAGTTCACTTCTGAATTCTTTCTTATCTTGTTGGCTGTGGCCATATTTTCTAGGAATTGTCATTCTTCCTCTCTTTTCCTCATCCTCTCATAATCAGGGATCAAATCTTTTAAATTGTATCCTCGAATTATCTTGGAAACCCATCCTCTATTCTCTTTACCCACTGCCATCGTGTCATTTCTTATCACAGTGGCCTCTTAACCAATTGGTTGGTTCGTTTTTCCCCTTGCAACTCTCGAATCCATCCTTTGCACCATGGCATTTTCAAAGAACAAATCTGATTGTGTTTCACCCTCCTGAAAGCTGCCTGTTCTCTATGCGTTATGGAATTCATTATAAGATTCTTTGGTTGGTCTGCCAGACACCACTGGTTGTCTTCAAATTATCCATTCTCTCCTTTTCTTTAATAATAAAGCCCCCCCCCTCTTTTTTAGGAGGCACATGGCTACCCACACTGAAGGCTAAATTCCAGAGCTTCCTTTGCAGTTCACTGTGACCGTATGCCTCAGTTGTGGCCAATGGAATGGAAGCAAGAGTGTCAAGTACCACTTCTGCGAAGCATCTTTAAAGGGAGGTAGCATGTCCTTCCTTTATTCCTTTGTGTTTCCTGATAACTGGATTGTAGATATGAGGGTTGGAGCCAGACTAGCTCTTTGAACTTGTGAGGTGAGATTCTAAAGACAGTGGAGCAACTGGAGAGAACTCGAATTGATAATGATCAGAGCTTCCAAACTTGCCTTAGACTGGCTTCCTCAGGGAATAACTTATGTGTGAGAGAAATAAACTTCTTTCCTATATAAGCTAATATTATTTTGAACACCTAAGACATTTAGGCAAGCTAAATCTGATATATATAACATCTGTTATCTTTCAAAATCCTGTTTACTATTCTATTCTATCTCTTTCCTATTGGACTTTTCTCAACAACAATTCTGAACTAGATATAGGGCTCAGATCTTACAATGGTTTCAGTCTTACTGTTTTTGTTCATGTTGTTCCCTTTGCCTAATATCGCATACCCCACAGGTCTAGTTTTCTTCATTTGAATTTTAGAATTATTACTTAATTTTAAATACCCTGTTTAAATATCATCTCTTTTAAAATGCAATCACTGACAACCCCCCCATGCCTGAAAGTTAGTAAATTACAAAAAAAAAAAAAAAAAAAAGTATATGTGTTATTATCTATATAGACATCTGTACCAGAAGTGATGATAGGCAAAAAGTGGAGAGAAAAGAGGTTTCCGTCCTTTTTCATGTATTTGGAAATACCAATTTGTAGAAACTTACCTGATAGTTTTAACATAAGCCTTATTCCAACTTAATCACATAAAGCTATAGTAGCCATGTCTCCCTAAGACCTGATGATCATTGTATGACTTATTTTCCAATGCAATCACTGTTAAAGATTTTTGTAATTCACTTAAAAATGATTCATTTAATATACTTTAGATGCGACTAAAGGAGACAATGCAATATTCCTAACATGTAAATGTTATACTACTTTTGTAAAGTTGTACATTAGGAATTTGGGATTAACAGATACACACTACTATATATAAAATAAATAACAAGGACCTACTGTATAGCACAGGGAATTATATTCAATATCTTGTAATAACCTCTAATGGAAAAGAATCTAAAAAAGAATATATATGTAATATAACTAAATTACTTTGCTGTATACCTGAAACTATGTAAATCAATTGTACTTCAATTTTAAAACATTCGAAATTTGAAAAAAAAAGATGAACATTCACTTACAGCTTCATGGTAAACATCAATTCATCATATTAAAATGTCTTATCTAATACTGGAACAAATCTACAAACTTAAGATACATGAAGCCCATCCACAAATATCTATATTAAGAAACCATGGTTTATAAAGAAGGCTCTAAATGCTGTAATATGGAAAAATAGTCTTCAGAAGTAAAAAGCCTTCCCCTAAAGCCAAAGAAGCAATGTATTGGGTGATGAGAAGAAGGGACTCTAGACTTTTGAGTTACCCAAACATTCTTTTTTTTATGAATTGGGAATGGACAATTTTAAGTGTGTTTAACAACTTCTACTAAACAATAAACTTCTGTTAACAATCATAATTGGAACTTCTATCAGGAAGGAATGCATTTTAGCCTCATTTTACAGGATACCCAAATTATAGGGACTCAAGTGACTAGAGTTTTTTTTTTTTCATGAAACAAGATGCCCAGAGGTAGGCTTCTCAGAACTGGTATAGGCGACCCTGTAATACCATCAGTGATGCAGGCTCCTTCCAACTTTCTGCCCAGTAGCCCATGGTGCAGATTTCATATGCACGGTTGTTGTCACATATTCACAGGTTGGATTCTCCACATCCAGCATTTTAGGCAGGAAGAAGTGGAAGAACAAAAGTTGTATACACGTGGAATTGAGTCTCATTTAAAAAACTTTTTTAGAACTCCCTCCCCCAAACTTCCACTTTCACTTCATTGGCCAGGATGATCACATGACCACTTGTAGCTGAGAGGGAGGCTAGGAAATTTAATTTTGCACCTGGCTACATATCTGCCTCAATCAAAATTAGATGACATCACCACAGGTGAAGGGGAGAACAGACACTGAGTGGTCAGGCAAAAGTGTCACAGGGAACAGAAATTTGAGTGAACAATATAAACATTGTATCTGTTCAACATGATGCAATTTTTTTTTTTTTTTACTTTCCCTAGGAACAAATGTATTTGCTCAGTTATTTGCTGCCAGGGCAAATGCTATGCTTCATTGTTTAGATTTAATAGTCAGATGACTGTATTTGGAAACAGTCTGTACCCTAGATTTGAAATAAAAATAGAAATGCTATGTTTTGACAACAGATACACCTGGACCAAATCTATCCGTAATATAGATTAGCATTTTTGCCAAATTATCTCATAGTCAATGTAGTTAGTGAGTATTTTCACAAAAATCAGTTTTGTATATAATATTCCAAATGGCTTGTATTCATTTAAAAAAGCTGTTAAATGACTCTAGTGTACTTCTATGATGAGGTCTTTCCAAAAGCCCTCAGAACTAAAATATAGCACTGATAATTAATCCCTTTAAAATGAATTATACATGTGCATATTTGCATTAAACGTAATTAGCTAACCACAGCCCACAGCATGTGTCTGTACAGCTTGTGTAATCTGTTTATAGAACCGAGCAGATGACATAATGTAGATTTTGGCTAACAATCACATTCTCCTTCCACAAACAACATCTGGAATGATAAAAACAACATACAGATGAATAGCTCCCAATAGGTAAAATCATTATAACCCACCTTTGCCAACACAACTTTAATCCCATTTTGTTGGTCAAATATTTTGAGAGGGAGGTATGTGATTCTAGCACGTGGCTCAGTGTTTCACTTTGACAGAAGAGTAACTCTCAGGCATCAGGAACGTGGGACTAGGAAACACTGCAGTGGGAAGGCTGTGCGCGGGGGTGAGCCACACGCCCAGGGTTACAGTTGCTGAAAATGCCAAGGCCATGAGCCTACACACAGTCTTCATGCCTACTTCCTTATCCTTCCAAGCAGAATTCCAATAACAGGTACTCCCCATCCCCCTGCAGGAAAAAAAAAAAAGATATCATCTAAATATGTCTTTTTCTCCCTTCCGCTTTGCTTCCTAGCACATAACATTGTGGAAATCCCTATCGCATGTCCAGCATGGAAGGGCAGATCTTTTCCTTAGTCTTATTCAAAGGGATGAATATGGTGCCATTAATCCCTGATTTTTCAATTTCTCCTTCCAGGATCCCAGCTACTCTTAACTGGATTCCCAGTTACCTTGTCATAAATAAAGTTTTCCATTTCCTGAAGCATTTCTTTAAATATACACATGTGTTCCTGATTATAAAATACTTCTTATTCACTGGAAGTTATTTTGAACATTTAGAAAGGTAATGAGAAAGAAATTTTAAATTATCTAAAATTAAGAGACAACAAGTATTAGCATTTTTATATTTATATCTTTTTAAAATATATATATTTATTTTATTTAACAAGGAGATAAATATAAAAATGTTAACAATTGTCTCTCTCTCTGTGTATGTGTATGTATGTGTGTGTATATATATATATATATATATATATATATATATACACATATATATGTATATATATACACACACACAGACTCAGGCCTTATCCTCTACGTACAACTGAAAATAGTGAAAATATTATAATCTATTTTCCGATTAAATATTCTTTGGAATATTCAGAGTATCTTTAGTGTTCGTGTCATGTCATAGTTACTCTAATTGGACTGTTATTGTTTCCATTTTTGACATGATAATCAACACGGCAATCTTTTTACAAAAATTATATCTGTGTTTCTAATTATTTCCTTAAGTTTGATATATCAGTTGGGATGTTTTCAGTCCATAGTAAAAGAAGACCAAACTCTAAGTAGATTAAAAGAAAGAGATTTACTATCTCACTTAACAAAAAGTCTTAACTATTAAAGGGTAGCATGTAAAACATTTGTTTTAAGTCCTGACTTCAGGCAAGTTTTCTTTACAGAAAGAATGTGTAGTGAGGTATACTCAAATCTGGTGAATAAATGATTATATAGCTCTTCATCTGTTCCTCACGAGCGCACCCCAGAAAAAGACTGTAACGCCAGCAGGTCCACTTCCTTCGGTGCCTGCAGGTTTTTCCACACTCTAACATCCCCTGTCAAAGAGACGTTGAGATCCCATCTTGAACTATCAGTTGATTGTGCATTGTATTTCATTATCCTAATCATTTCAAATTTCCTAGCATGGTGTCTTGAAGAGAAGTTAATGATTTTATGTCTCTCAGGCCTTCCACCATCCTTGAGGTTAAAAAATTTAACCTGATTGAGGTCTCACTATATTTCAGGTGATAACCTAGCTCAGACTCTCAACTCTCAGACTCTCTGAGGTATTTAGACATAATCCCCCTTTTTAATTAAAAGCAAACTCAGACATCCAAATAGATTGCATGAGTGAATTGCGTACACACTCAACCTTCCCCCTCGACCCACACTTCCGGGTTCATGGGTCCCATGTGGTAACATTTTGTGCTTTTATTTTCCTGAGGCTTCAGTGAATTTGGATTGGGGAACCAAGAAATGGACAGTTTTAACAACCTCTAAGATGAGTTCTACTTGTGGGCCATCCTTGCAGAAGCACAACTTTGAGTGATCTGCCTACTTTACTTCTGGCTGTTTTTATTTCCTTGTGCTGGCTAAGTTTAGATGGAACAGAAGTATCTTTTTAAAAGCATGTTAATGTCTTCAGTTTCCAAAATGGTCAGTGTATCTAATTAATTCCAGAGCTACTGAAATAATTCATGTTTTCTGGGGTTTCTGTTTGTTTGTTTTTGGGTTGGATCAGGTCTGTCCCTTATTCTACAAAAGAGAGTTTGTGACAAGTAAGCTGTTACCAATACGGAAGACGGATGATAAACATAAATTGGTGTGTATGCCCAATTGGAATATAAATTTCAAAGCTTTCCTTTGTATTGGGCAAGAGTAACCAGTTTAATATTTATCACCAAATTTTTGCTCATGTCCAGACCCTAACATTGGTTTTTTAAGATAGGCTATTCATATGGGACCTTCAAAGAAATGTTTCTTTTCCGTAAGTAACACCGTAGAACAAAGCACAGTGATTTCCTTAGCATACCATATGTTCTTTAATTGGCCCCTGCTTGATTTTCTGGAAGTGGTTTTTAAATATAATAACTTTTGGAACAAGGGTCATCTAAAGAACAAATAGTTGCATTCTTATTAATATATAAAGATTATAACAATGTTTCTTCTTCTATAGTCATTTAGAAAAAGTGAAAATTTTGGATCAAGTCTCTAAGACTTGATCCAGATCTTCAAGAAGGACTTTCCAAAGTTTAAATTAAGAACTAACAAAATTATATAGCCTGCACTACTAGCCAACTTGTATGTTTTCTTCAGATTCTGAAAATCTTACTGTAAGATTAATCATTACAATAAACTGCTACACTAGAAAGCATCTTTTATTTAGTATTCTTTTTCTGTTATTATTCCTGCCTAATTCTTGGGCTGCAGTCAGTATCTGTAAAAAAAAAATATCTATTATATCCTAATTCCCAACACAGTCTTTTGGATTAGGTACAAGAAAAAATGATGACACACAAATATCTCCATATACCAAAACATTTCACTCTGTTAACAAGGATGATGATTTCTAACCTAAGTTTTTATAATATTTTTAGATGATACCTAGTATTAACACTCTCAATACCATTTTTATTCAGGTTATCCTGTAAAACTTTTGAAGCAGAATGCTTCTCCACTTTGAAATGAGGCCTGGGGTCAGATGCAGAGCCAGGAAGAAGACCCTTAAATCTTAAACCCACATTTACTATAAGATAACCAACTGCTATATACTACTTCATTTTTTAGATGAAGAAAGAGGGGATACCATTAGGATAAGAACCTTGCCTAAAGTTACACTATGGCTAATTAGAGCATGTTAAGAATGAAACAACAACTGAGGTATGTCCTACTCCTTAATGTCCCTTGTCATGATTTCAGAGAACCATAACATGTATATATCTCAAAATAATGCCAAATAAGCGTTCCTGCCTGTAGAACGCTGTGACTGAGTGTGAGGGCTGTGTTGAGGGCTTATGTGTATTGGCCTTCCTGACTCTGTGTTAGTGCTGCCGCTTGAGCAGTGCAGTGGTGAGGGGCTTGGTTCAAACCCCACACCTACCACTTCCTGGCTGCACGACCTTGGACAGGTTGCTTAACTTTTCTAAACCTCAGTTTACTCATATGTAAAATGGAGCAAGTATTAGAAGCAACCCATAAAGTATTTGTGAAAATAAAATAACAATAATATAGTGTTCTAGACCCAGAGATCTGGCACAGAGTGAGCTTCAGTAAAAGTCACTTGGCTACTTTTCCTTGTGACCCTAAATATGAGTATTATTATGTTTAGTTCACAGAAGAGGAAACTCAGGAGCACCAATTAAGGCACCAAACCAACCCAGCTAAAACCAAAGTGATGAATCTGGGATTGAAACCCAGACCGTATGACTCTAGATAAATAGGATGCTTAATCCTTAACCACTGTGCTAGACGGTCAAGAGGCAACTGCATTCAGATTCTTCTGTGTGACATGCATTTCCCACCCCATCTCTCCTTCAGGAAATTAGACTTCCTCTGGGACTCTAAGATGGCATGAAATGGACATGCCGAGTGACCTTCCACAGCGAAATGGGAGGGTGATCGGAATGGCTCCTGCCATTTCCCAGCGTGGCTGGGCCTTCAGGTGTTGTGGAGCTGAGGACCATTGCCTCTGCCTGGTTCTTTGAGGTTCTGGAAAACAGATTTATGTTAGAAATGATGACACCCATCTTATCCTGCCCCTAGGGCTCTTCCTGTATCTATTCTTACTTCGAACACAAAAACAGGGAAGATGACATTTCCCAGAACACAGCTTTCCACCATCTCCCTCGGCCTCCTCCCTTCCTCTTTCTGCCTTGAACGTTTCCTGGGGGTGCAGCCTCAGAGTGGGTAGAGGAGGAAAAGCTTAAGGAAGTAAACAGCGGCACTCTGGCTACTTCCAAAAACAGCTCCTATGCACAAGTGAAATAGCTGCTTGATTTTCCACAGGGCACTGAGTTTGGGAATCTGATTTGGAGAAAAGCTAGGAGAGAGAAAGGTTTTTTGGAAGTTCTTTCTGTTGAATAAGGTACTCTTGTTTCAGGAGAGAAAAACATGGGTGGGCCACACATTATTGCCTTCAGACAGGGTCCATGGCTGTAGGCAGGCCGATGGACAAGGCTGGGGAGTAGATTCAGGGGGATCCCTGGCCACCGAGAACACAGAGTTAGGTGTTTGTCTCTAACGAGGGACCGGCAACTGAGTGAACAACGACAGTCCAGCGTGATGAGTGCTGTAATAAAGATAATACGTGAAACTTAGGAGACACATAAGAGAAATAGGTGATAATCCCCTGTTTAGATGGCATTTGCTTGGAGGAAAAAAAAAAGCAAAAACATGTCACTGGAAGGTAGCTGGTATGCCAATATTGCAGGCATTTATACAAGCTCTAAGTTAGGTCATGAATACGATCCCAAGAAGGAAAACAGAACAATGCTCCAGCATGAAATCTTTTGTGGAGAGTAAAGAAAAATGAACTTGGGCAATTCATGAAGAAGGAAGATGGAAAAGTAAATTTTAATTCAAAGCACAGGGAAATGTGAGCACCCAGTTGAGAGTAATATGATTTAGATTCTTGTCCTGGTTATCTCACTATTCAGTGTATAAGGCAAGTTAAATCCCGTCTCTGGACCTCATTCCTCAGCCATAAAGAAGATGGTAGACAATATGGACTCTGAAGACCATTCCAGCTCTAGCATTCTCTGGTTCTGTCTTAGTCGCGGAGAGCGATAACGCTCAGCGGCTCCAATGACATCGTTCCGGTTAGAGAAGGACTCCAGAAGTACGGAAGCAGCCTTGGACAACGACAGAGCACCAAGGAAGCATAGCCAGGGGCCATATTACAGACATTGGAGATTTAGAATGTTGAGTATATTCAACTGTGAAGTCTCAGCCTCATATCATACCAAAAAAATAAAGTTAATTTTTCCTGAACTAAAAATAAAATGCTTAATCCCGGAAAGGAAAAGAATGAATTGGAAAATAAAATGAAACTCAGAAGAATAAAATGAACAGGATAGCTCTGAGCAGTCACATGTTTGCAAGTCAGCTGTTTTACGATAACCTTAGACTTTAAATTGATTAATTATTTTATTGAGCCGGCTAGTCTTCTGAAAATAGTTACATCAAATAGTTTGAAAATGAATCCAGATGTAGTTGCTCCTTTGACATTATTGGGACTGCAGGAGCAAATGGAAGATAGATCATTTGATTGAAAATCACTAAAAACTCATTTTCTATTTGAAATATGTGAAACAGTTTTAGTGTTAAAGGCACAATGTGTAAATTTAAAAGACAATGAGCCAATCTGTAATAGTGGAGGAATACACTGGCATTATCGCTAATTACTGAAGCTTAGTGTATTTATGTGATACCTCATCTTTGCAGAGTTAATTGGTTACTTCTTTCTTCTAAAAGAAAGTGGAAATGGGTGAAACTGTCAGAAGTGGCTATCTCTATAAGGATGTTACAGTAGCTCTTTGTTTACAGAAGCAAAAAGATTATGGGATTTTACAGTAAGTGGAGAGAGCATTTATTTAATTATAGATATTTTCACTATAATTTTAGAGGAAATACCACACAATTACATAAACACTGAATATAATATCTTTTAAATTTACATAGTGTGTGGTTAGATCTATACTCTAAAATAAAGCAGAACCATAATTATATATACTTTTGAAGTTAATACCTAATCTACTCACCAAGTACAACGTCTATTATTTTATTTGTAAGTATGTTAACATATCAGCACTTTTTAGCCCCTAATATATGGTGATTTCTTGAGAATAATTCTTTATATTTTCTTACCCTTTTGAAAATATTTACATAATTTCATCTGGTTAATATTTTAGAAGAACGTAGTTGACAACATTTTTAAAAACTCCATGTTTTAAAATTGTATTTAAAGGTCTATGTAGAATACACTGCTTACGATTTGCAATCTGTAAGGCTTTATTTCAAGAATTTTTCTTTCCACTTTGAACCCTAATTGATATGTTTATGCTATTTGATAATTTTACGCACACTAAAGTGGCTTTTAGGTTCAGTGTAGGTTGCTAATACAATTTTACAGTATTTTCTGTAATGCACAGTTTTTTAACTGCTGGATCAAAGAATTGATTTAACTTGTCTGAATCTTCCACAGCATAGAGTGGATCGTCAGAAAAAAAAGATGAATTTTTTTTAGCTTAAGTAAAAGAGTTTCTGGGGATTATAGTGCATTTTGTTTTTAAAAACTTAATTCTCTTAATACATTTTCATTGATCATCTACTACGATCCAAGCATAGGAATTCACAGATGAACTGGCATGAACTCTGCCTTCAGAGAGTTTACAAACTCTGAGGAGAGATAGGACACGTGCACCACCAAGAAAACAAGACGGAAAGTCAAAAGTTTTATAAGAGAGGAATGAAAAAACTCAAAAAAGATGAAACTGCAAAAACGTTGAGAGATAGACAAGATATAAAGCGGTTTAGTCCTCTTACACCTTCTCATTAACCCTCACTCTCAGCAAAGTACAACCTGGCTTCCTTCTTCACTGAGAAAATTGAAGCAATCAGAGGAGAACTCCCATGAAATACCACCACCACTTCTACTTACCTCCCTACACCCCTGCCCTAAACGCCACCTTATCACAGGTTATCACTGGTGACCTGTGTATTTAGCCAAGGTCAAGTCCCCATTTTCTCTCTAGATCCCATTCCTTCTTTTCATAAAAGGACATTTTGGGGGCAGTTATCCCCTCCACCTTCTGCATCATTAAGTTTTCTCTCTCTTTGGATCACACTGATCCCCATACAAGCATTCTCTTATTTCTTTTATTTAAAAAGTAAACCTCTTGACCTCATTTTCCTCTCTAGGTGATGACATATTCCTTTTCTTCACCTTATAAAACTCCTTGAAAGAATTGCCCCTCCTTTTCATATCCAAAAGAATTCTGAACACACTCTTAGTCAGATTTTTCCCTTCACAGCCCAGCAAAAAATGTTTTTGTCATTAAGGATGCCATTCAGCATCTCTTCTTTCATCCATCTCTTCTCAGCCCTCCCCTTCATCATCCTTCACCTATTAGCATCAATAGACAGAGTTGATCACTCCCACTTGAAACCCTTGCTTTATTTTGGCTTCTATTATACCCCATTCACCTGGTTACCCTCCTAACTTTCTGTCTTCTCCTTCTTAGTATCCTTTACTATTTCTCCTCATCACCTGACCTCTACACCGAGTGCCAAGACTCACTCCTTGGATCAATTTGCATTGCAGTCCGAGCTCACTTCTTCGATGATCTCATCCAATCCCATGGCTTTAAAGATGGTGTCTAGGTTGACCTCTCATTATCCAACTGCCCACTTGATAGGATGACCAAATTTGTCAAATAAAAATATAGGACATCCAGTAAAATTAGAATTTCCAACAAACGATGAATAACTTTTTTTAGTAGAAGTATGTGCCATGAAATATTTGTTTTGTATTTATCTGAAATTCTAGTTTACCTGGGTATCCTGCGTTTTATCTGACCCCCAACCATCTAACACCTCCACATCTCCATTTGGATGTGCAAGAGGCATCTCACGTATAAAATATCAGAACTGAGCTCTGGACATTCCTTCCTACACCAGTTCATCTTGAGACGCCCTCACCTCCTTAAAAGGCAACTGCATTCTTCTAATTGCTCAAACCAAAAACAGCATGGTCACCTTGATGCACGTCTTTTTCTCACATCACAGCTAATTTATCGTTACATTCTATTGGGTCTAACCTGGAATACTACATATTCAGCATTTGATCTTTTCTCATGGTCCTGCTGCCACCCCACCTCTTGCCTCCTAATTGGTCTCCCGGCTTCTGCCTATATCCCCCTTCAGTCTGTTTGCAAAACAACAACCAGAATAAATAAATGGATGGATAAGAATTGTGTCTCTAAAAAGTCAGCAATCGTTTTAAAAGATGGCACAAAACTTAGACAAAAAACTTCTAGGATTAAAGAAATATAAACAAATCTCGTCTAGATGGTTTTAAATAACTACTTTACAAGTAACGCTATGCTGTCCAATAAAGATATTTCCTCCAAGGTTGATAGGAGGGTAATCCACTATTTTGTAGCCCATATATGCATCCTTGAAGTTATGACATATTGCAGGGAAAATACCAAAAAGTCCTGACAACATAGCCAAAGGCTAAACTCTTAAAAACGTTTGAGAAATTTAAAAGAGCAACAATTCAATAGCTATTAAATGGTTAACTGGTTGTTTTTTTTCCTCCTGTTTTCTGCAATATAATAATAGATAACATTTGTTGACAATTTACTGAGTGCCAGATCCGGTTCTCAGGATTTTGCATGAGTCGTCCTACCCTACCCCCATTGACATGTGAAGAACAGAAAGGTTAAGTGACTCTCCTGGGGACCAGCAGCACTGCTTTAGAGTCCAGTGCACTACATAGAGCTCAAGCAGATCAGGGGCACCTCACCTGGCTTATTCAGAATCCGTTTTTTCTTCTGGAAACTAGAGGCACAAGTGAATATGTCCATGTTATTATTTTAGTTACTTGGAGTTCTTATTTCTCTTAAAAATTCTCGCTTGCAAGAGTTTACTTCTGCCCTTATGTCATCAGAGAAAAAGATACCGATAAGCCCGGAAATACAGATCGGTGATTGAAATTCACATACCTATACCCACACAGATTCCCAGAGTTGGAAAAGTCTATTATGCTGACATCGACCGTCCCAGCCTGCAGAGATATGTTTGGAAGATTAGAACTTAGTAATTATGCTTCTCTGTGACTCCTTGAAATTATGTTGGTTAAACAATGCCACTGTATTTTGAAGCCCAACAGTTATTACTGATGAGTTAAATACGGTGGCTTAGTATTATTAGGGGGGGATCTCTCATGTGGTGCTTAAGAGGATTATGCAGCTGTCCTGTGTCTTGTTTGGAATCCCACAACCCCAAGAAGAAGGTTGGCAGAAACCCATGATGGAATCCACCCACTGAGGAGCCCCGCATTCCTCACATATTTTACTGACCACACAGGAAAGACTTTTCCAACTTGAACAAAGACATTAAGTGAAAATTCGAATCAGCAATGATGAATCAGCAGTTCTGGAGTCTAATCTCCACTGTGCTCCTCATCTGGCCGTAAGAAAGGTAAATCTTCACTGAGGGCCCCTGGATTTCTCAGCGAGAGTAGCTCACAACTATTTATGGATCAAGTCACATGGTGACAACAGAATACAGTAGCAGTGGTCATGTGGGCATTTGGCCTCACTCTCAGACAGGCTTTGTTTATTTTTAATAAAAGAAACTAGATTAAATATAGCCAGTTCAATTGGATACCATTTCACTCAAGAGGGCTAAGAGAGAAAGTGTTACATGTTTGATGTCAAAACATCACCTTGGTTCCCTTAAAAGATAGAAATGGCCAAATTAATTTCTTGTTCTTCATATAGCAAAACAACTGATTAGTAGACTGGTTTTTTTAACTTTTCAATTGATCGAGCAACGTTCTTTGCGGGGAGAAAGCAGAGGATGACTATCATATTGACTAGACTTAATTGTCTTTTACTTTTTAACTAAACTGAACACATCCCCTATTTTTTTTTTCACCTTCGGGCCAAACCAGTAGTTGATAAATGAAATCACCAAAAATTGGAGAGTGATTATCAACATTTTTGTTTCTAGTAAAAAAAGTTTTGGCAGTATCCATGAAGAGATTAAAAAATCAGAATGATCCTAAACAAGTCAGTGTATTTAGACAGACATCATGGACACATCATAACACTGCCTATGGTTATTGCACTTGTCACTTGCTTACCATTCAGTACTGTTGGTGTTTAGAAAGAAATGTTTGCCGCTCTGACCACACTCACTAAAGAACTCATAAGGCAAAGTCCTTGCAAAGGTTACATGGAATATTTATTGAATATTTCCTGTAGTAAAAAGAACCCCACTCTAGAACAAAGCAAATGTTTCACTCCGTTCAGCATTTATGTTGATAGACACTGCTATAAGAATTTATACTCAGTTATAGCAAACTGTTTATGTGTAATGAGAAGAAAAATGCATTCTAGCATGAGAATTATTATTCAAAAGTATGATTGCTTTAAAACATGTCCACAAATTCTTTGATACTTCTCCCTTCAAGCAGTGGAACTCAATCCCCCTTCCCTAGACATAGGGCTGTAAGTATTGACTTGCTCTTGACAAATAGAATTTTGCAAAAGTGACGGTGTGGAACTTCCTAGAACAGGGCATAAACGGCATTGAGGTTTCCTCTCTAGAATTACCCACTCCGTGGAAATTGGATGCCATTCTGTGAGGCTACTCTGGTTGCCCTACAGAGAAGTCCATGTTGTGAGGACTGAAGCCTCCTGCCACCTGAGTCCAAAGAACTGAGGCCTCCTGCCAACAGCCATGTGAGGGAGCCATCTTGGAAGGACATCCTCCATCCCCAGTCAAGCCTTCAGATGACTGTAGCCTTGGATGCTGTCTTCATAGCAACCTCATGAGCCAGACCCACCCAGGTAACCTGCTCCTCAATTCCTGACCCACAGAAATGGTGAGATATTAAGTGTTTCTTGTTTTAAGCTGCTAGTTTTGGGGAGTAATTTGTTACATAGTAATAGATAACTAATACAAGTAGGAAATAGTCTTTGTTCAAGAAAATACATGAAAAAACACTTGGCGTGGGAATTCCCTGGTGGTCCAGTGGTTAGGACTCCGAGCTCTCACTGGTGAGGGCCCAGGTTCCATCCCTGGTTGGGTAACTAAGATAAAGTCCTGAAGGCATGGATTGGTGTCAGAGCCCAGGAAGCCCATAGTGATTGTTGATTTACTCTAAATGAAACAAGTAAAGGGAGTATGTATGAGAGAGGAGAAGAGAGGGAAGAAAAGGAGTAGTCAGTAAAGTACCTAGAGGCTGAAATAGAGCGTATGGTTTTATTCTAGAAATACCATGAACTTTGGAGTCAGACACATCTTGGTTCAAATCTTAATTCAAAATTTCACCTGAAAGCTGCTATAGCATCTTAAACAAAAATTTTTAACTCCCTTTCAGCCTCACTTCTCCTTCATGTAATATGTGATTTATAATTACTTCCTATGGTCCTTGTAAATATTAAGTGAGATAATATATATAAAAACTTTACTCAGGGCTTAGCCACAACTGGGAATTTGTAGACTAAAGAAATGGTTGTTCTTGTTATTATGATTATAACTTAAGACTTGCTTTTAGCTGTCTGCCCCTACTAAAATGTAAGCTGATAAAGGTATAAGTTACTACCTTTCTATATTATAACTGAAGAGAGACAAGCAGAATTGTCTGAGGAATTATCCTGGAACCTCAGGTTGCCTGGCAATGAGTCCCCTGAAATTTGGAGTTCTGTCGCTATTAGGTCGGGAGAGAGGGGTTTCCACTCTCTTAACGAAATAGCCTGTCTCTGAACTCAACCACTGAACTCAACTTTCCATGGGAATGACAAAGAGGCTTCCTTTCTGCCATTCAGCACGTACCTTCAACACGTAGCCTCTGCTCATAAGATCACCAGGCACTAACACCTGCTGCTATCAGGCAACTAACTGCCTCTACTCAGGCTTCTTGGTGCCACAGTCCTGACTGTTGACTAATAGACATACACAAGGCTGTTATCACTATAAAAGACATGACCAGGGACCAGGCTTCATCCTGTGGAGCGCAACCGTATGGTGTGTCCGATATCTTGAATGTTTCTCTGGGAGATAATGAGAGAATGGGGATTGTGTGCCTCCTCTCAATGATTTTTTGGCTTTTGTGTTTCCCCAGTAAAGTCTGACTTTTACATCCAGACCGCATTACACTGTAATATTTGCTAGTACATATCTTGCCCATATTGAACAAAACAGGTAAAAATCCTTGCCCTTGGCGTGTATATTCCATTGGGAAAAAGAAAAACAAAAAATCAAGGAAATGACTAAGAAAATGCTCTATACGTCTATGTAAAATATATACATATGTAAAAGCTACGTGTGTGTGAAAAATATGTATTAGACGAAGTTAAATGCTGTGAAGAAAAATTAAGCAGACAATGGAGAATGCTGGGAAGACATGCATACCTTATAAGCTGGTAATTTACGTATAGATATATATACCTATGCTCAGCAAATGCTCTAGATGATATACAGAGTGATGCTTGTTACAGTAATGTTTAAAGTAGGAAAAAAAAAAAAAAGGAAAGCTCTAAATGGCCATCAAAGAGATATCACCTGGTAGCAATCTTTTTTTTTTGGTCACACCACGCGGCTTGTGGAATCTTAGTCCCCCAACCAGGGATTGAACCCCAGGTCCTTGGCAATGAAAGTGTGGAGTTCTCACCACTGGACCACCAGGGAATTCCCTGGTGGTGATCTTCCTAAGGAAAGATCGCTGTAGTCAATTATGGGTGATGGATGGAAGAGAGATAAGATTGGCACCAGGCAGATTTGGTGGAAGAACACTGAGGTAGTTTAGAAAAAAATAATAAGGACAGGTGATATTTTGGGGTGCTTACCAAGTGCTGGGTGATGTTCCAAGAATTTAACATAACATTTAATCCTCACAACTCTATGTAATCGATATTATTTTCATCTCTTTTACAGGTGAGAAAACAGAGAAAGAAAGAGGTTAAGGGACCTTCCCAAGACCACACCTTAGTGAAGACAGGCCTCAAACCAGACAGTCTGAGTTCAGAATCACTGTTTTTAACTATGATTAACTATGCTACATGCCATAGGTTCTCAGTAATCATAAGATCAGAGAAAGCATAAAGAATTTTGACTGGAGAATTTTCCTGTGTGAAATTCTATTTTCTTCTATCTAGTTACCATCATTTATGTTCTGGGATTCCTGAGAAAAGGTGCTGTGGGAAGAATAATTTACATGAAAGGAATTCCAGGAATAATTTTTATGAAGGTAGTGTTTTACTGTCCCGCATTCACTTGACAAAGTTCTATCTTCATTAATATCTGCTTAGAGTAATTTGCTCTTCTAATTAGGTTTAAAAATATTTGGAGGAAAAGTACAAGAGTTTTACATAAATCATAAAAATATAATTGTCTCCTGTCTGCTCTAAGAGAGACATTTCATTAAGTGCTGAATTATGAAACTTAAAACGATAGCAGAGGCATTTTTTCCTTTATGTTTTCTCATGTATATGTTTTCACATTGTTGTTACTAGTCCTTGATTTAAGGCAGATTATAGTACTTTTTTAGTTATTCCATTATCATCTTGAGTATGTATCATAAACCTAACATTTTAATGAGAAGGCAATAGTTTAAGATCAGGCACTACATGTTCCAAATTATAATGGGTCTGGATTTTTTTTTTTGCAACCATCCTTTTTCCATCAATTGTGAAATCAAGTGTGGACTATCTAGTAGGGTTATAAGCTCCAAGACACATAAAACTGCCATCCCTATACCAAAAATATTAGAAATCATTTTATACCATGTCTACAGCAAGGCCATTGATAATTTTGGACACAGTGAGACTTCTCTTAGTTTCTCCCTAAAAATGTTATTATCTCCTTTTAATACATTTGTCTTTAGATAGAGTTCATTTCATTGCTTAGCTGTAAAAAGAAAATAAAAGAACCTTTTAGATAGATTATTGGATTTATTGGTCTAAGTAAATCCACTTTGGAATAATAAAAACCTTACTGAGTCATCAAAGACTGAAATATGGTGTATTTGTTTTTACAATTTTACCTCATGTGCTTCACGCTACATTGAAATTTTTAGAACTTCATAAACTTTCTCACCTTGAAATAACTATGCTATTCAGCTATAAAACAGTTTTCTTTCTTTCCAGAATGTCTCAAGCATGTCAACAATCTTAAACTCCTGTGACATTTCTCTTTTTGTAAGCAGGAAATAATCACAACTCAAATACATTCGCAATCCAACTTAGTCATTGGGAGAATTGAGAAATTTATTCTTCTATGAGAAATAAATGCCCAAATGGCCATGAACTGTGGAAAACCACTAAAACTAACTTCTATTGCTTCTATGTAGTCATTTGGAAGGAAGGACAGAAAGATCTAGGTTCAAGTTTCATTTCTGCCCCTTATTCTGTGATCTTATAAAAGTCATGTTTTTCTTTTTTAACTTTTTTAGGTTCAATTTCTTTCCCTGCATTTGTAAGTATGGGGTTAAAGTAGTACCTACCTTGGAGAGTTGTAATGAGGGTTAAATAAAGCGTTTAATGTGGTGCCTAGGATATACTAACAGCCCATAATGGCAGATATCATTAAGATTTCTACTCCGTTATTTTATCTTACCCTTCATGATATTCAGTTTGTCATGCATACATAATAAGATGGAGAGGAATATTGTCTCTCCAAATGAAAGCACTTTACTTGAATGTCTCAGGAAGTCAGGCGCTAAGCAAAGAACATGTAAGTTCTTGATTTCTAGGCACTGTCACTCTATAAGACATCAATATAACACACGATTCAATATGCAGACATTGCACCAAGTGGATTTCAGCATATGTCACATTATAAATTAACCCTGCTCGCAGAAATAAAAGGATCATAAGAAAATACTGTGAACATTTATATGCCAACCAATTAGATAATCTAGATGAAATGGACAAATTTCTAGAAACATGAACTATCAAAACTGGCCAAGAAGAAATAGAAAATCTAAGTAGATCTATAACCAGTAATGAGATTGACTCAGTAATCAAAAACCACCAAACAAAGAAAAGTCCAGGACTAAATGGTTTCACTGGTAAATTCTACCAAACATTTAAAGAAGAATTAACACCAACCTTTCTCAACCAATCCTAAAAACAGAAGAGAACAATACTCAACTTATTTGTTGAAGCCAGTATTACCCTGATACAACAGCCAGAAAAAGATACCACAAGAAAAGAAAACTGAAAGTCAATAACCCTTATGTATATAGATGTAAAAATGCTATAGAAAATACTAGTAAACTGAATCCAGTAGCATATTAAAGGGATTATACACCATGTCGAAGTGAAATTTATCCCAGGAATACAAGGGTGGTTCAAAATTCAAAAATTAATCAGTGTAATACAGCACAGAATACTACACCAATAGAATGAGGGGGAAAACCACATGATCATCTCCACTGATGCAGAAAAGCATTTGACAAAATGCAACACCTTATCATGATTAAAAACACTCAGCAAACTAGGAATAGAAGGGAGCTTTATCAACATAATACAGGACATTTATGAAAAAACCCTACAGCTAACATCATATTTGTCATGGACTGAACTGTGTCCCCTCAAAATTCATATGTTGAAGCCTTAATTCCCACTGTGACTGTATTTGGAGAGAGGGCCTATAAAGAAATAATTAAGATTAAATGATATTTTTTGGGAAAAGGATAACAAAGTTGTAGAGCTCACACTTACCAATTTTGAAACTTACTACCAAGCTATAGTAATCAAATCATTGTAGAACTAGTATCAGAATAAAAATATAGGAATACAGAACAGTGGAATAGACTTGAAAACCCATAAATACACCCATACTTCCATGGCCAGTTGATTTTAGACAAAGATGACAAGACCTATCAATGAGGAAAAAAATAATTTTTTCAACAAATAGTGCTGGAATAACTGGATAGCCACATGCAAAAGTCTGAAGTTGGACCTCTACTTCATGCCATATACAAAAATTAACTCAGAATGGAACAAAATCTAAATATAAGAGCTAAAACCCTGAAACTCTTAGAGGAACCCATAGGAATAAGTCTTCCTGACCTTGGATTTGGCAAAGGTTTCTTAGATATGACACTAAAGACATGACTAACATAACAAAAACCAGATAAATTGGCTTTTATCAAAATTTAAAACTTTTGTGCAGCAAAGGATATTATCAAGAGAGTGAAAAGAGAACCTACATGATGGGAAAAAATATTTGCAAATCTGATAAGGGTCCAGTATACAGAATATATAATGAACTCTTACAATGTAACAACAAAAAGACAAACAACCCAACTAAAAAATGGGTGAAGGATGTGAACAGGTGTTTCTCCAAAGAGGACATACAAATGGCAACAAGCACAAGAAAACATACTCAGCATCATTAGTCCTCAGGGAAATGCAAATCAAAACCACAATGAGATTTCACTTCACACCCATTAGGATAGACGTAATTTTTTTAAAAAAGAGGAAAATAAGTGTTGGTGAGGATGTGAAGAAATTGGAACCCTCAGACTTTGCCAGTAGAATGTAGAATGATGCAGCCACTGTGGAAAAGTTTGATGATTTCTCAAAAAGTCTAACACAGAATTAATATATGACCCAGCAAGTCCACTCTAGGGTATGTAACCAGCATACTGAAAACAGGTGTTCAGACAAAAATTTGTACACAGATGTTCATAGCAGCGCTATTCATAATAGCTAAAGTGTGGAAACCACCCAAATGTCCATCAACAGATGAACAAATAAAAAAACTGTGGTATACACATACAAAGAAATATTATTCAGCAGTACAAAGGAATGAAATATGGATAACAAGCTACAAAGTACATGGATCTTGAAAACATTATACTAAGTGAAAGAAGCCAGACACAAAAGGTCACATATTGTATCCTTCCATTTATATGAGATATCCAGAATAGGCTAATTCATAGAGACAGGAAGCAGATCGGTGGTTGCCAGGGGCAGGGGGAGAAGTCGAGAGTGACTACTTAATGGCTATGGGATTTTCTTTGAGGGTGACAATGTATGGGAATTAGATAGAGGTAGTGATTGTACAGCATTGTGAATGTATTAAAACCCACTGAGGAGGTACTGTACAACATGGGGAATATAGCCAATATTTTGTAATAGCTGTAAATGGAGTGTAACTTTTAAAAATTATTTAAAAAAATAAAAATTAGAAAAATAAGAACAAAACCCACTGAATTGTGCACTTTAAAGTGATAAAGTTTAATTATATGAATTTCATCTCAATTATTTTTAAGTAAAAAAAAAAAAGAAAGATAAGAAAATGTAACCGTGCCCCTAGAATACCACACCATCTGATGGCATTTCCTATAACCAAAACACCTGTAAGAATCAGCACCCTCCACACACCCAAAGGCAAACTAGTCAAGTGTGGGATCACTTCTAGACTAGACTATTCCTCAGGCTTCTGGGCTCTAAGTCAGGCAGGGCAGCCCCAAAGTCCCTTGAGTTAGGCAACTCTCCTGGAGTTCCCAATCTTTTCTGCTGCATGTGTCATCGTAATCCCCAGCACCATCACTCCCCACCACAAAAGAGTTCATTGATCCAACTATTTTATTCTGGCCTCTCAGTGTAAGCCTCCAGTATTAATACAGAAGTCTGAATGAAAATAAGCCATTCTGGGTCACCTTTGCACATCCCCACTGACCAGAATTCCCTGCACAGTCTAGCCACATAAGCTTAAATATCCTTTTATTCCTGAAGCTAAACTTACTCAACTAGATTGTATGGCTTTACTGCTCTGTTCTCAAGCATTAATTCTTTTTGAGACTAAATACGTTCTTTAGTATTATTGAAAGCCTGTTTGGCTTAAGTTAATTTCTTATCCTTTTCTATGAGTTTCTGGCCTTGGGCTTTAATTAATCTGTGCTAAGAATGTTAAACCCCATCTTTGCCATCCTCCTTTATTTTAACAAGCTTAAAAATGCTACCACACATTCAGCTTCTCCAATCCATAGAGCTCTGTCTGTGCCCAAATATTTGGTTTGTAAGAAGGACAGAAGAAAGGACTGCATAAAGGCAGGACATGGGTTTTGAACTTCATGAAGAAAATTACTAAAATGTAACAATGAGAGATGTAAAATTTGGAGTTCAGAAATGTTGGGCCAATATTTTGCAAAGTAAGTTAGCAGAAAAGTCTAAGCACCTTTCAGTCACCAACTGGTAAATATCACCACCCTCAGAGAGGCTTTTAATTTGGAAAGAGTCTTGCAGGAAAATGGATAAAGTCAAACCATGTAATAATCTCCCTTTTACCTTTCTAATTTCACTTTTTAAGGACTTTGTCCTCTGTCCAAGCCCATTTAAGTATGCAACTCCTAGGATTCATATAAACTTCCAAAACACAGTTGCTTCTATAGCAGTAACTAGTATTTATATGATTACAAAGCAGTTTCATGCACCGTCTCATTGGATAGAGTAGAAAACATAAATGTTATCAACCTCATTTTAAAGACGAGCAGTTTATATTTTAAAAGGATAACCAACAAGGACTTACTGTATAGCACAGGGAACGCTGCTCAATGTTATGTGGCAGCCTGGATGGGAGGGGAGTCTGGGGGAGAATGGATACATGTATATGCATGTCTGAGTCGCTCTGCTGTGCACCTGAAACTATCACAATGGTGTTAATTGGCTATACTCCACTATAAAATAAAAAGTTAAAAAAAAACAAATAAAGATGAGCAGCCTTAAAATGAAAGCATTTAATCTATAAACTGATAAGCCACAGATCTGGAAGCCGGACCCAGATCCTCTGATTCCCATTCTCCCTAAACACATTATGCTACTTCTCAAATGCGCTGTTATACCTGACTGTCCCACATATCTGTTTGTTTCTATAGTTCATGTATATTTTTTCTGGTAGGATTTTAGGTACATTGCAAAATACATACCCTATGTATGATCATTTTTAATTCAAGCTGACTAATTTTTTATTGATTAACTAATGCATAGAAAATATTGCATAAGACATGTTGGAAGATTAAAATCAAAATAAATGAATAAGACATTGAAATGAATCTAACGAGTGATAAGATTTACACAAATGGCTAAAATATACATTAACAATGTTTTCCAAATGTTCTCTACAGTATAACTTACCTAGGGGCATTAGTAAGAGTCCCACAGGCCTCCCCTGAAGATTCTGATTCTGCATCTGTATATTATCAAGTATTCCAGGTAATTCTTATGATAGGAAACATATTCTGAATTACAGAAAGTGGATAGTAATTACAGGAATAACTAAAATCCTATGGCATCTCAAAGAACATAGAGTTTACCTCCAGTCGTGGAACTCTACAAAGACCACAGGGAGGAAGTAATATTCAAGTCTTAACAGCTGGGCAAGATTTCAATAGCAGAAAAAACTCACGGGCAGAGACAGTAACATGAATACATGCACTACATTTCAGAATGGAAATTATTTCACCATAACGAATGCCTGCAATGTATGTCAGGAAGGATAAGGCCGTATTGCAAGGGGTCTTTGACTACTTATGCAGAGGATTTTAAATTAATCCAGTGTGTAACGAGGAACAAGATAGGTTTGGTTTTTTTTGAGGCTGAACCAGTTGATTGTCTTTCTCCATGTTATTTTTTATTGACTCCAAAGTGAGGTCAAAAAGATCACTTATTTTCATTACTTAAAGTCAAAACAATGATTTTATTAAAAAAAGAAGAAAAAGAGTTTATGTACTTTGCTATGCAAGTGAACAAATCATTTATATAAATTCAAGTTTGTGTGTGTAAATATAACAGATAATTATTATTCTTTATATATTTTTATAAATATTTATAAATCTTCCATGGTAAACTGAAGCTAAATTTATCACACTCATCTTTGTACACCACTTTATTTACTATGTATCTATGTTATTTCCCTTTCACATGCTGCTGCAATTTTCAGCTATAGCATCCAGCTGAAAAGTCTTATTAAGGTATTTTGATTAAGTAAAGTATTTTTGATTCTGGGTTTATTTTTCTCATGTTATTAGGTCTAAGGAAACCCAGCAATGGAAAAAAAAATCCTAAGATGCAAACCATTTTAGTTATCACAAAATGTATCAATTGCCCATTCTAGACTACGTACTGAGGTCAGCAAGGCCCAACCCTACCCACGAGGAGCTTGCATTCCAAGAGAGGAAGACATAAGTGCTAATAAATTAAAGCAATGACTTGCTACATTGCAGTGATAGAGGGAAGGAATAGTAAAGAGGGAAAGAAGCTGTGTTCAGTTTTACATGAGGTGGGAGTTTGGGGATGAAAATAAATCAGTGAAAAGAGCAGATTAGAGATAAGAAAAGCTTCATAGAGCAAGTGATGCGTGAGCAGAGTCTTTAAAGACGATTATGTGTTCACAGACAGGAAAGAAGAAATCATAAAATTCAACATAAGCAAAGGAAGAAGATATCTTGACATGTCCTAAACCAGCAGTAGTTTTGTTTTGAAGATGAGTAAACATACGCTTACTGACGTTATGTAGCTTGATAACATTACAATGTTATTTTAGGTTGGATCTCAGTTGATGGTACTTAATGGTCTTGGCCTCAATCTACACTGTGTCTTGACAACTTGAATTTGGCCAGTAGCAGTGGAGAAAGAGAAGATGAGAAGGATTTAAGTGATGTGCACTGACCTCATCCATCAAATATTTATGGAGCGCCTAAGATGTGTCAGTCATTGCCTGGTACTAAAGGTACCGGAGTGAAGGCGACACCCAAAGTCCCTGCCCTCCTGTTGTTTACATTCTGGTGGAAATAAAGAAGACAAAACCAATAGAATTTGACTATCTCGTAAGGACTGTGAGAAAGAATGGGAGAGATCTAGGCTATATGGGTCCAGTACCCTCGGAAAATATTCAACAGTGTTGAGTCCTTACTATGTGACATGCATGGTGCTGGCTACTGAAGATACAAGGATACAGAGGATACAATCTCTCCCGTTCAGAAGCTCAAACTAGCTATTCTGGGCAGCAGAGCTTAGGAGAATCAGTAAACATTAGTAAACTCATAAACCCTAGCTTCTACTTACCCAGAGGCATTCAAAACTGATTCGCCTTATTGCACAAATCATAATCTGCAGTTACTCAGGAGAAACTTTGCTTGTCTTTTTGAAATACTCACACTGGTCTCCCAAAGTGAATTTTGCATTTATAATCATTTACATGCATTTATTTTTTTAAGTCAGCCTACTTTGAAAATACCCTCTAAATGTAGTAAGATGTATCAAGCAGTTTTTGCTTTATTATATGTAATGGCAAAAATAGGAAAAATTATTTAAAAATTTAATGTATTAGATACTGATTAAACAGTAAAGAAAGACTTGGAAATTTTGTGATATACATGAACTAACAATAATAATAGACTAATAATAGACTACAAATTCTGCAAAGTGCTTGGTCTTTTAACCAAAAAAAAAAAAGAAAGAAAAAAAAGAGTAATTTGGCCAAAGCTGTGTGTTAGGAAATTTCATCTGGTAAGGCATGGATGAACTAAGGAGAGGGAAGACCTGGGGTGACTGCTTAGGGGAGCACTGCCAGATTCTGGATGAGTGTGATCAAGCACCCCTGATTATGGGATGGCAGGGGGAAAAGAAGAGACAGAAAGAGGCCAGAGGCCTTGCAGTGGGTAAGGCAAAGTCTTCCATACTGATATGATACAAGGAGACAGGAAAGAAGAATCCAATGTGACTCAGACATTTGAGGTCTGAGCGACTGAAAGACCAGGGATGTCATCTACATAAGCCAAGAAAAGAGCTGGTTTTGAGGGAGGGATGCTCAGTTTTATTTTGACTTCAAAATACAGTAGCAAGTCGTTGTGGGTAATGCTCTGGTTCATTGAGGGATATGGACCACTATCACTTATGACACTTATCACCATCACTTATCACCATCACTTATCACTTATCACTATCACTTATGGCAAGATCTAGAACAACTTTTGTTGGGAACAGTGGAATATTACTATGATATTTGATCAGCATACCCAGTGACTCGTGGATTCTAACCCCGGACAGCCACCCTTCCCACAAGAACCCTGTGAGAGGTACGTGGACAGAGGTTGATAATAGGGGAATGAACATCTACTTGGAATTTGGCTCCAGAGTGTAACTGTGAACCTGTGCAGAGTTAGGCGAGATTGTGGAAAGCCATAAAAGTTCTCTTTGCTTAAGTGACCTCCTTTCTCCTGGACTTCTCTCTGGTGGCTTCTTGGCTTAGAGCTAGAGAACAGTGATGGGGGCAGGGGGCGTGAGTGTGTGTATGTTTGAGTATCAGTGTGGGTATGTTTGTTTTCTAGGGCATTTGTCTCCAAATTGGAGGAATCCCTAAATCTTAGTTGCCTCCAGTTTGGTGAAAGATGATAATTGTGAAATTTAGCATTTATTTCAATTATCCAGTTGTAATATAGGAGCAAATTTTTTAATCGTTATGGAACCATATATTACTAGCTTCAATTTACAAAGGTGAAAACTAAGGCATAATGAGGTTAAGTCAATTAGCCAAAGTCATACAATTAGTAAGTGGCAGAATCAAGATTTCAACCCGGTCTGGCTGTCACTCTGCTTCTTAGGAGCCCTTTTAATTAATGTCAAATTAAGTAACAAGCCAGATAGACCAATGCTCTCCATACCCTCTGTAAGACACAGTAACTGAAGATGGAACATACACAGGGTGCTCACGACTAGTGAGCCACTCTCTGAAACCACAAACTTCTGCTTGCAACACAAATTACGTGCTTACCAAGAATCAGTTGTATTTGTCCCCAAATCTATGTTTTGCCATTGAACTTACTGTTGTAATTACATAATGTAATGAATAATACTAGTGAAATACTAGTGAAATATGGGTGTGAAAGGAAAGATGAATTAGCAAAAGGAAAGATGAATTAGCAAAAGTTTTTAAAAACTATTGATTATATAAAAAGTTGTTTTTAATTAATAAAGAAAAGTCATTTAAAAATATTGCTGCTGAATTAGGTAAGGGCAAGTCAATTATTAAAAAATTGTACAAGTTTAGAATCATTTTGCATTCAGACTACCTTGAATGTGTCTTTAAGTCACAGCTCTACTTCAAAAAGTTGATACCAGAATTCATAGATGATATAATAAAAGCTTAGTTTCTATGAGGAAGGCTTCAAATTCTAGTAAGAAAACACATCATCAAAGAAAGTATTTCTCCATCAAACTATTGATGAATAAATGTGTATGTTTTAAATTAAAATAAAAATTATATGGTATGAATATATAGCATGTTATTATGTATTTTTTAACTTTTACAATTAACAAAAAAAATTACCATTCCTGTATGTATCATTTAAGGTTTCTACTAAACATCCAAAGAAAGAGACTCTTTTAATTACATTCAGGTTTTAATTGAACTCTACATCCAGCAAAGTGATTTAATACAATATTTTCAAATTGAACAATTTGTATTAATACTCTACCACCTATTGGTGGAAAGGGGAGGGTAGCTGAGAACTTCTTTAAGCTAATATATATGTAAAATTATCCTTTTCAAATGGGCAAGAGCCTTATCTCTGACTCAAGAAATCTGCTGTAACTTCATGTAAAGACATAGCCATTTAAATGCCTTTGGGATGCTAATAAAAGCATAAATGTAGTAAGAAAAGGAAAATAATCATAGTTTTATGAGGATTGATCCTCATTTGTCAAGTCTGACTTCATAAAAATGCCTGTGCCTTCAGAGGAAATATTTTATATGCTTAAAATAATGAATACCTCTCACATCTGAACACTTTGTATCAAAGAGTTGGCCTAAGACAGAGGGTTGCTTGAAATAGAACATGTCCTGTCTTTTCCTTGATTTTTTGAGTTTGCTTTCCTTGTAATCTGTCAATTAGAGGTCTAAAACATGGGGAATAATGTCTAAGTATCTAGATTCCATCTTTCTATATGCAATTTTACTAGAATGAGAGAAGAAAAGGAATGCCAATGAAAGAAATAAGGACTTGAGTGAGGTAAGCCAAACGTGGCTGCGGCGTGGTGAGTGGCTTCCTCTGATGCGTCCATTGTCCATGGAATTTCTGATTTTGTGGTGGGAACTAGGTAGAGAATGTGGCTTCCCATGGTTTCCTTTTCCAACCCAACTTTACTGCTTTAGCTACGTGGAATGGAATCTCCTCATTTTTTCCCATAAAGTCAAATCAAACTCATACACGACTCCAGAAAGATGAAAATTTACTTAAATAAAAAAATGAGTGTGTGGTTTCAACATCTGCTGGTGAAGTGAAATACATCACTCAATCAGAAAATATGCTAAATTATTTGGCAACCCTATGGTACAAGTAGCTGACAATCCTATTTCTATCACTTCTAAAAATATGCTTTGTTATATTTAAAGGTGTTTTGAGTTCAACACAAACACAGATCCCTTAAAGGTTGAATTTGTCAATTTGGTACAAGTGCTGTGATTGTTAACTGTTAGAGCACTGAACAGAGGGGGACTAAATCCTGGGGGAGTGACATGTCATATAAGTGTCTCCTATATGGCTGAAACCCTTGCATTTGGGGCTGTCATTGTTGGAAAAGAAGTGAAATTATCTAGTGGGTGTTTGACCTGTTTTCTTTAAAAGAGATTTCTTTGAAGAGATAAACTTTCTCAGAAGTATCTTCAAGTGTTTTTGCTTTTTAACTTATTAATACCCTACTTCGATTGAAACCTTAACCTTTCTTTTTTTTCTTGTCTGTCATGGAGGGTCTGCAAACCCAAGGTCCCTGCTCAATAAGTGCTACCTAAAAACTTAAAACAGTTTTATGTCAAGAGTGATCACACTGAAGAAGATAAGGCTGTAGTAAAAACTCTCAGAACTGTTCCTTCCATACATGTTTATTCTTTCTTTCATTAATTTATTTGTTTGAAGATGTTTTGAGCATACTGTGTGATAAGCACTAGGGTGCAAGAGGACAAGACGTGTGAGGGAGGACCAAGATGGCAAAACACCAGGCTTCGGACCTGGCCTTCTCCTCTGGAGTCACTGAATGTACAGCTACACATGGAGCAGTTCTGCCTGAAAAACATCCAGAAACTAGCTGAGTGACTCTGACACATTAGGCGAAAAGAGAAAATACTCACATTGAAGCAGGTCAGAAAGGCTAAGACACTCTCACGTTAAGCCCCACCCCTCACACAGCATCATACAATTAAAAGGGAACCCCCAAACCCCAGCTACTCCCTAAGGAGTGAAGGATTTGGACTGCACTTCTAGCAGCCCAACTTTTCAGACTTCCACTGAGGGACAGGCCTCCAAAACACCTAGTTCTTGAAAGCCAGCAGGGCTTGCACCCACAAGACGCACAAGACAACAGCAAAAAAAGTAGTTCTTAACAGGTGCAGAAGCACTGCTTGCAACTCTCCCCCCAAGGCTGAGCAAAGAAGTGACTGAACTGATTAAAAAAAAGAAACCAAGACACATCTATACTCTGCCTATAAGAGACTCACTTCAGATGTAAGGATACACACAGACTAAAAGTGAAGGGATGGAAAAAGATATTCCATGCAAATGGAAATCAGAAGAAAGAAGGGGTAACTATACTTACATTAGACAAAGTAGATTTTATGCTAAACCTGTACCATGAGACAAAGAAGATCATTATATAATGAAAAAGAAGAACAAACTAAGGCCAAAGTTAGTAGAAGGAAGGAAGTACCAAAGATCAAAGCAGAAATAAATGAAATAGGTGCTAAAAAGAAATAGAAAAGATCAATGAAATTAAGAGCTGTTTTTTAAAAAGATAAACAAAATTGGCAAACCTTTAACTAGACTAAGAAAAAAGTGAGGAGACTCATAAAATCAGAAATAAATGAGGACACATTACAACTGATAACAGAAATACTAAGGATTATTAAAAAAAAAAAACCATGATGCACAAGTATATGCCAGCAAATTACATAACCTAGAAGAAATGGAAAATTCAGAAACATAGAATTTACCAAGACTGTATTATGAAGAAACAGAAAATCTGAACAGAACTCCCAACAAAGAAACATCCAGGATCAGATGACTTCACTAGTGAATTCTACAAAACATTAAAAAAAAATTAATACCAATCCTTCTCAAACTGTTCCAAAACATAGAAGAGAGGGAAACACTTCAAAACGCATTTTGTGAGGCCATCGCTACCCAGATAGCAAAGCCAGATGAGGATACTATAAAAAAAGAAAATTACAGGCCAATATCCTTGATGAATACAGATGCAAAAAGCCTCAACAAAATACTAGAAAACTGAATTCAATAACACATTAAACGGATCACACACCAGGTTCAAGTGGGATTTATCCCTGGGATACAAGAATGGTTCAACATCCACAAATCAATCAATGTGATACACAACATTAACAAAGTGAAGGATAAAAATCATATGATCATCTCAAGAGGTTCATAAAAGCATTTGACAAAATTCAACATCTTTCCACAATAAAAACTCTCAACAAACTGGGTATAAAGGAAACATACCTCATCATAATAAATTCCATATATGACAAGTTTGCAGCTAACATTGTACTCAGAGGTGCAAGCTTTTTCTCTAAAATCAAGAATAAGACAACGATATATACTTTCACCACTTTTATTCAACGTAGTACTGGAAGTCCTAGCCAGAGTAGTTAAGCAAGGAAAAGAAATGAAAGGCATCCAAATCTGAAAGGAAGAAATAAAATTGTCTCTATTTGCAGATGACATGGCATGTATAGAAAACCCTAAAGACTCCACCAAAAAACTGTTAGAATTAATAAATTATGTCAGTAAAGTTTCAGGATACAAAATCGATATACAAAATTAGTTGCATTTCTATACATCAACAATGAACTATCAGAAAAAGAAATAAAGGAAACAATCCCTCTTACAATAGCATCAAAATGAATAAAATATTCAGGAATAAACTTAACCAGGGAGGTTAAAGATCTGTACATTGAAAACTATAAAATATTGATGAAAGAAACTGAAAAGAACACAAGTAAATGAAAAGACACTCTGTGTTCATTGATTAGAAGAATAAATATTGTTAAAATGCCCATACTACCCAAAGCCATTCGCAGATTCAAAACAATCTCTATCAAAATTCCAATGGCATTTTTCATATAAATGGAACAAATAATCCTAAAATTTGTATGGAAACACAAAAGACCCTAAATAGCCCAAGAAATCTAGAGGAAGAAGAACAAAGCTGGGAGGTGTCACAATTCCTAATTTCAAACTATATTACAAACCTGTAGTAATCAAAATTGTATGGTATTGGCATAAAAACAAACACATAGATCAATGGAACAGAATAGAGAACCCAGAAATAAATCCACATATATAAAGTCAATTAGTTTATAACAAAGAAGCCAAAAATATACAATGAGGAAAGGATAATCTCTTTAATAGATGGTGTTGGAAAAACTGGATACTCATGTGAAAAAGAATGACACTGCACTCCTACCTTTCACCATACACAAAAATCAAATCAAAATGGACTTGAACATAAGACCTGAAACTATGAAACTCCTAGAAGAAAATATAAGGGTTAAGCTCCTTGGCATTGATCTTGGAAATGATTTTTTGGACTTAACAAAAGCAATGGCAACAAAATCAAAAATAAACAAAGTGAAACTACATCAGACTTAAAAGTTTCTGCACAGCAAAGGAAATCATCAACAAAATGACAAGGCAACTTCTAGAATGGGAGAAAATATTTGCATATTGGATATTGCACATTTCCAGTAAGAGTTTAATATGCAAAATATGCAAGAAACACAACTCAATAACAAAAAATAAATAACCCAATTAAAAAATAAGCAAAGGACCCGAATAGACATCTTTTCCAAAGAAGATGTATAAATGGCCAAAAATCAATAAATATTTAGAGCCTTGTTACTATCTAAAAGGCACTAGATTAGGCTTGGATGAATAAACATATATGAAATGTCTCTAAGATGTACCGGGGAGAAAAAAATAACTAAAAGGCATTATAAGCCAAGTGATTCTTTTTCATTATGAATTTATTTTCCATGGGCCCAAGCCCTCGATTTTAAATCCAAAGAATTAATAATATTGCAGTAATAGACAAAACAATCACTGGAAAAAATGATATAAAAGCATTATAATTTTACATGGTACAATAACTAGTGATTTTAATTGCTCCTTTTTCTTCTTTCTATAACAACAAATTTTTAACTCTATTTGACAAATGTTTAAGGATTTTTTAAAGGCTTAATCTGGGAAAAGAGGCATTAGAAGAATCCCTGCACCCTGCTATTTACTGAAGCAAGTGTAAACAAGTATCAAAAGAAGATATTTGTTGTAGGACTCAGAATATTTCTATTTTTTTCATGATAATATGTTTTCAGGGGATCCATTTTTCCTTATTTGCTCCATTCATAAATATGAATTGTATTTCATTCACAAGAATGTTGGAATGTTAAAGGGCTTAAAATGAAAGGCACTGCAAGGTTGAAGTCCTTTGAGTTATTACCCGTGCTGCGTCTGTCAACAAAGTAAACAATGTCTAGAACGTTCGTGTGTGTGGCCTAGACACTGACTCTGTTGTGATGTTTCTCTAGAAAACAAAGAATCACTAAATGACAACAGTGAGACAGTAACACACAACAAAAACTAAAGACTGCCAGTCAAGGTTCAGGCATTACCCTTCCAAAGAGTTCATTCTCAAATGGATTATCACACTTGAATTTAGCACAAACAAGTGAATGCAAAAACCTAGGAAGAGATCCTATAGATTTTTTGAGTAGCTTCATGGCTGCCACTCATGGGCAAAGACGTTTATTCTTTTTTAAGCAGTGGTCTTACATTTAGATATCAGAATTATAAAGCCTTTAAGAGTCACACTGAACTTATGCTTACTCTGTTGGAAATAGGTCCAGGAAACCATCAGATCATTTTGTGAGAAATCAGAAAACAATAAAAATATTAAAGTAGTTAAAATGAAAGATTCTAAATACGGATCCCCCGCACTTAGGCTAAATAAAAACAAAATGCACTTCCTCTTCACACCAACATACATTCATTCTGTAGAAACACTATAGAGACTAATAATTGAATGCTTACTTAAAATGCATAGATAGCATTTTCAACAAAGGACAATCCAAACTATGGAGAGAAATGAGAAAATATCTTTTTGTTGGGAGTCGTATAAGCTCACAGATATTCTCCATACTACGTGAAGTAAGACAGATGGAGAAAGACAAATATCATATATCACTTATATGTGGGATCTAAAAAAAAAATGATATAAATGAACTTATTTACAAAACAGAAAGACTCACAGACATAGAAAACAAACTTATGGTTACCAAAGTGGAAAGGGTGGGGGAGGGATAAATTAGGAGTTTGGGATTAACATATACACACTACTATATATAAAATAGATAATCAACAAGGATGTACTGTATAGCACAGGGAACTCTACTCAATATTCTGTAATAAACTATATGGGAAAAGAATCTGAAAAAGAATGGATATATGTATACATATATAACTGAATCACTTTGCTGTATACCTGAAAATAAAACAGCATTGTAAATCAACTCTACTTCATTAAAAAAAAAAAAAAAGACTAACAGATATTCTCATCCCATGACTTGTCTGAGAATAGCAGCTTCTTAGTCAACCACACTACACTTATAGGGTATAAAAATGTGTTGTTTTCTTAGTCCAAGTTTCCAAAGAGTGGACTGAATCACACACTTTGAAATGTTTCTCTTTTCACCAATTATACTGAAGAAATTTTAATAGGCTCCTAACAAAGAAGTAAAAAAGAAGGTTTTTGTGGTAAAGGAATAAGGTAGTTATTTTAAAGAGTTACAAAATAGGGCACATAAAGTTCTCAGTGATTTTTGGATGGGAAATTCTTTTCCATCCATTCTGTCACATAAAAATATCGACACCACAGTATTATAATACACCAAGGAGGAGAAAACCATGCATACCATTTTAGGATATATTCATGTGTTCTCAGGATATAATTTTCCACTTTTTTTGAGGTCAAATAAGGGAAAATAGATGATTACTGGATTTTTCTTTTTTTAACATTGACCAAAGAATAAGCTTGACAAGCACTGGGATTATCAACATTGTCATTCTCCATCTTTCTGAGTTGCAGCTAACACATCAAAATGGAATTTCCCCTGGTGATTTCTTTCTTTCTTTCAGGACCAGAGGATTCGTTTCTTATTTCTGCATTTTTTATTGACATACAAACAAATGTCAATTAAAATTTGGTTTTGGAGTGTCCATATTCTAAAGTGGTATTCATAAGACTGCTATGAATAAAATTTCATAGTTAAAATTTTCTACTGCTAAAATTTTCTACTTCTTGTGTCTTCTTGGCATTTGTCTAGAAGTGGGGTATTTAAAAAAAAACTAAAGGAAAAGCCACTGAGATATAATGGAATGGGAACTTAGAACTTTGTAAACTGAAGACAGAGGAAGAAATCAGTATAGAGGATAGGATTTTGGTTAAATTAATGCATAGAAGAGGTTGAAAGTAGATTTTTAAAAAACTTTTTGTGGTTGTATTCTGTTTTAGTCATGGGATAAATTTGGAATGTCATTGCCACCAACGCAAAGAAAGTTTTCCCTTATTTCATTGGAGTTAAAAAAAAAGAGAGAGAAAGACAACCATTTCTCTCAGTTACAAAGCTCTCTTAAAGGAGAGCCCTTTATTTTTGTATGACAAAGATAAGGAAGAGAAAGTGAGGTGTCAGACGTATTATTAATATAAAAGCAAACACACTTGTAGAAGATGATAAAAGTCTGTAGACATTTCAGAGTAATCTGGTAAAAGAAATGTTTTAGAAATTCAGCTTCATGTGAAATACAATATATGTGTCTAAAAGAATTTTTTCTGAAAGGTCAGGGGCTTTTTAAAGGAGTCAAATGAGAGAGGATTGACTGCAAAAGTTTGTTTATGTAAATGGATTCTTTCGTACTCTGAGCACAACTGAGCCATTTCTATCTCTGGAGTCCTACTGTCAAATGCCACTTTTCACCATCAGCAAATCAATGGAGTCTCCTCATTTTGTAACTGATTATAGGAATTTCAGCTCTGATTCCAGAAGCACATACCACTCATAAAATAAGATCATGTGAACTAGGGAGAATCTACAAAATCTACAGCATTTAAAACATTACCTCATTTTAACTAATTGTCGACCATCACTTAACTGAAAACAAAATTTTTATTTTTTTATTTGAGGGAGAGAAGAAATGAAGATTCCTAGCTAATAAACTGCTATGATTTATCAACCCATTATCCTTCTATGTCCTTATCTATATACTAGAATCTGTGGGGCAGTAGTCTTCCTTCTTTCCTTTCACCCTCACTTCGGTCTTTTATCCTTCCTCCCTCCCTTCCTTCCTTCGTTCTTTCCTTCCTTCTTTCCCTCCTTCCTTCCTTTCAGTATGTCTTGCTTCATATTTTCCAGTTTTTCTTTTCTCTCTTCAACATAGCACGCATTTTTGTTTTATAGTCTGTATTTGATAATTCCAATATTTGAAATTTTTGTGAATATGTGAAATTTTAAAAATCCGTTTTACAATTTCTCAATCAAGTTGCATCGTTCTCTTTTGCTGTTAACTATCATTCACTGTGAATCAATCATTTTGGGGGGAAATTACTAGTGGAACTTATTTAGGTCTGAGATAAAAATCTTATCCTTTAAAGAAAATTCACATTTGTTTCTGCTAAGTACCCTGGGAGCATTACCAGTCTAGGTCCACCTTAAACCACATTCACAGCTTGTGGTTAATGGGACTCCCTCATTGATGTAATGTTAAGACACAGATCCATTTGCGAACTGACTCATGGTGCCCCAGTCTCAAGAATGTCCTCTTCTTCTCACTCCCCTTCTGCTTTTTGCCAAGGCAATTTGCCTTGCTGTCCTTCAGGAGAGGGAATCAGAGAGGATGGACTTCTGGGTCAGTTTATACTTATGCTGCTGTGCTTTGGGGTTAGAATTTTGCGAACAGGTGGTAACCTGGGCTTGGTCTTCATCCCCCATGTCCTTTGAGTGCATCAACATGGCAGCTCTGATTTTCACTGGCCTCAATGCCCTCAGGGCAAAAGCAATTTAGAACCTCAGATTACCTCTCTGGGTCCACACTTTCATTTAGATTTTGGGCTGATAATTTTTACAAGTGTGTCAGGGTTTTCATGATTTTCAGAAGAGGTGAAAAACGTGTTTTAATAGTTGTTATACTGATTTCTAGTTATAATAACTATACAAGCATCAGTTTTACTATACACAGCAAAATCAGGATAGTAACTACCTACCCTGAATTTTTCTCAGGAATGGAAATCTTAAATAAAAGATTAGCAAATTTATTCTACAACTAAAATAGTAACACAATCTATGTAATAAACTCGATTTCAGGATTCAGGATTCATTTAATGTTTAAAAATTAATGATTTGCTTAAGCCGTTAATGGGCTTATGTAGAAAAATATTGAATTATCTGTATAGATAACAAAATGAAATTTAACAAAACTCAATAACAATTTCTTTTAAAATAAATTAAAACCCTCTAAGTAAACTAAAAATGGAAGAATGATTCCCTAATAAGATGAAAAATATATTTCTAAAATCTATAATTAAAATTAAAACTTAAAGGTATAACACTGAAAGCCATATCTCAATTTCAAAAGCCAAACAAAAATTCCTCTAGAGCCATTATTAGGCAATATTTTTCTGGCAGTTTTAAGCAATTCAATAGTAGAAGAATTGTTAATTTTTTTTTTAAAAGAAACAAAACATTCATTATTTACATAATGATTTTTTTGAAAACCTAACAATCAACTTTAAAATTTGAGACATAATGAAATAGAAAATGTCTACATATAATAAATATACAAGCATCAGTTTTAATATAGACAGTAAAATCTAGTTAAGAAATACATTGGAAAGAAAAATGCCAATCAGAATAAAAAAAAAAAAAAAATCTAAGAATAAATGTAGCAACAACTACATGGGACCTATATGATGAAAACATCAAACTTTTATCTAGGAACATGAACAAGGTGTGAATAAATTGGAAGATATATCAAGTTTCCAAATGGGAAGACTTAAAATGGTAAAGATAATATAACTCTCCAAATGACATATATATTTAAGACATTAACCAAACAAAATCCTACTGTGGTTAATTTAAGACTGTGACAATATTATTAAATTTTGAAAAAAAAGTTGTAAAAGTAAGCTCTTTGAGAGTATCAGTGGCAGCTGAAAGAGACTCCTTTCCTCCTTTCCTCCTTTTGGTGTCACCATGTACTGTGATATTTCAAGGGTCACAGTATGTGATTGTGACGCTAACATGGAAACAGGTCAGTGGACACAAAGTCACCAGAGTACATAAAATATTAGGTTGGCCAAAGAGTTCATTCGGGTTTTTCTGTAATTTAGTAAGAAATGAGCACTTCAGATCAGTAACAAGAAGATGAATTATTTCATTAATAGTGTTAGAATAATTGACTAACTTTGAAGAAAGAAATAATATATCTTCTTATTTCACATCATATAGCAAAATAAATTATAAATGCATGAAGATTTAACTCTAACTTCAAGTTAAATGTTCCAAATCAAATCACAAAATATTAGAGAACAATAAATTACTATTGATATCTTGGAACTTGAGAAATCTTTCTAAGTATAAATCCAAATGTAAAAACTTTGAAGAAAAATGGTGCTAGATTTGATTACTTTAAGAAAAATCTCTAAGAAATTATCATAACAAAATTAAAATACCTTAAATAAAGTAGGAAAAAAAAGGTTCAGAATACAGTAACAGATAATTTATTAGTTACTGAATTAGTCTCTCCAGGTTGCCTTAACAAAATACCGGAGCTTGTGTCTCTGAAACAACAGATATTTATTTTCCCCCAGCTCTGGAGGCTGGAAGTCCGAGATTGAGGTTTCGGCAGGTTTGGTTTCTCCTGAGGCCTCTTTCTTCTGCTTGCAGATGGTGCTTTCTCCCTGTGTCCTCACATGGTCTGTTCTCTGTGCACAAGCATCCTTGGTGTCTGTTCTTTTTGTAAGGATCCCAGTCCTACTAGATTAGGGCCCCAGTCTTACGACCTCATTTAACCTTAATTAATTCTCTAAAGACCCTTTCTCCAAATATAATCGCCTGAGTATTAGGGCTTCAGCATGTGAATTTGGAGTGACACAGTTCAGTCCATAACGGTTACCATCTGTGAAAATGATAAGTTCCTCAAATCAATAAGGAAAATATGAACACTACAAAAACAAGTGGACCAAGGGAAAAAAAACAGGAGATCTATTGGAAGAAGTACAAATATCCTATTAACTGAGGAAAATGACTCAATTCACTTAAATGCATAGTTTATTAAACTGCCAGGGATGGGACATATTTTTTGCCTGTCAGATCAGTATAAAGATTATAGTAAAATATTCATAATTATTAGTAAAGTTAGAGCGAAGTGCTATCTTAGGTCTTATGACTGAACAATCTTCTGTAAACTAAGAGGTAAAACTCTTCCTATATTTTGGAATAAATATCCAAACAATTGACAAATTTTTATTTTCCAGGTAAATGTTACACATTGAATAGACGATACATTATATAGGTCGTAAGCAAATTTGGAATTTAAAATGTGAAGTTTGGTTTTGCAAGCTTTCTTTAAAAAAACAATTTCAATATGAATTAAATATGAAAATTCTGACCAAAAAATAAGCAAGATAATGGCTTTTTTAAAGTTTACTTAGAAGGCTCTGATCTCCTCAGTATTAACAAGGCTAATATGTTTGGTTAAAGTACAGGACATAGAAATTTATGAATGATTTCATCCCATCATATGCAGAATTTATTAGGCTTCTCTGTAGTGGGAAAAATACACAAGATATTACAAAAAACACATTTATAATTCTGATGGTGGTAAAAATGTTGAGAAATTTCAAATACTGTTAGGATATTTCAAGATGCATCAGCACTAGAAATATACAATTGACAGGCTCTTTGTCAGAAAAGTACTTAAGGATGTGCAATAATCAATGGAAAAATGAATCAGCATAGAGGAACAGAGAAGGCAGAGAATATGATCTATAACAAATAGGGATGGTCATTTAAACCTAAAAAAACAAATAGTAATGTTTAAAAACCATAACAAAAGAGCCTGCCATACTTCTAACTAAAGAAATGTAATGAACTCATGAAATATTGTGCTGAATTAAAAGCTATTTAGTTGAGTCAGTGGAACCACAAAAGATTGTGGGCCCCCAGAGCCTGAATCACCCACGAAAAGGAAGATTCCCCGGGTGAGGTTATTAAGTGAGTTTAGTGGCCCACATTTTCTTGGGAAGCTGCTTAGCTAATCCCAGAAACCTTGGACTCCACTCTGATACTTGATTGCTAGAGAACCATGCACTATTTTCAAACTGTAAATATTTTTTATAGAAAGCTTTATAAAGTATCATTCTAGTTCCTACCATACTTTGAGATTAGTTTATTGGCATTTTACACTGTGAGTGATGCATTCATATTTATGTCTTGAAAACCAATGAACATGCAAATTTAAGATAAATTTTTGCTTTAAAAAATAACTTTTGAGGTTACATACTTGATTAATGATTAATCATCATTTTAAGTGTCTTAAAAAATGATAAACTAGGTGATTCAGGTTAATCTTGTAGAAATGTTCACCCAGAGAGAAACAGTATCAGTAATTGGCAGAAGTATTTTTTTTAACCAATTGAAATACTGAAGATAAATTAGAGCACCACCAGACTGAGCATATGGAAGGTTCTTGGAATTCTCAAACAATAACATCTAAATTATAAAGGCTTTACTTGGAACAATCTGTCTTTTCTATATCAAGGTTTATTAGATGGTTAATTATCCAGAGATGTGCTTATGATATTTAGTATGAGCCTATCATGTATTCAAATACTTAAACTCTAAACATGGATTAATGTCCATGAGAGTAATTGTTCCTAACCAATTATTTAATTGGGATAATACTTGCCATTTTTCAGCTATAAATCATGTTTTAACTTTAGGCAGCAGGCTCCTTAGTTTATGATAGTCATAATGTAGGACATAATGTCCTGGAATTTCAAAAGTGTATGCAAAACTCAGATATTTTCACTCTCCCTCAAGAACTTGCCTTAGTTAATATTTTGAGGAAAGCAGAGTTCCAAAACAGGCAGAATGTTTAATTTAAGGTAATAAGCGATTAATTTTCACAATAGAACTACAAATATAACCCTAATTAATGAATTTTATAATGTATGGCTATTTGCTATTGAGGACATAAACAGCCACATTTATAAAATAGCTGAAAAACGGAGAGCCAGCAGTCAAGGACAGAAGACAACCACTAACACATATTCATCAGGAAGCTATTTATAGTCTTTATAAAGTTAGTGACTGGCTTCAGATCCTCTGTGTTAATTCAAACTGCATTATGTAAATCAGTGTGTGAAGCTGGGTCCCAGTCAAGAAATATACCATGTGAAATGTGAACATCCTTCTAGAAATTCAAGTGTGTATGCCTAATTTATGGATGTGTATAAATGAATGAACTAAAGTCTACTAGTTCAAAGGAAAAAAATTGTTTACAATCGACACTGACATCATCATATGAATTATTTTTCTGAAATTGCTTTAGGTATATATGTTTGTATTATATTGATTGTTGGGTTTTTCTTACAGATCTTACTAGTGTCTGCATAAGCTTCCTGGGTAGAAATGATGATCAAGCCTTCAGCCTGAAAAATATTCCATTCACCCTCACCGTTAGGCATTAATTACTTTGAATGGAGTTTGTGATCCTCTGAAATTCAGACAGTTCTGAAGGGAGTTTTCATATACATGATGCTAATCTCAGTCAGTAGCATTTCATCATTCATCTTTTATTAGAGTATTTTAAGTTCACTGAAAATAGGTTTTGGTGTGTTTGAGGGGGAGAAGGAAATATCTGGAGCCTGGAACCAAGAACATTCCTAGTTGGAGAGTCATAGGTAGCAGCTAGACATTCAAAAGCTCAAGGAAGGGAAGAGAAGAAGAGGGTGAACACAGAGCAAAATAGGATGGCTTGAATTCCAGTAACAAACCATGTCTAATTCATACTCTTAGCTTTTCTCCTGGGGAGCTCTGCCCACAACAAAAACAAGTATTCCTCAAAGTCCTGGATGAATTTTGATATGTGTGGTGCCAACTTACAAATACATTATCGAAATCTGACGTATATGCCAGCTGTTTAGAATCCAGAAAGCATTTCCCAGAGAAATAGTGCTTTAAATTATTCATATAATCATGGTCCAGCCCTAAAATTCTATTTAACTGATGTCGACACATAATAACTACAAACCACCCCAAAAAACATAGTAAGAACAAACATTTTGTTATTTCTCTTAATTCTATGAGTTTATTGGGTTTTCTGCTTCAAGTGATGTGATGTTATATTGGGCTGCTGTTATCTGGATGCTGGATGGGTGGAAATGGCCAAAATGGGCACTTGCATCTTTGGCTGGATGCTGGCTTTTGACACTCAGCTGGCAGACAACCAAGGCACTTACACATGGCCTCTCATTAGACTTGGGCTTCTCATAGCATGACTGTTGGTCCCAAGAGGGAGCATCCCAAGAGACAGAAAGGAGAAGCTGTAAGGCCATCGAGGGCTACACCCAAAATTGGCAAAACGTCACTTCAGCTGTATTCTATTAGGGAAAGCTGTCACAGAGCCCACTAAGATTCAAGGGGGTAGAGAAATAAACTCTATCCGTTGGGAGAATGACAAAGTCACATTTCAAAAGAGAATGTGGGATGGAAGTCCCTTGTGTGGCCATCTTTGGAAAATACAATCTGCCACTCCAACTATCTACTAATACAACCATAAATTTACCATTGCATAAGGATAGCCACGATGCATTGTACTAAGATCAAGAACCTTAAGGCTTTACACCCAGCTCTACTTAATCTCTCTAAATTTTAGTAACCTCTGGTAAAACATGGGATATTATAACAATATAAAAACTGCTTGTTTAGCAACTATCATGTGCCAGATTCTTTTGAAGTGATTTAGGCTCATTTATGTATTTAATCCTAATGACAGCTCTATGAGGTAAATTCTTTTATTATTCCTATTTTAGGTATAGGAAACTGAAATTAAAAGGAATCAAAGAACTTTCCCAAGGTTACATAATCAGTAAGTGACAAAGCTGGAATTTTTCAGTGTGCTCACAAGGATTAAATCAGGTAATGTATATAACTAGAGGATGAAAGGTCAAGTCATCCTCATTATTTATAACTATTTAATTCATAATGCTTTTTCAAAATTAAACACATTTTCATTGTGTGATATTGCCAACATGGCAGAAGAGTTAGGAAACCATATGACATAGTTACATAAAGAACTAGCATATACATCTTGTTTAGTAATTGTCTGACATGTTAGGAGCTCACTATTTTTATTATAAATAGTCTCCTGTTTATACAAAAATGATAGTCCTTGGTACGTCACGACGTTTGAATTAATCATTTTGAGATTACATATAAAAATTCCCTCACAATCTGGACACCTTTCTCTGCCACTTCACAGCCCAGGAGAACGTAAAGTGTACAGGTAACTGCCCAATTTTAAACTTTGGGAAGTGTGCTTTGCCCATAATCATACTGGTGTCTACCTTTTAAATATTCAATATTGGAACTAATTTGGGGAGTACGGTGAAGAAAGTAATCCCTTAGGCAGTTCTAAGAAACAAGAAACTAAAGAGGAACCCAGATCTGAGTGGGTACATGGGAGACAAAGAAATTATGTTAAAGAAATAAACTATCTTCAAGTCAAGACCAAGTGTTTTTAAAAGGGGTGATTTGCCAAGTTAGAGGAGATAAACTTTTACACAACAAGGGGGCTTTTTGTAGTCTCTCTATTTAGGAGAAGCTAGAATGTACATCCCAGTACATTCCTCGGTCCCTATGACCCAGGAACAGTCCTAGTTATCCTTGAGTGATTATTAATAGCACACCTTTTCACTGAAAAGTGCCCCAATTTGGACAATAAATTACATGGTCACTGTACCTAGCTTTAGTTAATGGAATTACCATCCTTTCAGTCATCCAGAAACCTGTTTTATTTTATGTTCTCTTTGGCTTTCATTCATTCATTCATTCAGTAAGCATCTACTCACAGCCTAGGATGTGCCATTCTTTGTCCTTGGGACTAAGGACACTAAGATAAATGTAACATAGTTTCTGTTCTCAACAAGCTTATCCTTGCTGGAGAAACAATCATGTAAGTATATTATTAAAAAGAATGTATTGTCAGTGAAACAATAGAAATACATGTATTATATTGTAGGGGAATAAATGAGGACATATCAAGGAAATCTCAGAAGAGGGGAATCTTGAATTGAGCCTTAAAGGATCACAGAACCAGGTGAGCAGAGGAAAGCCTTAGGATATCAGCAACAGAGAGAGTAACACAGGCAAAGACACGGAGATTGTATTAATTTTCTATTGCCTCACAGCAAATTACCACACGCCTAGCCGCCTTAAATGTTGTACATTAATTATATCACAGTTTCTGTAGGTGGCAAGTCTGGGCACAGCTGGTTGGATTCTTTGCCCAGGGGCTGAAATCAAGGTGTCAGTCAAGGCTACAGTTCTGTCTGAGACTTGAGTTCTTCTTCCAAGTTCACTGGTTGTTGGCAGAACTCACCTCCTTACAGCTGTGAGACTGGGTCCACGTTTCCTTCTAGCTATTGGCTGGAGACCACTCTCAGCAACTAGAGGTCATCCTTAATTTCTTGCCACATGGTACGTCACAGCCAGAATGTTGCTTTCTTCCAGTCTAGAAAGTGTCTCTCTCTAACTTCTTAGTTTGTGATCTACTGGAGAAAATTCCTTGCTTTGAAAGGGCTCATGTGATTAAATCAAACTTACCAGATAACCTTCCTATTTTAAGGTCAACAGATTTGAGACCTTAACTACACCACAAAATCTCTTCATAGCAGGAACTAGATTAGTGTTCGATTAAAGACCTAGGAGAAGGTATGTGTATACCAGGGGGCGGGGATCAGGGTGGAGGTGGAGAGTTAGAATTCTGGGTACCGCAGAGAAGTAGCATGGCCTGTTTGTGAGGAGAAATCCCAAAGAGCTTAGCATTGTGGGACTCTAGCATTGCAGACTTTATCAGTGTTTGTCAAAGCGTGGACTATAGCCCTTTTGCTTAAGACTCACCTGTTGTGCTTGTTGAAAACACAGGTTAGAATCTTAAACATATACTTATTTATATAATAAAGATTCAAGGTCACAGAATTGAGTTGATTATAATCCTCAGTCCCTGGCATGCTAGCATTTGTAATTTACAAGGCCCCTCTTTTGTTTTATATTGTTTCTTCCTCTTCATCCCCATTCTCATTCCTATTCCCAAGTCCCCCAAATATGGTGACCCTAGTATACTTAATATTGTCCTGCTATCCGCCTTCTGTGTGGTCCTTAAGTATATGCATCTCCTTGAAAAATAAACAATGTCGTTGTGTATGTGTGTGTTTTATTAGGTTTTTCATGTATGACGTTGTGTTGTAAATCTCCTTCAAGTTCTTTTTATTCCGGTAGTCACGTTTACTTAGTGACTGCCACAAAATGTTCTGTCCTATTCAGAACCACAATTTGCTCATAGAGTACTCGGGATGGAGATCTGGACTGCTTCCAACTTCTTGTCAACACATCTTTCGTCCTTTTAGGGAGCTCTGTGAAAATTTCTCAGGGCTACACATCCAGGAATGGAATTGCTGTATTATTGGGTTAACATATACTTAATTTCCTTAAGTGCTATCAGATTTGTCTCCAGAAATCTTGGTCTAATTCAGCCTCCCATCAAAAATGCTTGAAGGCTTTTGTTTCCCTATATATTTCCCTATAGTAGGTGTTCTCAAAAATCCTTTTTTTTTTTTTTTTTTTGCCATTCTAGTGGGGTTAAAAAGTTATCTTGTTAATTGAAGTACATTTTTCTGATTACTACTGAGGCTGAATATTTCTTCATGTTCTTTTTTCAGTATTTTGGGTACTTTTTTTTTCTTGCTGTTTTACAGGAAATGATTGTATATTCTAGCTTTTAAATCATGGCCAGTTTTAAAGACTGAAAATACCTTATTCGGTCACCTATCTGTTAATTCTGGTTTTGATATTATTTTTTGAATAGAATCTATACTTTTGATATTATCAAATTCCTTATCGTTTACATTATGTTTACTTATGGTCCAAGAGTTATAATACACTTAATTTCCTCTGCTCTTATATTTCACATTTAGCCCTACAATTCATTTGCAGTAATATATGGTATGAGATAGGAATCTGACTTTATCTGTGTCCCATACTGTGAACTAATTATTCCTTATCATTTACTGAATCATTTCTCATTTCTGAAACTTCTGTAACATCTTTATCACGTTGTCGTATACAAAAAGCTTGAATCTGAGCTCTGTTTTGTTCAGTGGGTCTATTTGACAGTTGCTGGGCGAAAAGCAGTCTTTTGGTTTTTTTTTTTAAGTATGATAGTTTTGTAGCATGTCAATAACTGATAGAGAAAGCTTCCTTCTTTGCTGTTTGTTTTTCAAAAATTGCCTTGGAATTTTATTCATATGCATCTTAGAATCGGTTTGTAAGTTTCAAAAAAACAAACATACAAATCCTGCTAATATTTGATTGTATTGCTCATATGCAGTAATTAAGGAAATCCTTCATTAGAGATTTTTAAATTTTATAATACAGGGCTTGTGAATTTTTTAGGTTTATTCCTAGACATTTGTGGTCATTGTTCTTTTAAGTTTTAGTTTCTTGCTCCTGTGACTTGCATCTTGTTTCCTACTGTGAATTTCTGATGTAAATAAATGCTAATGATTTTTCTTTGGTTATCCAGTAACATTGTTGAACTCCGTTATATTCTCCTTGTAAAAATTCATATGTTTAGAAGAGCAATTAAGGACAATTTCAGAAAATAAACACCTAAGGAGAGAAAATGTACTGAGCTAGTTACACAATGACCTGGATAACAGATGCCTTTGATAGGAAAAAGAGAAAATGTATCAGATTACAAAACGGTTTGCCAAAACTTGCCACACAAATATTTTTTCAATATTATTATTTTAGATGCCATTATAAAATAAAAATAATATGTTGCTATAACACAAGATTCTATAACACATTGTGTATTTACTTTGTATGCTGTTACTTTTTTAGAAAAATATGTAATACCATATATACTTCTGCTTTTTCATTTATAATGTGAACATTTTCACTTCATTGATTTTTTTTAAAATATGGTTTTTAGGGGTTTAACCATTTTGTTTTTACAGTTACATTTATTGCATTATATATATATATATATACACACACACAGAACAGTGAACAAATTATTATTCTACAGTTCAACAAATGTTCATGAAGTGAAAACACTGGTATATCCAGCAGCCAGACTAAGAAACACACAAAAACAGCATAATTTTGAATGTTTAAGTTGTTTCCAATTTCTCCACACATAAAACTTTATTTACAATTCTGATTTTATTTCCTTTGGAAAGATTCCTAGAAATTGAATTACTGGCTAAATAACATGAGAATTTTTAAAGTTCTCTATACATATTGGCAAATGCCTTTTGGAAAAGATAAAATCATTTCATAGATCCAGTAAAGGGGTCCATGGAAGAACATCTGTACCAGTGTAGAAGACTGTTAAAAAAAAATCTCATTATTGCTTCAGTTGCTTTTACTAAAAACAATTGTACTTTTTGACATCTCTTACCCTGCATATTATCTCTCCTCTGGTCATTTTTTTTTTTTTTTCTTGCTGGAGTGTTACCGAGTTTTAAATTAAAATTTTAAAAAGTTTACATTCTACGAATGTTAGCCTTGCGTAATATTTGTTACAAGCAGTTTTCTACTTCTGACTATAGCTTTTCAATTTCTACATGTTTTAAATATACTTTTAATTTTTTGAAGATATACATGCAAATAATTTAGGGTTAAGTGATTCTAGAAAGCTTAATCATTCTATCCTCTATCATCTGTTTTTCTATCTATCAATCTATCTATCATCTATCTTATCTACCTGTCATCTATGTCTGTCTATATCTCAGTCTCCCACTACAAATGTCTTTATTCTAAGAGGGATTAAAATTTTCTTTCTTTCTTTTGGCATTCATATTCATATCTCTAAATAGCATACTTCTATTTCTTCAATTTTTTAAGTGTCAGTCATTATCTTTTGACTCTTTATTATGAAAGATGAAGATTTAGCCCTCTTTGCCCCCTTACCACCCACCATCCACAAACATACTACCCGTCTGTCTAATGGCAATACAATGACAGTATTTCTCAGGCCAATATTCAATGTCTACATCATGACTGTGCAATGGTATCACAGCTAAACCATAGCTAATCTATGATTCGTTTTACTCTTCATTAGGACTTTTCATTTCCCTTGGAGTTTTAATAATTTCTTGCTTTTTGTTTACTTACCTCTTATAAATTTTCATGTCTAATTCTTTCCCAAACACTCCCTAAATTGCATACATACATTTACAAGGGGTAAAGGGAATGGTTTCTTAGCATTCAATTGTATACATCCCTAATCTACCTATTTTCAGCGTAATAATCCTGCCTAGGATTGTACCTGGTATCCTCCAACCTAGAAAACATCTGTTTTGCTCTTTTCAGAGAATATGGCTCCAGCCTTCTGCCAGCTTGAAAAAGGGGAGTCTCCCAGTTGCTTTTCATGAGGGCAGTGATTAGGGATGGAGGTAACTGCTTTCCAGACAGAACTTCACATCATTCCTGGCTTGTGTGGACAAAGAATGTCACCCACCACAAGAGTAAACAAAGGATGTTGCTGCCATCGAGTCATCAGCCGCTGCAACCATCCCCCTAGTGTACACCCCGAAGGGATTCAGAATGGAGAACACAGGATACTGGCTCTAGATAGTTAAGGTGCATATCAAAGGAATGATTTCAATAAGCCCAGACTCTTGCATCTTCCCATACAAAGAAAAGTGCTAAAGACATTAAGACATCTAGCTCTCGTTTAACTAACAGTCATCTTTTGGCGTTCCATCTACCTTATAGTTGTTGCAAAAACTCCTATATATCGTGGTTCCTCCCTTACCTCTTCAGAACAGTCCCTCAGAGCTATCTGAGAGGCTATCTCCTGCACTTGAGTACTCAGTATGTTCTCCAAATAAAACATAGTTCTCCAATTTTAAGTTGTGCATTTTTTGTTCAGTTGATATGTTTCAGCTCCAACCTCATTCCCACTTCAAGAGGTACCTGCTACCACCAATTCCTGAACTTTGGGGGTCTGCAGTACACACCAAGTTGCTTCTCAACTTTCTCTGCTGCTGACTTAGAATTCTGCTTTCTCAGTTTGCTAAACCAGTCATCAATCATCTTGCTTCATAGCTTCCAAGTCCTGTTTCATCACCTTCACACCTCTTCTCTTGGTCCTGTGAGTTTACTATTTCTGTTCCTTTAACAATTTATGTCATTTGAGTGATTATTGGAAAGACAGAGAGGCAAATATGTCAGTTCACTCTCTCATTAATAATGACTTAATGTTGGCTTTGGATAAAGAAATATTTCATTTTTGCAAAGTGGCATTTTAAACTCTTTTCCTTGACAATTCTTTTATTTGTTCTCATGTTTAGAAGGCTTTCTGTACTCCAAAATCAATTACATATTCACTCGTGTGTTTTCTTCTACATTTTATGATTTCGTTTATGTTCAATTTTTAAATTCATCTGGATTTATTTGTATGTATATGTTCTTTAAATAGTTAGACAATTTTCCCTTGCCATTTGTTGAGTAATTCATTACTCTGTCATTGTTTGAATATCCTTTGTTTATTATCATTCAATTCCTTTAATATCTAGGAATGCTCTTTGTATTTCATGGATGTGTTGGTTTACTATCATGGTTATACCACAGTATCACATCACAGAGAGATCTGAAGGCATTCTTTAAAAACAAAAACAAAAACTAAACTTCGTGATTCTTTTTCCTGGGAAAGGATTAAGATAATCAGGTGCCAAATATATTTAAATTGTTTTTAGAATACAAAGTAACCTTTTACTTTATAATCTAGTGAATCTGGAACTAGCTAAATTTCTAAAATGCAGTTTTTAAATTTAAATTCAATAAACACCTTTGCAGATATGTCATTGAGGGGAAGAACAGTGAGTTCAAAATAATCAGAAGAAACCTTGTTGCTTAATTCTCTTAAAATGTATTTAACCTGTATGGTTACATTTTCATTTAGATAATTCAGGATCATTAGTTTTAATTCCACTTTAAGTTTTTATTTAATTTCTTTCTATATTAACCCTGAGTCAAATATTTTTCTGCTCTCTAGCAGAAGATACCTTCAGTGTTAGCATTTACTTTACAAGCTGTGGTGAGGGTTTAGGGAAAAAGTAGGATGGTGTTATGGACTAAATTGTGTCCCCTGCAAAATTAATATATTGAAGTCCTAACCCCCTATGTGACTATTTGGAGATAAAGCCTTTAAAGCGGTAATGAAGTTTCAGTGAGGTTGTAAGGCCCTAATGCAATAGACTGTTGTCCTTATACAAAGAAAAGACACGGAGGATGAATGCATGTAGACCAAAGGCCATGTGGGGAGACAGCGAGAAGCCTGCTGTCTGCAAGCCAATGAGAGAGGCCTCAGGAGAAACCAACCCTACCAGGACATTTATCTTGGACTCTGGCCTCCAGAGGTGTGAAAAAATAAATTTCTGTTGTTTAAGCTGTCGAGTGTGTGATATTTTGTTGTGGCAGCCTCAGCTGACTAATACAGGTAGATAGATGTAAAAGATCTTCATGTTTGCTCCTTCAAGTTCACTGGACACATTTAGAAAAACTGACATCATTGTATTTCTCTTTAAAAAATTCCTGATTGCAATCTACTAAACTGATTTCATAACCCCATTAATGGATCACAGTATAAAGTTTTTAAAACAAAGATTTGTTCTATTGTGTCAAGTCCAGGTCACAAGACAGACAGAAGGGATGACACACCACTTGGTGTGACCATGAGGCATGCTTCCAGAGAGGGCAGAGTTCTTACTGGGTTACCCATAAGGATGGAAGGGCCTGCTTAGGCAGACTTCCTGCTGCCTAAGACAAGATGTTATTTTATCCCCAGGCCAAAAATGATGTGTTTGGTCACATCTTTAAATGAAGTAAGGCACTCAATTGTTCTCTATCTCAGTTTATCATTGGTAAAATGAAAACAGCCCCAAGCTCAATAACAGACATTGTTTGGTTAAAATGAGTTACATGTGAAAAACGTCTGAAAAACAAAATTTTAAAATATATGCCAAATTATATTTAATGGTTTATTGTTTATGTCCCCTTACTATTTTCTCTTGTCAAAATACGTAGAAGGAAGAGATCATAACAATAAAAACAAATGGTTATAAAATAAAACAAATGTATCAGTTGGTAAATTTGAGAAATTCTTACCAATAAAGTGTTCCATCCTTTGATCTTCACTTTTTTATCAAAGGAAGGTCTATTGAATGCATCATGTGATTTTTAAAACACTGAACATCATTAGGTTATGGTCCAGTAAGTGGATTGCATCAAATTAACTGCATTTCTTTTTTAGTAGGAGGGCTTACTGTTTTGATTTTTTATTATAAAATAATATAAACAGTATAAAATTCAAAGGCTATAGTAAATTATTTTTTCTGTCTCTAAAATGACTAAACTTCCACCTCTCAGAGATGAAGACCGCTCTATTTCGTTTTTAGCCTGGGAGACACAGGGGGAAAGATGAAAGAAAGGAAGAGATGAGGGTGGAGCCCGAGGGATGTCAGTCAGCACCAATTCTGAGCCCTGGCTCCTAACATATTGCCATTCAAACCTGTAGTAATGCTCCTGAACTGACATCCTACCAGCCCTACCAGCTGGGCATGGATTTCTGTGGGCACGAGTGAATGCGTTGTGCTTCTCCCAGGAACTGGGACAGGAGGTCAAGGGTATGGGGGGTGGTTGTGGGATGAGGATAGTCAGTCATGGCACAGTTGATTTCAGGGCTTTAAGGCTACGTCTTCCCCATATGTCGAAAATATTGTCCCATATTTGCATGTGACTCAGTCATCTTTATGTATTTTTAAAAATTTTTTATTGGAGTATAATTGATTTACAATGTTGTGTTAGTTTCAAGTGTACAGCAAAGTGAATCAGTTATACATATACATACTTACATTCTTTTCCCATATAGGTCATTACAGAGTAATGAGCAGAGTTCCCTGTGCTGTACAGAAGGTCCGTATTAGTCATCTATTTTATATATAGTAGTGTGTATATGTTAATCCCAATCTCCTAATTTATCCCTCCCCTACCCTCCTTTTCCCTTTAGTAACCATAAGTTTGTTTTCTATGTCTGTGACTCTATTTCTGTGTTGTAAAAGTTCATTTGTACCATTTTTTTAGATTCCACATATAAGCAATATCATATGGTATTCGTCTTTCTCTGTCTGACATACTTCACTCAGTATGACAATCTCTAGGTCCATCTATGTTGCTGCAAATGGCATTATTTCATTCTTTTTTATGTTCTATGTATTTTTGAATGTAAATCAGTTGATTTTGCATTTGCCTTAGATGTGATTCTGCTTGTCCCTTGTGCCTTTTCCTTTGGAGGGCCCATGGCTAGTTCTAGGCAAGTCACTTGTCCCCTTGGGGCCTGTGCTTCCTCAACTGTGACTTAAAGAGTTTGGACAAGAGAGCCTCTGAAATCTCCGTCTCTAGAAACCTCTGCTTTCTCTGTGTCATATCTCTAAATATATGTTTCGTTCGTTGAGAGTGGAATTTTTGTTTAATTTCCTCATAGTCTCCATAATGTGTAACACCTCGGTTTAGTTTCATAGACATTTATTACATTTTTATGTACCTACTATGATCCCAGCACAATATGTTGGCTGAGAAATAGCTGCTAAATAATTAAAGAGTCAGATTTCTCTAATAAAGTAATAACTTTAACTTTTAGAGTCTACATCTTGTAGCTGGTTCTCCCAGGTTTCTGTTTGTGTGTTTGTTCATTTTTGTTTGCATTATAGAAATGTTACAAATTAAAATGCTCCCAGAGATAGAATAGTTGATGCCATAAATATCTATTATGAATTATTTTATTAAAATATAGGTGACATGGTTATTGTAACACCTGAATAACTTCAGAAAAAAAAAAAACTCTATACAAAGCCATTTCTATACACGTTTAACCTATTTTTCAGCAAAAGCAATATCATTGCTTAAAATAACATAATGCCACAATGACCAGTGTAACCTGAATACACCTGTGCTTGGGGCCTATAAAAACTGAACTAAAATTTAAGAATGCATTAAACCTTAATGGAAGTGCAAACTTCATACAGAACCAATCTCTGGGTGTGACTCTGCTAAGAAAAATAGATCTTTGAAGGGTAAAAGCAGGTGGGAAACTAATGTCCTTCTGAATCATTGAATCACAACCTACTTAATGAAAGTACTAGTGAAATTCAGTTGCCTGAACCCAGCATAATCTTCTACCCAGGTATATCCTTTTACACCAAGGATATGGCCTATGCTAACAGATGAGGTTTCCTTTCTGACTTCGCCATAATAATCCAGTTAACATGATTTACTTGTGCTTTAGTCATCTCACAACTCTCTGTGTAATAAGTGCTTTGTTGAAAGTGCTACACGGTAATTTGACTTTACATCCAAGTCAATATCTAAGTTATATAATTCCACCTTAAAGGACCTTTAAAGAAACATTGATTTTTCTAAGCAATTTTAGTTAAAAACTATATATTCTCTGTAAAATAAAATTCAAGTAATATCCAGTAAAGAATAAAGAAGAAAGTCAAAAATTTCCAAAATACCCCTTTGCATATATGAGAAATAATGACTATTAATGTGTTTGTTGATGAGCATTCTTCCTCACCTCTCTATTGTCTATGTATTCTCTCATCCATTTATACAGACACACACACACACACACAGTCAGTTAAAGTTACAATGAAAAAGAAGATGATATTTAAAATAGTAACTCTAAAGGTCTACCTTTATGATTACTATTTTAAATACCACCTTTTTTCTGATTGCATTGTTTAATATCTCCAATGTAATGTGGGTTTTCCTGTTTTTTATCCCTGTTTTCAGTAGGAATGGGTCCAGTGTTTCCAAATTATATAAAATGCTAGCTTGGGGGATGAAATATATACATTATAAAGTCAAGGAAGGAATATCTTTGAATGCTTTCTCACTATTTAAACATTTGAAATGTGATTTTCTTCCATAGAACTATTAATATGGTGCTCGAACCAAAGGATTTCCTAATATTAAATCATACTTACAATCTTGAAGTAAAGGTAACTCTTTTTTATATGTGCTATTGGATTCTGTTTGCTAATTTTTATCTCAGAATTTTTGCATTGCTATTCATAAAATTAACCCATAGTTGTTCATTTTGTGCACTTTTATTTCAGTTTTAGGACCAACAAATAAGAAGTTATTGGTTTAAATGGAAAATTGCCTAATATGTGAAAATAAATGAGAAAATGGCCAACAATAATGATATTCAATACTGGCATAGATGGCAGAGTGAAACTGAGACTACTTTTCCGAGATTCCTTCAAAAATAAAATATTCATCTATCAAAAATAATGTGTAAACTCTTTCATCAAGATTGGACCCTCACTGAGAATTCCTTCCATGGATTATTTTTTATCTAATGTAAACTTCAATCTTTTGCCTATGACATATTTTATAGTCATAAGCTATTAAATCAAGTTGTTTTTTAATGTAAAAAAAATGCTACATCTAGTAAAGCTATAAGTACTTTCACAGGCCACAGAATTAATGAAACAACCAGAACACTTAAACCCTTTATGATTCTCCTTGTTACTCCTGAAGCTCGACATAAAAGTTAGTTCTCATTTTGCTTGGCTCTAATATTAACATTATCATTGTATTGAATTCATTGTGTGTTGCAAAGCTGAACCTCAAGATGTAGGAATAAATGGCCATAAATTAGAATTATTTGACATGTGTCAATAAGATAACATGGCCAAATACTAAAACACTTTGGCTTCATGCCAAGTCTGAGGTCAGGATTTGTAAGAATGACAGTCCTTTTTCTGGCCTGCTTCTTGCGGTGGCCCTGAGGCTGCAGTAACCAGATGTCTGGTACTTTGCGTTTAAAGGTCTCACAGTTTTAGCAGATAAAGCCCCACTTTTTTCTTCTTTAACTCAAAGTCCGACTGTTTCCATTAAAATACACACTTCTTTTTATTAATCGAATTTTTTCTTTTGCCATAATCTATCTTAACAATGAAAAGTAAGAAAATTGTAACTTATTGTATGTTTGAATTACCCTGTTTAACTAAAGAATCAAAAAATAAATATATTTAATTTTCCCTTATGCTGCTTAGATTGTGTGGTATAAATCAGAAACTGTTTGAAACTTAATTTCCCCATGTAGTATCAGTAATTTGATGGCAAGTTCTTTATCTCCGTCATCTCTGAATCTCCAGCCCACTATACACTTAAGGAGTGTGCAATAAATATGCTGAAAGAATAAATAAATGGATGAATCTGGAATTAACATCATTTGCAACCGAGACTCTTAAGAGTACCTCCACGTGGTGATTTAAAAGCAAAACAAAACCCCCCAAAATTGGCCTGCACTAGTTTGTTGAAAGATTGTTGGCTAAATCTCTATATCTCTATAGCAGGATTTACAGTTGGACCTACTGTCAAAGCTAAAGAGAACTGAATCTCATAGGTATTCAGCTATACCTTTAATGGTATGTATGGGGAGATGAGGATCCAAAATGTACCCTTAGTACCATAGCAACTTTATCACTAAGTTCCCTTTATTAAATTTTAATATTAAATTTTATCGTGGTTATTATGACCAACCATCTGGGCTTTATCTGAGTAACACATACACTGTAGGGGCTCTGTTGCATCTACAATCATCTTTATTTCAGAGAAAAAAAACAATGTCCCTTATAAAATATAGGAAGAAGTTCAAAATACCATCTAAAGGGCAGTTGAATCCCAGAATAGTACTATAAAAATGCAGTCAAAAGACAGAGGCCATAAAAGGTCCAGGGCTTCTTAGAGACTTGACTGATTTCGGGTCAGGCACAAGGGATATACAGATGAACCTGGGGCATTGTGTTGTGTCAGATATCAAGAAATCTATTAAACTTTACTGAAGGGTATATCGAAAGGACTCAGGAATCAAGTTGAAAAGGCTCCCACTGGCTAAGGATGGGGTCATCTGAGCATCCATAACAGGAAGTGCAGTGTATTGAAACACTTAATATGTTTAAAACCATGACATCACTCTCTCTCACACACAAACCCACACACACACATCCACCATTACCTTCATTGGGGTCCTTCAGAAGATATTGAGTAAACCATCTCAGTATTTTGAAAACTGGTAATGAAGGAAAATAAAGATTATCCTGCCTTCCCCATATAAACTGTACCTCAACGTAACCCAATAGTGGATAAAAAGAAGTTTCTCAATATAGAAATTTCCCAGCTAATAAATGAAGAAGGAATGATAGAATTAGACCATTTTATCTTGCCATCACCTATGAACTAATAAATCTAAGAAATAATTACTAAATGGCAATAAACACCACAAAAGATGAGATAACCAGACATTCATGCCTGCAGGTGGAAGTATACAACACTACCTAGGATGTCGTCTTGCAAAAAATTAATTCTGAATCTGATCAAGACATTAGATGGACTACCAACCTGTCAATTCAAAAAAAATATAGACAGGAGACAAAAGAGCATCTTAACTGAAATTTGGGGGACGCAGTGAATAGCACCCTGACAATGGTGCTTCTCAAAATGTGGTCCCTAGAGCCCCTAAAGTTCTGGGAACTGTTTGTACTTGTCCACGATGAGATAAGGAGCTTGTGTCAGAATGTAAGTTGATTACACCACTAAGCACACTCTGTAGTTCAGCCAAAGGAAGTTGTATGTAATTGTCATTCTGGGGCAATCTCCTTATTTTATGTAGACCAGTACATTGACTAGTGCAGCACTACCGCACAAATGACCTTTTGAAATTTGTATAAAATAGAGGAAATGAAAACGATTAAAAGAGATTTCATAGACATATCAACTAGTTACAATACATTAAGTATATTTTATGCTGATTTAAATAAACTGTAACGAAAAGGTGTAAGAAAATTTGGGCATTGAGTATTTAATAATATTAATGAATTGTTAGATTTGTAGACAAGATAAGGGCATTGTGCTTATATTTAATGTTCAGAGACACATTTTGGAATATTATGGATAAAATATATCCTTTCATCATATCTAGGATTTGCTTCAAAATAATATGGAAGGGTGTGGAAAGTGGGTAAGAGGTGTGAAAGTAACAGGATTAGACATATGCTAAAGTTGTTTAAGCTGGAGGATAGAAACATGTACTTTCATTACAGCATTTTCTCTACTTTTGTATATGTTAAAATATTCCAAAATGAAAGGTTAAAAACTAAAACCAAAACCAAAACCAACACATGAATTTCACCACTGTAAGAATAAATAATAAAGAGAGAATTCACAGAAAGTGAGAACTAGAATTAGGACCAAAACAACACTGAGTAATTCTTAAATAGGCAGAAGTAGTTTGTAAACACACCTTATGCTGGATGCATACTTACAGTTTCCTTTGCCCCAAACTTTGTTTTTCTAACATTGAAATCCAGCTGTTGTATAAGGACATATGCAAATGTTCCTATAAGCCATGATTATGGGTTGAATTGTGTCCCTCAAAAACACGATAAAGTCCTTCCCTGGTACCTGTTTAAATGTGACCTTATTTGGAAAAAGAGTCTTTGAAGATGTACTCAAGTTAAGATCAGGCCATTAGGTTGGGCTGTAATCCAAGATGGCTGGTGTCCTAAGAAGAGGGAAATTTGGATACAGAGAAACACAGGGAGAGTATCATGTGGAAGATGAAGGCAGAGATTGGGGAGATGCTTCTACAAGAAAAGGGACACCAGGAGCTGGGAAGAAGCATGGAACACTCTCCCTCCCAGCCCTCCGAAGGAACCAACCCTGTTGACACCTTGATTTCAGACTTCTATCCACCAAAACTGTGAGACACTGTTCCCATTGTTTCAAGCCACTTAATTTCTAGCACTTTGTTACAGCCAACCTGAGACACTAGGTACACTTGCTGAGCTTAATAAGATTGGTGTCTACATATCTGTACGTTGGGAGGAGCAAGGGAGAGAGAGGGTGGTTCATTGTGGTTTTTACAGAGTCCTTTTTATCAAAAATCATGTTGTCATTTAAAGTTGCCTGAGTTGTTAACTGTTTTATTTTCCAAATGACAGCTTTGTGTTTCCTTTTTAATCACAGAGCTTTAGAATAGACAGCTACAGTACTTATCACAAAGCAGAAAGAAAAAAACATCCAAAACTTTGACCAAGCAAATGAGCATTTTTCCTGCAAAATAAACCATGACTATCCCCAAAAAAACCACCAAAACAACTGGTCATTTGGATGAAAACCTAGTTACTTGGTGAACTTTTCAAAAATGTGGTTAACTAATTATGTGGGTATCATCTGGGCCACTGTTTCCCAGTCCTATGTTCTACTAGGTACTTCTAAATGGCCAATTTTTGAAACACACTTTATAATGAAATTTGATTTTGTTTGTGCACACAGATCCATGGAACAGGCGACTTTTAAAAACTATATTCTTTAGTACAATTGTGAGAAGAAAAAAAAAGAAAGAGAAAAATTAAAAGAGAAAACTTTAGAATGGGTGGCAGATAACTTATTCTCTGCTTGGTCTCATCTACCATTAATACAGGTTTGCTTTTTGGGGAATAGACTTGATGTCTTATATGCCTGCAGTACATTCTCCAGAATGACTGAGGAGTTATTTCTGTGAGCCAGCTAGGACCTAAGTATTGGTCCGATAAAACAGATCTTGTTCCTTTACAAAATGATAGTACAAGAGAAAGAGCATGAAGCCATCAGTCCCGAGGAACTGAAGACTCAAGTTTGCCTAGAAACGAATGCCAGGGAATTAAACTCAACCCCAAATAAGTTTATCTGCTGTTCACAGTCTGAAGTTTTGTTGGCAGTTCCTAACTCTTGGCACCATTCAAAGTTTCATCAGTGGTGAGACAACTCATTGCTACCCTCTCAACGCCTTCTTCTGAGTGCAACGTATGGTACTTTCCCGCTGCCTTTCTAGCAGCTGCTGTCATGTTCCTCATGAGGTCTTCTAAGTTCTTCAGAGCTGCACCAGGGAACTAGACCTAGGTCTGGAAAATCATTTTCATCTCCAAGATGCTCCTGAGCTCTTTAATGCCAGAAGCCTGATGTTTAACCCAACAACTTTCTGAAATATCCTAAGGCTGTAGAGTATCCAGTCACTCATTCAAGGACAGGTGGGGAGTGAGAGGTGTGTATATTTAAGAAAACATGTGAATTGGAGCATGCTGTTATTTTTTTTTTTTTATTTTTATTTATGGCTGCGTTGGGTCCTCGTTTCTCTGCGAGGGCCTTCTCTAGTTGCGGCGAGCGGGGGCCACTCCTCATCGCGGTGCGCGGGCCTCTCACCATCGCGGCCTCTCTTGTTGCCGAGCACAGGCTCCAGACGCACAGGCTCAGTAACTGTGACTCACGGGCCTAGTTGCTCCGCGGCATGTGGGATCCTCCCAGACCAGAGCTCGAACCCCTGTCCCCTGCATCGGCAGGCAGACTCAACCACTGCACCACCAGGGAAGCCCAGAGCATGCTGTTATTTATCTCTTCTTTCTTTCTTGCTTTTTTTTTTTTTTTTGGGGGGGCTATCAACAGTTTTAGTCGCATAAAACTACAGTTCAAGCCATGGTTCAGCATACTCTCTTGGAAAAAAAAACAAAACAACTCTAGTGACTAATACAATTTTTCAAGTATGTCTATGATCTATAATTTTTTTAACTTTTTATTTTACATTGGAGTATAGCTGATTAACAATGTTGTGTTAGTTTCAGGTGTACAGCAAAGTGATTCAGTTATACATATACATGTCTCTATTCTTTTTCAAATTCTTCTCCCAACTAGGTTGTTACAGAATATTGAGCAGAGTTCCCTGTCCTTGTTGGTTATCCACTTTAAATATAGCAGTGTGTACATGTCAATCCCATGTGAATTGGAACATGCTGTTATTTCTTAAAGAAATAGAAAATATTTCAGCTCAAACACTTTCCAAAAGAAGATCAGGGATAATAAATTTTGACTCAAAAATATAATGTGTGTGTACATCTTCAGTTTCATGTTTTTTTCAAGTTAGTGTTGGAGAAGAGATGAGATGGGATGAGAAGGAAAGGGAAAGCATTGAATGACCAAGAAAGATAAAGGAGAATGGAGAGAAAGAAATCAAGAGAGGATACAGAAAAGGGGAGAAATGGAGAACAAAGGAGGAAAGAATCAGCTCAGTACGTTTTGAGGTGCTACTTGATTTATTTGGGTTACAGAGAGTTATCTGATCTTCTGCAATGTTAATTAACTGATTCGTCATTGCCCACAACTTTTACTTCTTAACCTTAAACCCGAGGTTCTCAGTTCTGAGTACACATTGCAACCACATGGAATTTTAAAAAATACCCAGGTCTGGATCTCACCCCAGAGATTCTTTTTTATTTGATCCTGGTACAGCCTGCAATTGTGGTTTTTAAAAGCTCCCCCGACAAATCTAATGTGTAGCCAAGGTTGAAGTTACTGCCATGAAGCTCCCATGACTGACAAAATCAGAGCACTCTCCTTCAAAATAAGGAACAAACAGCACCCCCAGAACTGTGGGATCCACTCATATTTTAGACCAGTGATTTTCAAAACAAGATGTGCAGCAACGTCCCTGTGAAACTTTTTATGAATATCGATTTCTGACCCCCATATCCGTGATTCTGATTCAGTAGGTTTGAGGTTTTGCCTGAGCATGTGTGTTTTGAAAAACCTTCACAGGTAACTTGGAGTAAAACAAGTATATAAAATCACTGACTTAAATATGTAAACTTCAATTCATTCAGACGTTGAGATTCAGGAAAGTATTAGAAAAAGAGATGATCAGACGGATAAGTTTTCTAAGGCTGCCTTAATAAAGTACTACAACTTAAACAACAGAGACATTATTTCACAGTTCTAGAGGCTGGAAGTCCAAGATCACGGTGTCAGTCTGATTGGTTCCTTTTGAGGGTGGTGAGGGGCAATCTGTCCCATGCCTCTCCCCTAGATTTTGGTGGTTTGCTGGCAATTTTTGGCGTTCCTTGGTTTGTAGATGTCTGCCTTTATCTTCTCATAGTGTTCTCCTTGTGTACATGTCTTTGTCCAAATTTCCTCTTTTTATAAGAATGCCAGTTATATTGGATTAGGGCCCCTCTCAAAACTAATTCCATAAAGATCCTATCTCTAAATAAGGTCATGTTCTGAGGCACTGAGGGTTAGGATTTCAACATGAATTTTGAGAGGATACAATTCAACTGGTAACCTCAGATGTCTGTTGTTTTTCTCCAGAAATACATTGGCATTGGTCATATCTGCATTGTCAATTCTCAAGGAATTAGGATTCAATAAAATATAAGTAATGTAAATTATCCCAAACCTAACATAAATCCTATTTAAAATCTTAAAGACTTTAGAAATTGGATTCTGTAGTTCATTCATTGACCATTCTAGTCCGATAAAAGTGCATTTAAGACATTTTACAATTGCTTCTCTGTTTGCAAAACATCCATGAGGAATTGATAACACACTAAATTTTAAGAAAGCACTGGCTTAGGGACATTTTAAAACTAAGATGATAGTGAGAGAATAGTGTCATCTTATGCTAAAAATATCAAGTTTTCCCTAATAAACAGATTTCTATTGCCCATGAGTTCTTGTCCAACCTTGAGACAAATTTTGTAGAGAGATCCGTCATTCTGAGGGTAAGGTATTCTTTGTGATTCTTCAGTTATCAAGCTCATTTGGGCTCATATTCTTGTTATTGTTTCTCTTTTTTTTGACAGCTGAATGTCAGGTCCTTGGGCATATATGGTCATTTGAGACAGTGAGATTTGACCTCAATATTCAGCAAACCACCTAGCTGACTAAATTGATCCTTTTAAAATAATATAGAACGTTCTCTTTTTCATGCTACAATTTCTAACTAGAATTTTTATCTTTTGCAAAAAAATTGACAACCTGTCAACTTGTCTAACTAGCATAAAGTCTGAGTAAAGTTATTCAAAACTGTTTCAGCATACCAATGTTCCATGAGTTTTCAGTGGAAAGTTAGAAAATAACATCACTTTATCAGCACAGAGGAGGATCTAGTTCTAGCACGTTCAAATGTAGACAAATCAGTTGAATCTGAGAATTCAACAAATGAAGAAATACTGAAAGTGCTTCTATTTTATCACGGCTCTGGGAGAGAAGGAGAGCTAAGGGAGAAATAACAGATGAAGTTAAGGTAAGAACTAGTTTCATGGAAGTTTCACCAAGAACGGTCATCATTTGCTCATGTGGGAAAGGCTGTTAGAACAAAAGGCCTTAGAAAAGAAGAAATGAACAGACAAGCCAAAACACTAAACAGTGGGATTTGGGTTTGTTCTGTTTTGTTTTGTTTTTTTTTTTTGCAATTTCTCTTTGGGGACTTTGCTTTAAGGTAGAGTTCTGTGTTAAGTATTTTGCCTTCCTAAACTGATTCAATATTTTGTAAGATAGGGAACAAGGGGTGTGTGTGTGTGTGTGTGTGTGTGTGTGTGTGTGTCTGTGTGTGTGTGTGTCTGTGTGTGTGTGTGTGATTGTTGGACTGTGTGAATATTGCCTTTCTCTGATCTACAAAGGCAGCATAGTTTATATGCACATATTTTCCACCTAGAGAGAAGTGAACCCAGAACTGAGGGAAAATTTTGGCTGAGAATCTCAGTAGGAATGTGGCAAGCAAACAGAATAAGGTTAGTTGAAGGTTAAGCTGCGTTGTATTGATGTAGTAATGTTGTCTTTAGAACAAATTAGCTCCCTGGGACTTGGTGACACAGTGGAGTGTTAAACCCTTCTTTACAAAAAGAACATGTGCAGGTTGTTTCTGGCTTGAAAAGTGCCAGTGAAAAATTACACAAAGATCAAGCTTGAAAAATGTTTACTTTGCAGAAAATCGTTTAAAAATGGAATCTCAAATTTTGTTGGCAGCTCAGTTTTTTAAAAGGGCTATTTATTCTAGAGTCTTGCTGCATATGGTTTATGGCCATTTATAAGGTGTACTGAAACTGCATGAACTCGAGCACCTTAGGGAATGTTTGTTTTTATTTTTTTTAAAGTGGTTGGACTGAGATTCAGTATGAATCACATAAGAGAGATTTAGAAGCACGTGAAGATAAATGTTTCCCGTGTGACACTGAACAGCACATCTGGAAGGTGATCTTATGTAAATACCTGAAAAGACCATAGTTTTAACAGATATCAATAAAGAATAGGGTTGCATTTCCCCCTTAATTTGAGAAGAAAATATGGTTTTTATATTTTAAAAAGATAGTATCTTCTCATGCAAATTTCTGGAAGCTCCATTTGTGTAGAAATAGTCCTACAGTTTATTATTTCACTCATTAATTCACTTACTCAATTGCCCAACAAACATTGAGTATCTATCTGTTATAGTTGCTAATCTGCTACACTCTATAGATAAAAAAGGAGTAAGACACACTACTGGCCATAAAATATTTCTTACGTTAGTCATTAATAAGCTTTTTTTAAACATGTGACTTTCACGCACATCAACTGATTATATGTATTAAGATCCTACTATAACATAAAGAATTATTTCCAACCCCTACCCTGTCTGGTGAAGAATTTCTCTTTTCTCTTTCGCATTATTTAAAAATTTTTACACTTACTTTCTCCCTGTTGCCAGGAGCATTTCAATATCACTTGGTAATCCTTAAAATGTAGTTTTTACTCCTGTTAAAAAAAAGAAAATATCCATCAAGTGAAATATAGTTTCATTTCAAGTTTAAATCAAAGAATCTTCCAGTTTGTTCCCTCCTAATTTTTTTAAAATTTTTTCTTTTAAAGATTATTTTTAGAGCAGTCTTAGTTCACAACAAAATTGAGAGAAAGGTATAAAGAATTGCCCATATACCCCCTGCCCTACACATACACAGCCTCCCCCATTGTCAACATCACTCACCAGAACAGTACATTTGTGACCAAGGATGCACCTATATTGACACATCATAATCAACCTAAGTCAACAGTTCACCTTAAAGTTCACTCTTGGCATTGTACATTCTATGGGCTTGGACAAATGTATAATGACATATTTCCATCATTATAATACTATGCAGAGTTTTTTCACTGCCCCTCAAATCCTCTGTGCTTCTCCTATTCGTCCCTCCCTGCAATCCCACCCCTGGCAACCACTGATCTTTTTAGTGTCTCTATGTATCAAAGGAAAGCGCTTCTCTGCTGGTGAGTTAAATATTATCTTTATTTACTCTTAACCTTAACCCTTCAAGGTAGGCTTATTAGCCAAGATAGGCTGGATGCAGTTTCTAGCCCACCCAATATCCCAGAGGTTTAATGTAACGCGAGTTTTCTTCTCATTTACCTCCCAGTCCAATGTAGATCAACCAAGAAACTCTACACTGCTCAGACGTTTGAGGAACCAGGCATTTTCTCTGGCTCTGTACTCTCCTAGGGCTTCAGAGTCCTCACATTGATTCTCTGCCTCCAGGGAGCAAACAGTGAAGAGAGGGCCAGAGTAAAGGAAAGGGTGGGATTCAAATTCAGCATCAAGATTAAAACAGTAACTGTAGGACTCTACAACCTTGCTCTTTCTTAAGCTATGCTATCTATTCCTCTATGCATCTTACCATTTTACTTTAAGCATTTGTTTATTGAATTATTCATTCAACAAATAGTCCCTTATTGGTTCTCACAGTATGTTAGTTGAATGAATTAAATATGAAATTTACTAACATAAGTAGCCACTGCTTACCTATAGATATTACTCAGAAAAATAAGAATCTAAAATAGATTCTCTGTTTATTGGCAACCTCCTCCATGTTAGTTTTACTCTATTCTATAAATTTAGTGTCATAGCATAATTTAATTATGCTAAGATTTATTTACTACTTGAAATCAACATTACTTTATTTCCAGTGAAAGTGGAAAAAAAGACCAAAATAATGTGTTATTCTTTATTTTGTGCTTTTCTAATGAAGCAAAGAAGAGAAAGCTGGCCTTCATTTAGATTTAAACTTAAAAAACAAATTATTTCTGATCACATTTCTCTTTCACCACCTAGAAAAGATTTAAATGGCAAGATTTCTGTTCCCTACCAGTAACTATGAAATCCAGAAAACTTATTTTTTAAAAAGAGTGGAGCTGATAAAATAGGATGTTAGATATAAGGTACAGGAGAAAGACTGAACTGAAGATGAAAATTTGAGATTATAAATTTATGTAGTATTTATAAAACTAAGAAATCAGTCTCTCTCAGCCTACAAGTAGGTTTAGAATAGAAAGAACAGCCAGAACCCCAGAGAACATTTATGTTTATTGTGTAGATAAATGTCCTCTGGGTTAATCCTACTTTAAATGAATGCCAACATCTTATGAATATTTAGAGTCCCTGGTTCTCCTATCTATAGGGCTTAAGGTCCTAAAATTTCTAGCTAAAAAATTTACTTAGACACTAATTCTGCTGCATTTTTCAATTATCAAAGCAAAGTTGTGAGATCTCCAAAACTTCATTCTTCCTCACTTATTTACAGAAGCTTGTTAGAAAACCAAAGGTAGTTTTATTTTTACATTACTAATAGTCTGCTTTTCAAATTCTTAATATTTTATTGATTTTGAATTGTTCCAAATGATCTGCAAAACACCTCCACAACTTGGGCAGATGCATACCCACCTGGGACAGAGTTGGATATAAGAATGAATGACCTTCCTGAGGCCAGTTCTGCTTTTGAGAATGAATTCCCATACAGAATGTGTTTCACTGAATTCAATGAACAAAGTAGAGAATTATACAAAGTAGTAGACGAGAGAGTTTACTTACCAAAGTAAGCTTGAAAATTCTAAAATCACTGAGCTGAAGAAGAAAATGATAAGCAAAATAGCAAGTTTTAAACATTCAATCATTTAGTTTTTAGTTACAGTTAGTCACGAACATTTCAAATTATGTACATAAATGTATGTACACATTGCACATTTAATGCTATCTTTTACTTAGGTACTGTTTTGCAAAACACAAAGCTGGTTCAAAAAGGACTTGGCAGAGTATTTGTCATAGAGGAAGGACAGATAATATCCTTTGTTGTTGTTTGTGAAGCTCTTTGCTTGCATTGTCTCATTTAAGTACTCACCAGCCTATGAGTAGATGCTATTATTGCTACTATTTTAGAGGAAGGAAATGAACAAAAAAAAGAAGCTAAACAATGTTTTCTTTACTCATGCACTTCTTCTAGTGCTGGGAATTCCTTTCAAGTCTTGTGACTCCAAGGGTTTCTTCTTTAACTTATCTTTACCTATCATAATCTTCATGTGACTCTCTTTGCCCATGTACGGACATGGTCCAGTTTTGAGCAAAATTGATTCCCGGGCAAAGGATACAACTTAAAGAGCAGACTTGGTTGTTTATGGATCATGGTATGTATCTGTTTCAGACATGATTATGTCTTCATAGAAAATTAGAAAATGTACCAGTAATGTGTGAAATAATTAAAGTACAGGGTTTTTATTAGCATCCAATAAGTAGAAGGCTCAAAATGCAGATAGAGGTTGCTTAGATTCTAACACAGTCTTCTTGAGAAATAACATGTCCCAGGTTTTAAAATCATTCAGATTAAAGTTAGACCTTCCTATAATCTTATTTCAGGTAATGATATATGAAGTCACTTCCTGTTACAGCAGCCATTTTCATAAATGCCAATATTTATGTTTCCAGTATAAAAAAGCACCCCCTTTTAGTTTCAAATTTAGCACGAGGTTGCCTGATGAAACCCTGAAATAGCACCTGGCCACCTGCCTTAATTTGAAGACCACTAAAATCTAGAGCCTTAAAAATGCCATCACCTTGTTTGACTTGGTGAAACCTGGGAGAATGTAGTGACCAGAGCAGGCTGCTAAAATGAAGTCATCTTGCTAAAGGGACAATTTGTAATGGGGCACTGTGCTGACAGGTCTGCAAGCCTATAGTCCACAGTCGGTGTGCATATTTGAGCTCAAAAGAGACCCTGTGTACGACAAAAACAGCATTATTCTCAACTGTTGAGGGAACTTGATGGATGTTGCTTCTCCAAACTCTGGAAAATTAAAATTGAGGCCCTATGGAAAGGTCTATTCATGTAGCATGTTCTGTTTTCTTAAAGAAATGATGGTGTAGGTAGAAAGAATGGTCTATGCATGCTTGCTGAACATGAAGAACTAGCTCTGTCTTTATTTCCCAAATTAAAAAAACCAACAACAGAATATACTGGCATAGTTCGGGTGTTTTTTAAAATTATTATTATTATTTTTGCCTCCTGATCATTAACAAGGTTTATCTCAGTTTAAACTCTAAACCATATTTTATAATATACTGCTTTTGGTAAAAAGATTAAAATTAAGTTAAGTAGTATTGTTCCCCGCCCCCAAATCTGGGTGGAACTGTTTATCTAGAACCTGATATTCTGTTGACAGAAATAGCAGAGAATATTGAATATTTGCAGGAGGAATAAAAGTCTCTTCTTTTTGAAATGCATACTTTAGGCTCTTGTGTGTATTCTGTATGATCAACATCAGTTCAATTTTCACTTTAATTTTCTTAAGTATCAAGCAGAAAAGATGGACATGCAAAAAAAGAAAATCCCTCTTTTTCAAGGATTTGTCTATTCTAGATTTCTAGATGCCTCAAAAATCAGACATACTTCACGTTCACGTTAATTTATAGATCAGATAATTCTTCCCTCTTAGTAACAGCAGAATTCATTTTCCTCGTTGGGAAGGATTTGCTCTGAGATTCTTCGGGGGCCATCTTGGGTGGCTGGGAATCAGAAAATGAGAACTGTCGTCCTCGCCCTGCCAACTTGGTTCATCCTCTGGATCAGCTTCCCATCTGGAAGATGAAGAGCTTGAAGTCAATAGTGATAGTTAATATTTTACTGAGAACATGTTATGTGCCAGAAATGATAGCTCTACAAGATAACTCCTAACATTAGTCCCATTTATGGATGAGGAAAATTAAGACATGTAAGATTAAATAACTTGTCTAAAACCCTCACAGATAATGAGTGATTCAAAATTTTTATAGATTATAGTTCATTTAAGTTATTATAAAATATTGGCTATATTCCCTGTGCTGTACAATATATCCTTGTGGTTTGTGTCTCTTAATCCCTTACCCCTGATCTTGCCCCTCCCTCTTTCTCTCTCCCCACTGGTAACCAATATCTTTGGTAAAGAAAACAATTTTCAAAGGAGCAAACTTACTTTCTTTTGGACATCTAACTTCCACACGGCAGAAACCAGGTAGCTTCAAAATCATATTTGCTTTATTCCAAAGTCAATTACCCTTCAGTAAAATAACTGAGTGTTTTTAGTTATTGTATTAAATGCCATCTTTAGTTAAAGACAAATGAAATGCAAGAAACTTCCATAATTCATATCTTGAAGAATTAGAAAAAGACCTTTCTTGACTCCCTTCTCTTTAAATACTCATGTTCCCCCCACCATTTTATTTCAGTGTCCTTTAGCATGGGCACCATACACAGTGTTTCTTTTGCAGAATAATGGGCAATGCCATTGTTTTAACAAAAGAAAAATAAATAGTAGTCTTGACTTTCTCATTCCCAGATAGTCAGCTGCTCCATGGAGGAAGTAAGACCGGAGGGCATTAGGAATTAATGAATTGTGGAGATGGCATCTTCTTTGTTGACAAAGCAAGACTGAGAGAGAAGAGATTAAGGCCTCTGGTTAAATGGAGTGGTGACCTTACCAGAAATACATAAAATAGAATCACATCATGGAAATCAGAGCACACAGAGTTAATTCTAGGCTCTATAGAAAGAAGAGATTATTCAATAAGGATAGTGCATAGCTTGTTAACTATTTTCATAAAACAAAATATTACATTATGGCTTCATCTGTATTACACACACAAACTCCACATGGATTAAAGAATTGAATGTAAAACTTAAACCAAAAGAAACAAATTTAAAATAATAAAATGAAAAAATATTCATAAAAAATTTATTGGATTACAGAATGGTCATAAAATACATTAGTTCAAAACAATGGAAGAATTCATAAAGGATAACTATTACAGACATTTTCCCATAGAATGTTTTAAAATTTATGTGGCTGAAAAAAACAACATAAATAAAATTAATAGTCAAATAAAAAATTTCAGAAAATATTTGCTCATATAGGACAAAAGAGTTAATAACCTTAATGTATAAGTCTCCTCAAAACAACTTAACCAAGTGCTATTTTGGAAGAAAAGAATACACAAAGCAGTAGTTAAATAATAAGAATGAAGCCATACCAGGCCTGGGATGACTTCTGCTTTGGGGAAGCTGAATTAGACACACATTTCCCTATTCTACCACCTAAGTTCAACAACAAACCCTGGATATTATACATAATTTTTAAAAATGAAGAAGAAGGAGAAGAGGCGGAGGAGGAGGAAGTAGAAGGGGAAGAAGAAGAAGGCAGTTGAAATGCGGAGCAAAGGCAGCCCAGTCAGAGAATAATATGGTGGTGAGTTTCCTGGGCTTTCTTTTTCTCCCATACCATCCCAGACTTGGAGCTGAAAAGCCAGCAACTCAGAGATAACAATGAGGGTAGAAAAAGGCCCCCCAAAATATCACTCTCTCTAACAAAGGACCAGGAAAGGAGCAGACTAACAAGACAGAAAACTTTTAGACCATAACCACCTTACTCCAGCCAAAATTCAGAGTAAAACCTGTGACCCCATCAGCACTCCTGCCAGCAAAGACCAGGTGTGGAGCTTAAACTTCCTCCCTCACAAGGCTATAAGGTGGTGCTCTCATGCCCCTGCAGGGATGGTATCTGAGGTTGCCAAGTAGGGACCTGGGACTTTTCTCCCCTCTAGCCAGTAACAGTATCCCTTTGCAGTGTAAATGGAGACCATATGGGGAGCCTGGATTTGCGTGACTTCCCATTCCCCAGGGGAATGGCGTTAGAGAAGGCTTATTGAAGAGTGAGGACCTTCACCATCTCTCAATAATAATGAGGCCACCCCCACCATGGTGTCAATGGCAACGCAAACATCCATGCCCGGCAGCGATGAAGAACCTCCCCTAATCCGGTCAGGTGTCAACGGAGGCAAAGTGGGGAATCTAAACTGCTATCTCCGCTTGACAGTATTGAGACAGCTTTTCCTCTTCCAGAGAAGTGTCAGACAAAGCCAGTGAAAAGACAAGGTTTAAATAAGATCCAAAGACTCAGAACATATAATGAAAATATGCGGGTTTCAATCAGAAATCACTCATCATACCAAGAACAAAGAAGATCTCAAAAGGGAATAAAAAGAATACATTCACTATATGTCAACACTGAGATGACAGAGATGTGAGAATAATCTGACAAATCCTTTAAAACAACCATGATAAAAATGCTTCAACGAGCAATTAAAAACATGCTTGAAGCAAATTTTATAAAATTAAAAAATAAATCAAAACAGAAAGCCTCAGCAAAGAGATAGAAATCTCAGCAAAGATATAGAAGATGTAAGAACCAAGTAGAAATTTTAGAACTGAAACATACAATAACTGAAATCAAAGCTTAGTGGATGAAATCAACTCCAGAATAGAGGGACATAGGGAAGAATCAATAAACTAAAAGACAGAACAAGAGAAATCATCCAAATGAACCATCACAGAGGAAAGAGAAAAGAAAAGGTGTCATCAGAAACTTGGAAGGAGAAGAGAAAAAGAATGGGTCTAAAAATGTACGCCAAGAAATAATGTCTGAAAAATTTTAAATTGACAAGAGACATAAACCAACAGATTAAAGTAAGTGGAACTCAAACAGGATAAACATAAAGAAATTCACACTAAGGCACATCAATAATTAAACATCTGAAAACTAAAGAGAAGAAAAGTCTTAAAAGCACCCATAGAAAATGACACTACCAATAGGAGAAAAACAACTAAAGAGCAGATTTCTCATCAGAAACTGCAGAAGCCAGGCTGAAAGAAAAGAATTGTCAACCCAGATTGAGATTGACATATATATGCTATTGATACTATGTATAAAATAGATAACTAACGAGAACATACTGTATAGCACAGGGAACTCTACTCAATGCTCTGTGGTAACCTAAATGTGAAGGAAATCCAAAAAGAGGGGATATATGTATACGTATAGCTGATTCACTTTGCTGTACAGTAGGAACTAACACAACATTGTAAAGCAACTATACTCCAATAAAAATTTTTAAAAAAAAGAATGAAAGGGAAATCAAGACATTCTCAGTGGAAGGAAAACTAAGATAATTTGTTGCTTGCAAACCTGCCCCAAAAATATAGCTAAAGGAAGTCCTCTAAACAGAAAAGAAACAATAAAAGAAGGAACTTTGGAACATCAGGAAAGAAGAATACAGTATTTAAAAAAATGAGTAAATAAAATAGACTTTCCTTCTTTTGAGTTTTCTAAAATGTTTGATGGTTTTGAAATTATACCACTAATGTAATTCTAAATATATGTAGAGGAGATATTCAAGAATATTATATTATAAACAGGGGTCAGTAAGGGGGCATAAAGGGAGGTAAGGATTCTATATTTGGTCTTCTTTGTCTTAGTCCTAACCCACCCTCTCCATCTTCCATGAAGACCATCTTCCATAATTAAAACCAGCCATCCTCATGTTTTACAAGACAGTGTGTTCTTTACTCAGGAACAATTCTACCTCTACTTATTAAATCAGCGTTTTTTCTTTCTCTCCAGTATGTGTACATATTTTTAAGGGAAATTACCTGGAAGAGTCTACCACAATATTTTAACATTATTCTTTTCTGGGCATCAAGAGTCTTTTTATTTTATTTTCATATCCATATTTTCTATTATTTTATACATATTTCCTTCTTTAGTAATAATTTTTAATTGTAAGTTTATAAGGAAAAAACAATTAGGATACTTCAGGTTTAAATGGTGGTATTTCTTTCACTTCTGTTTAAATTATATGACAACATTCAAGAGGACACAAATTCGCAGTAATTTCAAAAAACAGAAGCAAGGCTATAGTTGACCAGAATTTCAAAGGAATTATTCTTTACCATCAATGCAAATAAATTAAGAAATAAATTTGTGATCTGAAATAATAAAAGCACCCTGGTCAAGTAAAAATTAGTAAGAAAAATTAAAGTATTTTGAATACTCGTCTAGCTCTGAAAAATCAGGAACTGTACCAAGTACAAACCATGCAATACATGCCTCTGTCTTGCTGCACATAAACTTCAAGAATTTTTTAAAGATGGTGACAAGTCTCCTGCTTCCATCAACACTTCCACATTGTACGTCTCTTTAATCCATTTTGGGACTAAACTTAAATGGAAAAATAAGACTTGAGGTAGACTGGAATAGGTTACAACGTATTTAGAAATATCCTACAGGTTCCAAAAGTATCCTAGAAAACAAAACTCTTCATGAAATGTGGTGAAAATAGGAAAATAATTTTCTGCTATGGGATATAGTTTATAATAAAACATGCAGTTGTAAATAATATCTAGTATTACCTTCTTAGATTCTCTAGCCAAGGAAATGTGTAAATTTTAGCAGAGCTCTCAAGGATAATGAAAGAAGTTGGGATAATCCACATATCTATGTGCTTGCAAACGTTGCACCTGGCTAGGTATGTTTATTTCCTTGTATGCCAGTATCTATCAGGGCTCAACTGGAGAAGCAGGATCAGTAGCAGATGAGAGGGAGAGGGAGAGAGAGAGAGAGAGGGAGAGAGAAAGAGAGAGAAAGAGGGAGATAGAAAGAGAGAGAGAGAGAAAGGTGTGTTGCAAGAATCTGACCTTATACAGTTGTGGGAAAGGATCAAACCATCTCTGGAAGAACATTTTCTCCAAAACTGTTACAGCTGTTGCTGGAGTCTGAGATCCACAAGGCAGGCAGGAACAGAAGGGAAGATGGATGCAAAGAGAAGGTGATGCTGCAGCTCCCTAGAATAGACTGAAATCTGTATCGGTTCTTGTCGCCTCTGACTATGATGATGTGGGATCCCACAGAAAGCCACAGCCCTTCATCAGAGAGTTAAGCACACACATCAGGGTAGATGTTGCCTCTCACAGTGAGGTGAGATAGCAGGTAACAATCACTTGAGAGCTACAACCTTCTCCTAGTTAACAAATTTTTATATTAAATTTTCACTGTTCAAGCAATTAGTGTGGTCTCTGTCTCTTGACTAGACCCTGAATGATTTACATGGCATCATTATTTCAAGCGTGGATAAAAAGAAAAAAAATGTTTCTTTATGCATATATATAAATTTCTACAACATAAGGACAAAATTTTACCACACAAGAGTAGAAATACACTGAGTTATTAGAAAGGGGGGGGGAATCATTTGTGTTACTGATGTAATCTAATAAACAGGAAAAAGAAATGGAAAGTAGGAGAACAAAATAGAAGAACACATTACTTATATGATGAAAGGTCATGGTGTCAAAATAAAGAACAGATAGGGGTCCAAAGAAAATGGGTAGACATGTAAAGGATGTAGGCTTAGAAGAAAATGTAGCAAGCTGAATAAGAGCAGGAACAGGCAGAGAATAAAGGAATCTGGGCAATATAAGAAAAAAAAACGTAGAGTCTAAAAAAAAGCAGAATTAAAATCAGACTAAATTGATTCTGAAGAAACCTATTTATTGATATACTTGGCAAATGAAGAAAAAAAGGACAATAATGGGTATAATAATAGAGAACAGGAGATCAAAAATTAAATATAAAAGCAATTGCTGTTCATAATGAAGAGAAAATGAAACAAAATAATCAGAAATATGTTTAAAAATGTTTTTGAGCTAAAAAATGTATTCTACAATCTTTCAGCAAAAAATAATTATGAGGGTAATGAATGGACTCATCCTGGAATTATCAATAGATGCCAGACAAAAAGGAAAAATTGTTCACAGAGATTTGAAGAGAAACATCTTATAATCCAAGAGTCCTGAATTCAGAGGTTATTACTCATGTGGAAAAACCTCAGTGACACAAGCGCTTAGAAATATAAAACACATTTAACCTTCCTTTTAAAAAAAGTATTCAAAGTGTACTCCAGCTAATTAAAAGATTAATCCAAGCAAACACTCAGAAGTAGGGGGAAATAATATGAAATGGCTGATGGCTATAACTGAGAACAAAGAAACATATAGAGTTATTGGAATAATGAGTAAAGAATTCAAACATAAATTTGAATGTAAATTTGAAAATAAAACTATCCACAAAAAATTAATTAGGGAAAAATGTTATCCTTATCACTGTCTTCCCCTTCATCAAAGTGTAAACATCAAGTTAAATTAGCATATATGGGAAGGTAGAAATATAAAAGGATAGAGGCAATAAAGAAAGTTAGGCAAAATTATTTTCCTTACATAGAGCAGATTACAAATACAGGTATTTTAAAAAACAATTTTTAAATTATTACAGTAACATATGTATAGCTAAGGGTCCAGGAAATCTAATTGCTATGTATATATTTTTTAAATCTCACACTAAAATATATATGTTATTTAAAATAATCCATAAGGGCTTCCCTGGTGGCGCAGTGGTTATGAATCCATCTGCCAATGCATGGGACACGGGTTCAAGCCCTGGTCTGGGAAGATCCTACATGCCGCAGAACAACTAAGCCTGTGAGCCACAACTACCGAGCCTGCACTCTAGAGCCTGCGAGCCACAACTACTGAGCCCACGTGCCCTAGACCCCGTGCTCCGCAACAAGAGAAGCCACTGCAATGAGAAGCCCGCGCACAGCAACGAAGAATAGCCACCGCTCGCAGCAGCTAGAGAAAGCCCGCACCCAGCAACAAAGACCCAACGCAGCCAAAAATAAATAAATAAATTTTAAAAAATAATAAAATTTAAAAGTAAAATAAAATAATCCATAACACAGAGAAATGTTTTAAAATGCTTCTTAACAGAAAATTATAAGCCTTTCTCATGTATGAATTGAAATAAAACATAACAAAATAGTTGCTAATCCATTTTAAAATTATATGAAAAGAACAAATCACCTTAAATAAGTAGGTTTTCTTTGTAAATGCACTGTTGATGTGATAGTAGAAGAATCTATTAATATACTAGAGTATATTAATATTACTAGAAGAATCTATTAATATTAATATACTATACAATATACAATACATCAATTTAATGAAAATTTCAGTAGGTTAGCCCTGGGTTTAGATGCTGATCTGCCAAACTTAAGTAGTGTGATCTTCAGTAACTACTTTAATCACTGCAATTTTCTTATTGTCATCTGTAAAACGGAAAACTATTATGTATCTTTGATTTTTTGGTAAAATTAGGAAATAGTAACATGAAATATCTATCAAATACTCAGTATAGATTAAGTGTTCAGCAAATGGTTGATTTTGTTATCATTGTTGTTAAAATTAGGAAAAGAAAATCTTCTCAATATATTCTGAAAATCAGTCAACTAAGCTAAAAAATAACCTGAAATCAATTAAAAACAACTTGATATATATCATAAGGATAGATACTTCATTAACATGAAAAAATATTTATTTTACTCCAATGGTCATCACAGTTAAATTTAAAGCACTAGATACCAACCTTTAAAATCCAGATAAAAATCTGAGTGTACACTGAACCATTTTTATTTAACTTTATTTTGAAAATAATCCATAGATAACTTTTTAAAGATGTACTTACTAGTTTTAAGGACTATTTCTGCATATATTTATATTAAATCGTATTAATTTTTCTGTTTCTGATATAAATGTACATATTTACCAGGAATTTTAATAGGAATACCAGGTCAGAGAGCAGAATTCTCTTGTATTTCCTTTTTCCTTAGAAATATCGTGGTTTCAAAAAGAATAGATTTATTTAGATATTCAAATAATAGCACAGTATGAAAATAATAATTGTGATGTATAAATGGTAAATAAACCTTTATTACTTTTTATATTTCTTATATAATGAATAAGCATTATTAAAGTGAAAACTATATATGAGTATTTAGAATAACAGAATGAAAGTATCACTTCAAATGGCAATTCTACATAAAAAGGAAAATTTCAGCAGAAACCAAATATTATTATAAACATAAAAAAAGAATCAATTGAAAATTCTTAACTTGAAAAATGCAATAACTGAATTTAAGAATCCACTGAAATTGACTTAACCGCTATTCAGACAAAGCTACAAAGAAGGTGAATAGAAGTTCCAGTCTAAGATGGTGACATAGGAGGCCCCTGAACTCACCTCCTCCTATGGAGACACCAAATCCGTATATAGCTACATGAACAATTTGATCTGAAGGAAATCCAGAAACTAGCTGAGTGACTCCTACACATTAGGAAAACTAGAAAAACAGGTCAGAAAGGCTGAGATACACATAAACCACACCCTCAGCACAGAGACATATATTTGGGAGGAAACTCAGTATTCCCAGCTTCTTGCTGAGGAGTGAAGGGTTTGTACCCAACATCTATCACTCCAACTTTTGAGACATCCATGAGGGACAGGTCCCAAAATATCTAGCTCTGAAAACAAAAGGGGATTGTTTCCGGGAGACCCAATAGACTATATATTACAGGCAAAGAAATAGTTCTTAATGGCTTGTGAGGACTCACATGGTTATCCCCCAAGGGCTCAGCACAGGAGTAGACAGAAATGAACATCTAGCAGCCTTTCCCAGAAAGAGGCCCAACATAAAATGGATTAAAGATGTAAATGTAAGACCTGAAACCATAAAACTCCTAGAAGAAAATATAGGGGTTAAACTCCTTGACATTGGTCTTGTCAATGATTTTTTGGATTTGACACCAAAAGCAAAGACATCAAAAGCACAAGTACACCAGTGGGATTACTTCAAACTAAAAAGCTTCTGCACAGCAAGGGAAACATCAACAAAATGAAAAGATAATCTATGGAATGGGAGAAAATATTTGCAAATTACATGTTGGATAAGGGGATTAATATCCAAAATACATATAGAACTCACACAACTCAATAGCAAAAGACCTCCAAACAAACCAGTTTCAAACAGGCAGAGGAACTGAATAGACATTTTTCCAAAGAAGACATACAAAATGACAACAGGTACATGAAAATGTGCTCTACATCACTAATCATCAGGGAAATGTAAATCAAAACCACAGTGAGATATCACCTCACACCTTTTAGAACAGACTGTCATCAAAAAGATGAACGATAGCAGAAGTTTTCAAGGATGCAGAGAAAAGGGAACCCCTGTGTACTGTTGATGGGAATGTGAATTGGTACAGCCACTATAAAAAACCGTATGGTGGTTCCTCAAAAAATTAAAAATAGAACTACCATATGATTTGGCAAAGCCACTTCTGGGAATATATCCAAAGGAAATGAAATCACTATCTGTAGAGAAATCTGTACCCCCATGTTCACTGCAGCATTATTTACAATATTCAAGATGTGGAAACAACCTAATTGTTCATCAACAGACATATATACACACCACATTTTCTTTATCCATTCATATATATATGAATATATATACACATAAATAATGGAATACTATTTGACCATGAAAAAGAAGGAAATCCTGCCTTTTGCTACAACATGGGTAAAGCTTGAGGGCATTATGCTCAGTGAAATAAGACAGAAAAACAAAGGATCTGACTTTTATGTGAAATCTAAAAAGGTGGAACTCAAAAACAGAGCACAGATTGGTGGTCGCCAGAGGTGGGGAGTAAGGGGTGGGGTAAACAGAGAAGCTGGTCAAAAGGTACAAACTTCCACTTATAAGTAAGTTCTGGATGTAACGTACAGCATGGTGACTACAGTTTACAGTGCTGTATTGTTTATTTGAAAGTTGCTAAGAGAGTATACCTTAAAAGTTCTCATCAAAGAAAACAATGTAACTATGTGGGGCGATGAATGTTAACTAAAGTTATGGTGGTGATCAATTCACAATATATACATGTATCAAATCATTGGGTTGCACAGCTTAAATAATATCATGTTATATATCAACTATATCTCAGAAAAACTGGAAAAAAAATAAAATGCCAAAACCATTAATTAACCTAGGAAAAGAAAGAGTGTGAGTAAACTGAAAAAATAGATTACAGTAAATCATTGAGACTAAAGTTCACCAAAGAAAATAAAGGATCAAAGGAAAAGTGTCTATGAGAGAAACAGGATATATTATAAAGGATCTAACAATATTTACATCTGCAGTTCTAGAAGGAGAGCAAGAATGGAGTGCAAGAAACATTTAGTGATGAGGAAGAGAATTCCCATTACCAGTGGGGAAATCAAGTCTGAGATTAAAAAGCATATTCTAACAAGACTTTTTTTGTTTAATGAGGAACAATAGCACGCCAAATCATAATGGAGTAAACAAAAGTGAAAACAGGAGACAAGAAAAAACCTGACAGCGGCCTGAGAAAGACAGCACAGTATTCGCAAAGGAGGAACAATAATAGAAACAACTGAAAATCAAAAAAATTAAAATCGGAGGATAAGAAAACAGTATCTTCAAAGTGCTGAAAGAAAATAACTTGCAACTGAGAATTTTATAGCCTGGGAAACTGTACCTCAAAAATGAAGGTGAAATAAAAATATTTTTAGACAAACCAAAACAGAGAATTCATTACCACAAATCCACTGGAAAGGAAATACTGAAGAGTGTTCTTTAGTCAAAAGAAAAATGATTCCATCTGGATTTATCAGTAATGAAGGCATCATTAGAGTTATATTATAAACCACTATACTGTGATTTTACGGCTTTCTTCTCCCATCTCACAGTTTTTCTTATAAATTCTAATGCCACATCATTCAGAGAATAAAGACACATGGCTGCTAGATCTTCCTGACAAATTCCATCTTTTAATACTGTAAGTTATCACAGTTAGTCCAATTGAATGCTTTTTCACTTAGAATTATATTTAATCAGTTATTACTATCACCACTCCGGGTATTAATATAGTTTATTTTTGTCCATTCTTTTTCGGGTAATTTTTCTGTGATGTGTATCTAGTAATAGAAAAATGTAGCTGATTTTTTTACATTGGATTTTTAAAACTGTGCCTTTTTATGTGAAGATTTAAGTCATTCAATTTATAATGTTTACTGATATGTTTGCCTGCCATTTCTCTATATGTTTTCTATTTACCATGCACAACTTTCATTTTCCTTTGGGTAGTGACAGGAACAAATCGATTTGTTAGTACTGGGTAGTGAATCAACATATTGATTGGTCAATTTGTTTTATTCCTTTTGTCTTCTCAAGGATTAAAAATATTTGTATATATATTAAAAATATATATAATTAATATATAAATATATATTAATATATTAATAATATATTAATATATAATATAGTAATATATATAAATATATATAATTTAAAAATTGTATATATATACATATAAGTCTTCAACCATAGACTGCTATAATTCAGCCCTCCTATTAAATTTTGGCTATCATATTTTAATACCTAAGAAATATTTCACAGTTGACAATTACTCTTTTTCATAGCAGTCTGTTCATATTTTATGTGTATACAATCCTTTTTTTTTTCTGATAGTAAGTATAAACTAAATTTTTTTATTTTATTTTTTTTGCAATGATTTGGAAGCCTGGCCAAATTATTTATTATTTGAGGTCTTGTGCTGTTGATCAATGAGTAATAGGAAGTCTAGATTTAATAGAAAGTACCAGCAAGGAATCGCTTGTCATGGACATACATCTCGTGACCAACCCATGCACCCTCTTGTTAAGTCACCTAATAGCAGGAAGCTCCTCTCTCTGTATTAGTTGTGCTCTTCATTTCCATTTGCTAAAAAGATCTCTCTTGGACAGCAACAGCAAAAAAACAAGCACCACCAACAAAACAGCACTTATGTGCTAAAATGCATCTAATTTCATATTTATCAAAGTCCAGAGAGCACATCTTGGTTTGCTGTGCCTCCAGTTAAATGAATCAATACCTGGGTTCAACAGAGAGGCAGATGTGTTGTCTGCTTGTACTGCCATAGGAACACAACTTTTAAAATTAGTGGCCAGTGATGCTTCATTCAGTACAGCATGCAAGAGAGTTTGGCTCTGAATAGGAAGAACTTAGCAACAGTAAGTGCTGTACAACAATGAGATGGATTGCCTCATTGAGTCATAAAATCTATGTCTCCAGGGTGTTCAACAACCTTTTATTGGGAAAATTTTAGCATTAAACAAGATGATCGTTAAGTGTCCTCCAACTGTTATTTCTATAACACATTCACCATGCCTGCAGTGGGAGACAGAGAAGATGGGGATATGAAGTAAACACTTCACAGTCTCATGTCAGGAACTCAAGGAATTTACTCTCTTGCTTGGTAGACAAGACAAACAGAACAATAGTTTCAATGCTACCATCAGAGGTGGCCAAACTTGAGAAGTGAAGCAATCTGGTTAGAATTTAAGTAGAAGCTAGAACATTAGCTGGTGTCACAAAAATGATACCATTTTTGGATTAGTTGGGAAGAACTGAAGAAAACATATTCCAGGTAGAGTAACACAAAGAATCAAGTAAAAAGAAGAGAATGAACATTGTGTTCAAGAAAATCTTGTTGAGGTATATTGAGAAGACAGATCCTATGAATTATTTTTACTCTTATTCATCCCATTCTAGTACCAGAGGCAGGAAAATTGCCTGAAGCAATTTCTGAAACATCCAAATTTGGGGGCTTTCCAAAAAATTTGCATTAAGGCTAACATCCCTCTTTAATCTACTTTTACCCTTGCCTCCCCAGGGGTCATGTTGTAAAGGACAGAGCTACTGTTGTTCATAAAAGTTAATTGATCTCTAAGTAGAATTTGTTAAGAAGATTCTTATACCGGTTTGTCTTCTCATTTTTATTGCATAATCATGTACAAAATTATTGACAACATGATTCAGCACGAATAAAGCAAAAACAATAAATGATTGTTGAATGGGTGAATAAAAGATGTGATTTTATTGTGTTTACAAAAGGAAATCTTCGTTTCCAAAGCTTCAAATCCCCCCAACTAAATATAATCAAAACACAATAGCCATCATCTGCTGATTCCTTGTTCTTTGAAAGATGAATTAGCTATAAAACGGTACATTTATATTTTAAATACAGGAAAAATGCTGCACATCCGATTATGGTTTGCGGTGCTCTTTTTCAGCTTAAAAAATAGCTTGTTTTTCTTAAAGTAACTGGCCTTTGAAATCATATTTTGCCGGCCACAAATTGGTGTTAGTTACATAGAAGCCAGACGTCCAATGCTGACTTCAGAGGTTAACTATTGAGGGGTGAGTCAATAGAAGCTTCCGTATAAGAACGCTATAATAAAAGCAAGTCACAGAGATCAGATTCTCATTAGGAAAACCTCCGTCTCTTTATAATTTCTGTGAAATATTGTTTTGAGTAACCTTTGAAATCCTGTTGGGGAAAAAGCAAATCAGGCTTTGGCTGACATTTACAGAAAAATCGGATCCTTCATCGCAACTGGAGTCTGTATAATGAGTGGGTGTTTTAGGGTAGACAATGGAGGGGGTTCTTCATGTCTGTTTTACGTCAACTAATGTTGGCAGGTAATGCTCCTGTTGTTGCCACTGTTTTGTTAAGAAGGAAGAATGCAGTGTAAATCCCCGTAAAATTACAAATGAGGAACCAACCCTCACCCCCCAACATGAGTTCATTCCACTAAAATGATTTCTTTTAGAAGAGTTAAGGAAGGTTTCAGACCTACACCTTTCTCCACCCAATTACTGGAAGTGTTTTATTTTTTTTTCCTCTGTGGGCTTCATGGTGACAGCCCTAGAGTGGAATGTGAATGCCTTTTCTATAACCCAAGTAATGAGTCATACCAGATTTGTGAATAATGCCTGGGCTCAATAGGAGACAGGCAAACAAGTCAGGGAAACCAGTGTGAAGAGAACTTTGATTATTGACTGAATCAGACAAGATTATTTACCAATAACATTTGAATCAAAGGCAGCCAAAAATCCAAGGTGGAAACACACTGTCCCTAAACATTACAGTTAGACACTGAACCCAAATCAATTCCTTGTGTTTCTAAATCAATGTAGTTGTTATGCTACCTATTTGATTTTTGCAAGTGTTTGGCTAGTTCCAATTAGAAGACCATAAGTTCTCGCTGAAAATGCGAGAGATGATAATCAACAGCTTTTGGAATGAAAAAGTGAAATCCTCTATACAGCAAGCTGCCGTTCTAAAGCCACCTCTGAAGAATTCCAAGGACACAATAAAAAATGGCAATTGCCTTTCAAAACAAATGCAATAAGTTTCATCCAACTGATTTTAAAGGGCTAAGAAAGCCCAATACAATCTGTGAAGTAATGCAAATTTTACAAACCGTAGGCAAGAATATTTTGATGCTAAAGTAAATGGTTAATTGACTTTAAAATTTTATACAACAAAACCAGGGATACGTGCATTTTTATCTTCATTTGAAAGGTAGACTTAAAAAGGCAACTATGGTGTTACCTACTTAGCACACAACTCTCTATAATGATCATAAAATTAAAAAGTAAATGCATGGAAGTAATCGCTAATTTATTTCTGGTTTCCAGTTTTTGTTTTTTCCAGACTTTGATGGATTGATAAATTATCAAGCTTTCATCATTCTAGGTACTGTAAAGAACATGCAGAAATTGTCAAAAAGTCAAAGAAAGAACATTAACCATTCCCTCTATGTCTCGCTCTCTGTTTGGGAAGCATTTTTATTATCCTGATGGGGATATTTGTGGGTTTAGTTTGTCTCACTTACGCCATCTCACTTATTAGGATGGGAAGTCCTTTAGAACAACCATCACTAATAATGACTACCATTTACTGGGTCCTTAATATATTCAAGGCAAAATATGAACAATTCATATACGTTGTTGCATTTATTTTTCAGATGGGATCCTATTATTACCTGCAGTTGATGATCAGGAAACAGAATTAGAAATCCTAAGTAAATTATCAAGAAAATAAAACAAGGTGACAAAGTAAGGGATAAAGCAAGATTTCAAACCCAAGTCCATCTGATTTGAGGGTCCACAGTTTTAACTACCACAATGTATTATCTGTATACTGTTACAGTATTTGGTTGCTTGGGGTGAGCAAATAAAGTGATCTATATGAAAGGAGTATACCCTAGACACAGGATATATCTGAGGAGATAAAGATAATCCAATTTGACTAGAGTGAAAATAATAGGTAGTAATAGACAAATAAAAGAGAAAAAAGAAAGACGGTATCTAAACGATGAACTTAATGCATAGGGCTGTGAAGAACTGGTCATAAATCATCTGTCCATTTGTTTCCAACCCCAAATATCTGAGTGTTTATTAACTATTTACGTCACCACAGAGGACATAAGGATGAGACCAACAGGGTCACTGCCTGACCTGCCAGCGCCAGGCTACGGGGGATAATTTGCTAATGCCTTTAGAGGGGAACAAGAAAACTGACAGCGAGAAACCACTTCTTTTTTTTGGTTTTCTTTTGCTTTTTAAAAAAAATTTATTTATTTATTTATTTATTTTTGCCTGCATTGGGTCTTCGTTGCTGCGCACACGCTTTCTCTAGTTGTAGCGAGCAGGGGCTACTCTTTGCTGCGGCGCGTGGATTTCTCATTGCGGTGGCTTCTCTTGTTGCTCTTGTTGTGGAGCACCGGCTCTAGGCGAGTGGGCTTCAGTAGTTGTGGCATGCAGGCTCAGTAGTTGTGGCGCACAGGCCTAGCTGCTCCATGGCATGTGGGATTTCCCGGACCAGGGCTCTAACCCATGTCCTCTGCATTGGCAGGCAGATTCTTAACCACTCCGCCACCAGGGAAGTCTGATATAGTACTTTTTTTTTTTTGTAAAATAATGGGTTTATTGATATGTAATTCACATACCATAAAATTCACATGTTTAAAGTGTACAATTTGGTGGTTTATAGTACATTCACAAAGTTGTGCAATCATCACGACTGTCTCATTCCAGAACATTATCATCATGCCAAAAAGAAACCCTGTACACACTAGCAGTCATTCCCCATTCTCCCCTTCCCCTAGCCTCTGGCAACCACTAATTTACTCTCTGTCTCTGTAAATTTTCCTATTCTGGACTATGTTTAACTTTTTGAAGTGTAAAAAAGAATTCTTTTTTTTTTTTTAACCACCCCACCCCCCCAACCGCTTACCCTCCTTGATGTCCATACGTTTGTTCTCTACATCTGTGTCTCTATTTCTGCCCTACAAACCAGTTCATCTGTACCATTTTTCTAGGTTCCACATATATGTGTTAATATACGATATTTGTTTTTCTCTTTCTGACTTACTTCACTCTGTATGACAGTCTCTAGATTCATCCACGTCTCTACAAATGACCCAATTTCGTTGCTTTTTATGGCTGAGTAATATTCCATTGTATATATGTACCACAACTTCTTTATCCATTCCTCTGTCGATGCGCATTTAGGTTGCTTCCATGACCTGGCTATTGTAAATAGTGCTGCAATGAACATTGGGGTGCATGTGTCTTTTTGCATTATGGTTTTCTCTGGGTATATGCCAAGTAGTGGGATTGCTGGGTCATATGGTAATTCTATTTTTAGTTTTTTAAGGAACCTCCATACTGTTCTCCATAGTGGCTGTATCAATTTACATTCCCACCGACAGTGCAAGAGGGTTCCCTTTTCTCCACACCCTCTCCAGCATTTCTTGTTTGTATATTTTCTAACGACGCCCATTCTAACTGGTGTGAGGTGGTACCTCATTGTACTTTTGATTTGCATTTCTCTAATAATTAGTGATGTTGAGCAGCTTTTCATGTGCTTCTTAGCCATCTGTATGTCTTCTTTGGAGAAATGTCTATTTAGGTCTTCTGCCCATTTTTGGATTGGGTTGTTTGTTTCGTTAATAGTGAGCTGCATGAGCTGTTTATATATTTTGGAGATTAATTCTTTGTCCATTGATTCTTTTGCAAATATTTTCTCCCATTCTGAGGGTTGTCTTTTCATCCTGTTTATGGTTTCCTTTGCTGTGCAAAAGCTTTGAAGTTTCATTAGGTCCCATTTGTTTATTTTTGTTTTTATTTCCATTACTCTAGAAGGTGGATCAAAAAAGATCTTGCTGTGATTTATGTCAAAGAGTGTTCTTCCTATGTTTTCCTCTAAGAGTTTTATACTGTCTGGTCTTACATTTAGGTCTCGAATCCATTTTGAGTTTATTTTTGTGTATGGTGTTAGGGAGTGTTCTAATTTCATTCTTTTACATGTAGCTATCCAGTTTTCCCAGCATCACTTATTGAAGAGACTCTCTTTTCTCCATCGTATGTCCTTGCCTCCTTTGTTATAGATTAGTTGACCATAGGTGTGTGGGTTTATCTCTGGGCTTTCTATCTTGTTCCATTGATCTATGTTTCTGTTTTTGTGCCAGTACCATATTGTCTGGATTACTGTAGCTTTGTAATTTAGTCTGAAGTCAGGGAGTCTGATTCCTCCAGCTCCGTTTTTTTCCCTCAAGACTGCTTTGGCTATTTGGGGTGCTTTGTGTCTCCATAGAAATTTTAAGATTTTTTGTTCTAGTTCCATAAAAAATGCCATTGGTAATTTGATAGGGATTGCATTGAATCTGTAGATTGCTTTGGATAGTATAGTCATTTTCACAATATTGATTCTTCCAATCCAAGTACATGGTATATCTCTCCATCTGTTGGTATCATCTTTAATTTCTTTCATCAGTGTCTTATAGTTTTCTGCATACAGGTCTTTTGTCTCCCTAGGTAGTTTTATTCCTAGGTATTTTATTCTTTTTGTTGCAATGGTAAATGGGAGTGTTTCCTTAATTTCTCTTTCAGATTTTTCATCATTAGTGTATAGGAATGAAAGAGCTTTCTGTGCATTAATTTTGTATCCTGCAACTTTACCAAATTCACTGATTAGCGCTAGTAGTTTTCTGGTGGCATCTTTAGGATTCTCTATGTATAGTATCATGTCGTCTGCAAACAGTGACAGTTTCACTTCTTCTTTTCCAATTTGTATTCCTATTATTTCTTTTTCTTCTCTGATTGCCATGGCTAGGACTTCCAAAACTATGTTGAATAACAGTGGTGAGAGTGGACATCCTTGTCTTGTTCCTGATCTTAGAGGAAATGCTTTCAGTTTTTCACCATTGAGAATGATGTTCACTGTGGGTTTGTCATATATGGCCTTTATTATGTTGAGATAGGTTCCCTCTATGCCCACTTTCTGGAGAGTTTTTATCATAAATGGGTGTTGAATTTTATGAAAAGCTTTTTCTGCATCTATTGAGATGATCATATGGTTTTTATTCTTCAATTTGTTAATATGGTGTATTACATTGATTGATTTGCATATATTGAAGAATCCTTGCATCCCTGGGAAACATCCCACTTGATCATGGTGTATAATCCTTTTAATGTGTTGTTGGATTCTGTTTGCTCGTGTTTTGTTTAGGATTTTTGCATCTATATTCATCAGGGATATTGGTCTGTAATTTTCTCTTTTTGTAGTATCTTTGTCTGGTTTTGGTATCAGGGTGATGGCGGTCTCATAGAATGAGTTTGGGAGTGTTCCTTCCTCTGCAATTTTTTGGAAGAGTTTGAGAAGGATGGGTGTTAGCTCTTCTCTAAATGTTTGATAGAATTCACCTGTGAAGCCATCTGCTCCTGGACTTTTGTTTCTTGGAAGATTTTTAATCACTGTTTCTCTTTCATTGCTTGTGATTGGTCTGTTCATATTTTCTGTTTCTTCCTGGTTCAGTCTTGGAAGGTTATACCTTTCTAAGAATTTGTCCATTTCTTCCAGGTTGTCCATTTTATTGGCATAGAGTTGCTTTTACTAGTCTCTTAGGATGCTTTGTATTTCTGTGGTGTCTGTTGTAACTTCTCCTTTTTCATTTCTAATTTTATTGATTTGAGTTCTTTCCCTCTTTTTCTTGATGAGTCTGGCTAATGATTTATCAATTTTGTTTATCGTTTCAAAGAACCAGCTTTTAGTTTTATTGATCTTTGCTATTGTTTTCTTTGTTTCTATTTCATTTATTTCTGCTCTGATCTTTATGATTTCTTTCCTTCTGCTAACTTTGGGTTTTGTTTGTTCTTCTTTCTCTAGTTCCTTCAGGTGTAAGGTTAGATTGTTTATTTGAGATTTTTCTTGTTTCTTGAGGTAGGCTTGTAGAGCTATAAACTTCCCTCTTAGAACTGCTTTTGCTGCATCCCATAGGTTTTGGATCATCGTGTTTTCACTGTCATTTGTCTCTAGGTATTTTTTGATTTCCTCTTTGGTTTCTTCAGTGTAAAAGCGTGCAATTTTTGTATATCAGTTATATCTCAATAAAGTTTTAAGAAATCAAATCGTCTTCTGGATTTTTGTGAAGATTTTAGTGTAACCACAGAAAACATAAAACAATATTCATTGATATCTTCTCTAAATATAAACTAAACTTTGCTCACTTATATGCAATTTTGACTATTTTCATTTAGTATATAAACCTTTTATTCAAGAAAAAGATCTTATCTGCACATTCCTGCATACTTGCTATACAACGTTGGTAAATATGGGTGTGATTTGCTTACTGGTGGTATTGAAATTGACATAAAGTTTGGGGTCACTGTTAGTTTCTTCAAAATGTACAATTAATATAACTTTGACTTTCTAGAAATGGAAGAAGATAGCCTCCTTAGACATATGTTTTCAAGAAGGGCATCATTGTTGCTTGACATATAAAGATGTTTAAATGTGAGCCTGACACTTGCAGAGTAAGCAACATATTTTTAAAAATCAAAGGCCAGATGTTAAACCTTTCTGGTCAAATGATGACTTGATTTAAGATTCCCTAGTCATAATTTGTTAGAGCATTACAGATTTCAATATTTTCTCCTATTAATCCTTTGTGCATGAAGTAGTTTATACAACTAAACAATATATATTTTACTTTAATTTGAAGCTAGTTAACATGGTATTTAAATATTATTTTTTTTGCCCCATTTTATGTAATAGACCTACTCCTGAAAAATTGTCTAAACATCAAATATTCATGGAGTATATATTTCAACTTTGCCAGGAACTCTTACTTAAAAGAATAGCATCGAAATACACAATGAAAAAAAAAATTGTGCAACAAGAAAATTTATTTACATTAAATTTGTACATGCTTTTAGATATTAACTTTATGTTTGAATATATTTCAAGTGCCCCTGGAATTTCTAATTAAGGTAACACATAGTTTTTAAGGTTCATTATTCCAGCCAAAAAAGTGGTTCATATTTCCAGCCAAATTAATTTATATTAATTAATTTAATATAATGTAATATATTAATATAAATTAATTTATAATTTGTATATATGGGATTATGAGTCAAATTTACACATTAACAATCATTTGTTTCTTTTTATGACATTTGCAGTTAGGATTGATAAGGCCAGCTAAAGAAAGGTTGACATATTTCCTCTAGGTCAATATCTGCCATTCTTGTTGCTTCCACCAGTGAAGGGTGGTACTTTGAGATATGACCATGTCCTTGAGCTTTTCTCTCCAGAGCTAAGAAAGAACAGGAGTGGCTCACAGGCCATTCAACTGTTCACATTTTATTAAAACATTTTTTCCCTCAAAGAGTAAATTTTAATTACTAACATTTGCAGAAATATTTAAGGAAAATTAATGAACATAAAGCACTATTTCAAGAAATACAGAAAAGTCTTCCAATATCACGGGCTTGAAGGTAGATAACAAACTTTATTCAACTTGAATCTTTTTTTAGACCCTTCCTTTCTCCTATTTTAATCTACTTTCAGAAAACTGCTTCCTTTTGGCAGCTGATGATGTTAATTGCACTGTTGACTAAATTGCCCCAAGGAAGAACATCATGTATTTAACTGGTTTATAATCCTCAAGAATCCCAAATCCTCACTTGAGGAAACAATTCTCCCAGGAGAAAGTTTCTCTTTCTCCTGACTGAGTCCTGTCTACTAACAAATCTCAAAGAATTGTGTATTTTGAATAAGTTTTAAACATACCTGTCCCTTTTTTTCTAGTTAATAGATAATTATTTTTGATGAGAGTTACATATTCAATGTATTCCTGAGCCCCCCTTATCAGTTCAGTACTCTGTTTTCTCTGAATAGTTTTTGGCTTTCTATAGAATAGTCAGGTCTCAAAGGACCCAAACATTTTTTTCTTTTGGGGTGCATTTGTGTGTATGTGTGTGTGTGCACAAATGTACGCTATCTTCAAAGTAGATTGGGGAAGACAGTGCTTATTTGCTCTTTTTATCATATTTTTTAAAAGTCTTTATTAAATTTGTTACAATATTGTTTCTGTTTTATGTTTGGTTTTTTGGCCGCGAGGCATGTGAGATCTTAGCTCCCTGACCAGGGATCAAACCCGCACCCCACGCATTGGAAGGCAAAGTCTTAACCACTGGACCACCAGGGAAGTCCCTATTATATTTTAATTACAAAATTCATATACTTCTGATGGAAGCAGATAAAAATCACTCATTATTTCATGACCCAAAGATAAGAGTAATAAAAGTACATTGAATATCAAAAAAAAAAAATGTGAGCCTGCTGTAATATTTATTTTCAAAATATGAGACAAGAAGAATACCATCTAATTTGGAAACATTTTGAGGATGGGGATGCAGAAAAAGATAATAGTAAAACATAAATTTACTGTATTTCCAAAATTGTTTGCTGACCTGTGAAGAGGGCATAAGAAGCCTAGAAAAAAATGAACAGATTGAACTTGAGTAGTTCATTATTATCTGTAGTTTGTTAAACTCATACAGTAAAAAATGACTTGTTTTGAGAAAAAAGACTGCTTTGGATCTCAAAAAACATCAGCAGCAAAGGGCAGTCAAAATAAACAGGACTTTCTTAATTTCTTTACTAAGACTCCATCTTTAATTTCACAAGTTTAAATTATCTATATAATAATTTTTTTAAAAAAAAGCATTTTCCCTGAGAAAGAAAGTTATAACTTAGGATGACATTCAATGTGCCTCCCAGGGTTTAAAAATGATGGTCATTTTAGACACAGAGAGCCTGTGTGATATATTTGTAGACCCAAAGGACCTGATTGACAAACAGCTGGTCTATCAAAACAGGATGTAGATAAAAAGTGGACATTTTTTGAGATCCAAAAATTAATTTAATGTCAGTCTAAACTTATCTTCTTCTCCTATGAAGTCAAATCCTAAGTATTTCATGCTCAGATGCTTTTGTGGAGAGGCTTAATAGCTTGATGTCATCACATTGGGAGGATACCAGGAATCAGGGAAATCTGGGCTTGATAAGAATAGAGATGCAAGTCAACACACATTTTATTTTTGACTGCATTCAATTTACCACCGCATAAAAGAGAAGAAGATTTCCTAAAGGTTTCAGGCAGTTCAGAGAAGTATTTTTGGCAGAGGAAATAGAAATAATAGAAATATCCTACTATATCATGGGTATAAAAAATTATTAAAATATTGTTATTTGCTCACACATATCATTTTTAATAAGTACTACTACTAATTAATTACTAGTAGTTGCCACTGTTAACTGGTTTTATTGTTGCTTTGTTTCAATAATGGCACTTATGTAATAAAAAATCAATAATAAGAAACACTATATAATTTCAAATAACACCAATTTTAATAACACGTATGTGCCTGATTATTAACTGTATGTTATATTGTTATGTTCTTTATTGTTTGGTATGGCTGTATCCCAGATTGGCTCTCTAACAAATTGATTACCCTATATCCAAGGCCGAATTCTGTTTCAGCCTTTTACTAGCAATATAGCCTTGGGCAAATCACTTAACATTCCTGGGCTAAACACTCCTCATTTTGTAAAATAATTATAAACGATAATAGTTCTTTAGAGGTTGTCAAGACGATTAAAGATGGTGGAATGTCCTATCACAAGTAATCAATAAATATTAGCTCTTCTTTCCATATAATTGTCCCTTCTGAAACTGTAAATCCAGCGTGAGATCTTCCATGGCGGTTTTGTTTTCCGTTATGACGTTCTTGGCTCTGTGGTTTCCTGTTCCACAGTTTGCTTGTTCAAGTCCTTCTCCTTCAAGGTCCCGTAAGGTCTCTGAGTGTGGAATTTTAGTTTAGGCAAAGTCGTTTCTGATTCATTCTCTGGCCTGTTCTTGAGTCTGTTCTCACAGTTAAATCGTCCTAATCAATGCACTTGTACTTCTTTTTTTAACATTTCTGAGTGCATTCCATTCACATCAGTTCTTTTCAGGAAAAACCCTATCATCTACTTCTTTTTTTTGTTGTTTTTAAATTTTATTTATTTATTTATATATTTTTGGCTGTGTTGGGTCTTCGTTTCTGTGCGTGGGTTTTCTCTAGTTGCGGCCAGCGGGGGCCACTCTTCATCGTGGTGTGCGGGCCTCTCACTGTCGCGGTCTCTCTTGTTGCGGAGCACAAGCTCCAGACGCGCAGGCTCAGTAGTTGTGGCTCACGGGCCTAGTTGCTCTGCGGCATGTGGGATCCTCCCAGACCAGGGCTCGAACCCGTGTCCCCTGCATTGGCAGGCAGATTCTCAACCTCTGCGCCACCAGGGAAGCCCCTCATCTACTTCTGATTCCACCACTTTGGATAGAGTAGGTTTGCTCCATATTATCAACCAAAGCTGGATATAAGAAATACTCAAGCATCATGGGCAGGAAAGCACTGAAGGCTGGAATTACTGAATGGCTTCTCTTCAGGAAACGTGGTGATTTGACGGAAGATTTTTTTAAGCATGGCCTTTTGTTTCTTAACCTAAGTGTGCTAGTAAGAAACAGTTCTAAGTGGAGAAACAGGAAAGCATCAGAAAGAGGTTGTCAATTTGTTTCCTAAAGGAATAATTTTCTGGTGACATTGTGCCAGAAAGCTCGTCTTTCCCAGAGTCCTTTCCCATCCCTGGAACACAGTAACAGACTGTGTGTAGTGTCAATGCAAACTGTGTCATCAGTCAGAGAAGCCAAACTGGAGAGAAATGTGAGATTCGGTTTGTGGTTAGTGTGACCACGAGGCCAGACTGAATGGTGGTGCCAGGAGGTTCAGTGTGGTGTAATCAGAGGGAGACAAGGATGTGACCAATGTAATCATTTGCTTTATGACTCTCAGGCCAATATGAGGTCTTGAAAGGATGAGGTGGCCTGAAACCTCTCTTAAGGGAGGATGTGGACAAATGTCTTTTTTTAAAAATTAAACTTTGGAGAGATCAGATAGAGTACACTGCACAATAATAGAATCTCATGGAAAGAAGAACAAATAAGTATAATGTGAAAATAGCTAGAAAGAAAAAAGTACCATGTGAACTACTGACCCATGCCTTCTTCCAAATTTAAATATAAACAAATCTATGGGAAATTCCAAGATACAGGCATGGGAGGGCCTTACAGTGTTGTCACTGTCATTAAGAGAAGGCAGTTTCTTCCAGAAGTCTTGGCATAAAGACTCACAGGGTCAGTGAGGGTACCCTCCCCCGGGGTGGGAGGCAGCTGTCACTAGTCTCATTGACCAGGGACTGAATATATATTAGATTCTGGTTTTGAGGACTTAAATTCTTAAGCCTTAGAATCTGAATTTGGGGGGATGGAAAATAAGATAGAGAATTTCAGTTTATGAGAGACCAGAGGTTACTCTGAGAGCCAGCAGCTGCCTCTGGTATTTGGCTGGTGGTGGTGGAGGAGAGGGTGAGCATAAGAAGAAATGTATGCAACCTAAAAGAGTTGAGATTTAAGGAATTCAAGCGTGGGACTCCTTTGTCTAAATTTAGTCTTGAGAGAGAGGAATTATACTTGATTTTGCAGAGAGAAAGGGAGAGAGAGAGAATGAGATCTTGCCATGGGAGTATCAAACCAGGATGGGCTACTGTTGTCAGACAGTGGAGGGCCAGTTTCTAAAGGTGACACCACGTGGCAGCAAGAGGTAGATGCAGCCATAGGCAGACTGCAGCGCTGGCTGGGATCGAATGTGGAAGCCAGTTCACAGTCCCATGTTCCATTTTAGGGCTGTATAAGACCCTTGGGTTCATGGAGAATCCAGCCGGAGGAGAAGACACTAGAATTCTCACTATCAAGGAAGGCACTGAATCAAGCAATGCAATAAAAGTCATAGATTAACCTCTATATTTTTCACCCCCAAGTAGTAAAGCACATATTCAGTCTGCACCAAGTAAGAATTACGTTAAGAGGAATCTACATTTTTAACAACCTGCGCCTTAAATACATCACTAGAATCTCCTAGTGCTTCATTAGAATATAAGTTCCATGAAGGTAAAGAATTCAGTGCTGTCAATAAGTACTCATAAAAATGAATTAAAAAAATCTATTCAGTATAATATTTTGAGTTTGCAAATACTAATTAAATATATAGGCCATTAAAATAGAGAGAAAACACAGATACATTATTTGCGTATCAGGGATAATCAAATATTTTAAATTTATCTAGGCCTAAGAAGAAAATAAAACAGAATTCAATTAAATTTATATGCAGTTATTGGAATGTTTATATTATGCCAGATACTGTACTGAAATTTAAGTAAAAGAGGAAGTCCCTGTTTTTAAGCAATCTAGTGAAGGAGAGACATAAGCCAAAGAGAAGACTGCAGGAATTGATCTAAAGCTGAAATGAAGGAGCTTAAGACAGACTCTATGGAAGTGTCAACTCAACTGACCCTTAAACAATGGGACAAAGATTAGCCAGCAAGGAGCAGGAAAAAGATCTAGGCACAGACAAAGTGCATTCAAACTGTGGATAAGACAGAACACCGAGTGTTTTAGGACAGCTAGAATTAATTTGATATGACAAAAAAAGTATGCAAGAAAAAAACTATGGAAGGAAGGGTATGTCAATTACAAGCAGAACCATTAGGAGAGAGATAGATAGATAGACAAAGTGATAGATAAAGTTTATTAAAGTGATTTGACCTTGTGCAGGAATGGACTGATTCAGCAGTTTCCGTAGTACAGTTGTCTTTACGGGCAAAGGTTTCTTACTTCTTCACCACTGGCGTCCCATTGTTCCATCATACTTGCTGGCCTTCGTGACCAGGTGGGTTGTGCCTCATTCAGCCATGGCCACTCTTTCTTCTTCCTCTGCTGCTGCCATCATCTGTCCCATCTCTCTCCTTCCCAGCCCCTCCTCCTGTTCGTCAACTTTTGCAGCCTAGGATGCCACTTCCTTGAGTTCTCTGCTGTGCTCTTTACTAACAGCCACAATGGTTCCTAAGGAACTTGGAATATATTCTGCATGGAACAAAACATGAAGGAAGACATTTGAGAGACTCAGAAGCATTTATCCCCACTGGTAATCACTAGTGCAGTGATAGAGGCATAGGTGTTTCCGGTTTGACAGACAAATAGAGAGAATATCCTTCTTCGTTAGAGCAAGTGTCACCCCATCTAACACCCAACGCCCCCCCTCCTGCCAACTCCACTGATGTCGGAGTGGCCACCTATTCCTTTGCTTGTGAGTCTTAGTTCCACTGTCAAAAGCCTCTGATTTACTCCCCCAAATTCCTTAATCCACATTTACTCCAAAATTCAGGGAGTTTTTCTGAAGCAAGTAGGTATGCAGATTACCCATGTCTCATACCGCCAGGAGGCATTCAATATACATGTATTTCCAGGAACCCCCTAAATCTTTATTCCACTAAGCAGAGCCCCAATACTAAAATAAAAATTACTCTTTTATATAACATCTAAGTTTCAAAACTTTTGTTTTGTGCTTTTAGAATTTCAATAAAATAGCTCTATTTACCCTCTTCCTCCATTTAGCTTGTTTGTCTTCAAATCTTGGCCATTCAAGATTAACTTCGCCCAGCAACAACCCAGCCAATGAGAGACTGTCCCAACTCAGCCAATGAAAAGCCATTACACTTCAAACTCCCTCTTTCCTCCAATGGACTGTTTGTTTATAACAGTCACTCACAACTTCCCCTTTTCCTCAATAAAAGACAGTTTCTCTCCTTTGTTTCTCCAGATTTGCCTATGGTTTTGCTATAGCTTGCTTGTCCCAAAGTGAAATTCTCTGCTGTTCCCAAATAAACCCATTTTGCTGGTTAAAAAAAAAAAAAAAACATTAACTTTTAAAAAACAAATTAATTTTCCTACTGTTGGTCAGTTTAGTTGCTGTGGGTTTTTCTTATTATATTATTATATTGTGCTATTGTAATAAATACTATTTTCTGGTATTTTTTATTACAAATGTTATCTAGTCAGGAAACACAATCAGGTATGGGAAATCTTTGGGAAATGTATTTCAATATCCAGACAACGTTAACAAACTGTTGTACCAATCTTCTTGTGCAGATTCTTCCCAGTCTTTTTTTGTCCAGGAAATGTAACTATTTCCCATAGTCCTTTAGAAGAGTATATAAACTAACAAACAGTTGAAAAACTCTAAAACTGCTAACACACACTGAAATTTTCTTATTAGGAGATTTTAAAAAATGGTGTTATTTTGAGGGTAGAATCAAGATATGAAGACAAATTAAAACAATCACAAAAAGACAGTTTTATAAAAAAAAAAGAGTAATGTCATAAAATTTTAAAATTGAAGGAAATTTCAATCTAGTTCAACAATTCTTGAAGAATTCCCTCCTCAGCATATAAGATGCTCAAGTAACATTTTGAATGAAAGGGCTGTGTTGAATATAATCTGAATTAATTGATTTATTTTTATGAAGCCCAGTTGTTTTGCACATAAATCCCATGTTATTTTATTCCCTGAACAATTCTGCTGGGTCTTATAATAAGTCAATGTGGCAAAATACATGCGCACACACACACACACACACACACACACACTACTAGACCTGTGTGTAATAGATAAAATGTGCCTCTTTTTTAATCCAATAAGTAAGGTTAAATAAAACCTAGACTGATTTTCTATAAAGATAAATATAACCCCTGACTTTAAAAATAGTTTAGATTATAAAAAAATAAAAGATTTATATTGTTTGAAAAGAACTAGAGTCTTTTCATTTCTTCGAACATAGCATTTCAACTGGATCAAATCCAGGTTTTTACCACCAAGAAAAAGTATCCAATGTATAAAACAAATAATTTTTATATATTCATAGCCATTTTAACAATTTTCCTTTCAACTTTTCAATATACCATTCTTCTGAAATGTGTAGTCTGAAACTCCAAGCCACTTTGACATAGATCCAGGAGGTATTGTATATTCTAGATTAAAATGGAGTCAAAAGCCTTTGATACACCATCAAAGTATTTCAGAATCTTACACCTCTTCTTTGAACACATTTCAAACTTAAAGTAGTATGAAAATAGCTCTCTTTTTCTCAGTATAACCTCAAAGTCAACTGCCAACAGAAGACGAATTAAAGAAAATTTGAGAAATAATTTCGGTTTTTGTATTTGGATTTACCTCATTTCTGTTTCACTTCTCTAAGTGCAGCCCTTATACCCCTGCCAGACATCAGTCTCAGCAGATTGCTGTATCAGAATTGCGAGAACCTTGAGAAATTAAGTATAACTACTTACCATTCTCAGTAATTAATAAGATCTTAGGTATACCAAACGGTTTCTCAGAAAGAACTGAAATTATAGGCTTAATTTACTTACTTCCTATTTTTTGACAGCTGGAACCAAAAATATTGGGTGTTTCGCTTCAGCTGCTTTTCAAACCGTACAAGCAAAAAAATAAAGGACAAGGAAAGTTTAACCCAATAAGCAGTTTGCATTTCGATTTGCTATTTTAAACTTATTTAGTGACTATATACATAGAATTCACACCAACTGGGCCTTCAGGGTTGTGTAATTTATTTTGCATGCTGGCTTCTTTTTTTGATATTTTAATTTCTGATTCTGCCAGAACGTGCCATGCTATCTGTGTACAAAAGTAAGTTCGGGTCCTCGTATATTACCAGACAATATTTTGGGACAGTTTAATTCAATTTTTTTCATTTGGGGAAGCTCATTGGAACAAATATTGTCACAGTGAAAACTTAGGTGAACTTTGATTTTGTGTTGAATCATAATATGGCATAGATCTAATCTTTCCTTAATTTAGCTCCTCTAATCTGCTTCGAGGTAGAGAAAGATGACAATATGTTCTTTAAAGTGTTTTTATTTAACACAATAATTCCACTTCTAATATTTTATCTTAAGGAAAAGAATATGAATAAGGATTTTTTCAAGTTGTTTATCATAATATTATTAATTATAAAGAAAATTATTATTAACACAAACATTCAGCAAAAATAATAGTTCCATAATTTAGAGTACTTCCATGAGAAAGAATAGACTGCAACCATTAAAAAATCGTGTTTTGAAACATATCTTGTGACATTAAAATTATATACATTTAACTATAATCATCAGGCTAAGATAGTATGACATGCAGCATGGTCCTGAAAGGTGCCTGGAATTTGACCAATAAAGGTTTGTATAATTCAAGTATTTTATCTTAAAGAACTCCTCCCTTGCACACACACAGATGTAATGGTATTTTAAGGTAATCAGTGGAAACAGTATGAGCAGGGCTTGGCTCAGAACTTGGTAAATGTCAGAGGTTGGCACATATTGGGACACATTACAGGAAATCTTCAGCAAGAAGAATCAAGAGAGAACATGGGAAACAGAAGGCAAGTGGACCTCAGAGACAGATGCCCACATATTCACAGTCTATCTGAGTCAGGAGAACAACCCCAGGAAACCATTGGTGAATAAAGCTACTTTTCCCACTAAAAAGACAGAATTAAAAATTCTTTATTGTTCGTGGGGAGAAAACAACATAAGGAAATAAGAATCTAGGGAGGAGAATCCAAATGAGGCCATAAAGAGATTGTCTCTCTTCCTTTCTCAGGAAGAAATATTTCTAGCACCTTCCTCCAGCATAAAGAAGTTATTCCCTTAATAGTTTAAATATAAGTAGTATGAATGTTCTCTCCACCTCAGAAAGAAGCCAAACATCATTTTGCTAACCATCTGTGTTAGAGTTCTCAAGAGAAACAGAACCAATAGGATAGATAGGTAGGTAGGTAGGTAGGTAGACAGATAGACAGATAGATAGACAGGTAAAGAGGAGATTTACTATAGGAATTGGCTTATGTGTCTATGGAGCCCAAGAAGTCTCACAATCTGCCATCTATGAGCTGGAGAACCGGAAGACCAATGGTGTAATTCCCAACCCCAGGCTGCAGGCTACTGGGCCCAGACTCCTGAAGACATAAGAATCAGAAGCTCTGATGTCCAAGTGTAGGAGAGGAACAAACAGAAGCTCAAGCAGAGAGAGCAAGCTTGCCTTTCCTCTGCCTTTTCATTCTCTTCAGGCCCTCAACAGATTGGGTGAAACATCCCACCCCTACATTGGTGAGGGTGAATCTTCTCTACCCAGTCTGCTGATTCAAATGTTAATCTCGTCAAGAAACACCCTCACAGACCCAGAAATAACGTTTTTCCAGCTCTCCGAGCAGCCCTTAGCCCAGTCAGGTGGACACATACAATTAACCATCACGTCAACCTTCATTAGGATTTTATCTGTCCTCCCTCCTATCTCTAGGTTTTTACTTTTCCAAATCATGACAGAATCTATTTACCTCAGACTTAACTTTCTGTATTTTCTACATCAAGATAGAGGGAAGAAAAAACTTGCTTGCTGGATGTCCATTGGACTCAACAGCAGAAGGGATTGCTGCTGTTGTTTGTTTGTTCTACCCAAAGTCTTCATGACAACGATTGCAGGCATGACCTCCTTCTGCAACTTTTTGTCCTAGGAACACTCTGCAGTCATGAAGACTCTATTGACGGGACCCATTGCTGCATGAAGAGGATACGCATTTAAGGCTTTGGAGACACAAACTTTCAGAGTCACAGTTTAAGAATTTCTGATGTGGGTGCTTTTGTTTATTTGAGAACAGGTGATTTTTCCTAAGATGCTCACTTTCCTCCTCCCTGTCAATGTCAGGCTGATAAGAGGCACAGCTTGGGGTCATGAAAGGAGAAAAAAACCTCTGACCACAACTTTTCATCAACCCAAACTTCCAGAATTCAAAAAGACTTACTTGAGATCGTAAGGTTGGCCAAAAGATCAATTTTTAAATAGAATTACGGGAAGAGGGGATTCTGAACGTTTTGGTTTTGTACTTAGGCATGAGTGGTTACATTTAAAGATTGTTCATGTTGAAGACACTCAGACCTAAAAAGAGTTGATATGAAGCCCATAAGAACCAGTACTCCTAGCCCAGTTGTGAATGTCAAGCACTACTTTTATGAGTTGGTGTCTGAGTCACTTGTGTGAGGTTTTGAAGGTTACCTTTGCATATAAATAAAATCCAAATCATGTTTAAGGATGCAGTTTAGCTAAGTTTTTTTTATGGGATTTCTCTGAAGCAATGTTATGCCTTTTTTTGTCCCAAAATATTGTTACTTAGATTTATTACATATATATTTCACTATTTTCACTTGACAACTTGATAGTTTTAAAGCTATTTGGCTTAGCGCTTCACAATGTAGAAACAGCCTTGCTCAGAAATCCTTATTTTAATTGTGTGTTATTTGACAGAGTGGAAGAAATAAGGGTTTAATTACCAATTCACCCTTAATAAGTTTTGCTTTTCTTAAAGGCATTTTAGTTTATTTGCTCCATTCTGAAGTCAGTAGTGATCATTATTTTGAGAAACATCCCAAACTATTTGACCTTTTGTACCTCATAATACTGTGGTTGCTATGAAGACATAAATTTGGTGCCTAATCTTATTTTTTAAAAGGCTTTTATAAAGTATAATCTACACATATTGTAAAGCAATCTCTCTCTCCTCTCTCTCTCACACACACACAAAAATACTTAATTGTATAAAATACAAAGTAAAATCCCCCATTTTTCTGGCCATAATATTCCCTAAAGGAAGCCACTGAAGGAAAAATTCAGTAATATAATGCTTATCAAAAAAAATACGCAACTAAGATTGCTTAATTGATGGATATTGCTTAATTACTCATCAAAAAGTTGAACCAATTCATATTCTTACCAACACTAGATATTATCAATATTTTTACCAGTCTCATGTATAAGGTATAATATCTTCTAATTTAAAGTGCTTTTTAAAAATTATAAGTCAGACTGGATAGCTTTTTATTTTTCTCTATTAGAGTTTGCTCAGTTTTCAACTGGGTTGTTATACTTTTCCTTAAAACTTGAAAACCTCTGAAGAGAATGTGTCAATAGTCTCTTCATTTGATGTATTTATTATATTTTTTCCCTCAGTTTAGTGTGTATCTATTGACACTAATGTGCCAATAATTAATACGCCATTTTTTTCCACGTAGAAGATTTAATTTTGATGTAGTCAAATGTATCAACAATTATTTTTCCTATGGCTTTGGTTTAGAATCATGCTTAGAGTGTGTTCTCTGTTTAGTAAGAACAGCTAACATTACTGACCACTAAAATACATGCCAGCTGCTTGACCTGCATTTGCAGGGGTGCACTGGTGACTTTACGCATATCCACACAGGCCAAAGCTTGAAGCACACTTTATCTTAGTCTGGGCAGGAATCCCTATGATCCTCTTGGAATACAAGAGGATGCGAGGCTTACGAGAATCTGCTACGGGGCCATCTCCCCCTCACTCCCCTCTCTGCCGTGGGAGGTTGTCATGAAACAATGTCTCATGGCCTCCCAGGTCCTGAAGGTCCGGCTGTTTTTCTCCACCCTCGCCTCCCTCAGAGTGTAGTGTAGACCTTAACACCTCTGAGCTGCCCTCGAGCATCAGCTCAACAACAGAGTATCTCACGACTTGTGTTGCACTCATCTGGCCTCTTTCGTTTTGGTGTCATTCATTTTGGGGTGGGAGACAAGGGCCAGGGAGCTGGCACTTTTGGACACTCTTCCATTTGCTATGTAGGTAATAACCTGTCCATATCTCAAAGTGCCTCATTGAATCTTTACCAGCCGGATCCATCAGGTCTTGGACTAGGCTTTACCTTTATCTTGTGTGCTTGACATGTTAACATTTAATCCACAAAACAACTTTATGAAGTAAGTGCTCTTTATACAGATGAGTAAACTAAGTGCCATGTGCTGAATGTTTGTGTCCCCCCACCTCAAAATTCATCTGTTGAAGCCTAACTCCCAATGTTAGGAGGTAAGCCTTTCGGGAGGTAATTAGGTTTAGATGAGGTCATTAGGGTGGAGCCCTCATAATGGGATTAGTGTCCTTATAAGAACTAGAAGAGGGAACAGAGTGCTCTCACTCTCTCTCTCTTTTTCTCTTTCTCTCTTTCTGTATATGCACAAAGAAAATGTTATGTGGGCATACAGTGAGGGACCTTACCAAGAACCAGATCTGCCAGTACCTTGATCTTGAACTTCCCAGGCTCCAAAACTATGAGAAATAAATGTCTGTCATCTAAGCTACCCAATCTATGGTATTTTGTTATAGCAGCCTAAGCAGACTAAGCCACTGAGAGACAAAGGTAACATAGGTCATCCTGGCAGGTGGCAGAATTCCAATTAAACCAAGATGGTCTTGCCATGGAGACTGTCCTTGTAACCACTGCACTCAGCTGGCTCTCTAAAAAAAGAAAGAAATCCAATCTACTAGAATGGCTGTGGTCAAAGGTATGGGTAATAATAACCGTTGGTGAGGATATGAAGAACTTAGAAACCTCATGTACTACTGGTAGGAATTTAAAATGGTGCAGCCACTTTGTAAAATAGTCAGGCAGTTATTCAAAAGGACCCAACAATTCCACTCCTATGTAAATATCCAAGAGAAATAAAAACATAAGTTCTTAAAAAAATTTTATATAAATATTCATAGCAGCGTTACTCACAATAGCCTAAAAAGTGGAAATGACCCACATATTCATCATCTGATGGATAGATAAATAAATTGTGGCATATCCATACAATAGAATATTATCCAGCCATAAAAAATGAAGTACTATACATGCTGCAACATAAATAAACCTTGAAAACATTATGTTAAGTGAAAAAAGCCAGTTGCAAAGGACCAAATATCTTATGATTCCATTAATATGAAATAGGCAAATCTATAGAGACAAAAAATTAGAGTTTGCCTAGGGCTTGGGGAAGGGGGCGTTGGAGAAAACGGGAAGTGACTGCTAAAGGTGATGGGATTTCTTCTGAAGTGATGTCAGTGTTCTGAAATTGATTGTGATAATGGTTGCACACTCTAGGAATAAACTAAAAATTATTAAATTTTATACTTTAAATGGGTAACTTGTATGACATGTGAATTATATCTCATAAAGCTATTAGAATAATTTGGTATTTTTATTAAGTTCACACTTAGTTAAGAGAATTAACAGACCATACGAAATTTTTTACACTAATTTTATTTATTCAAGTCTTTATTTATGTCCCTTAGTGGAGTTTTTAAATTAAATACTACGTATTTTAATTTAAAGAGTTAAAAGAAGGAGTTTCTTACTAAATTTATTGTTATTGTTGATGCTTTTGTGTATGATATATTTTCTTCCCTTAGTCTGTTCCTGTTTTGTATAAAATAAAGCTATCTGACTGGGTATTTTAATTTTATAAACAATCACTGAACTGAATTTTATACTTGTTTCTGTTTTTAGTTGGTTCTTTTAGTTACATAGTCAAACCCCCTGGAAATAATGGTGTTTCGAGTTATTCCTTTCCAGTATTTGTGCTCATATTTTTTTTCTTTTGTCTATTTCCATTGGCTAGCAGTTTGGTTTCTTTTTAATGTATTATCCTTGTCTTATCCCTGACATTAATAAAAGTTTTTTAGTGCTATGCTATTCTTACTTCTATTTTTGGCATGAGGCCTACAATTTTTAAATTATACTAAGGAAACATTTATCTTTTCCTATTTTGCTATATCACTATTGGGATAGGTGGGGAGGAAGTTATCTTTAAACTACAGTTGAAACATATTTATATTTGTTTTTTATTTGTGTTAACATTTACAGTGACATTTGTCTGTAATTTTCTCTCATTGAGAAAATTTTGTATTGGTCTGACTGTAAAATAATTTTAACTTATTCCTTCCCTTATTCTTTCAGCATGAATAATTTTAGCATCTAATATATACTGAGCTTTATTAAAGGTGCTGAGGATATAAACAGTGCTTAATAAGGTTATGTCCTCTCTAGTGGTCAAAACAGACAACAAATAATCAAACATATGTGTATACATATGTATGTAGGTATGTGTGTATGGATGTGTGTTTTAAATATATATGTCATATATTAGGTGTGTATATATTTATACATATATATGTATGAATAGGTATATTAGGTATATATATCATATGTATTTATGATAAATACTATGAACAAAAATAAAGTAAGGTTAAAGAAAAGAGTTGTGGGAAAGATATTGTTTGGGTAGGGACATGAAAGTCCTCTATGAAGAGGCAATATTTGAACCATTAAAGAAAAAATTATTCATGTATCTAGACAAAAAGCATTCTGGACCTGGAGGGGACAGGGGGTAACAAGTGTAGATTCTGTGACATGAGAATGTTCTTGGTGTAGTTCAATAATGAAGTCAGGGTCATTGGAGCTAGGCAAGGAGGGGAATAATAAGGAATCCCTAAATTCAGGGATACAGTCCAAGCCACAGGGTAACCAACTGTCCCAATTTGCCAGGATACTCCTGGTTTTGGCACTGAAGTACTGTGTGCCAGGAAACCCCTGTGTCCTGGAGAAACCACGAGGGTTGGTCACCCTAGCATGTGGGGGACCCTGTAAGCCATGGTAAGGAATTTGAATGGTGTTATAAATACAGTAGGAAGCAATTAGGGAGTTTTGAACCGAAGTTTAAATTCTCGAATAATTTAAATTGAAATCGTCCTATTCATGAAGTTGTTTGAGTGTGGCACTTTTGAAGAACACTAGGTAGAAGCAAAGTATGGATAGGTTTCTTACAGTTTTCTCAATTTCTTACATGAGTATTGATCTGTTTTGGTTTTCTCTGTGTTCTGTAGTCAATTTTAGTATATATTATTAGTACAGATAGCCCAGGTTTTCAAATTTATTTGCATGGATTTTATGAAATACATGCTAATAGTTTTAAATTACTTTGAATTTACATTTTTTTCTCCTACTTCACTTCTAAATGTGATATTTCTCCTTGTTCCCTTCTTTATTGATTGTACTAGCAAATATTTTATCAGTATTATTAAACCGTTTTTGATGAAATTAACATCTGCTTTAATATTTATTAATTTATTTTTCTACTTTTATTTGGCTTCTTTTCTTTTTCTGGGTTCTTGAATCAAATTAATTAATTTTCCTTCTTACTTAGTAACATAAACATTTAAGACTGAATTGAATGGGCATGATGCTAGCCTTTCCCAAAGAATCTGAGCACAGTGTTTGAAACATTATTTTCTAGATATTCTGCAACTACATTTTGAGTTCTTGTTTGATCTGAGGGTTGTTTTGACATGGATTTCAATTTTGAAATGGTTATTTTTTTATTTTGGTATATTATTTTTAATTCCAGTTTTATTGTACTATGGTCAGAAAATGCTCTCCAGTTTCATCCATATTGTCACAAATGACAGGATTTCCTTCCTTTTTTAAGGCTGAATAATATTCCATTGTTTGTGTGTGTGTGTGTGTGTGTGTGTGTGTGTGTGTGTGTGTGTATGTGTGTGTGTGTGTGTGTGTATACACCTATATATTACATCTTCTTTATCTATTCATCCATGGACAGACACTTAGGTTGTTTCCATACTTGGCTATTGTAAATAAGGCTGCAATGAACACGGGGGTGCAGGTATCCTTTTGAGATAATGGTTCATTTTAGTTTTTATTTTGGCCCCCAATCTACCTGTTATTATCTATTTTCAGAGTCCTCAAATAGTTGCTTTACATATTCTGCCCTGGGTTTTTTGTCGTAATTAGAGGTATAGGCCAAATGGAGTATCCTCACTCCATCTTAGCCAGAACTGAAACTGCACTTGGACAGTTCCCACAACCCAAGGTGGGAGGGGAGGCACACATCCCCAATCTTTATAATATATAAAATAACCTTTATAATAACTCCCTAAAGGTTATTTTATAACAAGAGAGTAGGGCAATGCTTTGCAGTTTTGTTTCCGTTATACCTAGTAGAGGGCCATACATAAAAGGCCACTTTGTAACGGCATTTTAATAAGAATCAGATAATGATCCTCTATTAGGAAAGATTTCTCACTAGTTTGAGCCTCTTTCCATTTTTTGTGTGACCATGAATGAAATGCTTTCTAGTCTTCTACTTCCTCTATAGGTCAACAAAGAAATAGCAGTGTGGAAAAAGATGAGTAATATCAAATAAAGAAGAAAATAATAATATTAACTCAATTTAAACATTTTTAAATTCTAAGTTCTAATATATTACCTGTAGATAAGTTGGACATTTTTAATGGTTGCCAGACTTACAAAGGCAAAACTAAAATACGTGACTCTCAGAGAGAATAGTGAAAAACCATTTCCACTGCAATACATCTGTGATGTCTTTGTAAACAGGGTATCATTTTTGAATACATCTCTTCTGAATGAATCTATTGCAATATATATGCATTAGTTAATGTTAGAGTTTCAGCTTTTGAGCCTGAGGACAAGAAAAAGATCTCAGATGAACCATAGAAATGAACAACCCTAACTTTGATGTGGAAAGCAAAGAATAATGAATGAATCAGAGGGGAGAGAGAGAAATCATTTTTCTCTAGAGGCTGAAAAATTCAGGAAGACATCAGGAAAATTCGATAAGACCAGCCATGTACAAGAGCAAGAGATGGGAAATGAGAAATCACACTTAGCGACTGCTTCCTTGAGACCCAGTGGAAATGAGTCAAAATTTACCATTGTATCGCAGGCAGAATCAGGTGGCTTTAGGAAATGGAGGCTTCTTGGGGATCTTTGGAGAGAAAGACAGATGGCTGGAAAAGAGTGGATTTAGGAAAATAAGCTGGCAATCTGAGGCAAGTAAACACTTGTCTGTTCCTCTAAAACTCTGCCTGGCTAGCACACAATAATGTTTTCTGCTTCAAAATAAGTGACCTAAGATGGTGCTTCTAGTACAGACATACAGTGACATGTGTCAGGGGGTAAGGGCTGGGGAAGGAAGTTGGGTTACAGCTTCCAGCAAGCAAGCATTCAAAGGGTGGTGACTACAAAGGAACAGGAAAGACAGGGACCCTGGATTTCTTGTACCTGAACACCTTCCTTCACAGTGTTTATGAATAATGAATGAGACAGTAGTGGGAGATTCTATAAATAAGATCTACTTTCATCTTGATTTCAATGTGTTGCTTCTTGTTTCCAAATGAAAACTCTTGAGCATTAACTGGGATGATTAAAGCAACTCTGTGCAATTTTGGTTCTGGCTCCGTTCATACCACAATGTTTTCCAAATCATATGTTACAAGAAATGATGGCAAATAGGTTATAGGTAATCTTCTATATATATAACACTTCATTGACCCTTAGAGGAATGCTTTCCACTTTGTAATAATGTCAGTCAATATTAAGAATTTGAGGTCTTCCTAAAAGATTTTCTAAAAAGAAAGGCTTTTAGAGATAAATCTGTAGCCACAAACGAAAGCAAGGAATGTGATGTAACAGCCACATAATGGGAAATTCACTATAAATTATCCATAGGAAACAGTGCAACTAGGGGAATGCATTATCTTTTACTATCAAAAATATGCTTTGTTCGGCATTGCAACATAGAGTATCTTATTGGCAGGAAAATAAAAGGCTCTTGGGTTTGTCCCAGCTATGTACTTACCAAGGTCCCACAGCTGCTTTTTTAGATCTTTTGTGGTAAACCATTTAGAAAGAAAGAGAGAGTGTTTTATCATAGACATCCTCATCCATGTTCGCCTTGATTCTTTCTCCACCTCAGACTTCTTTCAAAGTGCAGATCTTGGCCCATTATCAGAAAGTAAAGAAACCAGTGTTTTGCAACTATCATTTTAATAAATAGTTGGACTTTTAAATCTATCGGTGAACCAGAAACCAATGACCAAGGGAACACAGGAGGGACCTGAGCAGTCTTCCTCCTGGACCCCCAGTTGGAAGCTTGGCTCCTTCAACAGTAGTGGTAACTCTTAGAGTGGCCACAAGGACCCACCCTCCTAGCAGTGACATCTGCTCTAATCATGGTACATCTGCCTAGGTGGGTCACAAGGGCCTAGTCACACGTCAGTGGGAATTGACCGAGCAGCTCCCGCCACATTCCTATACTCTTGGCTACCAGCGATATCTCAGCTACTCAAAATTTTCGACCACATAATATCCAAAGAAAGGAACACAATACTCTATTCAAAACTTTGATGGGGAAATCCACAGAAATTTTGGACAATTCCCTTTTCACTGAAACTGGCATCACTATATAGTTTTGAGTACAGAGCAAAAGCAAGTACTATCCCAGAATATTCAAAATGGTCCCAGCAGCACCTTTCTTTTGCTCCCACAAGAGCGACTGTAGGTTTCCGGCAGCTGTTCTCTTTGGTTCCTTGATTAAACTGTGAAATGTGAGCTCCGTGATTTATGGCTCATGCTACTCATTTCATGCTTTTCAATTAACAATAATAATTCCCTGACCCCTTCCTCTTTCACTCTCATTCATTCTTCTCAAACCAGACAGTGGAGTGAGGGTCAATAAAATGAAGGCTATGGCAATCTTGGATCTTAATCTACCCCCCAGAAGACTATAAGCTACCAGCTTTTGTGAAGTATTGCAGGAGTTTGGTTTCTGCTTTTTTACAAACAACTTTGCTGATTATTTCCTGGGTTTCAATCTGTTCTATTGGAAAATGTGACTAAGATAATCTATTGCCTTAAATTCATGGTAGGCAGTACATTCTTCCAAGAATCTAGAAACATAGGTGACCAGATCAGGGGGATTGCAAGTAAACCAAATTGTTTTTTCGTGCATACTGGTAGCTTCCTTCTGGCCTACATAGCACCCTATGCCACCTCTAGTTGCCTATATTCCAGATCATGGAGAGAGGTATAACAAATCACATAACCTCTCTTTTTACTGAGCAGGCAATTCTGTCAGTGAGAGTGTGGAAAGAAAATGGAAAGTAATAGCAAATAACTTCTGCTCCTCACATCTTTGACGATCAAGATTTGGTCTCGCAGTATTTCTCATTAATCCCCATAGCAACTGTAGAATGGCTACAGATTTAAAACCCTTTCTTATATGGAGGAACAGAAATTAACTAACTCAGATATCCTACTCTCAGTACTATCAAAATATTAATACCATTCCAAATACTCAGCATGTGTATATTGGGATCTTATCCATGAAGTGACACCATAGCCAATGACACAGATAAGTGACAAAAATATATGGCTGAACTTTTAAAAAATGAGGTTTATAAAAATACAATATTACTTAATTCTTTATTCAGTTTGATTTTTTCCTGAACATCTGCTTTTATGAGGAAAGTTTAAGTGTGTTGCCTACTTATCTGTGAAATTATGGAAGTCAAATAAAATTTTCTAAATTATTTACCAATCTGAAATTCATTTTTTATATTCCTAAATATTTTTGTTTTGCACAGTTTTCTGCTTACTTTGTAAAACTAACCTTTACATAAACTTTAAATTGTGGATCTACTCTAGTAATATGAGAGGGGACACCAATGACTTATACAATTGATTGATTGATTATTTTACTCATAATTTATATAACACTATGTATCCAGAATTTCAGGAAATCATGGATAAATCAGGTACACATTCTTACTTCAAGAAGCTAAGAGGCTGGTAAAGAAGGCATTTGTATAAATAACTATGGTACATAGTTGAAGAAATAAATGACTAGAAAAATGGTACACTTACTGTTATATTTATGAAGGGTTTTTGCTATTGATACAAGTGAGTGATAACTTGTGGAAAAGGTTATTTTAACTTAGAATTATACAATTGGGCGAGGAGAGCTACCTATGTTCACTCTGTAGGGAGGTAACTTGAAAGATTAGACTTTTTTAAATCATATAAAGAACTTCCATAATGGAATCCATCTAAACATTTTTTAAAACCCACATTTTTATTTCATAAATCCTTCTAAAATTCATAAATTAAATTCCACAAAAAAAGAGCTCCAATAAAATATATCTTAGCTGTCTGCAAAAGAAATTCTTACTAATTTTGAGAAATAAATGTTACAAGAGGGGAGGGTTCTTTGCAAAACTCTGAGCATAAAGAAAGATTTCATGTAGGAAGTATAATTTGAGTAGGTGGTGACAAACGTATAAACTCTAAGCATTAAAAAATAGAGGAAGGATCATCTTGGGGAGACAGCACAGAGAGCAAAGACTTGGAGCAGGGAAGTGTGGGTGTGTGTGGGGACACTCAGTAGTCTTGTTAGGACCTGAAGGGGAGCTACGGTAGATTCAACAGGAAGGTAGGGATCACCATGTAAAAGGATTGAATTCTGGGCTGTGTGGTATGGCTATTCCTGGGATGACAGAAGCCATCAAAGTGTCTGAAGAGATGAGTAGATGATATTCAAGTCATTCTGACTAAACTAACTGCAGTGTTTTGAATACCCTAGAGTGAGGAAACTTATCAAAACGTTACTATAATAGTCCAGGTGAAGTCTGGTGGTTAAATATTGAGCGACAGTGAGTAACTGAATAAAAGTCATAACATTAAGAATAGAAAGAAGCAGACAATTGCAAAATGTTATCCTAGTGACATAACGAATCATACCTTAGACAATGTGAAAAACTCTATCCCGTCCACTTGGTTTCCCTTGCAATATAAAAAGCACCCTTGCTTTGGAAGACTATTGCATAAGCCCACTGAACAATCTCCAACAATGGAACAAGTGAATCTTGAAAACAGCTATATTAGCACACCACATCAGTTTGAATTTCTTCCTGTTCTTGCATAAAAAGTTCAAAGCCATATACTCAGAGTACTTTTAACAGGACCTCGCAAGTGTTGAGTTGACTAAAAGCACGTATTTCCATCTGATGTCAAACACACTGCCAAACTTTAACTTTACAACGAAGCTACAGTATATATGCCAAGTAGAAAATCAGAGAGCTGTGTTTCCTCTGAATTCCAACGTACCAGTGGACCTGCAGACGCATGTTGTCCTAGTTTTGGAACTAAAGAGGTGTCTCACTGAGATCATTTGGCTCACAGGGCGAATAAGCCCGGGTATGTGATCTGATATTTTTATGTCAGTGATTTACTTGACTGTCTCTTCAAATTAACCTTCAACTCCCCTACCTTCCTTTATGTCAGTTGTTCTTGCTGAAGTCTAAATAAAGGAAATTTAATCCAATCAAACTATAGACTGAAAATAAACACCAAAGGGGAAAAGTAAGCAGCCCGTGTTATTGAAATTCCAAGAGCTCTTTTAGTTTGGCCAACACTTCTCCTATTGGGGAGCCTCCGGTGGGACCCTTGGTAAGTGAATAAACAAAAGCCAAGTACTATCAAGTAATTGTCTGGCAATATCAGAAAATTTCCATCTTATTTAAGAAGAAAGCACCCATTGGTGTCAGTGAGCATAACATAACATCGAGGAAATCCACACTGGCATGCAATCGCTTCTCCCCATTAAGCCATAAAGGGCAGGCTGAGTGACGGCCATGCTTTGCCAAACAAGCTTCAGCCGAAGTCAGGAAAGTGGAAAACGCCTGGGAGTTTCATTGTTTGATGGAGAACACCAGATATATCGAGACACATCAAGAGGCAGCAATTTATTGACTGACAAACAGGCTCGAGTGGAAATAGGGAAGCAGGGCACTAGCCATAGAATGGTTTTCCTATAATAGTTTGCAACTGAAAGTTCCTGGAAAAGACCACCCTCGCAGAGAATGGAGAACTACTCATGTGTGCGTGGCACAGGCAATCCAAATGGCCCAAAATTTCAAACCAGACAATTTAGGAAATTATATGGCTGGAATTTTAAAACCTGCATTTCTACTTCATATATCACAAAGCACTGTATTTCTTATCCTGTAATCTTTTAAGCATGAAAATCCACAAGAGAAACTTTTAATGAAAGCTCTTCTTTTCCAACCTTTGAAATCCTTTCTTATTAATTTGAAGAAACTTGGAAAATTGTGAATTATTGAACAGACTGGATCATAGAATGTTTCTAAAGCATTGTTGTGTTGAAGGAGAGATGAAAGGGGATAGAGAGAGAGAGTGAGAGAGAGAATCCCTCACCTGAGGAAAGGGAAAAGAACTAACTTACCAACCCTTTGCATATGTAATTACTTTACTTCTCAGAGTAGTCTACTGAGGTAGGTATTTTGAACCCCATTTTGTAGATGAGGAAAGAGAGACTAAGAGAGTTTAAGTAAGTTGTCCAAGGTCACACAGGAAAAACTCCAAGGTGAGACTTTTTCACTAGAAACCATATGTCCTGTACACCTGGCATTCCCCACTACATCCTCAGCATCCCAAGAGTTGATAAGGACAGATTCTTGAGAATTAGCTTAATGACTAGATGAGATTTGTTTATTACTCCAATGGCTTGTATTCAAGTGAACGATTTTAAAGTACTTAAAAATAGTATGTTTCACAATTCACCATAGCATTCTGGGATGAAGACATCTTTCCCAGTTCCACCACAACATTGCTGTGTGACTTTAGGCAACTTACTTAACTTCTCTGAGCCTCACTTTCTTCATGTGTAAAATGGAGACAGTAAAACCAAATTTGTAGGTAATTATATTAAATGACATAATTCATGTAAACATCTAGCACAGTGCCTGGCATATAGTGATGATCAGTTAAAGTTAGTGATGATAACCGGATAGATTATGCCACCTTAACAAACAACCACCAAAAAGGTCAGTGGTGTTAAGTGACAAAGTTAACTTGTCTTTCACTTAAATGTCGATCATTGGTCAGCTAAACTCTAAATTAGGCTCACTTAAGGTTCCACAATGAGGAAATCTTCATTTCAATGTGGCACACAACCAATAGCGTGAGTCACTATTTCATTTCTCACTGAAGTGACCAAAGAAGTTGGCACTCCACTTCTCAGCTCTCCCGGTGTCATCAGTGAGAGCTGAACTTCTAACCCAACTCTGCAGCAACAAAGTGATGAAGCTAAACATGAACATCTACCAGGCTTTCACATGACACGTCAACCCGATGGCTGCCTAAAAACAAACAAACTAAATTAAATAGAATACAGAGACTCCTAATATCTAAACTGTTCAGAAGACAAATTAAAAAATCAACTTGAATGAGAAAAGACATTCAACATGCAACAATACCCAGATGAATCAGACGTTGGAATTACGGAACAGGGAGTTTAAAGCAGTCAGCGTAAACATACTTCACTAAACAATTATGAATTCTCTTAACACAATTAAAAAAGAGAAAAATCTAAGCAGAGAAGTAACAGTTACACAGAAAGAATGGATGACTCTAGTTGATAACACTGTATTGAATAATTGCAATTTGCTAACAGAGCAGAACTTAAATGTTCTCATAAAAAAATTAAAAAGAAGGTAAATATAAGGTGATGGATGTGTTAATTCAATGAGGGGAATCCTTTCACAATGTACATGTATGTCAAATCATCATATTGTACACTTTAGATATCTTACAATTTTGTTTGTCAATTATAATTCAATAAAGCTGGGAAAACAAAAGAACCAAATGGAAATTTTAGAACTGAAAAATATTATAACTGATAATAAAAAACTTGCTGGATGGGCTTATTTACAGAATGGAGATGACAGAGTATAGAATCAGTGAACATGAAGACATCTATAGAATTTACCCAATCTAAATGACAGAAAGTAGACTGAAAAAAAAAGAACAGAGTGTCAAGAACCTGTGTGACAAAAAAAAAAAAAATTAACATCCACACCATCAGAGTCCCAAAAGGAAAGGAAAGGAAAGAAGGAATGGGATTGAAAAAGTGTTCAAAGAAATAATGACCAAAAACTCTCCAAATTTGGTAGAAGACGTAAACCTATACATTCAAGAAGCTGAGCAAACGTCAAACAGGTTAAACCCCAAGAAATCCATGCCAAGACACATTATAATTAAGTTTGCTAAAACTAAAGACAAAGAAAAAAATCTTGAAAGCAGTCAGAGAGAAACAACCTATTACCTAGAGGGGAACAACCATTTGAGTGTAGCAGATTTCTCGTCTGAAACCACGGAGGCCAAAAGAGAGAGGCACAACATTTTTCATGTACTGGAAGAAAAGTACTGTCAACTGACAATCCTGTATAAAGAGAAAATATCCTTCAGGAATGAGGGAAAAGTCAAGACATTCTCAGAAGGAAAAAGAAGAAATTCTTTACTAGCTTTAAAAAATGGCTAATGGAAGTTTTCTAAACAGACAGGCAATAATAATGACTGCTGTGAACCAGTGCTTTTTTAAAATCCCCTTGTAGGCAGATTCATTGGAGGGATGAAATATATATATTTTGTATTGAACAATGGTGTTAATAGAAAATCGTGCCCGAGATCTAGGTACAGGAACAATGTTGTATGAAACAACAAGCTGAAAAGTGTGAGCTCTAGGTGTGATCTCGGTTTTCCCCTGCTGGTTTGTGACAGAAATGTGGTCCTACTTTGGAGCCTCAGCACAAGTGCTCACAAATGGAGAGCCAAAGGCAAATGACAGAGCATCTCAGGATTTGAGTCTAGCCTTGAGCTGATATGGCACCAGGATGAAAACTCCAACTTCCCCCAACAAGAGAAAGGATGTTAGTTATACCTGGGAGTACTCTTCTAAAAAGAATGGTAGTGATCTGAGACCATCTGAAATTAAGCCCAGAACTATTCTCCTGGCAAGAAAAGAAGAGTTGTATTCTTCAATTTTGTCCGAAACAGTCAAGGGGTAAGGATGGAGGGATAGTAGTTTGGGGTGTGGAGGTGTGATTAAAGGGGAAAAAAAAAACTTTTCTATTATTTCTTTGTCTGAATATTCAAAGTCTGGAACACATCAAAAGCACTTAAAAATAAAGTGGATTGTTTTACTTATCTGTCATCCCAATGTAGTTTCCATATTATTTAAAATAGCAAGCTATCTCTGGGTGATATTAGCCTTAGTGATGTGAACTGCAGTTTTCTTTATGATGTCAGAGCTTAGTTATTTAGTAAGTGGGGGGGGGGACTATCTAATAGAATATACCTTAATAGGAAGAAAATCAGCTGAACTGAATAAACTAGAGTTTACATTCCCTTAGTCTCTATTTTTCATCTAATATTACCCCATGCTATGGGAGACTCAGCCAAGTATTGAATTTTATTCTTTCTGGCCCTATGATTTCCCTTCAGTAAGAAATGTTCAGGCTAAGAAACATTAATAAATGCAAATAAATTTAGCTAGTATTTGTTTGGCTGATTCTCAAAGAGGATCAAGAAAGGAAATGGAGAACACCAATGATAAACTATTCAAAGCAGCATTTTGAAATTGGCGAAGTTGCAAGAATGGTATTTTATGGCAGTTCAGATATATAATATGTTTTATAGAATGCTCAGAAAAGAGAAAATGATTAAACCATAGCCTTTTAGGCATAGATGGTGTGGCAAGGGGTTTATTTGATATATAGTAAATATTTGAAAATGATTTCAATTTATGCCAAGTACAGTGCAGGATAAGATTTATTGAAGAAGAGATCTTTATAAAGCACACAGAGGTATTTGGAGTTAGATTAGCTTTCATTTGTGATGTAAGGGAAAAATACTCAATATTTCTTTTATGTGTTAAGGAGCTAATTACCAGGAGGTAGACTGCAGCTCTAGCCTCTCATAATCACCAAACTTGTATTAAGCATGGCAATTATATGTGCTTTATTAAGTAACTTGTTAGTATTACTCAGCCCCCAAAACGGATTTGTGGCAAGAAATGAGTGCCACTAAAAGGAGACTGGATGACACCAGTCTTGAAATCCTGTTTTTCATTAGCTCAGCATGGGATTGCTTTACAACAAACTCACAAAGAAAAAGGGACACATTCAAACTTAATATTTATCAGTGTGGAAAAAATAAAATACAAGTCTGAATATAAAATGCATTTAGAGGAGGGAAGTTTTAGAATGACTAGTGGTTTTGTTGTCATTTATTAATTTTATACCACTTTCTCATTTTATTTTGCTTTGAATTAGTTCCTTAGTTCTTCTGCCAGTCACAATACTCAGTCTTAAAGAAGCTAACTGACATGATTTCCAGTTTGCCCAAAGAGGAAAATAGTGGGATGCTTATTGAATTTGATTAGTGTAGTTTATTTTCCATATCAAGTAACTTCAGTCAACTCAAGAAAATTTCACAAACATGAACCACTAGAATTTTAGAGGAAGTGGATGCAGTCAGTGAACCACCAAATCTCAAGGGTTTGTTTTAACCTCAGAGGTAATTCTATCTTTATAGTTAATCAGTGACACAGCAAAGAATTCAAGAGAAAATATCCTCTTTTGCCAAGATTGTCTGTAGATGTTTAAATTCAAATAAACAAGAAAAGCAAATGACCCAAAGATAGTATAGTCTTCAAGAGTTTCACTGGAATTCATAACAGTCCTTCCTTTAAATAGTGCTGTTTTGAGACTAGCCGTATCACCTTGGAATTTAGGTTAATAAAGAAATGCTCATTTTAAGTGTTCTCCTGATTTAGCTGAGGCCTTTGGAGTTGATGACCTGGAGGGAACCAATACGAGGTGATATTGGACCTGAAAGTTTTCTCTTCTCTGGCTGATGTAACACAGCAGGTTTTCAGGGAGAATGGCCTTGGGTTTAAATAGTCTATGTGCAGGTCAAGCATTCCCACCTATTTGCTTCATGACTTTACTAGTCCTTTAACCTCTCTGACCTCATCAACAAAAGGAGGTTTGCAACACTTTCCCTGTTTACTTCACATGTTTGTCATGAGATCGTGATGAACGAATAGATAGGACACTGCTTTATATAAAGTCAATTATTATACAAGGAAAATATATTCCATTTTCTTTTCAGAACATAAAAGTGAACTAAACTAAAACCATCCTAGTTATCCAAATGGGTTAAACATGGCCAAGCAGTGATATCTGGTCATTGCTCACACCTACAAATGAAAAGCTCCTTCTTCATATATCAATACCACGACGGAATCAATGGCTTTGAGGTCTCAGAAAAAAATTACAGACTCCAGATTGGTTTGCCCTTGGGGTTTAAACAATGCGCTCTGTGGAATTAATAATTGTATAAGAAAAATTTGCTGAATGAAGTAATGAATGAACAAGTCTTGACCACAGAAATAAATCCAACCCTATGCGTTTCAGAGTTGCAGGAAGGCTACACACCTAAAAGGTCATTCATTGCTTTTTTTACATAAAATGTTATTTAAAAGAGCCTTGAATTTATATTATTAGAGAATTTATAAGTTAAGGCATTATCTCTTTAAGATCCTATGAAAAGACATATTTAAGATAATAGAGTTAGTTTAATCCTGATGTATGCTTACTGCTTTTAATTTTGCAAACAAACAAACAAATTTAATAAAATATTGTAAGGGATCAATCATTTTGATGCCTGGATATTGATAACCGAAACAGATTGTATGTCCAAGTGGATTTCTGAATGTCATATGGGAAGAATGTTACACTTGACTCTTGCTTCTCTTAAAACAACCATTTTTTTCTATAGAAAATGAGCAGTGTGAAATGCTTATTCATAAGCCAGTCGAGACTTGTGTACAAAGAATTCAAAATGAATGTAATTATGCTCTGATCTTAACATTCTTACTAATGGAATACTAAGGAAATCTGTTAAGTAAGAAGATTTAGTAGAAGATTCCAAAGTACAATAATTACAGCAAAGTTGCCTTTTTAAATGTGAATAAACTATTCCGTGAGTTGATGGAAAATAAGTAGAGAAGCCTTGGTACACTCCTTTCTGCAAGCTTGGCAAAATAGCATACCATTCTTGCTTGGAGTCTAAAAACATCTGGGTCATTCTTAAAGAATATAAACTTGGGAGAAGTTTCTAAATGTAGAAATTTAGTAAAATTCAGTTCAAAATACTAACATACTATATTTATCTATATCTAGCCTCAAAGCTTGGTCTTAAAGCTTATAGTCAATGTGACAGTAATCAGTTTGGAAAAGTCTTGAGAACATTTTTGCTGCTGTCTTACTTTTTTCCTCTATATTATCAACTTTCATTATGTCTCAAAATAGGCTAAGTTCAGAATATAAATGCAGAAATCCATTTTGTGATGCCCTTTAATTAGAAATATTTGGGACAGTCCATATCCCTTATAATACAGCCTCAGTATCTGAGGTCACAGTATCATCCTGGCAATGATCATGATGCCCTATGAACAAGAACTCTTGGCTGGAAAGAATCCAGGCTTCCAATCTCTTTGTAACATAAGTTTTTACTTTTCTATCTGCCCCTGTGCTATGGGCTTTTTCTTTACCAGTCTCCATTTGAGACCATCTCTACCACCATGGATGGCTTCTACTGCTATGTTGATCTGACTAGCCATCTTGGTTGAGAATAGAACGAACTCTTCTCAACTTGCCTGGAAGTGTCAAGAGGTTCTTTATGAGAAAATAAAAGAAAATATGACACCTCTTCTTATATAATCTCTTGTCTTTGCCCAAAATGTTTTCCTTCTTTTCCTATCAGCAGATCTTGCTCTTAATTTCAAAGTGGACATGTCACCCAAGATAGAAAAACCATTATTGTAGCCTCAGCAATTGGTTCAGAAAGAGGCACAGCACCCAAGCTAGACTACACAAATGCTTCCTAGGATTCTGTATGTAAAGCCTGTGAGAAAGAACACTTTCATCTCTGGGGATGGGAATTTTGGGATGTGAAGCTAGTGCTGCAATGTGGTCATGATCTCCATTCGATATGATAAAGAAGGGAGGAAAATCCATCAGTAGAAAAAGAGTATGAAGCCAAATAGCAAAATGCAGAAAGAGAGAGAGAGAGGATTCTGATTTTGTTTGAGGCCCAAGGCCAGCTCTTCCACCACTCTTTTGTGAGCCAATAAACTCCTCCTTTAGACTTGTTTGTTTGAGACGATTTCTGTCACTCACAACCAAGAGTATTGACCAATAACCATGTACTTCCCAAAGTGATAGAAAACCATTGAAATAGGAAGACTACAGAACACAGTTTCTTTATGTGTAAATAAAGATTTGCATACCTATTAGCTTGGAAACTATATTTACCAGATTCACAAGTTATTGGTTTTTGGTTTTTTGTTTTTAATCTTTCTAATTCACTTAGACTTGGATATTTTATCAGACCACTTAGTATTTGGTCCTGCACTAATTTAGGTTGCCACTTTCAGTAACTCTACAGAGAAATTCCAAGTACTTAGTAGATCTTTTCATTCATTCATCTTTCCACTTATTCAATAAACATTGATTGGCAGTTCTACTGTATCATGATCAACGTTCTAGACCCTACAGTTGCAAATAAGAGAAGAACCCCCTCTAGAAGCGTACAGTATAATAAAGGAATAACACCAGGGAGGGTTATGAGGACTCAGAGGAGGACCCTGCTAGTATTCTGGAAGGGTGGGGAAGTCCAGAGAGGCTTTATATAAGGGGTAACGTTTGAGCTATGTCACAAGGAATGAGTGGAAATTTTCCTACAGTGCATTTCCCCTGTTGTCAGTTTCTCACCTTTATCATATCTGAATTTGAAAATGGAGACACGTAGAACATTAAAAGGTGGCTTCGGTGCCAGTAATTGAACCTAAAATTTTGACTTGAAGCATACATGAACAGGTGAGAAAGACTATAATGCTCAAAAACTGATCTTATGCTATAAAAATTGGAAGCAGATAAAACAATATGAAAAGCAAGATGAATAGAAGAGAGGTCTGTTTTGTATTTCTTTAATTTGAATCTTTTTGTTCCAGGATCACTTTTTAAACATTATTAATAATTCTGAAGGCCTTGCATAGGTCCAGGAACATTGCCAGCATTTCAGGGCATGAAACTATGAATCTCTTCACCATGGTTTTCTAATCATTTCAGTTCTGAAATTAACTTTCCACAGACTGTTCATATTAGTGACTAGTAAGTCATATTAGTTGATCAAGAAAGGCAGGTTTTCAGATGATGGTATTGTTCTCAAGTGCTAGCTTTTCCAAAGGACATAATCACTCACATGTTATCAAAACTGAACTAGTAATCAAAATAATACACTAATTGTTGGGAGTTTCAGAATTTGTATTTTGATTGCTTCTTTTAAACCCAGAAAAAATGTATACACATTTTAAGTGAATGGTCTTGCCTTTAATTTTGTTTATTGAATTCCATTTTATTTAAACTGAATTTCAATAATTTCATTTGAGTACACGTACTATTTCTTAGGACTGCATCTTTACAAAACAAAGTTTAGTTTTAAGTGACTTGGGTATCTGCTGATTATTAAAATTGTTCATATACTTCAAGATTTTCTTAATTGTCAAGGATAGAATAATTACTATGGCTTGTTGCATGAGTTCCAGGAGAAACTCTTTATGTACAAATTATTTTTATGACCTCATTCACATTAAGAACAGGAAGGAAGCAGTTAGAATGGAACTGGATATTTTTCAGACACACCAAAGAGGTGGAGGGAACATGGCAGAAGGGTGGCAAAAAAGAAGTAACAGTGGGCAAAATAAATAACAGAAAAATGGGAACACATTTGTATTTGTGTACAAAAAGCATAAGGAAACCTTAAGCCCTAGTAGTTGGTATGTTTTTGTGGAGAAAGGAAGCAAAATAAGTCCAGAGATTACAGTCAGCTACTTCTAAAATAGAAACACTTTCCAATACAACCACTAACTGATCAACTTATTTTGTAACACACACCTGTATTTTAGTAAAGCATTCTGATATAGTACAGATTTTGTCTGAAACTCACTGAAGTCATCTTTTCATATACTGTAAATCACAAAAATATAGCAAAGAAACTTGAGGTGGTCAGCGTAGAGCCAGTAAGTCGTTAAGGCCCAAGTGACCTTGCCCTTTATCTTTTATCACAGGATTACATGGCATGTTTGGCAGGTTGCTATACTAAATAATGTGACATATGCATATTTTTGTCTACTGTCTGCAGACAAATTACTGAAAATTTGATTTATTGGGTAATCTTCCATCAAGATAAAACTGAAACACTCTTAGTAAAATGTTATAGCCAACTGTGGTTCTGGTAAATCTACCAGTGTTTGCCTCTGTCTGACGTTTAGTAAAACCATGATTTTTTTTTTTAAGATAATCTTTTTTTTTTTTTTTTTTTTTAAGTTTAACAGCCTCGGGACCTAATCTCTGCATATTTTTCAGGGTAAAAACAACTTCAAATATTTTAACATAGATGATACCTACATATAGTTCTAATATGAATAAAAATAATGATTTGGAATATATTTGAACCTCCACTTTCTACCTTTGCTTATTGTCGAGGTTTGAATATTTAAGTGTAGGCACACAAAATTCAGGCTTCATTAAAACTTTTCACAGTGTTAGTAAATGAGGATTTGGTAGCTTAGTATCAATTAACTTTCAATATATTCTTGTGCGAATTTAAAAAAAAACTATCCTTCAAGAATACTCATTTTTTCCAAAGAACATGAAAATATAATTATGAAATCAGTCAGAAGATGAAAAGGACAAGAGCAAATGAATTTTTGAAAGTTCTGATTGCTTTGGAGATTCTGAAGGTAGCTGAGAATTTTCACTTGGGATTTTTCTATAGGGATTCCTTAAATTATCACAAGATTATCAGCTCCACATGTATGGCTAGTATTTCTGAAATAATATTTTAAAGTGCTTGAAAGAGACTCATTTATGAAAACAATAGTGATTCTGAGTTAATGAAAGGCTTTAAGGGTCAGACTTTAGGAAATTATCACTCTTCTCTCCAGCTCTGCTATTGACCTGATATGTAAGCTTCAGGAAGTTAATTTATCCTTTTTCTCTCTTTACTGGTAAAACCAATTGCTTTCAAAGTGTTGTAAAACTAAATATTGGTTTGATATTGCTAAATAAAAGCAAAATCAGATTTGCTGTTCAAAACACCATGTTCTTATAAGCAATTCTTTACCATCACTATGGTCCCGTGAGAATAGTTTAGATGTTGTTTCTGGCAATAGTCGCTGGTGAAGTCATCTTCCCATTTCTTCAAAAGTTTATCTAGAAGTGCTGGAATATCAGTTCTCCAGAAAGTAGATAAGTCGTGCCATCATGCCAACCAAAACTAACGTTATTGGGAAGCATGGGGATTTCCATACTTCTTTCTTTAAAGGGCTCTTTAGCTATCTTGGTATCCAAGATGTTCTGCACAATGAAAATGAATGTCCCATCATTGGACTAGTACCTCCTCTCTCAACAGCAGTAATGTCGTTGCTCTTGGCTGCCACAAAGTGGCAGTGTGCCCACTAACTTCTTCACTAGTAAACCCAACGTTGGCCTTAAGAATGAGCCAAGGCAGGAGAACTACACCTCAAGATAAGGTTTGCCAGATAAAATACAGGAAACCTGATTAAAGTTAAATTTCAGATAAACAACAGCATACGTTTATACTAAAAAATTAGTTGGTGTTTATCTGAAGTTCAAATTTAACTGAATGTCTTGTATTTTTATTTGCTAAATCTGGCAACTCTACTCCATAGACTTGACTCTTGCAATCACGTAACCATTTTAAGTTGAAATATATTTATACCTATTGGTTTATTTAGTTATCTCTATGTATTGAATTATAGAAATTTTTTAGTTAGAGGAATTTATATTTCCCCCTCCTACTTGACTTCCATTTACCACATAGTACTAGATTCATATTTTTAGTCTCATAAAAATCAAAGTGTTCGAAGGTGTGTTTGTCGTATATTTTGAATGCTGGTTGCATCATTGCTAGTAAACTAACAGGTATTTATTGATCAGATAATAAATACTTTGGTACAAGGGCTTATGTGCCAAAGAACTAGAAAAAGCTCTAAAGAAGGGGAAGAAACTGACCTTATTCTTGGGAAAAAAAAGAATTAAATGGTCAGAGTGGAGATACAAGAACTTTTTAGATGGGTGGGCAGGTATTTCCTATAGCAAAATAAGTGTTTTATGAAATCCTGAAAGGTTTAGTACAAGGAACTAATTAGAATATTAGACCATTAACATAATTTATTCATTCATTCTAGGGCCCCAAAATCTTGGCATGTATCATAGGCACTCAGTCATGAATTCATTGAATTATTTCAAAAAATCAGAATGGCACTAGGCTAGATCAAGCTATTTTTCTTTTCCATTTTTAATTCACTTGACATTTTCTCCTCAGTGTTTAATGAAATCACTCCAAGCTTTATCAGACTTCAGCAAAACCCAAGCCCGACTTTTATTACATAAAGCCTATGTAATTTTTTTCTATATAAGGTTATGCATATTAGTAGTTTAATATACTAGATTAAAAATAGAATTTCTTCTTTCTCTAATGTATTCAAAAGTCAGTTTAAATTTGAAACTTTCTAATTTAATGCAAAATGTTTCATAACACTTTTCACATCAAAGATATGGTTTGTGAGCTTTCCTTTCCATTTTTCAGAGAGTTAAAATTTATACCCTAGATCTGGACACCTATAAGACTGCGGTCATCTATGCTTCTAATTCTCATCAAGCAACTTCTGTGTAGAAGGGCTACATATTTTTTACAATCCTAGAGGGTAAATAAATCATCTATATATTATTATAAGGAGAAAATTGTGAGAAAATCTGTAACTGCTGTGTTTTGAATAGTGAATCAGTAATTAAATATGTTTTGAGCTACAGACATTGTCTAACACAACTTAACTATAAATAAACACTTTATACATTATTTATGTCATAGCCGAAAAGTGTGTACTGCAGCTATGTAATGATTTTATTACTTGTTGGAAAATTATGCCGTATTTTACCACTTCAACAATCTTCTATATTTAGGTAAGATTTGCTTCCTCGAGAAAAGCATTATAGAGAGGCGTTTAAAGAATTTTTATTAGCATCTCACTTTTTGAGTATTAGTGTACAAAAATGTATTTTATATGTCACTTCTTTCTAAAAAATTTTGAAGTAGTGTGTAAATATAAAGTTAAAAGAGGTTGCGGTTATTCATATAGTTACAGTTATATTCTTATGAGCTGAAGATCTTCAATAGTTGCTGAAGGGAATTATCTCATGGGGTTCAAAGCTCTCCAGTGAAGAAAGAAAAACAAGAAGCCTAGTGGTTATAGAAATGGCAGAGAGATGGAATTACATTCTCTAGCAGGCAACCAGATTTATAAATATTTCAAGTTGCCAATTGATGGCAAGTTTATATATATATTTGATGACACACAGAATAAGAGATAGGAATAACCTTTTCTTATGGAAATCAAGTATCCTTACTAGTAACTGAATAAAGGACAAATCCACGTTGGCGTGAAGAGGGACCAGGAAAGAAGACATGGGGATGATGATACCTCATCTCACCATCAACACTGTAATAGAAGGGCAGGAAGTTTCAATAGTGCAGCAAATGGAGAGAGCCTTCAAGAAGCAAAGAATATTTAAATCCAAATGAGACTGGCTGAGTAATGAAGGGAAGGTGTTATTATATGGTGTTGAAGAGCATGTCAGAAAAAAAAAAAAGACCTAATTTCCTTAATATATAAATGTTCCTATAAATCAGTGAGAATAAAACCAAAACCTAATTGAAAAGTTAGCAAAGGATATGGGCAAACATACATGGAAACAGAAATACAAATAACTCAGGCATCTAATAAATCGTCTACCTCACTCATATTAAGAGAAGTGCAAATTAAAACTACAATGAGGTACCATTCTTCATCATCAAATTGCTAGGAGTACAACAGTTACTAAGACAATAGAGATAAGAGATACAGAGGAAGCGGGATAAAATGGCAGTGGCAGTGGAGCAGGGGATGGCTGTTTTGGATGGCGTGGATCATTCTAGTAGAGTAGTTGAGGGCAGGGCAGTGATGAGAAAGCAGGAAGTGGGTAAAAGGAAACAATGAGGACAGAAGACTTTTTTGCTATAAAAGAGACAAGAGAAATAGGAGAGTACCTGGAGGAGAGCAAGGAGTAAAAAGAGAGTTGTTTATTGTGAAATGAAAGAGAAATATATACAATGTCTATAATATGCTACCATTTGTGTGTTTTGATTTTTAATAGATGGATGTGAGAGACAGAGAGAGAGAGATGAATGGATACTTGTATATGCAAGTATGTAAAGAATATTTCTGGAAGGATTCACAAAATACTGATTACAATATTTGCTTCTAAAGAAGGAAATTTGGGCTTCCCTGGTGGTGCAGTGGTTGAGAATCTGCCTGCCAATGCAGGGGACACGGGTTCGAGCCGTGGTCTGGGAAGATCCCACATGCCGCGGAGCAACTGGGCCCGTGAGCCACAACTACTGAGCCTGCGCGTCTGGAGCCTGTGCTCCGCAACAAGAGACACTGCAATAGTGAGAGGCCTGCGCACCACGATGAAGAGTGGCCCCCGCTTGCCGCAACTGGAGAAAGCCCTCGCACAGAAACGAAGACCCAACACAGCCAAAAATAAATAAATAATAAATAAATAAATTTTAAAAATAAATAAATAAAGAAGGAAATTAGATGATTGGAAGATGAGAGGTAGAATACAAATTCCTTTTTTGCTTCTCAACTTTGTACCATATTCATACCAATCACCCATGCAGAAATAAAGTATCGATTATTTAAAGTACCATGTAAATTGTGCTCAACTCTGTACAGGATTTAACTGTTCTCCATTCAAGTTATCATAGCCTTACAAGTTAAAAATCATTTGACCTTTAACATTGTATATTTCCTTAAAACTAGTTTAACTACATTAAGAAAACTACAATCAGAAAAAGATTTCATAGTCAAGTACATTTGCATGCATTGTTTTTGATATAAATTCTGCAGTCTTCATGCATCTGTCACAGTTGAACAAAAGCCTAAGGACTTACACACTATATATACAAAAGATTTCATAGTCATGTAACATTTGCATGCATGTTTTTGGATATAAATTCTGCAGTCTTCATGGAACCATGATGCAATGCTGTCACAGTGAACAAAGCCTAAGGACTTACACACCTATATATACCATCTCTGTTTCGGAGAAGCAAAATATCAATAGAAAGGCAGGCAGACAGATGATTGCTTAGAACGTTTTTTAAAACTGTTATCACACTGTAACAAGAGCAAAGATACAATGCAAATAAAGCTCTTTCTCAGCGAAAAAAAACAAAAAAAAAAAAGGAAAAGATTTCATGAACCTTAGAGTGGTATGTGGACTTTATTAGCTAATAAATATCTTCCTTATCATAACCTATCAGCATGGATCAAAATGTATTTTCACAATTGTCATGGGTTGAATAGTGTCCCGCAAAAAGATATGGTCAAGTCCTAACTCCCTCGTAGGGTGAAAATCACTTTACTTGTAAATAATGACTTTGCAGATGTTATCTAGTTCATATGAGGTCATACTGAATTAGGGTGGGTCCGAATCTAATGACTGGTGTCCTTATAACAGAAGGGAATTTTGAAGACAGAGATACACAGAGAGAACGCCATATGACAACGGAAACCAAGGGTGGAGTGATGCAGCTGCAAGTCAAGGAATGCGAAGGACTGAGAGTAACCACCAGAAGCTGGAAGAGGCAAGGAAGTGTTCTTCCCAAGAGCCTTTATTGGGAGCGTGGCTCTGCTGACACCTTGATTTTGGACTTCCAGCCTCAGAACTGTAAGAAAATAAATTTCTGCTGTTTTAAACCATCCAGCTGGAGGTATTTTGCTCCAGCAGTCCCCAAACTAATACAATAATAAAGTGATATTTCATGAATGATGTAGGAAAATGTTTCTTGGAAAAGTAGTTGAGATTTCAGGAATATGGGATTATATGCATTCATAGAAAACAGAGATTAGAGCAGTACAGAGTATCTTTTAAAGCAATGAGATAAATTATGCTGAATCCATCCAAACTATTTGAATAGGAAAGATAAAGAAAGAGAATTGATATAGGTCAGGTCTCTACATAAAAGTGAAATGGATATAAATGTGAATAATTCATTTCTCACATGACGAAGATGCTAAATAGACAGAAAGGAAGGAAAGACTTTTTCATAGACATATGACTTTGTGATTAAGACTGACTATTCTGAGAGTTTGTCTGCCAACCAACCTGGCTTTACTCATGTAGAGTGTATTCACGATGGGAAAGGTGTTGCAAACAATATGCTGAATACTTCAGAATCTTAAAAAACTTTGCAAGTGTGATTGTTCAGGGTTTTACACAGAGCAGTGAGTAATTGCTGTCCTTGTGTTTATTTTTAGATAAAAGATCTGCAGCTATAGAACCCTTCTCCAAGACATTTCCACAGAACACACTATTTAAGATTTACATTATTTCATCACTCAAGGTAATTTATTTCTTAAGAATACCATAAAATCTATTTAAGTCATTTCCTGTCTCCCAATGAAATGAAAGGCAACTCTAAAGGGATTTCAATGTATCCTTTTGAGTGTGTGTGTTTTATATTTTTGCATTTTCCCAGGAAGAAATGGAGACAGTGACTCAATTAATACCTTATGTTTATCCTCTCATTATTCCGTTCTTGGTTTTGGTGATCATTTGAAATAAATGGAGGTTGTTTGCTCAACTCTCTCGGGCTGGTGCTTATTAAAAAACAGCCCTCATCTGCCCTGTGCTGTTTTCACAGTTCGGTCATGAATAAATAGGATGCCAGTTCTCACCAGTCAAAGTAACCTTTGGAAACTAATTTTGCCTTCTTTCCTATTTATTTCTGCTAACATTTAAAAAAAGAGAGAGACTTTTGACACTGATAAAAAGTTAAAGTTCGTGCAGTCTTAATATACTGATAAAGATCCTCAAATATTTAAAGATGAAAAACTGTCAACTCATCAGAAACACTGCATATGATGAGTTACATGACTTCTTGACTGAATTGTTAAGCATCTTGACTAAGATACTAAAAACATCCAGGTATTAACACTCATATTTTTCTTTGTTAAGGTAATTGTAGATTTACACCCAGTTGTTAAAAAATGAAACACAGAGATCATTTATATCCTTTCCCCAGAAAAAATAAAACACAGAGATCATTTATATCCTTTCCCCAGAAAAAATGAAACACAGAGATCATTTATATCCTTTCCCCAGAAAAAATGAAACACAGAGATCATTTATATCCTTTCCCCAGTTTCCTCCGATAGTGTCACTGAACAATGCTGTAGTATATCACAACCAGTGTATTTACATTAATACAATCTGTTGATCTTATTAACATTTCTCCAGTTTTACTAGTAATTGTGTGTGCATGCATCTCTATGTAAATAGTTGTATACAATTTTATCACATTAAGTTCATGTATCTACCATCACAGTCAAGCCGCTGGACAATTCTATCAACAGAAGCGTCTCTCCCTCATGCTGCTCTTTTCAAACCAAACCCACCTCTCTTCTGCACCCCTGCATAGCTACTCCCTGACCCCTGTCCCTAATCCCTGACACCACAGATCTGTTCTCCATTTTGACAGTTTTGTCATTTCAAAATCTTGTATTAATGAAATCATACAGTATGTAAACTTTAGAGATTGGCTTTTTTTTTTTTTTTTTGAGATTGGAGACTCAAACAAGTTTTTACCTGTAGCAAGAGTTTGTTCCCTTTCTTTGCTACGCTATGGGTGCACCATAGTTTCTTTAACCATCACCTGTAGAAGAGCACCTGCACTGTTTCCGGGTTGGGGCTATGCAAACATGTTTTTGTTTCTCTGGGATAAACGTACAGGAGTGCAATTGCTGGATAATCGATACTGGCCTATTTAATTTTGTAAGAAAATTCCAAACCTTTATCCACATTAATCTTCCATTTTACATTCCCATCAGCAACATATAAGAATTCTAATGTCTTATGATTGCCCGCGTTTGGTGTTGTCACCATTTTTTATTTCAGTCATTCTGCTAGGTTTGTAGTATCTATTTGTGGTCTTAATTTGCATGTACCTGATAGTAGTGAGATTGGCATCTTTTCGTGTGCTTATTTGCCATCTGTGTATCCTCTTTAATGAAATGTCTGTTCATGTTTTTTGCCAATTTTCTAGTTGGATTGTTTGTTTTCCTTACTGTTGACTTTTGAGCGTTCTTTGTATTATCTAGTTACTAGTCCTTAGTTGGATATGTGGTTTTCAAATATTTTCTCCCAGTCTGTAGTTTTGTCTTTTCATCTGATTTATTAGACTTGATTCATCATTTTTCTTTTTACGAATTCAGTCTAGAAACTCAACCTAGTTCTTAATCTCAAATATTTTTTACTTTTTTTTCTAAAAATTTTCTAGTTTTACATTTTATGTTTCAGCCCATGATCCATTTTGAGTTAATTTTTGTAAAAATATGAGCTTATTTGATGAAAAGGCTATCCTGCCTCATTGAATTGCTTTTACATCTTTGTCAAAAATCAGAGGAGCATATCTGCATGGGTTGATTGCTGATTCTCTATTCTGTCCCATGGCTTTATGTGTTTATCTTGTAGTACCATACTGTCTTAATTACTGCAGCTAGTAAGCCTTCATATCAGGTAGAGTGATACTTAAAAATTTATTTGAAGTATCTTGTTTAGATTTTTTTTTTTTAGCTATTCTAGAGTCTGTGCCTTTTTATATAACTTTTGGAATGAGCATATCTATATCAACAAAAAAACTTGCTGGAATTTTGATAGGAAATGCATTACATCTATAGATCAATTTGGGCTGAATTGACATCATTAGGATATAGCATTTAGTAATTTTTGGCTTAGAGATTCCATACACATTTATTAGACTTAAACCTAAGTATTTCTTTTTCACTAGAGCAATTATAAGTGGTATAGTGTTTTTAATTTCAGATTCTGCATGTTCATTGTTAGTATTCAGAAAAGCAACTGATTTTGTTGTTTTTGATCTTGTATTATCCTGTGACCTTGCTGAGCTTACTTAATAGTTCTAGGAGTTTTTGTTTTTGTTTTTGTTTTTGTAGATTCCTGGGCATTTTCTATGTAAACAGTCAGGTCGCCTACAGAGACAAGTTTACCTCTTCATTTCCAATCTGTATGCCTTTTATTGATTTTCTTGCCTTATTGCTGGAACTTCCAGTGTTATGCTAAGAGTGATGAGAGCTCACATCTTTGCCTTGCTCCTAATCATAGGGGAAAGTATCCAGTCTTTCACCATTACATTTACTGTTAGTTGTAGGTTTTTTTGTAGATGTACTTTATCAAGTTGAGATAATTCCCCTCTATTTGTACTTGTTGAGAGTTTTTATTATGAATAGACATTGGATTTTTCAAGTGATTTTCCTGTGTCAACTGATATGATCAAATGATTTTTCTTCTTGTCCTCGTTGATATGGTGATCACACTGATTTATTTTCAAATGTTGAACCAGCCCTTCAAAAGTGCAATAAATCCCACCTGGTCATGATAAAATTACTTTTATACACTGTTGGATTTGATTTGTCTGTATTTTGTTAAGGAAGTTTACATCTAAGTTCATGAGAGTTAGTTACTGTGGTTTTCTTTTTTGTACTGTCTTGTCTGGTATCAGGGTAACACTGACCTCATAAAATTAGTTAGAAAATGTTCCCTCCACTCCTAATTTCTGAAAGAGACTATGTAAAATTGGTGTTAAATGTTTGGGAGTATTCTTCAGTAAAACCATCTGGGCCTAGAGATTAGTTTATTGGGAGATTTTAAAATTCTAAATGCAATTTCTTTAATGCAGGTGTCCCCAACACCCGGGCCACGGCCGGTCCATGGCCTGTTGGGAACTGGTCCAAACAGCAAGAGGTAAGTGGCGGCAAGTAAGCAAAGCTTCATCTGTATTTACAGCAGCTCCCAGTCGCTTGCATTACTGCCTGAGCTCCGCCTCCTGTTAGCATTATGGTGAGTTGTATAATTATTTTGTTATATATTACAGTGTAATAATAATAGAAATAAAGTGCACAATAAATGTAATGTGCTTGAATCATCCCAAACCATCCCCCCTCGCCCCAGTCCATGGAAAAACTGTCTTCCACAAAACTGGTCCCTGGTGCCAAAAATGTTGGGGACTGCTTTAATGCTTATAGGACTATTTATAATATCAATTTCATCTTGGTTGAGTTTGACAGTTTGTGATTTCCGAAGGATTGGTCCATTTTATCTAAGATGTTGAATATATGAATGTAAAGTTGTTCTTAGTATTCTCCTATTATCTTTTTAATGTTTGCAGGATCTGTAATGATATCTTTTATTTTGCTTTTAGTCAATCTTCCTAAAGAAATAAAATTTGTCAGTTTTATTCACTTTACAAATAATCAGCTTTTATTTTATTAACTTCCTATTGTTTTCCTGTTATCAATTATATATTTTCTTTTCTCTTTATTATTTTCTTTCCTCTGCTTGCTCTTCTTTTTCTATTTTCCTGAAATAGAAACTTAGATTTTTGACTGAGAACTTTACTCAGTCAAAACTTTACTTTATTTCTATTGCAAGCATTTTAATGCAATACATTTTCCTCTGAGTACTACTTGAGCTGCACCCTCACATATTTTGATAAGTTGTATTTCCATTTTCATTAAATTCTATGTACTTTTAAATTTTCTAGAGACTTCCTTTTTGACCCATAGATTGTTCAGAAGTGTGTTATTTAATTTCCATGCATATAGAGATGCTGTTCTTGTCTTTCTTCTACCAACTTCTAGTTTGATTCAATTATGGTCAAAGGATTCACTCTGTTTGGTTTTAAGTCTTGTAAATTTGTTGAAGTTTCTTTTAAGGCCCAGGATATAACCTATTTTGATGACTTTTCCATGGGATTAGGAAAAGCATGTATTCTGCTATTTTGGGGTACTTTGTTCTAAATATATCAACTAGATTCATTTGAGTGATTCTCTATCCCAGGTTATTTTCTGATTAGTAGTTCTATCAGTTGCTGAGAGTAGAACATTGAAGTCCTCAACTAACTTGTGGATTTGTCTCTTTCTCTGTCAACCCTATCAGTTTCTGCTTCATGTATTTTGAGGCTCCCTTATTTTGTGCATACATTTAAGACCATTATATCTTCCAGTGCACTGATCCTTTTATCATTATGTAATGCTTCTCTTTGTCGCTAGTAATTTTCTTTACTCTGATGTCTACTTTATCTGATAGTAATATTGCAACTCCTGCTTTGTTATGCTTGAATGGTATGTCTTCTTCTATCCTTATATTGTACTTTCAACCTACTATGCTGTAAAATTTGAAGTCAATTTCTTGTAAATAGCATATTGTAATCCACTCTACCAATCTCCATCTTTTCATTAGTTTATTTGTATTTTGATTGGAATATATGTCATTTTATTTGTTTTCTCTGGTTGTTTCCTCTGTTTCTCATTTCTTTATTCCTCTTTTTTTTCTTTACAATGCATTATTTCAACATTTTAAGGATTCCATCTTGATTTTTTATAGTATTTTTGAGTGTTTTCCTTGTATAATTTTCATAGTGGTTGCACGCATGTGTGACTTATCACTCTTCTGTATCAACATTTTACCACTTCCATTTGAGAATAAATTTAAATTCCATTAACGTTAGTTAAGAATAAATGACTAAATGTGTACATGAATGATGTATTTGAAAGGAAAAAAAATGTGGAATATACAACAGATTCTACTAAACCCTCTCACCAAAGAGCTGGTGACAAACTTGAGTTCCTGCTGAAAGTTTGGTCTCTTGCACTTTCTCTGTCCTTCACTTTGTTCCAATCATTATTGTTCTTTCATTAGGCATTGTTGGAAGTCCGTGTTCCTTTTCAGAACCCTTATTACTAATCACAAAGGGTATTGACAAATCAATTTGCTGAAAATTTTAAACAATTTATTTCCTCTCCAAATTTTCTTTCCATTCAATACACATAGTTCACTTCTGACTGCCTGCTTGATTTCTTAACACAGAAGGCATTTATTCATTTATTAGACAAACATTATTGAGACTCTATTATGTGCCAGGGAATGTTTTGTGCGTTTCTCTCTCTCTACATTGTGTGCTCTATACTGTTCTTCCTGGCAACTGTGTTCACTCCGTGGGATCAATATTCCCTGAAGGATCAGTATTTTCCACATGCTCTATTGATGGAAGGCCTTTCAAGAGGGGGAAAAGATCATTTCCAGCCCAGAGTATATGATGAAAATAGAATGCCCCATTTTCCAGAAACATTAACAGCCTGACACTTCCTGTGTACGCCATTAAATAAACTCGCGGAAACATCGAGTGATGTACATTATCGTTTCTTCATATCCAAGAGACATCTGTTATAGTACTGTTAGGTTTGTTTAAGAAGAAAAATAAAATTAAATACGCCAAATATTCGGAATGACAGGTTTGAAAATAATGAGAATTAAATAGTGGAGAAAACATTGTTTGTGTAGAAGTAAATTTGGAAAAGAGACAAAAATTAAAACAGGAACCTTTACACAAGGGCTGTCTTGATCCTCCATCAGACATCCTAGATCATCTGAGTTCTGTTTTCCTAGTGAGGTACCCTTCAGGCTACCAAGCTGCCACTGGTCTGCTGATACTGTAAAAACTTAACTATGCCTACAAAGCAACTTCTGAAGATAGACATTTTCTCTTAGAGGGTAAACAGGGATTATATTAAATTGTAACTGTTATTCAACTCCAGCAACTGGTTGGTTGGTAACTAGTACATTGCAATTAATTTAACTTTATATGATCAAGATGTTGTATTATGCAAGGCTCTCTCTTAGCCTCCTGCAGCAATAAAAGCTTTTCCCTCTGTTGCCCATATGCTTGAGTTCAGGTTTAAGTCTGTGGGTGGATGCATTATAGGATGCTGGAGTGGTTCCTTACATCCTCAGCTCAGGGAGCAAGCTATTGGTGTTTATTTTATATGACTTGATTCAGGGCAAATTTACTTCCCACCCCAAGTATAAATGGATTACATGACTTATGAATGAACAGTAACAATAGAATATGCCCTAAATTTCATGTTAATAGAGTAAGACTCATAGATAAAATAAATTCGTTCATTTATCTAAAATAAAAATATTATTTGAGAGACTGCTCTATACCAGTGTAGAGTCTGGAGATTCAGCAGAGATGAGATAAAGTCCCCAGCTTCATAAAGCATACACGCTAGAGTTATCCGATCATAAACAAAGAAATCAGTACATAAGATACTCATAGACTGTGATGAATGCCATAAATAAAATAAGGAAAAGGTGGAGATACAGAGTGATCAGAGGAGGATATTTTTTCTTGAATGACCAGAGACCTCTCCAGTGGCATTTGCACAGCACCTCAACAAATAGTCTTCCAACACCTGTGAGAACAGGTCAGGATCCTGAGCAACCTATCTGTCCCAAAACAACACTTTCTATTTTTAAACAGCTCTGCCATTTAATTTATCTCATCTTTAATTAAATGTGATTGTGTGATAAGTATCAAAGACTATCTTTTAAATGTTAATAGCCAGATTTTTCTGTGCCATTTAAAAATAAAGTATCCCTTCCTTATTGATTTGCAATGCTTTCTTCATCATAACATTACATACTCTAGGTTTTTAAGGGACAGTGATATTTAACTCTTTAATTATCTGGGATATATATTGGTGTAAGGTAGAGTATATAATTATCCCCCTTCTGCTACATACCTCTCAGTACTGTTTGTTGATGCCACCTTTGTCATGTCTCAGACCCTTAGGAATAATATTCTCATTTCTATTTCAATAATTCTTATTTGTATGCTTATAAATAAAGTTGTCTACTTTACTGTTACGGATTATCCTTCCCCAGTTTTGGTGTCGGGGTTCTACCAACTTCATAAAATGAATAGGAGCAATTTCTTTATTCTTCTAAATATTGGAACAATTTTCATTAATAGAGAAAACTTTTTGATTTCACTCTTTTCCTTGACATTTAAAAAATAAGCTGAGAGTAGTCTAATGAGAGACCTCTCTGAATGAAATTATTTTATACACAGTTTTTCTATTTCTTCTGTGATTATCAGTTAACTCAGACCTCTAACTATTCTTGAGTCAGCTTTGGTAATTTATATTTCCCTGTAAAATGTTCTGTTTCTTCAGGATTTCAAATATATTACCATAGAATTACATGCACTATAATCACATTTTCTCTCTTTTGTTAATCTCATTAAAATGTTTCTCAATTTGTATTGAATTTTTGTCCTCTTTAAAAACATTGCCAAAAGTTTGTCTTATCTGATTGTTTTAATTAAATGACAAGTTTCTGAACATATCTGTAGTAATTTTTTGTTGCTGCTGTAACAGATTACCACGAAGTTGATGACTTAACCATTTTACAGGTTTTCTTGGTTTTGTATTTGGTTTTACGTTTTACAGTTCTGTAAGGTCAGAAATGACACAGATCTTCCTGGACCAAAATCAAGGTGTTGGCAGGACTGCCCTCCTTCCCGAAGGCTCCAGGGGTGATTCCATTTCCTTTCCTTTTCTGTCTTCAAGAGTTGACCTCCATTCTTTGTGGAGGTAAACTTGTGGCTTCCTTTCTCCTCCTTCAAAGCCAGAGCAGTGGGTGGAGTTCTTCTCACACTGCATTGCTCCGACCTTCTGTAGTCACATCTCCCACTGATTCTGTCTCCTCTTCTGTCTCCTCTGCCACTTTAAGGGCCCTCGTGATTACATTGGGTCCATCCAGGTTATACTCGATAACCTCTTGATTTTAAAATCAGCTAATTAGCAACTTCAATTCTCTCTGCTACCTTAATTCCCCTTTGCTGTGTAACCTATCAATTCACAGTTTTCAGGGATTAGGCTATGGACATCCGGGAGGGATGGGGAAACACATTATTCGGTCTACCAAAATACCAATTAAACTTTTGATGTTTTACCTCATTTTTTTCTGCTTTTATTTTTATTCTTTCTCCCTGCTTCCTTGATGTAATTTTATTGCCATTTAAAAAGTTTTAGTCGAGGACTTACTCAGTTCTCCTGGGTCTGTCCCATGTATATAAGTTGTTAAACTTTGTATGATTTTCTCCTGTTAATGTCTTAAGCCCATTTAATTCTTAGACCAGCCAGAAGAACCTAGAAGGGTAGAGGGAAATTTCTTCCTCGCCGACAGTTGGCAGCAAAGATGGAATACGACTTTACTGGCTAGGCACTCCTGGCTCCAAGGCTACTGCAGTTAAGAGATCCTGAGACACCTGACAAAAGCCGCTAGGAGGTAAGAATCCTTACCAAGTCAGCCAGCCTCCTGGGTCTCTGCCTGCAGGGTCTGTTGGAGGCATGAGTGGTACAATTTTTTCTCTTTTTCTAAAATTAGATTAGCAGGAGAAAACACTTATAGGGCTAGATCCCTGGGCTTGGCAACTCTTGGAGAACTTTGCTAGAGTACTCTTGGTTTGTTGACCCTTTTCCTCTCATAGATGGTCACTGTCTTTTTTTTTTTTTCTGTCTCTGTGTGTCTTTTGTCATAAGAAGGAAACCATTGGTCTGATAAGGGTTTCCTTTCATCTTGAGAGCTTGGTTTGTTGAGCAGTGAGAAAATTCTCTCTGGTCTCAGCCATCTGAAATTGCACATACTGGTGGACATTCGGCAGACCACTAGTGGAATAGACTGGGATTCCAAGCAGTCCCTTCGTCCCATCACACCAGCTCTCAGGGGCGTTTGTCAATAAGGGGTCTCGGTCCATAAAAGGCCCTTGTCATCTCAACCTTCATTGCTTTATTAGTGATGCAACAAAAGGCCTTTACTTTCTTAGACTATGCTTGGGAGGGAATTATCTGGATCTTGTGAGGGCTGCATCCCTTGCACTCTTTTGTGGGAATGCCTTTTGTGTCTTATTGGTTTCAGATGCTATTAAGATCCTACTTGTCAATGGCCAGATGATGGCTCCTTTGAATTGGAAAAACTTCTAAATTGATAAACTTTTAGAGAGCTCTTATCCTAAACAATTATACCTACTTTAATTGGTATGCATAAGCCCCCAAAGTCTTCAAAATTCCAAAAGAGCTTCACTGAAGGATTTGTTGTAAAAGGCTAATGAAAGATTAAAAATATAAAAGATAACTAAAACAAAAGGCTATAAAACTGTTGTAACTACTGTTCCCCTCTATCCTCCTTTATTTGAAGACTGATTCTAGTACTCCTCTTTAGTATCCTATTTTAGATGCTGGTCAATGCAGAAATGGTCTCATGGAGCTTATATTCCTATGGAACAAGGCAGAAAATAAACATGAAAATCAATGTAAGTTAGTGATAAGGGCTAGGAAGAAAATAAAATAGGGCTATGCCAGTGGTGGGAGAGCCAGGGAGGCTACTGCTGCTGGAATATTCAGGAAAAGACTAAGTAAGTATGTGACACAAAAGGTGAGAGCAAACCAAAGAGAAGAAAATAGCCACATGAAAATCAGGAAAAATGCTACCTAGGCAGCAGAAAAAGCAAAAGACTCTGTCCTAAGACACAAATAAGCTTTCCTTTTTGAAGACCAGGAAGGACAGGAAAGTTAGTATGTACTCATGAAAGACAAGAGTGGTGAGAGATAAAACTACCAGAGTAGGAAATGAGAATGAGCCTGGGAAGCCCAAGGAGAGAAAGAAAGAGAACTTGACTGAAGCATGGTGATAAAGAGGGAGGCTGGCAGAGGACCTGAGTCTCTTCCAAGTATTGTGTTATTCTTCTAATACGTGCTAGATATTCTACTGAGTATTTTACCTGCACTATCTCATTTAATTCTCACCCATGGGGTTTATCATATAACTTAATGGTTAAGGAATTGGAAATTCCAAGAGTTTAACAATTTGCTGAAGATTCAACAAATCATGTGTGGCAAAGTTAATGTTTGACCATCCTGCCTGACCCCAAAGTCTGTGCCCTTAACCACTGTCCTGTATAAAGTGGCACTCAGACAGACAGATTTGTTCACAGTCATTGTAGTAAAATACATATGAGAAGTACTATAACATTTGAATTCTTCTTTGCCTCTTTAGAAAAATGTCTTCTTCCTGACTTCACACATTAGTTCTTCAGTCTCTCTAATGGCACACAGTATAAAAATTCTGTTTCTATAGTCCTTTCATCCTCCATTCAAGCAAGGCCACTTTCTTTTTTTTTATAAATTTATTTATTTTTATTTATTTACTTTTGGCTGCGTTGGATCTTCGTTGCTGCACGCGGGCTTTCTCTAGTTGCGGCGAGCGGGGGCTACTCTTCATCGCGGTGCAGGCGTTTCTCATTGCTGTGGCTTCTCTTGTTGCGGAGCATGGGCTCTAGGCACGCAGGCTTCTGTGGTTGTAGCGCATGGGCTCAGTAGTTGTGGCTTGCGGGCTTTAGAATGCAGGCTCAGTAGTTGTGGCATGGGCTTAGTTGCTCCGCAACATGTGGGATCTTCCCGGACCAGGGCTCGAACCTTTGTCCCCTGCATTGGCAGGCAGATTCTCAACCACTGCACCACCAGGGAAGCCCAAGCAAGACCACTTTCTACTTAGCTGGTGAGTGAATGCCTCCAGTAGGAAGCTGTATATGGCACAACTCCGTAAGTGTAAGCCCAAGCTCTAGCAACTCCCTCTAGACCTGCCATGGTACATCAGTGTTTGCTGTCTCTGTTCATATCATCTCTTCCAAACATGTGGGAATGCTACCTGGTAGCTTTGCTTATCTTTTTAGGTTTTAGCAAGAAGTATTAATTTGTTCACAGGTATTGGAAAGATCTTCCCCACCAATCAACATAACCAACCAGGATACATGCAAAGAGGACCAATGAGCCATATTTCCCTTTACTTCTTTCCAATTCTTTTGTTTTATGTGTTTGTCACCAGAATGCCTCGTATTCTATAGCTAACACACAATTTTCTTTGGGGTTGGTTTGCCTAGTGGTGACTAAGTGAGGCGGGTGATCATATTGGGAGTGAGGAGAGAGAATATCTCCCCTCCTTCAGGCTTCAGCTGTGAAGCAATGTTACTTGTTCATAAAAAATATTCTGAGTAAATAAAGTTAATAACCTCTTATTTAAGTGAAAATAACCTTCAGTATCAGTGTAATTATTTATTATATCCTCATCACTGTGTTTTCTTTATTGTGCATTGATATAATATATTTTGACAATTGTTATTAAAAAGGAGAGACTAGATTTCTTAAGGCTCGTCATTTGAATGAAAGAGATTCCTCATTTTGTTACAGTAAATAAGAAAAACAATCAGTGAATTGATCATGAAAACCCCCATCTCCAAAACAAACATAAATCAGTCCAGTTTGTGCTCTGTCTATGAAATAGCATACAAACTAGTTTTGCTTTAATATGACCCCATGGATCAATCTGTAAGTTTCACTTAGGGAATGTTGTCAATATCGCTGACTTCTTACCAGGGATGTTGTTTCTGCTGAATCCCCCTGAACCTGGAAATAGCCCAAGAATGATGGAATGATGGGAAAGAGTGGACCAGGGGGAAAACAGTTCTCATTAAGGCTCTAAAGACACTCATCTGTAATGTCATTCATACTCATAATCCCTTGTCTTACTATTTACTTTCCACACCGGTATTCTAACAGACCATGTGTTCCCACTTAAAGTGGCATGTTAGCACTTAATTTCCAGTTGCCGCTTGCTCTTCATTTTTAATAGCTTATACATTTCATTCAGTATATCATTTTTGGAAGAATTTGAAAGAAACTATAGGCATGCCTTAATTGGTACCATTAGTTTCAATAGACTGAGTAGGTATGGGGACTCTATGACTCATATTTCTGATGTGGTTCATGTTTTGATGATACTTTACTGAAAAAAAATCTCTTTTTGGCCATGATGACAGTATCAAGGGACATAGAGCCCTGCTCGTTGCAACATAGTCTGACCAATGATTCTACTGTGATGGGAAAATATAAAAGTAGAACATGTTTATGTATTTCCCGGTTATTTTAGCTACGTGGAAAATTTTACTTAAACATGAAGTTGTTCTATCTTATTTGTAAGAACCTGAATGAAGAACTTAGTGCAGTGCTTTTCTTCCCAATGAAATCACAGAGGTAAGTCCTGATCAAATCAGGATTTTTAATGGTTTGAATGGTAGTGGGGACTCTGAAATCCAACTTCCTCAGCCTCTCTCTCACCACTTCATCTCAACTCTAGAATTCAGTAAACTAGAGACAAACATTGACGTAGCAGTATTTCCATGAGTAGGTCCATTTGAGAATATCAGGTAGAACTAAAAGGTAAGTGGGCCTGAATCACCAACTACATCACTCTGGGTGGGGGACTCAGAAGTGTCTCCTCTGCTACTCTCAAGGTCATCACGAGTCTGTGTGGATGACCTCAATGACTTCCTGGTCCATATCACTCTGATGCATTCATAGAGATAACATCAAAATAAGAATTTCCATTTCTTCACCTAGACTAGACTTGCAGTTAGTACTTGGAGACAGTAGTTTCAAAGCAGAAAATCAAGGACAGGAAATAAAACCACTTGTGGCTCTGATGTAGGAACATCATGGTTGCTTTGCTCTCCCTGGGACTCCCCTCTCCAACTCTTCCCCCATTTCTCTCCAAACGTGCTGCTTGGAAGGACCGGTGGAACCGCTTCGGTTGTGTTAACGGGTTGGCAAGTATTTATTAACAAGTAATGCCATCTTTCTTACGTAAATACTCAGAATTGAAGGGGAAGTGGAAACTCTTGAAGACAGAAGTCTGAAGAATTTTATGTGTGGGATAACTGTCAGAATCTCTCTCCAGGATCCCTAGAACCTATCCCATGAATGAGGGTCTATAAAAGTTCTGTGGGCTAAGGAGATATGGACTTTGCCTTGGGTTGGTCTTTTGAAATGTGCACAGATAATAAGTCATCAGGAATGCCCTCTTCAATTAGGAGAGGCAGCAATGCATGTGTAAGCAAGTGAAAACAGACACCGGCCCAGCCCTCAGGGGATTTTAGATTTCCCTTGGTACATTTATAAGATGGATTCAATGTAATTTTCCCATAAAATGAATATATGGGAAGTGATTTTTCCAAGAACACACAGTGAGACAGTAGACAAGGAGTCTAAGAACCAGACCAGATGTCATAAAACATGAAATCTGTTCTCAACCCTTTCACTAACTCACTGATGTGGCTTAGATTAATTGACTCAATTTCTAATCCCTTTATAAAAACAATACTTCCTGTTTAATTTTAGAATCATCCACTCAAAGACTTTAGCTGTTTTTCTTGTCCACTGTGAGTTATACCACAAGAAAATTTAGAACTTTATTTCAGATGATCATGATTTCCATTTAACACTGAGGGAAGAAAAACCATCAAATTGAGGTTACTATCGTACCAGACCAAACGCCAGCACACAGCATGGGTGTCAAATGCATGCTCTCCTACCTGATTTTTAGAGGCACAGACTGGGACACAAAGACAGTAAATCTTCATCTATCAGAGGGCAGCTACCAATAGTAAGTACCTACGTGAACCAGGGCAAATTTCAGCCTTGTGCTTTGTGATGTCTTTGCTAATGGCTCTGAGTTCACAGTAGCTTAGGTCTGGGTGCACACCCCTGACCATTGCCTATGAAGAAACCAGAACTCTCTGGGTGTAGATACCTACACTGAAGATAGCTTCCGATACATTTATTCTCAGCCGACTTTCAATCTAGTGACAAGGGAAGGCCTTGTCAATTTTAGATCAGTTGCTTTTCTAAGAGATTCTGAGTTGACAAAAGGAAGGAATGTTAGCATCCCTGGGATCTCTTCATCATGATTTCCTTAATCATTACCTTGAGGTTATGGCGTCTTTCGATAATGTTGACACTTCACGTAACTGAGCAGTGTCAAGGGTGTCGTGGAGCTAGACACCCAAGGCTGAACTCATCGGAGCTGTCCTGGGGGCAGAGTAATGCCCCAAGATTAAGCCAGAGTTAAATTTAAATGCAGTGAGCTCTAAAACATGGTAGTAAGCAAGCCAGGAAGCCTAGAAACATAGGACACGTAATTTTCAGGTCAAAGCCATGTGTCTGTTAAGGAAGAGATAAAGATGAAGAAAGGCAGGTCCTACACACAACTACAGAATCCCTTTCCTGCGGCAATTCGCAGCCTCACCCAAGGCCCAGGGAATGACCCAGAGCGGGATCATAAAAAATAAATTGTCTTGATTGTATAGCTGTAGTTTTGCTAACATTAGCAAGCACACTACTTATCATAATACTCTTCCCCTGTTTCACGTGACCAATATTAACACATTCAGACAACATCATCAATATTATTACCTCCACATGTTTTTTACACTCGCTTATCAGCGTCAGATTCAAAGATGCAGTAGAGTCCATTGTGGTCTTTTGGGGGGAATTCTCTAGTTTGGGGAAAGAAAATGTAAGATCTAAAATGAGGAGAAGGATGAAAACTGCAGTGGCTGGAAGCAATATTCACAAGTTGCTCATAAAGAAGAAAAAAGCAGCATACACGGATATAAGAAGGCAAGGGATTTGTAATCACAGGTCATTAAAATAAGAGAAGCATGTTTATGATAAATCAAACAGCAATCGCACAAAGCCTCTAAATTTTAGTCAGAACAATGTATGATTTGAAAAATCGAAATATTTGAGAACCTGTTACCAGACGTCTATATTTTAGAAACCATTTGGATTTATTTTTATTTTTATTGTTTCTGCTTTTGGGGGCTGTTCCTCATATTTTGAGACAAAACAAAACAAAACAAAAATAACCAAAAACCCACCTGAATTGATTAAAAGAAATTGTCCAGATCTGCTAGTTAGAAATTAAACTCATCAGAGAATAGGAATGATTTGTAATGTCTTTTATTTTCACATCATTCTCAGACTGTTAGAACTTAGCATTAATTACTAGCTACCAAATTTTTAGTCATATTTTGTATTCATTATTTGAAATATTTTTCTCACTGAACTGGCACATTTTGGGAGCTAAATAGAATAAACATGTTTACTGGGTTGAGAGTAAATAAAATTGAACATCTGATTAACAGATGGCTCATTTTTTTAGGTGCTGGAAGATTGATATTTTCTCATGGTAGGTCTAGGAAAGATAAAGAAGCAATGTAAGATCTGAATTTCATTTATTATAATAGATATGGTACAGAGATATTTAATATTGTGTAATATAAAATATTATTCAGATTAAAATAGCTTTTTTCATATACATTTGAAAATAAAATCATGTAGATTTCAAACATAAGGGAACTTGATCTTGAATATATGTGGTTGTCCACCAAATCTCTATTAATGATTCCATTTCCTAAAGATAGAGTGAAGGAAAGATTTCAGAAGGCTACCTCGTTAGGGTAATACAATACTCACTCACTAAGTACATTATGAAATAAAAAGCCAAAGAATGTGTTTATCCAAGTGATCTTTTTATCCTCCATTTTTCAATTCTCCATTGTCATTTCAGGATTCAGGAACATTCAGAAAAATTTCTGGGTTTTTTTTTCCTGCATACTTAATGAAACCCTGGTACTTACTCTTTGTTGACTTGGGATGGAATTCTAGCCAAAAGCAAGGTTTTAAATGTATCTAAAAATTGAAACCAAATATTGAAATTTTCTCCTAGCTCACCCATTATTGATCAAATTTTCATAAAATTTCATCCACATCACATCACGTCTCAGTCTGGGTTCCTTGAAAATAGGCTCCAATGCACGGATTTGTATGCAAAAGGTTTATTGGGAGAGTGTTCTCAGGAAATGTATTGTTGAGTGAGTGAGGAAGCAGAACTGGGAAAGGGCAGAGGCAACTCACAACGTGGTTGCAACTGAAGCCTCAGCCAATCAGTCCTACAGGGAATCCTGGACCTAAGAAGGCCCGCAGAGTTTTCCCTTGTCTCTGACTATCAGCAGAGCCCTGGGGGATGAGACGACGGGACATAAACTTGGGTGAGGCAGTTCCTAGCAGACAAGGGTGACTCCCAGTGAGGGCAGAGCTGGAAGCCTTTGGGAGGTGGTATTCCTGGATGCTGGAAGACAGTGCCTAGGCCCTGAAAAGGAGGACTGGGCCAGGCACCAAACATTTTTTAGTTAAAAACCTGTTCCATAGACCGAATCTTTCAGGTAGGAAGTGGGAAATAGGTTAGCACAATAATAAGAATACTATATTAATCTTTTAAAATCAGGATGATGTCTACATTTGTCTATCTACAAAATACCCCTTTTTGTTTTCTCCTTAGGGTGTTCATGCATCACTTACACCTTTCCAGTAAAGGGAGGGCTCATTAGGACCTGGGACATGCTCAAATTACCTGAGGAAATAGGGTAATTTATTATCCTCCTTCTACCCCAAATCTGCTCTTTCTTCTTCCAAGGCATATAGCTGCCCAGCAAGAGACAAAATTTTCCCAGCCTCTCTTGCGAATAGGTGTGGTCATGTGACTAAGTTCTCACCATTGAGATGTGGATAGAATTGATTGAGGGAAACTTCCAGATCCCTAGGGAAAAAATGCTTTTCCAGAACTCGTTCTTTCCTTTCCTTTCTCCTGGCTGGAATGGAAATTACTAGAACAACTCTGGAAGTCTCAAGTTAAAGTTAGCAAAGGTGTCTCTACTCTGTGGAGTAAAGCCCATCTGTCTGCTCTGACCTGTCTGCAACATAGAAAAGTCTATCTCTTGTAAGCGATTTTACCTTTTAATCTATTTGTTAGAAGCGTTTAGCTTTTTACCTAATTTAAAAAACAGATTATGTTAAGAAGACACAGAAAATAAGGGATATAGGAATAGCGATGTTTTACGATCAAGAATGGGAAGGTCATTCACGATACAAACAGCTCTAGAAACCAGATTTTTTTTTTTTAATTTATTTTTGGCTGTGTTCGGTCTTCGTTGCTGCGCACGGGCTTTTCTCTAGTTGCGGCGAGCGGGGGCTACTCTTCGTTGCGGTGTGAGGGCTTCTCATTGTGGTGGCTTCTCTTATTGCGGAACATGGGCTCTAGGCACGCGGGCTTCAGTAGTTGTGTCACGTGGGCTCAGTAGTTGTGGCTCGTGGGCTCTAGAGCGCAGGCTCAGTAGTTGGGGCTCACGGGCTTAGTTGCTCCGCGGCATGTGGGATCTTCCCAGACCAGGGCTTGAACCCGTGTCCCCTGCATTGGCAGGTGAATTCTTAACCACTGCGCCACCAGGGAAGCCCTGAAACCAGATTATCTTGTTTTTCCTCAGTATAAGTTTTCCAGTACTCCTTCCTTTAGTTTTGTGCTCGTGATGATCAAAAGAATCTTTGTCTTCACTGGTGCTGACTAACTTCTGAGTCCTATTTCATGCCTTCTGCTTAGGCGTACCTCTTATCTTGTGGTTTTTGTTGATTGCCTTCTCTTGGTGTGCTTTTTGGCTTATAGAACCTCACATAAACTACGGACTCCGTATGAATCACGTTCCTACTTTTTAAGAGGAAAGGTCTGATTGGTGTCCATTGTAATTACTATCCCTGTTGGGCAAAGCACTCATCCCAGAAGACCTTATGGGCTTCTGGCGAGCCTGCAGCTGGGTGGCCCTTGGGGCAAGTACTGCAGGGGATTTTATCAACTTCCGCTGCCCTACATCCGGCCCCCTTCTATTCGTTTAAAAGTTCTATTGTGTCTGTTTTTAGTAGTAATTACAGGGAGTCAGAAATTCCGTCTCCTTGTTCCTTGGCTTAAAGAATGGACACATAACCTAGACTCAGAAAACCAGGTGCTTCCCCCCTGGGATTCAAATCAGGAGGAAGCAACATAAATTCCCAGGCCAGTTAGAGATTATTTGCAATGGTGGCAGAATGGCCAAAAGTCCAGTAGCCTGAGCAGTGGTATCTTAAGTAAACTCTACACGACACATCCACCTGGCAATGTCCCCTGTTGCCCTTGCACGCCTGTTTTCTACAAATGATTTTTCAAACTTCTTATAAGTTCTATGAGCTTCCCAATATCTATCCCCTGCAAAAATCTTTTCTGATAAGTTAGCAATTGATCTTGCTTGCACCCAAGAGCCCAGTTGTGGTGGATATGGGCACCCGCCTGTGATTCAGTCAGCTGTGGCCAGGTCGGCAGGGCCATGTGACAGGCTTTCCTCACAAATGGCTCTATGAGTGGTGCAGGTAACCTGAGGATTTTAGGGTGCATGAATTCAAAACAATACAAGGTAATAGAATAAGGGAGAAAAGTGACTTTTTTCATGCACAAGTTTACTCCTTGTAAACAAAAAACAAAGGTGCAATAACTTTGAAAAGGTGGTGAATTTACTGAATCACCGAAGGCTTTCTCTTAGTGGAGCCTGAAGTCCAAGACGTGGAAGAAAAGCCCACACCTAGTCTTCTGCCTACGCTCAGCAACTCTCCCCACTAGTCACTGATGACTCCCCGGAGGCAAACACAGGTACAGCTGAAGTCTAGCCCTGGCTTAGACCCTAAAGCAGTCTGGAAAAGCCACATTTATGTACTTCGGTATTATTCTCTGCAATTCTCACAATCTATACCAAGTCTTCTTATATATTGTCTCAGTTAGAAGCACTAAATCTATTCTCTGGAAAATAAACATAGGTATTAAAATAAAATATTCTGGTTTTTAAAATAAGCATAATGGCCATTGCAAAACACCCTTCTTCCTGAGATTCCTGAGAATCAGTGCTATGAAACTGCATTGCTCTAATGATGGATAGAGCTCTTTTTAAAAGCTTTAGATGAATGACACAGAGTCTATAAGGAATTGTAATGACTGCGTTTTCTGAGTCTTAATATTGTACAAGGTAATTGAACTAATATCACACAGATCAATCAAGATTTTCCTTTTCTTTCCCCTTTATGAGTCCTTTTATTTTTCTCTTTTAAGGTTTCTACCACTACTTCACTAAGCAATGAAAAATACTTACATATTCATGATAATGCCAGAACTATTGACTTTCAGTTTTCAGAATCAACCTATTCATAAAACACACAGGAGATTTGCTTATTTTTCCAAAACTGAATATAAGAGTCTTTGTATTAAAGTACAACAGGCAGAATTTGAGAAACGGACATGGAGTGAGAGAAGGGATGGAGGTAAAAGTGATGCAATAATAAACTGTATTTACCCAGCGGAAGTGAAAGGATACTGAAGAAAGTTGATGGGACAAAATGCAGAGGTTTAAGTTTATCAAAGTTACAAAACTCACCAAAGAAGGGACAAAACAGTAGTGGAGGAAGGGAGAGTAAACTATTACAAGTAAACGAAATTCTCATATTTTACTGACAGATAAGTAATAGGCAATATCCAGGGTAGATAAATTTAAATTTGATTTTACCTTTCATTTAACATAGCTTGGTAATAAAGATTAAAATGTAGATATTTTACCAGTTGCCTAATGTTTTCATAATACAGTTGTGCCTATAATATGCTTTTGTGCTCTGCTGCACTACACCTACGTTGAAATACTACAAGTTGGCATTCTACTGTTTACAGTACATCCTTTCACAATTTTTTGGTTTTTTTAAAAAAAAATCCTGTTTTACTGCTTCTTGTACCTCCAGTAAGCATACTGATAAGAAATGAATGATACTTCCCTTGGGCCTGAAGATGGCTGAGGGCTTCAGGGGCTATGGCGGTCCTAGCAGGTTGTTTTTGTTTGTTTCTCTTGACCATCTCATTGCCGTTCCCTTCCCATTCCTACGATGGTGACTTCAGGGACAATGAAGTGCACTTTTTCACAGCCATCCTCATTTCCAAATGCAGAGATTATTTCTATCTTCCATCTTTGTTACTGGCTATCTTCTCTGCGAATACTGTGACTTATTCTCCCATTGCCATTTCTAAAAGTTTTCACTGCTGTACCTTACATTCTTCCATTTGTTATTCCTCTTCTTTCTTTTTTCTCTCCTGACTCTCCTCTTGCTTTTCTCAGTTTCTTGTAGAAAGGCTTATGATATATATGTATGTGTGTACACCTATGTATACACACACATATACGGATACATACATAAACACATGTATCAATACATATGTACGTATCACCCATAATCTTTTATATACAGTAAATACAATGTGTGTCTTTCAATATCATTCCCAATCTTGTCATTTGCAGCTTTGTAATAGTACTGCTGGATTATTAGAGTTAGTATCCTTACAGTCAGAGACTTTGGACTGAAGTTTTAGAAATTATTGCCAGTTTTTGAACATCCGTGAATATTTGAGAGTGCTAGGATGCTGGTTCAAAAAAACATATATCCCCAAAGTGAGGCTCACCATTTTTTCTTCCAAAGAAAAAATTGAGTATGTTTACCATGTAATGGAAACATTCTTGGGTAATCTACCAACAAAGACTTTTATACTTGTTAACTAAAGATTGTTATCCTTCAACAAGGATAGAGACATTATAAATATATGTATATATACTTCAGAAAGATAGGGTTGTAGATCTATGATAAAAAGTGAGATCAGTACAGAAAAACGTAAGCTGATACATCTGGCAGAGAAAAGCTGTGGCTATAGTTATTTCATGAAAGGGAGAAACTTGGCAAAATATTCAAAATGGGCTTTAAATGTACTCATTTGACGAAATGTGTTGAGTGGTTCTGATGTCAGTTTTCAATGAGGTATACAGCTCTGGATACCACATTGCAGAACAGTGCTTTTTCTGGTAATGTGTTAATAGTTGAAAATACACAGTAATATCATAGAGGTGAGCTAATGATCATCTGAATGATTTCGGTGATGGTTTTAAGTTGTATGCTCCTAGGAGGAAAAATTTGTTTAACTCGCTCTGGGATGCTTAGCATTGTGACTGTGTGTGGCTTCAGTCCCTTACTGATGTTTTTAAATAACAATCGTATCTAATATTAGAAATGCCACCTTTAAGATGATAGCAGGAAGTCCACCAGAACACTTCTGTGGGAGAAGTATGTCACCCGCCGTATCAGTAAACAAAGGATGTTGCTGCGATCAAGCCAACAGCACTGCAGGCACCCCCAACTGTGCACCCTGAGGAGATTCAGGATGGAAAAACAGGATGCTGGCCCCAGATAGTTAAGGTGCATATCAAAGGAATGATTTCAATGAGCCCAGATGCTTGCATCTTCCCCATATATAGAAAAGCACTAAATTCCTTAACCTGAGATGTCTGGTTTTCTTTAATTAACAGTAATGTTTTGATGTTCGAACGAACTACCTGGGTTTTGTTGCAAAACCTCCTATATATCGTGGCTCCCCCTTTACCTCTTTGGATCAGTCCCTCAGAGCTATCTGAGAGGCTGCCTCCCAGACTTGAGTCCTTGGAAAGTCTTCCAAATAAAACACAATTCTCAACTTTTAGGTTGTGCTTTTTTTTTTTTTTTTAATTGATACTTCCTTAGGAAAGGATGCACTGTCATTTCTCATTGTGGCTTTAAGGGTCTTCAAAGCGAGGCCGTGCTGCTGCAATAAAGTGAAGAAAACTGACAAGGACAGGCAAAGGAATAAGTGAAGGAAAGGTTTTGAGAGAAAAAGAGCAAATACAGCAATTATTCACTTGAAAGCAAATACGGAATGCTTAATCAGTGTGAAAAGAGAGCAAAAAATATATATATATATTTTAATCTTGTCTCTTTTTTAGAATCCAAGGACAGAGTCTTTGGTCCATCACGACAGGGGACAGTGGCCAAGCAGTCTCAAGGGCCTCATCAGGCAATCTCTCTGTGCAAACTTGGCAAACGTGTTTGAAGTTTTCACATCACCACTTCCTCATTTAAACCCAGGGAGACACTTTATCTTCCTCTGCGGGAATTTTGGTTGTCAGTTAATTTCCATAGAATGGCTGTATTCTAGGTCTCCATCCTCCCCTCTAACTACTTCCTTAATGCCACCTCTTAATTCTTCCTCCTCATAACAATTATCTGCATTCTCCACTTCTTTCAAGCAATAACTCACCATTTATTTATCTCCTGAAAACTTTCCTACCAAGCTCCATCACAAAGTGAGTCATATCATAAAAATGCGAGAATAATGAATTATACCAGATTAGTACATGTTTGCTTACAAGTTGTCTTGGAATAGTCTATCATTTTTCAAATAAGTGCATCCTGCTTCCCCAGCTAGACAATAGGGCTCTTGAATGGAAGCACACTACGTTTTATATTCTTGAGCTACTATGGTTTTTAAAATGCTGGGCATTCTACAGGCACTACTGTAGACGCTCAGTAAATTAACATGTTATGTGGCAGCCTGGATGGGAGAGGAGTTTGTGGGAGAACGGATACATGTATATGTATGGCTGAGTCACTTTGCTGTGCATCTGAAACTATCAAAACATTGTTAATAGGCTATACTCAAATACAAAATAAAAAGTTAAAAAATATGTATATAAAAAAACATGATCTCATAGATTTATTTGGTCCATTTATATTGTCTGATATGTGTCTTTCAGCATATCCAATGCCTAGAACTGGGCTCAACACCTAGAACAGTTCCTGGCACATTATAAGTGATCAATACATATTTGTTGAAAGAAGAAATTAATTTGATTTATTATTTTAAGAAAGATTCCATTTTGACAGGGACATTCTCTTTTTCTTTTGCCTGCTCACCGTATCTTTTCCAGACAGATTTTAAGGATCTTTCTAAAATGAAATGTAACATAGCAAACAAACTTACGGTTACCAAAGGGGAAAGGAGTGGGGGAGGGATAAATTAGGAGGTTGGGATTAACATATACACACTACTATATACAAAATAAACAACAAGTATCTGAAAAAGAATATTTATACATAACTGAATCTCTGTGCTGTACCTCTGAAACTAACACGACATTGTAAATCAACTATACTTCAATTCAAAAAATAAAATAAAATGTAGTTCATTCTACATTTTACCTATTAGAGCCAGACTTTTTTTTTTTTTAGCTCTCAATTAAGATTTAATTTTTATGCTGAGATTTGGACATGATTCTTGTCACTTGCCCTAAAGACTTTAGCACTCTGGACCAAAGCACATGACAATAATAGGTGAGGCTTCTTTTTTTCCGTTGAAAGTATCTAAAACCATTTCTTTGTGGATGTGGCTCACAAGCCTTTGCTATGAAACACATAGCATTCCTTCTTACACATAAAATTTTTCAGACCCCCCTCATGAGAGCTTAGAAGGGGTACAATAGCAAATCAGAGTTCATACAACCTTGGGGTTTCCCTACACTAGATTCTAAAACTTTAACAAGCTTAAAAAATATCTGATTTCTCAAAACTCCCTCTGACTTGAAGACAGTATCAGTGGGAAAAAAATTTATAATAAAAACACGAATAAATTCATTGTCCTTTACCTTTTATTACAACATCTAACTGGGTTGTATAATTTATAAAGTTGTGGTTTGATTGGGTGACCCCTTTCCATCTTACTGGTTATTAGACTGGGATATCCATTTACCCCTCTGGATCCTAAGCAAATATTTTGTTTGCACACTGGAGACTGTTTACAGTGCATTTAGCCTGGTACCTATCGTGAAGCCGTAAAGTTAAACCCACTTTGCAGCAATTATGAAATTTCGGTGATTAATTTCTGCTGTTGGGTTGGAAAGATTTGTTCAAATAAGATGTAAATTGTGCAGAACTAATAGTCTTCAGACAGACCCGGTTTATGTGGCAATCCTATCGTCCAAAGGAGAAAGTGATGAAATAAATCAATGAATCCTGTAGTATTCACTAAGTCTTGGATTCACACACCCAACCAATGCTGGAAAAATGCATCAGAGATTTTAAGGAGATAGAAAACTAGCTAATCCCAACAGCATCCAAGGCCCAGAAGAAAAAGTGGTTTGCAAACCAAGGTCACACGGTAGAGAATGGCTGAGCCGGTGAAGACCAACATTCCTGGTTTCCAGGGCAGCGTTCTTTCACCACCACAAAGTGCAGCTTCCTACAGAGGGAAAGCGAATTGCTCATTTCCATGCTACTGATAGCCTAGGATTCCAAATGTGTCTTCATCCCCATCATCAACTCCATCCCATCAACAGAGTATGACTTGCCCTCCTCTCTGGCTGTATAACCAGACATGCTCTCGTGAAAATCTACCACACTCCCAGGGCCAGAAGAATTCAGCCACGGCTGTCAGCCTCTTCGTCCTTGGTGACCATTAGCAGGATTCCCACACTGAGACTTAAGGTTAATTATATTCAGGAAGCCACTGCTAAAACATTCCCAAACGGGATGAAAGAAAAGTGGGATAACTTTGACATGAGAATTTGCCTGGTGTTCTTTGGAGAAACAATGTTACCATCGATATTTTTAATTCAATAAGTACCCACTGAAAATTTAATGTATGACAGATCCTAGTTTGGTGAAACCCAACTATTCTAGGGCTCGGGCTTCCCCAGTGGCGCAGCGGTTGAGAGTCTGCCTGCCAATGCAGGGGACACGGGTTCGAGCCCTGGTCTGGGAGGATCCCACATGCCGCGGAGCAACTAGGCCCGTGAGCCACAACTACTGAGCCTGCGCGTCTGGAGCCTGTGCTCCGCAACAAGAGGGGCCGCGATAGTGAGAGACCCGCGCACCGCGATGAAGAGTGGCCCCCGCTTGCCACAGCTGGAGAAAGCCCTCGCACAGAAACGAAGACCCAACACAGCCATAAATAAATAAACAAACAAATAAATAAATAAATAAATAAATAAATGTTCTAGGGCTCTACCAGCCTGTGACCACAAGTGAGGACAGGCTTCCGTAGTAGCTCAAACACTGTGCGCTGGGCAGCTTTAGGACGCCTCCTCGATTGCTGGTGCCCCAGCCTCTTTACTCTGTGTGGGAATCCCCGGGCGCCAGGCTGTAGCCTCAGCACCATCCACTCTTCTGCTCCATGCAGCATTGCCATGTCCCTCCTCTACCAACCACATCACCATACCACCCCCTTCAGAGACCCTCCAGCAACTCCCCATCGCATTTACAAGAGGATGCTCAAGTCTCTGGTCTGGCCTACGAGGCCATGCTGTAATCTGGCCCCACCTTCCCACCTGACATCTCCCTTCAGGCCCCCTTGCCTGCTCAGCTCCACCCATGGCGGCCTGCTTGCCTCCGCTCGCAAGGGGTACACCGATCACTGTCTCAGGCTCCCTGCATTAGTGATGTCCTCTGCCCAGTACATTTCCCCCAGGACTTCCTCTATCAAATAAATTCCTCTAATCTCAGCCCACAAGCACAATCTAAGTTAGCAGCCTGGTGGTATAGTGGTGAGACTTCAGCCCTCTCAGTCAGTCTGTGGTCTGGGTTCCATTCCCTGGGTCATGTGTCAGTCACCCGGAAGTGGCCGTATTCTGTCCCCTCTCAGGTTCAGTCTCACCCTGACACACGGGGTAGCACTACAAAAAGAAGCGCCACAAAGACTTTGCCCTCAGTTAGATTATAGTTGAGAGGTGACAGACACATACATAAATTACAGTAATGCATAAAGGCCCAGGGAGAGAGAGGAAAAAAGTGGCCCCAGAAAACACATCTACTGGCAGCGTGGTCAAGCAGGAAGCCCACAGAGGTCAGGATTATATAGAGCTCCATTCAAATCCTACCCCCATGGCTGGGTAACTCAGTGACCAAGGGCAAGTTATTCTCTCAACCTCTCTTCATCTGTCAAGATGAAGTTTACTGTTGGGAAAGTTCTCTTCTCTTCTCCCAACTCCCTGGTCATTCTCAGCTCCCCTGAATTAAGAATGTGCAGGCCGGTTCTCAAGAATAAAGCACAGACTATTCTCTCCCTGTGCCCTCAGAAACAGCTCAGAGAAGGATGTTTTTACAGGTGTTGCCTTTAAATACCTCCCCATAAAGGAAAGATATTTTGGTGAGGTTTCTATGGGGGGTTCTTTGTTTATAATCTGGAAGAGTTCTGAAAAACAAACTGTCTATCAGGTTTGAAAATGATTTACTCGGCAGCTGATTTAATAGCAGAAAATGTATATTTGCACTACACGAGAGAAATTTCATGTTTGTAAGAATATGAAAATGTAAAATAAACAGTTTCTTCATGTTTTATCTTTTGCACTCTTAGCAAAAATGCAGGTTCAGTCCAAAGAATTATCTGACTGGCTAGGCCATGCTATCGTTGGGAGGAGTGATAAGTTTGTCCTCTGTCAAGAAAGTGAAGTTATTAGTTTAAAATAAAAACTAAACTAACACAAAAACCAACATGAGAACAATAAAAGAAACACACTTGTGTTTCCAAAGGTACCTAAACAGACAGAGATCTCTTAAACTTTGTGAACACAACCCTCAAGTGGACCCTTAGAGCTACCAGAAGTACTACTTCGTGACCCTACTCAATTCACTCCCCTCCTCAAGCCAACTATTTCATATTTTCTTGTTATGGGTTGAATTGTGTCCTAAAAAAGATATGCTGAAGTCCTGACCCCAATATCTCAAGATGTGACTTTATTCAGAAATAGGGTCATTGTAGGTAATTAATTAAGATGAGTTCATGGTGGTGTACGGTGGGCCCCTAATCCACAAAAGGTGACTGGCATTCTTATAATAAAAAGGGAGAGACACACAAAGGAAAGACGTCATGTGACGACAGAGGATTGGAGAGAAGAACCTGCCAACTAAAAACTAGCACCTTGCCATCTGCCTCTACAAGGATTAAATCATGAGCTGCTGCCCTTCAACACCCCCTGAAAGGAGTTCAGGGTGGAGGTCAGGACTGCCGCACTCCGTGCTCTGGGAAAAACTGGCAGAACAGGCCTTCAGATAGTTAGATATTTTCAGGAGAAGATTTTATGAGCCCAATTCTTGCATCTCCTCATATCGAGCAAAACACTGAAATCATTAACAGGGACCTCTGCTCTCGTGAGTAGCAGCCAGCCTCCGCCAAGTGTGCTTCACTGCACGTGCCCCCCATTCACTAAAATCCTATACTGACTTTCCCCTCTGCCTCTTTGGAGCGGTTCCTCAGAGCTATCTGAAATGCTGTCTCCCGGGTTCTGGTCTTCATTTTGCCCCAAACAAAACTTAACTCACAACTCTCACGTTGTACTTTCTTTTTTCAGTTGACAAATCTATTCACCAAAAAACACCAAGCCTTGCCAGCAAACCACCAAAAGCTAGGAAGAGGCAAGGAAGGATTCCCCTACAGGTTTCCGAGGGAGTATGGTCCTGCCGACACCTTGATTTCAGACGTCTAGCCTCCAGAACTAGGGGACCATTAGTTACTGTTGTTTCAAGCCACCTAATTTGTGGCACTTGGTGATGGCAGCCCCAGGAAACGAATACACTTCCCTTTGTTCTTCACACATCCATCATCCCCTCAACTTCTCACCACCCATTCAAATCAGCTGGTGCGTTTCAGCGAGAAAATAAAAGTAATCACAAAAGCTATCCACATCACCTCTCCTACCCCAAAGTACACGGGTGCTTTCCCTCCTGCTTCAAGGAATGTATTTTCCCTGCTCCAAGCTAAGGCTAGCCCCCTCCCACCTGCTCTGTGCCCTGAGCCCCACTCTCTCACCTACTCAAGGACTTTGGCAGTTATATCTACCTGCTCCTACATCGCCAAAATTTTCCTCCCAAGTGCATAATTCTATCAGCAAACAGACATATTTTAAATTATCCAAATGTGAAAGGAAGAAAGAAAGAAAAAAAGGAAAGAAAGAAGAGAGGGAGGGAGGGAGGAGGGAGGAAGGGAGAAAAGAAAGCAGGAGAGATCCTCTTCTCGATCCCACATTTTCTCCCAATAATCACCCTCACTGCCATTTCTTGCTCTCTTCTCTAGAAAAACACTCAGAATGGTTGTGTATCTTCACAGACTCTACCTCCTCAGCACCCATTATCCACTAATATAATTCCTTACAGGATTAGAGAAGACCTCCACTTTGAGTCCCCAGACCTCATCCTACTTGATTTCTCAAGTATTTGCCATAGCTGATCACTGGTTTTTTTCAGACATTCTTGTCACTTGGCTTCTAGGGACACCACATTCTTTTGGTGTCTCTCCTCCCTCATGGGCCGTTTCTTCCCAGTGTCCATTATTGGCTCCTCATTATTGAGTTCTCAGGTTTCATACCTTATGATATTTCATCTAATACCATGCTTTAAATTCCATATTTAGTACTGAATAAGAATGGGTGTCACTGAAAGTTTTTACTTTTATGAAACGCATAATATCTAGTGTTGAAATTATCAGTGGCTTTCTCATCCTTCCTAGAAATCTCACTGCTGGCAGTGGGATTTTGAAGTCACAATGATCATTTTATTAGGCTTACATGACTGTCTCACTCTGCTGGAAGACATCCATAGGAATTGCCTGTTCTCGAGCCCAATTCCCTGTAATTGAATATGGTCCATCAGTTGAAGTTTGGTCCTCAGTGAGGTTTGAAAAACAGCATCATTTAGTAGAAAGTGCTTTGACTTTAGAGCCATACTGAAGTCTCTGCTCAGCCATTTACAGCTAAAGCTCAGTTATTTCATCTAGAAAAAAGACAATGATCCTAACTTAAAGACATATTGAAAATATTTGAAAGACCATATGTAGAATGTACTCAATAAAGGAAAGTCGTTAGCTATTGTTTTCCATCATTTTCCAACTGCACAAATGAAGGCAAGTGCATTTCTGCTCTATCTGTAGTGGTTCTGGTCTTCTTTCTGAGGCAATTGGAGCAGATAGATGAATTAGGCACTTGAAGCTTGTAGATGTAGTCATAGCTCCTGAACCATCATTTTTAAAGGCTCCGTCACCATTTTAGTGATGGTGATGATGACACAAAATGTAATAGATTGCCTGGTCAAATGTCAAACCACTGTATCTGGATACTGTGGCATTTTCTAAACCAGATTTCTCAGACATATTTTTCCAGAAGCACAATGAGGAAGGACTATGTCTACCTTGCCCTTGTGGACATATTGACAATAATGCTAAATTCCACAAAGACACCTATGTAGCTCCAAATCCTTCTGTCCTATCCAAAAAGGCAGATCACAGTGCCATTGAGACAATGGATGACAGTGTAAGGATAGTGTTTAATTTTTTAAAAAATACACCATCTGTGAAACTTACTACCACATTATTCATAAAAAAATCCCCTTTGTCTATCACTTATGGTCATTAGATCGTGGCCACATATCTATGGAGAACTGCTGCTATAAACCAGCAGAGAACCTGGTAGCAGAAGAACCAGAACCCTAGAGGTGAACGGATAAGCAATAATGTATGAAATACATCAAGAAAGAAGAGATAGACTACGAGTGTTTAAGCACCAGTAATCCGATCTCAGGGCTATGTGCAGACGTCCTTCATAACGCAAATTAATGGCTTCATGAACTGGCATCCAAGAACAGTCCTGATGCAAATAATTTATGCCAAGAGAAAAAAATCATCACTTGCTCATAAATTCACCATAACTGTCATCCTGATGAACAGCCATAACCATCACAACACACTTACTCACATGCACACACACACACAGCATTCTGAAGCTGCTGAACCCAGATAACTGGATGGAATCGGACAACTTTCCCTGTTTCCTTCAGATACTACAGTTCATTGGGTGAATTCGGCAATGCAAGAAATGATTAGCACTTTGATTATACAACCTTAATATTGGCTGGCAAAAGAAAAAAAAAGTAATAGTATTTATGTGATTGTCAAAGACGTATGCCTTGTTGTTACAGAAAGAAAAGAATTCAAAACAATTTTTTGTGTCTCCGTCATTTTCTACATGAAATCATCAGGTAAGACTGAAAATCAGAGATATGAATACACAGAAAATCCTAGCCTTAAGCTATCTGTCTTGAATCTTTGCTTGCTTTCAATTTTAACCTAATCCAAACCCTAAGGGATCAGTCCTTATCTCATAAGAATGACTGTTTAGCATATTATTTGTCACCACCCTCTGTACACCTAACTCCCTATTTCATTTAAAGATACCAGGTGCAATATTACCATGGATCCAAATTGGAAATCAGACTCCCAAATGAGACATATTTTCCTTAATGCTGGTGCAAGATTCCCATTATGCTAATGGTACCTAGGGTGAACTTTAGGAAAGAATACAGCCCTAAATGTTCATTTATGAAAGCTTTCTTTTCTGAGAAGGAGAGGTTATTTTAATGATATGTATTTTTTGTACATAGAAAGCATTAAACAGTATCATCATCGGTAACTGTTCCATCATTTTCACAAAATAGTTAAATCACTTTTGCTTCTGGAAGTCTGGATTAAATAAAACTGTCATTATTGCAATGATACTTCCCTGTTGGCTGCACAGTGTTTGTATGCTCATTCCTTAGGGATTTGTAAAGAATTTCTGATATATTTGAACATTCAAAACATTTGGGATGCATAGTATTTTTTTAAAAATTTGTTTCAACTTCATGTCTTGCCCTTTTCTTGTCTCAACTCATGTCTTTCTAAAATCAGAAATGTATTTATTTGATGAAATGAGCCCTAAGCATGTTTTAATAATTTTCGATAACTCCATAAGGGTAACATCTGGCTGTTTACATCAAACGGCAAAATCTGGTATTCATAAGAGTTTATAAATAATATATATTTTAGATCAGATGAACTCTCTGTCTGTGAAGTTTTCACTCTGCCACCTACAGTGAATATATAAACGTGAAAAGTTATTTAACATTCTCTAACCATGAATAAGTAAATTCTTACTATTTAATGCCAGAATGTAGGTTTCCAAATTAATTTCCACTTTGCATTGCAATTCTCTGGAATTCCACCTCTATTACATTAATGAGTATATTTTTGTACTAAATGGGGTCCCCTCCTAACTAAAATTACATCCCGGGGTAAAGTATGAATATAACACACAAAAAACGGAATCATTGGTTAGTGGTCTAAAACAATTACTTCATTTTCTAAACATCACTACGTTTTTTCTGGGAGTGTTTTACCCCTGTTGGAGAAGAAGTTCAACAGGTGTTAATCAAACTCATTTGGATCAATGCTTTTATCCTTTTCCCTCTATTTGTGTTGAACATCTTTTATGGACATTCCATTGTGCAGGTATATTAATTAAAGCCAGGTGGTAAATGGGTATATATTTATATCTTTTCAGTAATTGCAAGAGTGAAAAGTCTGACTCAGACCCTTCTAACTGAAACTACTGAAGGCTTCCTACAATGATCGATGCCACGTGAGTTACATGAAACCCCCCCCCACTCTGCCCAGCCTGCTCTCCTTCATCGTCGTCTTCCCTCTCATTCCTGGAACCTGCTTTACCTCCATTTGGCTGCTCTCACTCAGGCAGAAGGAAGAAAATCTATTAAACCAATTTCTCTAATGTGAGCACAGGGTATCCCTCCCCCGAAACCTGTTTCCCAGAGATAGAATGTGATCAACAAATACTTGTTGAATGTGCAAACGGGGGTAACACTATCAATCTCACAAGCTGTTGTGTGCATTACACGAGGTACTACATTTGAAGCATTTAGACTAGTGCCTGGTACACATTGAACACTTTCTACATGATACCAATTATTAGGATCATCCTGGTCAGTGGACCTTTGGGGGTTAATGTGCCCAATGAGTGCATGTCTCGCCCCTTAACAGAGATACAAACTTTGGAAAGGAGTGGATTACACTCTAAAGTGGAACCACTTGCTCTTCGGAAAAGCTGACCATTCTCCATCTGGTCTCTGAGAGGTGCAAGCACAGGTGCCCGGAGAAAGTATATTCTCCCAGGCTGGAGATGGGAGGAGAGAGAAGACCGCAGAGACCCAGGGTAAGAATGGGAGCAACTAAGCAACATGTTCTCACTTGTGCTCTGAACTCCTTGCACTTATTTCTCAATAGTTTTTTTTTTTTTAATGAAATATAGTTGATATACAATGTCATGTTAGTTTCAGGTGAATTATATAGTCAGTTGACATTTGCATACATTATGACATGATCACCACAATAAGTCTAGTAACCATCTGTCCCCCTACAAAAGTTATTACAACATTATTGACCATATTCCTTATCCTGTTTATTACATGTTGCGGCTTATTCTTTTTAGAACTGGAGATTTGTATCTCTTAATCCCCTTCACTTATTTCCCCTCCCACCCACCTCCCCTCTGGGAACCACCCATTTGTTCTTTCTATGAGTCTGTTGTCACTTCATTTTGTTTGTATGGTTTTTAAAACTCCACACATAAGTGAGTCATAAGGTATTTGTGGACAACATGGATGGATCTAGAGAACATTATGCTAAGTGAAATAAGTCAGAAAGAGAGTCAGGGCTTCCCTGGTGGCGCAGTGGTTGAGAATCTGCCTGCTAATGCAGGGGATATGGGTTCGAGCCCTGGTCTGGGAGGATCCCACATGCCCAGAGCAGCTGGGCCCGTGAGCCATAATTACTGAGCCTGAACATCTGGAGCCTGTGCTCCGCAACAAGAGAGGCCGCGATAGTGAGAGGCCCGCGCACCGCGATGAAGAGTGGCCCCCGCTTGCCACAACTAGAGAAAGCCCTCGCACAGAAACGAAGATCCAACACAGCCATAAATTAATTAATTAATTAAAAAAGAGAGAGAGAGAGAAAGACATTTCCAGAGAGGAAATATTTAAAAAAAAAAAAGAAAAAGAAAGAGAGTCAATAGTTCCTAACGCTTTCTTCCTCTCTTCCAGAACCAAGTGCTGCAAAACTTCAGATATCAGTCTCTTGCCCTCCACTGACCCCCAGATATCAACAGTAACCGTGGATTTAAATGACATTGTCATGCTTGTGAGCCCCAAATGTATGTCTCCAGCATTGATAGCTATTATCTGAGCTCCGAACAAGCATATCCAGCTACGTATTTTGCATCTGTGCTTGACTTTATCACAGAAATTTTAAAATTAATGTGTCCAAATGGAGTTTTAAATTTTTCCTCAAGATTTTCTTGCCCTTAAGTCTTTCTTGTTACAGGAAATGAAGCTATCACCCATTCAAGTCCTCAAGCCAGAAACCTGGGAGCTATCATTGATGCTTCTGTAATCATTACCCACATCTCATCTCTCAGCAAATCCCGGCAACTCCACCACCAAAACATATCTTGAATCAACTTTCTTCATTCGGTCTGCACTGTAATCACCTGAGTTCCCACCATCACCTCTCACCAGGGTTACTATATTGGTTTCCTCTCTGGCTCTCTCTAATCCACTCTCCAAACAGTAGCAAAATTCATCTTCCTAGTAAATTGCAGAAGTTTGGTCCCAGAACTCAATTTCGTTGATTGAGCAAAAATAACAACCAGGGAATAAAATTATTCTACAGTCGTCTCCTATTGTTTCTAATAACTGGGACCCATCTTCCCGCTGACGGTCCAGTCTAGCAGTGGTACCAGTTTGGAGTCAGAGTCAAAAAGACCTTGGAGAAGGCTATATGATGGCTCTGACAAATAGCTCAAATTGTGACCCGCATAGATACCTGCCCATTACACTGTCCAAAGTATAATGACGCATGTCTAGACTATTTACTGAAAGAGGCAGAATTTAATCCCATCCAAGTACTGGACTTTCACTGGGGTCAAACGTGCTCAGCCATCAGGAGCACTCTTGTGTTGGATGATTGTGTGCTTTAGGTAACCCAGAGCTGGGAAACATGCTTCAAGTGTCTCTTTGCACAATCCAGGGGGACAGGATTAAGTGAAGAGATCACCCCACAGTCATGCAAACCAAACTTATAGACCTTCCCTGAATCTCCTTCACACACACAGCAATGCTTTGCCCTGAGAAATCAAGTGATACCATGGGGCCCGGGTGGCAGTCCTGACATGCTTCTATAACCGCACCTTTGCTTCCGTTCATGGATATGCTTGCTGCAGAATTCACCTTTGAGCTTTTTTATTCCCAGAGGTAATGCAACAGAACTTTAATTGCAATTTTGACGTCAAACCTTCTGGACACGCCCTAAATGAAATGATGCACACGTAAAAGTCATTTTCATTGGCTTCTAAAAGCAGGATGCAAAGTGTCACTAACTTTCACACTGCAAACTAAACTATCTGTTTTAGGGGAAATTTCTGACCCATTTCTGAATGGCCATCAAACCAATGGGTAGAGTAGTATAGAAGTTGAGTACTCGGCTTCCTGCACATCTGGTGACACAGGACAGGGGAGCTCTGCCTGGGGTTCAGGCCAATGCCGGAGCAGTAGAATATGCATGTCTTACCTATGAGGCTTTTGCTCAGTTTTGGTTACTCCCCTTTATGGAGAAACCCTTCCCTATAGCCTTACTCTTCCTGAAAATGCTTTGTCAGCTCTACCTTTGCTGCACTCCAGAGAAACTCAAGGGAACTCTCATCCATTTCCTAAATCATTAAGAAGGCTGAAGACAAGTCTCAGCTCCTTGCTTGTAGTGTCCTTATAAGAAGAGACACCAGAGCCCATTGTCTCTATCTCTCTCGTTATCTCTGTCTCTGTCTCTCTCTTTCTCTCTCCATCAGGTGAGGACATAGAAGGATGGAGGCCATCTGCAAACCAGGAAGAAGGCCCACACCAAGAATCAAATCTGCCAGCACTGTGATCTTGGACTTCCAGCCTCCAGAACTGTGAGAAATAAGCATCTATCTTTTAAACCACCCAGGCTATGATGTTTTGTTATAACAGCCCAAGCTTAGACAGTATGTTACAAGATTTATCACAGTAATTATTAACAGCATTTTAAAATTCTGCTGAGAATATGACTATATTGTGCTTTTTACTTAATCATTTTTCTTTGGGGGAATACACATGCCATTTCTAATTTCTCACAAGTATAAGTAACTCGTGACGGTCACTCTTGTACATAAAGCCCTTCCCAGTTTTAGTAATGTTTCCTTTGAATTCATTCCCAGAATCTGAATTTCTAGATCAAAATGTGAGACCTTTAAATCATATTACCACGTATATACAATGGAATATTACTCAGCCATAAAAAGGAACGAAATTGAGTTATTTGTAATGAAGTGGATGGACTTAGAGTCTGTCATACAGAGTGAAGTAAGTCAGAATGAGAAAAATACAGTATGCTAATGCACATATATGGAATCTAAAAAAACGGTACTGATGAACCCAGTGGCAGTGCAGGAATAAAGACGCAGACGTAGAGAACGGACTTGACACAAGGGGGGGAAGGGGAAGCTGGGACGAAGTGAAAGAGTAGCATTGACATATATACACTACCAACTGTAAAATGGATGGCTAGTGGGAAGCAGCTGCATAGCACAGGGAGATCAGCTCATGATGCTTTGCAATGACCTAGAGGGGTGGGATAGGGAGGATGGGAGGGAGGCTTAAGAGGGAGGGGATATGGGGATATATGTATACTTATAGCTGATTCACTTTATTGTACAACAGAAACTAACACAACAATGTAAAGCAATTATACTCCAGTGAAGGTATTAAAAAATAAAAAATAAGTTAAAAAAATAAAAACAATCAATTGATCAACAAATAAATAAATAAATAAATCATATTGCCATATTTTTTCCCAAAAGTTGCAAGAATGCATCGTTTTATCAGCAATGTAACAAATGGTCTTTCCGTCCACCACCCTTCCCATTATTGCCTTCAAATTTTTAAAAGTAATATGATAGATGAAAAGTGTTACTTAACTTTAATGAATACTTCCTTAATTATCAGTAAACATGAACTTTCTTTAGAGTTTAACTTACAATAACCTAAAAGTAAATCCCACAGCTGTATTTTTATGAGCATTTGTTTGGAAAAAAAAAATCAATGCACAATCTAATCAATACAATAAAAGTGTATTCACTCAGAATTATGGAAACACTACTCCAGGGTACAGGGAAGCCTTCTTGGAAGAGGATACACTTGAGGGGTTAGGAGTTAGGCAGATGAAAAGAGTCAGGGTGTAGCAGGAGGAGTATGGCCATTCAGGTCACAGGGAAAGGAACAGATTAAGACACAGAAGCTATAAATGGGGTAGTTGTGGGTGAGAAACTGCAAGTGATCAGTATTGCTGGAGCAGAGGGAGAAAACGCTAGAGAGCCTGGCAAAGGCTGGATCAGGGAAAGACAGGTTAAAAATTTTTAATTTTACATGATTTTCCTCCCGGTGGTGCTTTGCTTTTCCATCTGCCCGGACTGCACTTCCGAGCTTTATTCTCCTAACAAATTCTTCTTCCTCCCCTCATGCCCAACTCACATCTCCTCCTGGGTGAAGTGCATCCTAACCTGTTCAGCACTTGCTTGATTCTATCAGGCATTTAGTCAACTCCCCTTCTGGGCTCTTGGGACACACATGGCATTATAATACGCATTGAAATTATCTGTTTACATTTCCAAAATATACACCTCATAAAAATTAATTAATATAAGCTTACTGGTTCAAAAGAAATCTGAAATACAGTGCATTGGAAGACATTTTCTACTTTAAAGACAACGCCTTCAGAGGAAATGAAACCAAGACATTTATTTAAAGAATATAGTAGTCTTTGGCTTCCTCCAAGAAATTATCAATAACTAGTAATGCATCATTTGATTTGGTCATTCTCTGATACACTATGATAACACTAGGTTTTACCTTAGTTTCATTGGCTTAATGTAATATATAAATATTGGAAGACAGAAACTTTATTTGGGTCTAGAACACAGCTGAGGGAAGACTGTCTTTGTATTTATTACATCCTAAAGTTTTTGAAAATTAATACTAGTAACTTTAGAGTGGCTCTGTCCAATAGGAATTTCTGCAATGGTAGGAACCGTCTGTATCTGTGCTACCCATCACAGTAGTGATGTGCCTATTGCACACTTGAAACGTGGAACCGAATTTTTAAATGTGGATACCTGTAATATCCTTTAATTAAATGAATTTTCATCCTTTAAATGAATATTTGTTGAGTACCTACTACATATAAAGCTGTATGCTAGGTTGCAAAGATAAATGGATTTGTTAACAAGAGCTTAACAATTTGATCGGAGGTTATTTAGATTATATCTAATAATCACGTGTATGGTTAGCCCATGTAGCACTAGCTGAGAGAAAAGAACATACAACTCTCCCCAGAATGATATGCTAAGGCTGCACGGAGAAGTTGGGGACAGATTAGAGGCTATTGAAGGACAATTCAGTGTTAGGTCCTCATTTTGGGAGAAAATGAGGAAATCTGATAGCTTTTGATCAGAGTGATGACATTACCACATTTGGTCTTTGGAGAGATTCATGTGGGCAATGTTGTGAGGTTGAACTTGGCGGGTGGGGGAGGGGAGGAGCAGCACTGATGTGACCGGCATTAAAAAATGTACACAGTCATCTAGGCACACAATAATGAGGCTCAAATGTAACAAAGGGATGGAAAAATAGTTCATAGGTTAAAAAAAAAACTTCTAAGAAAGTCATTAAGGAACATGTGCTATATGACTTGTAAATCACTACTATTATCATTCTTTCCTGGGATACTTTTTCCTCCCTCAGTTCTCTAATCATGTGATCATACAGTCTTAGATTATGCCAGAAGCATTCAACTAATGCCAGAAAATGACCCATTTCTCAGTAGAATCCTAAGAGGAGAATTATGAGGCCATTCTGTTTCCTCCGAATGGGTTTGTTCTCATCCTAAAGTTGTCCCAAGATACCAGTTAAAGAGTAGTCTCAGGAAAAAATAGATCAAAACACATTTGGTTATTTTATTATATTTGCAAGCCATTGCATTTTAAAAGTGTAGGTTAGATTATACTAAGAAGACTTTTGCATCTGCAAAAAAAAAATGTCTCCATCAGTTCACTGCCTGATGAGAACAGATCTTTCCAGAAGCTTGTGCTTCCATCTGGAGCCCTTTGAATGAACTTCAATCAAACCAATTTTTTTTCTAACTTACTCCCCAAGGTATACAACTGAGGATTTTTAAAAAGTGAAGTATAATATGCATACATAAAAGTGTATGTATCACAACCATACAGCTTGCTGAAGTTTTCTAAGCTGAACACACCTGCGTCACAGCACCCAGATCGAGAAACAGAGCGTGACCATACGGCCAAGCCCTCCTCATGCCTTCATACAGTCCTCACCTTCCCCTCCAAGGAAAACTACCCTCTTGACCATGTTAGTTTTACCCATCTTTGCACAGTCAATGGAATCAAACGATATGGAATTTTAAATAAGACTTCTTTCACTCTATAGTTTGTGAAATTCACCCATTTTGCTACCTAGAGTTGTAGGTCACTTATTCTCATTGCTGTATAGTATCTCATTGTGCAAATGTCATAATTTTATTAGTGCATTGATGTATAGTGGACATTAGCAAACCATGGCCCTCTGGCCAGCTGCCTATTTTTGTAAATAAAGCTTTATTAGGTCACAGCCTTGTCCATTCATGTACATATCGTCTATGGCTGCTTTCATGCTACAATGGCAGAGTTCAAGAAGTTGCAACAGAAACTCCTAAACCTAAAATACGGCCCATAAACCTAAAATATTTACAATCTGGCTCTTTACAGAAAAAGTCTACCAGCCACTACTTACAGTGTTCTATTGTGTGACTATGCCACATTCTTTCAGTATTTCCGGTTTTGAACTATTACAAATATTGCATCTATGAAGATTCTAGCTCATGGCTTTTGGTGGGCATGTGTAGAGTGGAATTACTGTGTCGCAGGGTATGCATGTGTTTGGCTTTAGCAGACACGACACTGCCAAACAGCTTTCCAAAGTGCTTTTACCAATTTACTCACCCGCTAGTAATACATAAGTTCCGGTTTCTCCCATTCTAGGTCCACCCACTGGCAACATATAAGTTCCAGTGTCTTTGCCTATACTTTGCATCTTCCATCTTCTTAATTTTATCCGTCTAGTGGGTGTGCAGTGATATCTCATTGTGCGCTTAATTTGCATTTCACTCGTTACTAATGAAGTTCAGCTTCTTTTCTAATGTTTATTGGCTATTAGGATATCCTCTTTTGTGAAATTTATATTCAAATTGTGATCATTTTTTTGATGGCCTGACCGCCCTTTTTCTCACTTATTTGGAGGCATTCTTTTTACATCCTAGATATGAATCCTTTGTTGGACACATGCGTTGTGAAGACCTCTCCCACTCTATGGTTTGCCTTTCACTCTCTTAATGGTATATTAGTGTTTTTCATGTTTAAGAAGTATTTTCCTATTCTAAAGGCAAGAAGGTGTTTTCCCCTGAAAAGCCTGATAGTTTACTTCCCACATTTATACTTTTAATCCATCTGGAACTGATTCCATGTGTGTGACATGAGGTAGAGACCTAGATACATTTTTTTCCATATGAATATCCAGCTAACTCAGCAAAATAAAATCTACTTGTCAATTTGCATGCACACACACACACATACAAATCTACCAACATTTCAACTAGGAATACATTGAATTACAGATAAATTTGGGGAGGGCAGATATCTTTATAATTACAGAGAGCATGTTAAGCTACTTTGACTAAAACCAAGGAAACCTGTATTTATTCAATTTTTATTCATTCATTCACTCAGAAAATATTTATAGAGTATCTATTAGTTACATGGCAAGTTGGAAGTTTCAGAGGTTTGAGAAAAATTAAGAAAATTGAGAATAGTCACAATAGAACACCTAGGAGAAATTAGTAGGGAAGCTGAGAATTTTCTCAGGGCAGTATTGAGGTACCAAAAGAAGTAGGACACCATGTGATTACAGTGATCAAAACCTAAATAATGTGCTCAGTTATGAAGATAGGCTCATCCTGGGTAGGAGTTTTGCCAGCAAAATGCTACCAAAAACAATGGAGTAAGGGATTGGAGGACACTGGCTAAAAAGTGGTTGAAATTATAGACCATGAAGTCCAACCTGGATGGGAAATGAAGGCATGAGTGATAGACATAGAGACAGTAAGGTGCAGGAGGTCTTGAGGCCTGAGAACAGGCACAGTGAGTGGGTGTAGCAAAACGAAATAGCCAGAGTGGCCTGAAGGAGGGATGTTTGAAATAGATTTCCATGGTGTGCAGTTCCTGGAAATGGCACATCCCAAAGTATGGAAATGGAGTTAAAGCAAAGGTAACTAAAGATGAACAGGCCAAGGGTAGGAGAAGCTAGGAGATGGAGGTGGCAGTGACTCGACATGCTGCAAAGACCCAGGGCAGGGAGCAAGATGGTGAGGCAGGTGCAAACACATTAAACAAATAGAGGAAGTGACCTACAGATTGATAGATGGCGGTGGGGCATAAGGAAGGGTGGGACTCAGAGCAGTGGTTTCCCAGGAGGGTTGAGGAGTGATAATCTGCTGGAGGATGGGGAGGTGAGGGGCCCCTGGCCCCCCCTTGACACTGCCACATGTAGGACAAGCAGCCCTGAGCAGAGAGAGAGGGAGCACTTCCTGCAGGAGGGAGCACTTCCTGCAGGAGGGAGCACTTCCTGCAGGAGTGAGCCAAGGCTCAGCTATGGGAAAGAGAAAACAAGAGCATGAAGAGAAAAGTTTGAGGATGTGAGGGATTGTGTTCACCATGGGAAAAATGTTCCAGGGGACGCGGTAGAAAGACTGTTGAGGAAGACGGGAAGAGGCTAGTGCATGATCAGAACCACCCATGGCCTTGCACAAAAAAGTCCGTGCTCATCACTTTGCCCTAATGTTCCAGTTAGAATTGGTTCTGAAGCTGTTCTGCTGCCATTCACATCTGCTTCACAGTCTACAACGGGAACCCACTTTATTTTATTTGAACCTCTAAATAAGACATAAGCGTAAAACCCAGACAGAACATTTTTGAAATACCATAAATCGCATTTTTCAATATTTGCATCTTGTGAAAAAGACCAGTTTACAGGTGATGTTTATGATACCCACATAAACAGAAGTCATTATTACCTTCGGACTCTCTCAATTCTCATGCACTTGTTTTATTCTGCTATATATAAGCCATTTGTCTTTTCACAGCTATATTTTAAAGAAAATCCATAAATTGGTGTGTCTACTTAAAAGTAGTTTTGCCAGTAATGATCCTAACTGTTGGGTTTCGTTGGACGTCCTGAAGGGGTGCCAAGTCTCCGAGAAGTCATTCAGAGACCTGTTGTTACTTTGAACCACACATTTAAAATAATTGAAGAAGTAGGAATTAGGACTTTTCAGAGTCCTTTATATATTAAGGATTAGATTTTCCCTGAGAAAATTAAAAGAAACTAAAACTACCTTGCATAGAAGAATAAGTTTGACGGTGACTCAGAAAGGAAGTAGAGTTAAACAAATCAAATTTTATCAACCATGAGAAAGATCTGTAACAGCCTCATGTGTATCTTTGTGCTTGCTTTTTCTTGTTATAGGGCTAACCCTTCCCTTTTCCTTAATATACCGTAAGAATAATAATAGTGTTTAGAAAGCTTTCTTTCTTCCTAAAAATGGAGAGAGAAAACTCAGAGTTCACAATGAGAGACTTCCAGGCTTATCACTATTATCTTCGTTAAAAAAATCAATCAATCAATACATTTGTAACATACATTCTTTGGTATGGTCCTGGGTTTTCTATATTATGAAACAGAAGGAGTGCAGAAAGTTTTTATTTTCTTTTGGTTTTCGACATTGGCTATAAAGTCAGGAAAAGCAACACAAGCATCTATTATGTGAGGCACAATTATCTGTGCCACATATTAGCTTTGTATTTTTTTTCCCTTCACTGAAAAAAATAACAAACTCTGCATGCTGGTGGGTGTGCCCACCATGCTGGAGTGGGAGGAGGGGCCGCAGGGGAGAGAATGAGCTTTCGTTAGTTACCCTCTTTTTTGTTTTCCTACAGGCTGGTCTTGACTATTACTTCTTTCTTTGTGCCTTATCTGTGGGCGAAATAATCCTCTGGAAAAATGAAGGGTAGCTTGACCTCTCATTTGTCTCTGTCCGGAGTCCACTGTCACCAGACTGATGAAAAGTACGGAGAAGGGTCCATCAGCAGAGCCCCGTTAATTCTAAGTTTGCTGTCTGACTTGTTTCGTTTGGGGAGTATAGACTTTCTTTCTGTTAAGTGAACAAATTATTTTCTTTCGGTCCAGCTCAGGCTATGGAATGATTAGTGCCCCTGAAGAGTAAATTAGACTCTGATGACTGTGGTAACACAGAAGTTTGAAAGTCAACGGAGTTGTTAAAATTAGACTTTCTTTTGAAATGCCATTTTGTGTGCCAGAGCAAACTGCTCACGACAGCTCTGAGAAACAGAACTGGATTGATAAGTCTCCAATTAGATCTATCCAGATCGAGGGGAAAAGCTAGCTCTGACATGGACAAACCAGACAGCTAGGTCACGGAGACAATCAAAGCTGGCCTTTGATTGGAATGCATGAAGCATACTTTGCCAGCAATTTGAATTTTTTCTGACGTCTGCTTTGCTTTTCTCCAAAGGCATTTTGTGTGTTGATAACCTACATCATTTCCCAGTATTTTCCTTCCCCTTAGACTGTAAACCATGAACAGCTGTGAGCTCACACAGACAATAGAGGAAATTAAACGTGCAAAAGTATTTGTTGTCTCAGAATATGTTCAGAACTTTCTTTCTTAGGTGACATTTGATAACAGTGGAAATTGTGCTGAAATGGTTGAGGGAAGAATCTAGCAGTTGGTGTTGATCTTACCTTGATAGCTTCTGGGGGTAAGAGGTGAGGAAAAAATATGAGCACAGTCCAAAATGACATGAACAAGCTCTAATAATTGAAGTGAGAAAAAATTGAATAATTGAAATGAGAAAAATAATACATATAATATGTTATTCTTTACAGAGATGAAAGAGTCCAAAAAAAAATATGATCCTAATTTGGGTTATACATATATATTTCTGTTAGGTAAGCATTGACTGAAACTGCCTGCCCTCACCAGGCACAATAATGACTGCTTGCATGAGTTACCTCACAACAGGAGGTCCCGATAAGGAACATGGAACTAACAAGCTGTCACCAGCCTGAAGAATTCGGGAGGGGCCAAAAGGAGGGAGGAGATGCCAGCCCATAGTGTGTCCTGCCAACCTTCCAGAAACCTTCTAGCTTGAATCCGTCTTGGCTGAGAGATGCGCGCACCACCAGGAAGGACCCTGAGTCAGACCAAATATGGACAAAAGCAAGATGATTGGCCAGAAACAACCCAGAAACTAACCCCATTACCATAAACCCTGAGACGGCAAGCCACATGGCAGAGCAGTTCTCCTGGGTTCCCTTACCCTGCTGCTCTCCACCTGGGCGCCTCTTTCCAATAAAGTCTTTTGCTTTGTCAGTACATGTGTCTCCTCGGACAATTCATTTCTGAGTGTTAGACAAGAGTCCACTCTCGGGCCCTGGAAGGGGTCTCCCTTCCTACAACATGTCCACACCAAATGACAACAGTGGCTAGGTTGTGGTTGATTTTTAATTTTTATGTATTTTTAAATTTTACAACACAGTTAACAACATAACCAGCACCAATTACTTTGTAGATTATGACTGGGGAGGGGCCAGTTACCACATACTGAAATTGAACAGGACCCTGTGGGGCTCCCGGATACAAATCCTTTCCGTGTCCCTGTTTCTTGTTTGTAGGAAATAGGCTTCATTCTGCCTCCTAGACCTCCCTGAATAGCAAAGAGCAGATTCAAACAATTGCTAATCAGGGAAGGGAGGGAATAGAGAAAGAAATATTTCATTGAATTGCGAAGACTGAGTGAGGTTAAGTGTGTTCATGAGATAAATAATTATTCAGCAGTATTTTAGGGAGTCTTGGGGAAGCAGATGGAAGTGGAAAAGGGACGAGCTGAGAGAGAAGGACAAAGTGCCAGAGAAGAGAAGGATATAGCTTGAAATTTGATTATAGTGAGCGTGGGACATGGGAAAGTTAGAAGGGAGAAGGGCTGGAGAGTTTCCTCCAGGTGATGCTGCCATATCTCTTGCTGCCACATTCCCTGAGGACCACAGAACTCTTCTAATTTCTTATTACAGGGGCCAGTGAATTCAGTGACTGCCCACAGTCATATCTTTCAGCATGCCCTCTGGTCACTGAAGTCCACCCATCCATTGCCCATCCAATGACAAGCTCATGAAAGTTAGAGAGCACCCCAGCCCTTGCCTTGCCCCTCCCCTGTGTCCCTCATTCTTTCATCATCTGTAGATTTCTATATTTGTGCCTTCGACTTCAATCTGCACATCCATGGACTTAGACATGCCTCCCCTCATCTGTCTTCTTGAGTAAGGATTCTCCACATCCTATTCATGGCACGTCACCCTGGGCAGTGCCATCACTCACATCCCCTCCAACAAACCAGAGTGCCATCTGGGCAACACTGGCTTAAATAACACTCTAGCACTTGAAACAGATTAAAATTCCCATTTGTCTGTTACTTTAAAATATGAAGCTTTTTCTCTACATTGCATCTCCTTGTTTTGATAGAGTACTTAGATACAGCCAGAGTTGTTATTTAAAGTCTTACAGAAGCAGTTTAATAATTACTATTTTTGGTAGCATGTGAGAGAAAAGGAAAATGAGACATGAAAGAAATGTATCCATACAAATACATTTGCCCTATAATTTACTTTCCCTGAATTATTACTAGCTAAGATGTCTCTTACCTAAGTTCTTTCACAAACACATTTATGAATAATAACAGACAATTTTAATATTCTGAATACATGTTTGTTCATGCCTTCATCTTCTTGAAGATATATTTTTTAACTTTGGTTTCAGTATGCATTTATGACAGTATGTATGACAGTGACTCTATTGCCGAGTACAAGATTTACAATAACTGTAAATTTAAAAATATCTTAAAAGTGTATGGATTGTTTTCAAATGTGGAAAGACATTTTTACATTAACTTGAGGAAAATAAATTTAGTTGATTTAAAATTTTAAAATGAGAATAAAAACAAAAATCAGTAGCAGTTTATGTCTTTTAAACACAGCTCTATGAGTCTGCATTTCCAGGAAACAATTTTCTCTTTGGTCACCACTGTGAAAGAATAAAAAATTCTGTCATAAAAGTATTGTACTTTGTGTGTCCCTTGGGCAATTAGTTGAGTCATTGCCTAGGAAAAGAGAAGACCAGAATTCTCTTAAAAGTCCAGGGTTGGCTCACTAAATGTTTATGGCTGGGCCATTCTCCTGTGTACTTTTCTTAAGAAAAAGAGAAACTCTTATACTCATCTCGTTCATTTCTACTTTCTCAAAACTCAGTCATTATGACATCTTCAAAGCTGAAGAAAATGTATCTCTAAAACCATGGTGATATAATATCCATTTTGAAATATAAGGGTTTTTTTTTTTATAACTTTTTGGTTTTGTCTATGTCTTCCAAGTCCTAGTTCTACATATTTTATCCAATCTTCATGTCCAAAACCATCAATAAGGTCTATTTTCCATCAATGCGTTTGTAAGAATCACCGAATGAATTTGTCTTTCCTTTTTCTTTTAATGGTACATTCATCTTCTTACTGTTAAACTAATAAAGTTAAACTTCAAGGAGAGGATATATTTAGTTGAACTAGACGTGAGACAGCACATATATGGTTGCAAACAAAGGTAAATATTTCCTTTCTGAAATTTCTTGTTAATGGTAATTCAGTATTAATTTTATTTTTAAAGTTCCACACTTATTTATAATAAGAGGATATACTTTGCATCTTTCTGCTCAACCCTGGCTTTATCTTATCTGAGAAAGATCTACCCATCAGCAGTCACCTGAGTGCCGGCTATGGATCTTGCTCTGTGTGTGTGTGTGTGTGTGTGTGTGTGTGTGTGTGTGTGTAAGCACCAGAGTGATGTCATAGAATATTCAACATGGTCTCTGAACCCAAGGAAGTTCAAAACTAACTGGAGGAGGGGGAAGTAATACCCATTAAATTAATTAAAGAACAGTACAGTAAACCATATGTAACTTTAGGAGAAAGAACAGTCCATGTAACTTGAAGCTATATTTCTCAAAGCATGTTCTAGCATGGTCAAGTAAGTTCAGAAAATGTCTTTACTTTGATGGTTTACTATGCTAATATGTCTTATGAATCTAAGAAAATGGAATATGGTATCAATCCATCTATTCAAAAAATGTTTATTGGGCGCCCAGCATGTGTCAGGCACTGGGAAATCAGTAGTTAAGAGAAAGAAGACTGTCTTTCATATGGAGATTTTATGCGGGGTCGGCAGGTAAGTCCTCACCAGTAACATGTGGGCAGAGGCCTGAGCAAAGTGAGAGAGCAAGCTGGGTGGTTATGTGGGGGAAGGGTCTTCGGGGCAGAAGAAACAGCAAGAGGCCAAGGCAGGAGCACGCGTGGCAGGTTTCAGGGATGGCAAGGAGGTCCTGGGGCTAGAACAAAGGTCAGGAGAGGCACCACTAACCTACCAAAAGGATGTCAATATTCCACACGTCCTGGACCACTGCACCCTCACCTCTTTTCTAGAGACACTCTTACAGGGCTAAGGCAGAGCAGGACAATATGTCCACTATGGCCAAGAAAAATTAGGAGGGCAGAGACTGGAGGTACTCTAGGCATTGGAACGTGGGCTGGCATTTGTGGTTGACCATGTTGAGAAAGGACATTCCAGGAAGCAGGGACAGTAGGAGCAAAGGCCGTTAGGGAGGAGGCAAAGAGCAGGAAGTGGGACGGGAAGGTTGGCCTGAGACCCAAGGCAGGTAGTTATTGGGTCTAGTTTATTTATTCAGACTAAATGTCGGGAACATGGAGGGAATTACTTGTATATTTCAAGCTGAAAATAGATTTTGCCAAATTTAATGTGTGGCTTGAATTGGCCAGAAACTTGTTTCATTTCTCCTTCTGACTTTGAATGAATAAGTGTCGTTTTCATTGAATAGGGCGATTTTGAGTCATGATGTCTGTGTCTTGGGAAAGCCATGCCAGATATTGTTCACAATGATTTATAGGAAATTATTTATTTAACTAATTCCACAAGTCTCTCATTTATTCATTTACTCACTTAGTCAGCGACTCAGTGAAGATTTATTAAACACCCACTGTTGAGGAAACACTTTGTCAAGGGCTGGGTGGGTTACAAAACAGTTGGAGATCCAGCCACTGCCCTCAAAGAGCAAAGGATTTTCCACAGAGTATAATAAGGCTGACATTTGCTTTTCGGGAAAAATCAATGTATCACTACAGAAGCTAATACGAGGCTGGCTATCATTCTAGAATTCTCGAGGAAACCTGTGCAAATGAAAAATCCAGATTTTCAAGCAACTCATAATGCATATTAAATGACTGCCCTGGGATGAAAGTAAGATGAACTTGAAGAAACTGAAGACTTGATGGTGAGCTGGGATTTGTCTACTAAGGTCTCGTAATAACATCCGATTTGATGAAAAGAAAAAACGGGGAAATTATGAACATTTGACGTTGACAAAAGTTGGAAAATAAACTCGTTTGTGCACTTGGCAACACATACTCTGCAATTCTGCTGTCAGGTCTTGCTCGTTCAGGAAGGCCTGCTTTTAAAAATACAAATTGCTAAAGTCAAAGCCACTGATGAGGCAGCTTCAATTCATCCTTTCCACATTTTCCACAATTAGAAACACGTGAAATTTGCCCATTTCACTGTTGGTGTGGGCTGTTTCCTTCCTCTTTCCTTTTTAACGTCTTCCCTCCATTTCCAGACCTTTCCGTTGCATTGTGCTTTTATAACATTGGTTATTGCTCTCTGACATGAGCAATCTTCAATTCCCCTTACCATAACACTCTCTTAGAAAAAAAATGGAAGGGGGTTTATGGATCTTGTCCAAAAAAAAATTGTCAGCCCCTTCTCGTTACCACCATAATCTTTTACATTAAGTGCACCAAGAAGGAGAACCTGATAGTAACAAACTGGTTCAATTTTTTTTCTGCTCTCCTGACATGTCAGAGTTCTATATTCTTCTAGAGCTGATACATGTAGGAATGTCACAAGGCTAATGTTTTAGGAAGATAATTTAGTAATATAATAATTTCTATATAAACTACATCCTTCTACAATCACTAACAATATTGCTCATTTAACATGAAATATTTACTGCTAATGGTTTTAAAAGTTTAATTAGCATTCATAGATCTCCTCAACTATCTTGTGATAATTTTGAGGGGCTCTAGCTACAAACATAAACATGGGCATGGAGAGAGAGAGAGAGGGAGAGTGAGAGAGGGAGAGCAAAAGAGAGTCTAGCTCAGTGCTTTGAACACATTAGATGATTGTTTCCTATCGAGGGATTGGTTGCTGATTACAGACAAGCAACTTGCTACTTGGGGTGTACTGTGACATAGGCCAAAAAGGCACAGAACTTAAGCTCTTTCCCCAGCTCTGCATATAATTAAATGACGGCTCTTGGGGAAGTGAATTCACAGCTCTTGCTTTGGTTTGCTCATTTATAAAAAAATTTTTAAAAGACTATATTGACGTTAAAATCTCTTCCATAATGGTCGAAATTCTATAATTTTATAATAACTCTATAATTCCACAATAGTTCAAAATAAGAACAGTTAGCACATTGATTTGGTTTTCCACTGACAAAGAGAGTGCTTAGCACAGTGACAAATTTTTCTACTTAACTAACTGGGTCGTTTTTGCAATAATTTTAGGCTTACAAAAGACTCACAGAGATAATAAAGGAAGCTCCTACCCCTCATCCAGCTTCCCCTAATGTTAATGTCACGCAGGATCACAGTAGAATTATCAAACTCAAGAAATTAACACTGGTACAAAAACTACTAACTAAACTACAGAATTTATTCAGCTTTCACCAGTTTTTCCACTACTGTCCTTTTTCTGTTCCAGGATCCAATCTAGGATTCCACATTACATTTGGTTGTCATTTTCCCCTGGTCCTCTTCCTAATTAGGTCTTTTGGCTGTTTGCAAGGGAGATGTAGATTATGCTAGTTCTGAAACAATTCCATTGTTTCAATTCCATGAAGAAAGCCCTCATCTGGCCCTTTTTCCTCTTAGCAACACTATTATTTTTACCTTTTAGTTCTTTGTCTTCTCACAAAGGGTCAGTCTTGAATCTCATCCCTCTTTTTCAATATTTTAGAAAGTGAACCTGAATCTGCAAAATGGAATTTTTCATTTTTTTTCTTTTCTCCTTAAAAATCATCCCTGCCTAGGAAACCGTCCACGTGGTAACTGAAGTAAGTCTTTGTCGAGAACTGCTATGTGTATTGTGAACCAGTGCCAGGAAAGACTTTCAGTAGGTTTAGTAAGTGAAATGAATGGAAGTGGGTCCTGAGAAAGCAATCCTTATCTGCAGGAAACATGGACCTAAGGCACAATACACTTTTCATTCTTCCATCATCGGTAGAAACGTGTTAAGACCTTTGACTCATTACCCAACATGGACTCACTTCACAGTGGTTTTTTTCACCTTGAACTTTAGCAGGATTATCATCTCAGAAGTTGATGTGCACAAAAGTTATGTCTGGGGAACACTGTTGGTGGGAATGTAAGTTGGTGTAGCCACTATGGAAAACAGTATGGAGGTTCCTCAGAAAAGTAAAAATAGAGCTACCATATGATCCAGCAATCCCACTCCTGGGCATATATCTAGACAAACTATAATTAAAAAACATACATGCACCCCGATGTTCATAGCAGCACTATTCACAATAGCCAAGACATGGAAACAACCTAAAGGTCCATCAACAGATAAATGGATAAAGAAGTGGTATACATAGGGCTCCCCTGGTGGCGCAGTGGTTGAGAATCTGCCTGCCAATGCAGGGGACATGGGTTCGAGCCCTGGTCTGGGAGGATCCCACATGCCACGGAGCAACTGGGCCCGTGAGCCACAACTACTGAGCCTGCGCGTCTGGAGCCTGTGTCCCGCAACAAGAGAGGCGGCGATAGTGAAAGGCCTGCACACCGCGATGAAGAGTGGCCCCCGCTTGCCGCAACTAGAGAAAGCCCTTGCACGAAATGAAGACCCAACACAGCCAAAAATAAATAAGTAAATAAAATATCCTTCCCTCTACAAAAAAAAAAAAAAAAAGAAGTGGTATACATATACAATGGAATACCACTCAACCATGAAAAAATGAAATAATGCCATTTGCAGCAACATGGATGCGACTAAAGATTATCATACTAAGCGAAGTAAGTCAGAAAGAGAAAGACAAGTACCGTATGATATCACTTATATGTGGAATCTAAAATATGGCACAAATGAACCTATCTATGAAATGGAAACAGATTCACAGACATAGAGAACAGACTTGTGGTTGCCAAGGAGGAGAGAGGTAGGGGAGGGATGGACTGGGAGTTTGGGGTTAGTAGATGCAAACTATTACATTTACAATGGATAAACAGACAGGATCCTACTGTATAGCACAGGGAACTATATTGAATGTCCTGGGATAAACCAGAATGGAAAAGAATATGAAAAAAATGTATATATGTGTATAACTGAGTCACTTTGCTATACAGCAGAAATTAACACAACACTGTAAATCAACTATACTTCAATAAAAAAAATAAATTTAAAAAAAATTTAGGTCTGGGGACGCATACTGGCATACCAGCAAGGGTTGCCAGACTGCATACCTGAAGCCTCATGGTTGGCTCCTGTTCTAACGATTGGCCACTCCAAGGTCAACAGTAATTGTGAAGCACACCTCTGCTCTCCTGTGTACCAGGTTTTCCTGGCTAACTGCTGAGCAGGTGTCTCAAGTGATGCAGCCTGGATAGTAATTGGGAACTGCTGAAAGCCTCCTCCTTCAGGGGAAATTTTGGAAGACGTGTCTTTCCCTCCTACTGTTTAAGCATTGCAGCTTGTCAAATTATACATGGCAGATGGATTGCAGTTTGTCCTTTTAGTGACAGGAAAAGCTGTTTCTCTTCCCTGGCAAAGGCATCCACTTACATCAAGATATGACCCTATTGCTTCTCAGCTATATTTGGGAAAAAATTTTTTTGGTCTGTTTTAACAAGTGACTATAAAAACTTTTTATTATATTATGCTATAATTAAATAACTGGCTTTCATTAATATATTGTACTAGAAACGTGATCGGCAGCCTATAAAATACATGTAAGACTTGGCTAGTGTTAGCTCAACTGTGTTGTCTTTGCAGTGTGTAGGAAAATTACAAGATACATAAAACGTGTGTTGTGAGTCATCTTGGCATTATTGGGAAAATGTTCTATTTATTTAAGAGCAAGAAGCAAATGAAGCTTTTTTTCCCCTTGTTGGAACCATTAGAGAAACTCAGTGCCTATTCTTTTAGTTTCCCATGCCTTGTTTTTTCTTAAGTTTTTATAACTTCATGTCTCCCTTGCTTTTTTCCCCTTGCCTTTTGTATTTTCTGTATCTTTGATCTTTCTATAAATGCCATTGATTTCTTCTCCAGCAGTAATTCTTCAGGGAATCTTTTGACCTGGCTTCAGTTTTGACAGATTAATGTTAAAAAAATGATTGCCATTAAACTTTGTCATCTGTTGAATGAATAAATGAAAGAGAATAGAACCAAATAGAAAAGCATGTTTCATAACTTTGAATGAAGCACTTCAATGTTCTCATCTCCTGTTTAACTTCTCCTTTATAATCTATTCTATCCTAGAAAAAAATATTTCCTGGATGAGAAGGAAAGTCTTAAAATTTCACCTACTCCTCCCTTCCTGTCCCACTGTTTAATCTCCTACTATCCTTCAGGAATTTCCTATTGTATTTCTGCTGTTTTCCTCAAATGCAAAACATCCAAGCCAAACTAATCTTTCTCCCTCATATCTCGATCTATTCATCTTACCTTCTCTTCAGATATAAGTGATGTAGTCATGGCCTCAGGAATCCAAGCTCCAAATTTCTGACTAATCCTTTACTCCTACATCACTTTTGTGTCATGGGGAAAAAGCTACCGAATCCTGCCAATCTTCCGTTGAATTATGGAGTGCACTCCTTCTTTTCCTTCATTTCTGTCATTGCCAAGTCCATGCTCATCTCCAGACATCTAGCCTCTTGCAACAGCTGCTTAATTGTTCTACCTGCCCCTGATCTTCTTTTATGCCTCACTCCTCCACCTGAACTGTCATCTTAAATTCCTGCTTTCATCGTGATACTTGCCTGCTCAAAAGCTTTCATTACTCTCCAAACCTTACTTCAACTTTCATTTGCAGACACAATTGTTATAGAATGCAGGAAATCTCCTGCCAATTAAGAGGCTCATTTCTCTGACCTATACCAGCTCCAGTCTCCCTCCCAAATTCAGCCTGGTTTCCACCATAGATCAGAGCTTCTACTACTTATTCATGTTCCTGTGTCCCATCCCATCATCCAGCAGGTATTACCGAGACGTAAGTTGTGATCTCTTCAGAGCTCTTTAAACTTGTCATCCCACAAAGTTGAATCAAAACTATTTTTTTTCAAAGTTGAACTTAGTGCCTTCATGCAAAAATAATGAGTAATAAAATTAGAATCAGGTATAAGAATATCTAGCATCATTTTAGAGAGTTCTTGATGTTTCTCCTCATGTCTCAATCCCCCCGGAGGCAGACACTGTAGCTTTTCCACTATGGTGTAACAGTGGTCACAAACAAGGAGCCTTTAAGAGCTCCCATACTTTAGAGGGTCACATCTCAGGGAAATTCCAGATAAGAGTCTTCAGTTTTAATGCCACCCTTTTCCTCCTGGCTATTTTACACAGGAAAGTCACTTTTGGTCATTCACTAACAATACTTCAAATTAGTTTTTTAGAGCATGCCTACCAATAATCCAAGTGCAGTCCCTAATAACATACTTTCTTTCTAGCTCTGCTAATCTCCTCATAGCCCCAACTACTACGATGCTCATTACCACCTTCATTTTTGCTTCTTTCTAGGAATGCCTTCATGTCTCCTTTCTACCAAGCTAATCTTTATTCATGTTTCAAGCCTCAGTTCCTGTCCCAATCTCGTCTATAAAATCTTCTCATCCAGGCCAGCCCATGATGGCCTCCTTGTAAATCCTACCACCCTTATTGTTTATACCACTTATTTGCTGCCTAAGTCACTATACTATGCTATTTATGTGTATCAGTAGATTTATCTATATCTTATTGCCCAAATATGCTGTAAAATCCTAAAGGGCTGATTATCTAAGCCAATGTTTTTAAACTATTGGTCTTAGTCACAGTGATTTTTGAGGAGGAATGGGATGGGGAATTCCAAATTTTTGCAGCGTCCAAGAATCTGCAAAAATAACAAAAGTTCCCTGAAGACTAAATAGATTGTATATGGCCTAAAAATATGCATATTGATATTTTATACACAGATGGATGATATTATTATACATATTTATGGATGGTATGACAATTTAAAACAATTTATTTGAGGTACTGTTGAATTTATTACGGTCGTTAGCCATTTTTCAACCATTATATACTAAATATAAAGCTACCATGAAGGAATCTTCAAACCCTTTTTACATTAAATTATGACTATCATACCTGGAAGTTTGTCATAGGTAATCAACCATATACACATACAAGCCATCATAACATATACTTTTTCTCCGATTACTTCAACTTTAGCCTAGTTTCTACAACTTAGTGGGGAACTCCCTTTTAGAAGCTAAAATGTTTCACCAAATTTGGTTATTCCCAACAGTGTCACTCACTTGATGGGTGGGACCAGTTTGTTGAATAAATTACCCACGAACTGCTCACAGTAGGAGGCAAACCCCTTAAGATTAGAAAGTCACAGCAAGATCCTTTTTGACCCAACTCCTAGAGAAATGGAAATAAAAACACAAATAAACAAATGGGACCTAATGAAACTTAAAAGCTTTTGCACAGCAAAGGAAACCATAAACAAGACCAAAAGACAACCCTCAGAATGGGAGAAAATATTTGCAAATGAAGCAACTGACAAAGGATTAATCTCCAAGATTTACAAGCAGCTCATGCAGCTCAATAACAAAAAAACAAACAACCCAATCCAAAAACGGGCAGAAGACCTAAATAGACATTTCTCCAAAGAAGATATACAGATTGCCAACAGACACATGAAAGAATGCTCAACATCATTAATCATTAGAGAAATGCAAATCAAAACTACAATGAGATATCATCTCACACTGGTCAGAATGGCCATCATCAAAAAATCTAGAAACAATAAATGCTGGAGAGGGTGTGGAGAAAAGGGAACCCTCTTGCACTGTTGGTGGGAATGTAAATTGATACAGCCACTATGGAGAATAATATGGAGGTTCCTTTAAAAACTAAAAATAGAACTACCACACGACCCAGCAATCCCACTACTGGGCATATACCCTGAGAAAACCATAATTCAAAAAGAGTCATGTACCAAAATGTTCATTGCAGCTCTATTTACAATAGCCAGGACATGGAAGCAACCTAAGTGTCCATCATCGGATGAATGGATAAAGAAGATGTGGCACATATATACAATGCAATATTACTCAGCCATAAAAAGAAATGAAATGGAGGTATTTGTAGTGAGGTGGATGGAGTTAGAGTCTGTCATACAGAGTGAAGTAAGTCAGAAAGAGAAAAACAAATACAGTATGCTAACTCATATATATGGAATCTAAGGGAAAAAAAAAAAAGGTCATGTAGAACCTAGGGGCAAGACAGGAATAAAGACACAGACCTACTAGAGAATGGACTTGAGGACACGGGGAGGGGGAAGGATAAGCTGGGACGAAGTGAGAGAATGGCATGGACATATATACACTACCAAATGTAAAATAGCTAGTGGGAAGCAACTGCATAGCACAGGGAGATCAGCTCGGTGCCACCTAGAGGGGTGGGATAGGGAGGGAGGGAGGGAGTCTCAGGAGGGAGGAGATATGGGGATATATGTATACATATAACTAATTCACTTTGTTATACAGCAGAAACTAACACACCATTGTAAAGCAATTATACTCCAATAAAGATGTTAAAAACAAACAAACAAAAACAAACAAAAGAAAACTTTCCTTTCACATTGATCCTAATTAAAGCACCAAATGAATTAACCCTTATATTTTCCACTTTAAGAAAACCAAAAACCTTACCACTTGAAACTAATCTACATTCCCTTTATTTAAACGTGTCCCTTGACAGATTTATTTTCCCACAGTGGTCCTGAAAGGGTTGTGGGGAGGAGAACCCTGTCTCCTCCATGAGGAGTTTATTATTTGATATTTGTTTAAATAGAGCATCAAATAAATATGGATTCCTTCCCTGTGGGGGGAAAAAAAAAAAGAAAGTAGATGTGCGTATGGGGGAAAGGGAATGCAGCCCCACTTCTGTAGAAATACAGAAGAAATGGCAACAGGATCCTTCTCTCTACAACCCTCATTTCGGCCATCATCACTTTTTTGAGTTTTCCTGAGCTTCTTGGTAATCTATTCTCAGAGAACTGGTATCTCTAAAAACTGGAAACTTAGTTGCATTCACAAAATATTCTAGGCAATGGAGTACTTTTTCTTTTCTTTTCAAATCATTTTATAATTAAATATTTTAAAATAATATTAATTGTCTTGTATTCATGCATCAGTGATCCTTCTAGATGACTTGGTTACCAAATCTAGTTTCATATATCAGGGAATTTGTGAATGAAACTAGACATGATTCTTTTTTTTTAATATTTCTTTTTAAAAATTAATTAATTTATTAATTTATTTATTTATTTTTGGCTGCGTTGGGTCTTCATTGCTGTACGCAGGCTTTCTCTAGTTGCAGTGAGTGGGGGCTACTCTTCGTTGCAGCGCACGGGCTTCTCACTGTGGTGGTTTCTCTTGTTGTGGAGCACGGGCTCTAGGCATGTGGGCTTCAGTAGTTGTGGCACGTAGGCTCAGTACTTGTGGCTCACGGGCTCTAGAGCGCAGGCTCAGTAGTTGTGGCCCAGGGGCTTAGTTGCTCGGGGACATGTGGGATCTTCCCGGACCAGGGATCTTAACCACTGCGCCACCAGAGAAGTCCAATGATTCTTGATAAGAAAAAAGTAAGTACAATAAAGTAACTTTTTTTTTAACATCTTTATTGGCGTATAATTGCTTTACAATGTTTTGTTAGTTTCTGCTGTATAACAAAGTGAATCAGTTATATGTATACATATATCCCCATGTCCCCTCCCTCCTGAGACTCCCTCCCACCCTCCCTATCCCACCCCTCTAGGTGGTCACAAAGCAGCGAGCTGATCTCCCTGTGCTATGCAGCTGCTTCCCACTAGCTAACTATTTTACATTTGGTAGTGTATATATGTCAATGCTACTCTTTCACTTTGTCCCAGCTTACCCTTCCCTCTCCCCGTGTCCCCAGGTTCATTCTCTACCTCTGTGTCTTTATTCCTGTCCTACCCCTAGGTTCATCAGAACATTTTTTTTTTTTTAGATTCCATATATATGTGTTAGCATACGGTATTTGTTTTTCTCTTTCTGAATAAAGTAACTTTGAGTTACATGAATAATATATTCCATGCCACATTCCAACAAAAATGGACTCTCCTTGAATAAATAGAAAATCTGGAATATTTGAAAGCTATCATCCACTGCTTATTCGATGTTAGGAACTATTCTAAGTGCACAAGTAGTCTCATTTAATATTCACAAAATTTTGTGAAGAACATTCTATCATTAAGGCAATGGAGTATAATTGCCCTAACAGTTTATTCAGTTTGCCAAAGGCCCATGGACACTCCATAAGTAACATGATAACACTTTGAAAATTATAAAGTTAGCAAACGAAGAGTGAACCACGTTAAAAATGCAAAACAGGGATATATCAAGTGTTCAAATTTAGAAGTGCTCCTTGATCTCTATGTCTGTTAATGAGACCCTTCTTCTGCTCTCCTGCTTGTGTCGGGTAACTCGTGTTCAACATCAGAGTGTCTGTCCATCTTCCTCTAAGAATGATGCTGCACTTGTCGTAAAGCAGAGATATTAGCCATTAGAGATCAGCGTTTCTCCATTAAGAATTTAAATGTGTTAGGACTATGGCTGCATTAACTATCATTGAATTAACAAAACATTTCCACTGCTGGCATCTTAATTAGCTCATCAACTATATTTTAATTACCCATTGTCCATAAACTACAACTGTCAGAATTTTCAGTCATTGACTTTAATTAGGAATTCTGTAATGACTCTGAAATCAAAGTTTGGAGCACTGGGTACAAATTAGGCAGTTTAACAAGCCAGGGTTATATTGGTTACAACCAATTCACCTTCACGAAGATGACTGTAGTGGCTCCAACTTACATGCTTAGGGTAATTTCTCCAGTGGGTAATTTAGAAGGTGGACTTTAGTTAAACTTCGCATTGATGCTTCTTTCACCCAATCTTTAATTATGAGAATCCTACAACTGAAATTTTTTCCATCAGAAACTTTGACTGTAGGTATCTCATCATTAAAAAAAAAAAAACTTTTAAAAAGTAATGTATCTCCCACTTTAAGTGGAATCTCTGACAACCAAAATATAATTAAAGATGACACTGCCAAATGCTCACAGAGCTAAACCTATCCTGGCCCCCCATGTGTGTGATTTGAGAAGGTACAGGAAACTTCCTTCTAAAAATATCTGTAAAAGTGGCAGTCTGTTCCAATTACCTGGATCTTATTTCTAAGCTGATACGTGAGAACCATCTGACAAAGAATTTTTTGATTTGCTTATGTGTAGATGACAAGACTTGCAAAAGTAATAAAATTAAATTACATTTGGAAGAACTTTTAATGAGTCCTTTTTATTGCAAACCCTCCTAATATTTGGGCCGAGCTAGAAAATGTAGGACAGGCAGTTTTTAGATATGTTTTCAATTTCTGCATTAGAGTCTTATTTCTTAGAACTTTGAAGGCACTGAAATCCTTAAGAGGTTCCAATAAGATGCAAATCCCCCCAGGATCAATAATACCTTTAGCATTTATCAACAAACACCTTAGTGAAAAATAGCCCATAGCAAGTGAGAATGGGTGAGAACTTTCCAGAATGTCAGCATGAGGAAGTGCCTAAGCTACCTCACCAATTTCCCTCTTTTCTCTGGAGCTAAGAAATGAAGGGAAGAAATCAGAAAGACAAATAACACCAAATGCTTAAATGGTGCTTCATAAAACTCACACACATATATGTAAATAAACATATATATGCACAGATACACTCTCTTAATTGAATAAAAACCTACCACCTCTCAATGGTTTCTAACCAGTCTTTACATTTCTAACTTGCCAAGACAAATATATGACTGCTATATAGTAACTATTCAAATACATTGCTTTCCTCAATTATTTTAAGCCCCATCTTCTGACCGCATGGTTCTAGATCTGAAAATGTTTAGACCAAGTCAGTAAATATGTTCATCTATGAAAGAGTAAAAGAGAAATTCTTAACAATCAGAGCACATGAATTTGATAAAAAGAATGCAACTGATAAAATGCAAGTTGCTGACTTGTCAAAAAAATGAACTGAAGAGAAAATATTATATATAAAAAGATAGGTACGATTTTCCCAATGTTCTGAATATGATAAATATTGGAGCTTGGGCTGAAACAGAAGTCTCTTGCTTCCTAGGGAAACTCTCATGCACTCTGGTTGCCCCCTTTGAATTGTAAATAATCCTTACTTTTTCAAGCTTTAGAAATTTGTTTTTAGTTCTCTTGTTGTTGTAGGTGTTTTGTTTTACCCACTGAACATCCTGTGTTAGTACATCCATGATTGATTCATCTTGTAATGAGCCTTATATGGATGCAGATTTAATTATCAATAAAGCAGAGCTTTAAGGTTTTGGGATCAAGTCTCCTTCTAAATGTCTATCTTTTTTTTGGCTCTAACAAAAATTATGCTCATGACTTCTTGAGTAAATACATAATTACAAGTCATTTTGTTTTATTATATTCATCTATAAATGAAGTTAGATTAATTTTGATTATTCTGTGACTGGACAATTGTCCACTGGAAGCAAGAAATTTAAAAAGGAAAAATAGAGCTCAGAGGGCATACTGTGGAGCTATCCCATAGTTTTCTCATGGAGAAAAGTCATTTTATTATAACATGATATGTCCAAAAGCTATAGGGGAGACAATTGTACCTGCAATCTACCTTTTCCAACAGCCCAAAAGAACGCAGGCAGTTAAACAGACAAACTCAAGAATCAGTGCCTGCTGAGAAATCGCTCGCAGATTTGGAGCTCTTATTTCCTGGCACCAAATCTGCACCATCATTATTCAACCACGCATATTCGGCTCTCTTCCTCTCCTCTCACCTTATTAAGTTAGCACAAACAGGATAAGTAGGTGGTACTTGTTAGACTCTGGGACTATTTAAATACACACACTTCAGTCATTCAATCTTGGCTCATAACATTTTCCTGGACTGTACCTAGTAAAACGTAACGACATATGCCAGAGATACTGCTCTCCCCTTGCTCTGTACTACTCCTGAATAACATACGATGCCAGCTGGATTAGATGGCGCTTTGATGCTCAGCCAGTGAAAGCGCTTTTTGCCTTAAGATGCTCCTCCAAAATTATTTGATGATTATTAGAAAGATATTTGTACCTGATAAATTTAAGTTTTTCAGCTTGGCCAGATATGATCTTGTGATGCAGGCCATTTACATAAGCAAGTAAACTAATTCCAGAACATCCTGATAAAATGTGTCTCAGTTATTATAATCTGCCTATGCGAACTTCATCCCGGCATCTTCTTGAATTTAGTAGTTTCACTTTGCCTTCTTCATAGGACAGTGTGATAAGCAATGAAAGCTGCAAATGTAAATAAAATTAATTTTAAGAGCAGAGATAGTTTTTGTATTTCCTTATGTCCCCAAGAGATCCTCAAGAATATGATATTTGAAAGAGAAATAAAGCATTATAGTACCTTTTCAAAATCTGTTAAGCATTAATTATTAATTCCAAACATCAGAAGCCCAATACTAAATTTACTTAGATGGACTTAGTTTGATACATCTTTGCAACACACACAAAATTGTATTACCTCCTAGCTTCACATATGGAAATACTAACCCCTGCTCTGCTCTGTAATTTTGGATTAGAATTAGACACTTCGTTCTGCTAAATCTTTCCACTAAAGGAATAATTTTTTTAATTGGTTAAAAACTCTTGGTATGTTAGAAGAACTCTGAAACAGAGTGATGATTTGGCCAGAATGCTGTTGCTGAGCTGATGAATGGAAAGTGCTTATTCACCACCTGTTGGAAAATGTTAGTGTTGGTGTTCAATCGTGTGCCTAATTTAGTGTGTAATTGGAAATGTAGCACTCGCAAGGCAGGCAAATCTTTTTGAAGATTTAGCTGTTTATACTGAGCGTATTAATTACACTGAAATAGAGGAAAACGCAAAGCTATCAGGAGAACAGAGACTACTTTCAAAGTAACTGCTCAACAGGACACACTGGTTACTTAGAGAGATAAAAGCACTGTGTTGTCTGTTAGTGTGAAATACTTCAGGGCCGCCATATTATCACCATCACAAATGGTCAACAGATGTTCCTTCTCTTCAACTCAAATGGGCAGTGGTTTTTACCACTGTTAAAAAAAAAACATACACCAATGGCTTTTAAAGTCCTTGTGTCTCTTTTCTTCCCTATGGTAACATTAAAATATTCCTTCTGGGTTTATTTATAGACATAATTTGAAATACTATGATACACAACAGGCACATTGCAACTTTCCCAGTGTTCTTCAATTTTCCGCTGAAGCCAAACATTCAACAGGATGGTCCTAAGAACTTTCCTGAGTGAAACTTTTAGTTAGTGCAATCTGCTTGCCCAGCATCATCATGAAGAGGATTAGGGACCCTCTTGCATATGATTGAAGAATTTTGCCCATGTTAAGGAGAGCATGGGACTTAAAGGTAAGTCACATTTAAGATCCTAAAATGCAGTCAGTCCAGCTCCAATGCAGTGAGGAGAAGAATGCATTAGGAGGAAACTGGGAGCTAAGAGGATTCCTTAGCAGCTATTCCATGCTGAAGTAAAAGCAGTGTGGGAGAGAATTAGATCAGGAAAGGCAGCAAAAGTGCTCAGTGATCTCCTGAACAGTGTGTACGAGAAAGGATAGTTGGCCAGTTATTCTAAAATATTTCCTCATGCTGTAGCAGAAGTGTAGAAACCCATGGTAAACCTGGGCATCCCAAGAAAACCAAGTATTCTTTCTGTCACATTTGTTCATGACACAGACACACTAAAGCAACCACAAACATGACTCCAAAAGCTTTGAATAGTAATGTCAATCTTTTGTGAGAAAAGATGCCCTTGATGGGGAGTGAAATGGGGAAGAGGCAAAACTTTTTAGACTCTTCTTTCCCGATTCTCTTTACTGTCCCAAATTTTTCTTCCCTGATTTGTTTAAACTCCAGCCTATAATGGGCCACCCATAGTCCTTTGTCTCATCTGTCTCATGCTTCAGAATACTCTTTTTTGGGGGGAGAATAAGCTCTAAGTCCTGTCCTAAATTTAGCTTCCCTCAGCATCTTCCATTTTTGGTCCCTGCCCACCATCCTCAATAAGCTCCTAAGACACAAGAAATAAAGTAAGAGAGCAGGAAAGATCATGAACATTTACCCCAGACAATTTTTCCTTGTTGTACCTGTATTCGATATAGTTATTTTATTCATATGAACATTTATGCTTTAGTTATCTTTATATTCTCACAGTTTCTTTGAACATAAATAATAGGTTAAAATTTTCTCAAGAAAATGAGTTAGAGAAAATATACATAAAGAAGGCTGGTGGGACTCCAGAGAATAACAATGGAAAATGAAAGAAAATATATTGGATGAGGTTCACCTCATTTTACTACTGTATGTTGGTGATGGGGATGGGCACTTGGGGCTCTGCAGTACCAACTAATTTGATGCAAAGTAGCTAAATGTGAAGAAACCAGGACTTGGAAAGTGACAATTTTATAAAGCTACAGAACTGAGAAAGTTAATGCACAATGGGTTCCTTCTCCCCATAAGTATTATTGTGTTTTAAAACTGCTTTTTAAAAATCAATATTATTATAGGATTATTATATTTAACAGTATTAGCAAATGCCTACTATAGGCCAGAGACTATTTGAAGTGCTAGGGATTCATCAGTGAATAGAACAGGTGAAATTATCTCTGTGCTCATAGACCTTACATTTTAGTGGTTTCTAGAATTAAGTGAGATAATACATATAAAGAGTTTAAAAATACTGTTTGGTACAAAATGAGAGTTCAATAAATATCATCTATCGTTATTCTTTCATTAGTGCTATCTCTTAAACCATTTAGTTTATACTAATGTAATATGAACAAAGAATAATTCAGAAAAAAGTATCATAACTTTTTCAACCTACTGGGTCACATCTCCTAGTTCTTCTTTGTTTTTTAGGATAAAATTCACTTCAATCTTAATATTTCTGAATTGCCCTTTTAGTTCATGAAAATCTAACAATCAAATAGATCTAGAGAAAGTGCACGTTTTGTTGTTAAATAATATTCCCCCCCTTTGCTTGGGTAAAATTTATCAGTGAATAACACAAACCTGAAATTATTCCCTTATATATACTAATGAAGTATGTTGAAAGGTTTTAGACTACTTTTAACTGACTGCTAAAAAATTCAAATTTTTAAAAGTTAACTCTCCTATTATTTTATCTTTTTTATATCTATGAAGCCCTTTCACTTTATTCCTAATTGATGTGGATGGGAATATACCACCCAGAAAAGTAGATCAGTCGAAGGGCAGAATTGCTTTTCAGATACAGAAGAGTCCTATCTATAAACTATTGGGCCGAAGGATTTCAAACACTCTGTGCATGTTAGGTGGAATTATCCATTGTTTTAACATTACACGAATTTAATTAAAGTCACTACCTGCAAAAGATGTTTTGAGCTTTCTTAAGATGCTTTATTTTTTCCTTTTAGTTAAACATCTTTCCCCTAATTTATGGTGTCTGAGAGATGCTGTTACTTGTTGGATATAGATGTAGAATTGGAAATAAGTAAATGTCTTCCCTTTGGCATGTAACAGTTGGGCATGCCAGTGTCAAAATGACTTACGTGGCTTGGGGGCATTTCAGTACACTCTGGAGGAAACTCATTTACCTCCTGCTTCCACTTGTGGAATCCCAGGAGTTTGAGATTGATTAGGTAATTAACACTACCTCAATAGGTGGTTTCTAGAGCACTAGGTGTATTCCTAAAAATTAGCTTGGTTTTGGAAAATTAATGCAATGAGCCTGTTATGATTACCTCAGGAGACCTCTTCTTTACTGTTCATGTCAAGAAAGAATAAGCAATCATATACATGGATGCATAGATAGATGTTAAAGAAACTTAAAAGGTAATATTAGATATACATATGCATTTCTATAGAATCTAAAGATGGAGAATTTTAAGAATCTAAAGTCAGTTTTTGATTACAAACATGAAATTTAAAATTGGTTGGAATAAGAAGAAAAAGAATTCTGTTTCATCATCCACAATTGCAACCTCAAAGATAGATTACTACGAAAGACCATTTTCTTATTAAAACTCTGGAAACATCCATTTTTTTAATTAATATTTTTTTAATTGAAGTATAGTTATTTTTTAACATCTTTGTTGGAGAATAATTGCTTTACAATGTTGTGTTAGTTTCTGCTGTACAACAAAGTGAATCAGCTATAATTATACATATATCCCCATATCCTTTCCCTCTTGAGTCTCCCTCCCATCCTCCCTATCCCACCCCTCTAGGTGGTCACAAAGCATCGAGTTGATCTCCCTGTGCTATGCAGCAGCTTCCCACTAGCTATCCATTTTACATTTGGTAGTGTACATATGTCAGTGCTACTCTCTCACTTTATCCCAGCTTCCCCTCCTGTGTCCTCAAGTCCGTTCTCTACGTCTGCATCTTTATTCCTGCACTGCCACTAGGTTCATCAGTACCGTTTTTTTAGATTCCATATATATACGTTAGCATACGGTATTTGTTTTTCTCTTTCTGACTTACTTCACTCTGTATGACAGCCTCTAGGTCCATCCACCTCACTACAAATGACTCAATTTCATCCCTTTTTATGGCTGAGTTATATTCCATTGTGTGTGTGTGTGTGTGTGTGTGTGTGTGTGTGTGTATACACACACACACACACACATATATATATATATATATGTGTGTATTTCACATCTTCTTTATCCATTCATCTGTCCATGGACATTTAGGTTGCTTCCATGTCCTGGCTATTGTAAATAGTGCTTCAGTGAATATTGTGGTACATGTATCTTTTTGAATTATGGTTTTCTCAGGGTATACGCCCAGTAGTGGGATTGCTGGGTCGTATGGTAGTTCTATTTTTAGTTTTTTAAGGAACCTCCATACTGCTCTCCATAGTGGCTGTATCAATTTACATTCCCACTAACAGTGCAAGAGGGTTCCCCTTTCTCCACACCCTCTCCAGCATGTACTGTTTCTCAATTTTTTGATGATGGCCATTCTGACGGGTGTGAGGTGGTACCTCATTGTGGTTTTGATTTGCATTTCTCTAATGATTAGTGATGTTGAGTATCTGAAGTATAATTGATTTACGACATTGTGTTAATTTCTGCTGTACAGCAAAGTGATTCAGTTATACATCTATATACATTCTTTTTTTAATATTCTTTGCCATTATAGTTTATCATAGGATACTGTATATATTTCCCTGTGCTATACAGTAGAACCTTGTTGTTTGTCCATCCTATACATAAAAGTTTACATCTGCTAACTCCAACCTCCCACTCCACCTTCCCCCAACCCCCTCCCCCTGTGGAAACATCAACTTCTTTCTATCCTAAATTTTGGCCACCATCAACTCTCCCCATATTATGTCAGTAGCCTTCCAACTGTCCTCCATGCCTTGTCCATGGTCTTGGCCACCTTATATCTGCTCTCTACTATTAAAGAACAAATCAAGTTCATTCAGTTAATTATTACCATATCACAAACCTGATCATAGTACTCTGCTGCCATGGCTTTTCATTACTTAATAAAGTCCAGGTGCCTTGCCATAGCCTTTCATGATCAGGTTCTTGCCTACCTTTCCACCCCATCTCTTATCCATTGCTTTAGTCTCCTTTCCCAATCTAGGCTATATGCAATCTTGGGGAACTCATGTCCAGACTCTTATAAATGCTATTCTTTCTCCCTGAAACATCTTTTCCCAACTTTGCCAAGCTAACTCCTATCCTCCCATCAGGAATCAGCTAAAAAAAGAATCTCCATTAGAAACTCCTCTTACTCGTGGCCCACTTCCCCTACCCTAAGACTTGATTTAAAAGTCTCTTCAATATGCTAAAACTACAACACCTAATTATCCCTATCACGTGTTCACTTGAAATATTTAAAAATTTTTTTATTTTATATTTGAGTATAGTTGATTTACAGCGTTGTGTTAGTTTCACGTGTACAGCAAAGTGATTCAATTTTACGTATACATATAGAAATATTTTTTTAATTACCTGTAAAATTTTCTTCCTCACCTATTGGCCTATAAGTTCCCAGGTCAGGATCTGAATCTTGTTCTCCAACCTATATCAGTGAGTGGAACACTGTGATTTCTCAGTACACATTTATTGAAAAAAAGGTTTGTCAACAGTGCACAAGGCATGGTGCTGGGTCCTGCCAGTACTCATGAGCTTTGCTGCCTGTGGTGAAATAGTGTAGTAATGATGTAAGAGAATTGAATTCAGGTTAAAGAGACTGGAGAATTCCTCCTGTGATGGGCTATCTTAGGTGTCAATTTGACTGGGACATAGTGTGCCCAAATATTTGGTTAAACATTATTCTGGATTTGTCTGTGAGAATGTTTCTGGAAGAGATTAGCATTTGAATCAGTGGACCCAGTAAAGCTGCTGGCCCTCCCCAGTGTGGGTGGGCCTCATCTAATCTGTTGGAGGCCTGATTAGAACAAGAGGCAGATAAAGGAGAATTCACCCCTTCTGCCTGACTGCTTTCAAACCGGGACATTGGTCTTCTCCTGCACTTGGACTAGAACTTATAGCATCCACTTTCCTGGTTCTCAGGTCTTAAGACTCAGAGTGGAACTACGTCCCCAGCTCTCCTGGCCCCCAGCTCCCAGCTTGCAGATAGCAGATCCTAAGATTTCTCAGCCTCCATAATCACTAGAGCTAATTCCTTATAATGAAACTCTTTATATATATATATATACATACACACACACACACACAGAGAACCAATGGGATATATAGATATATAGATATAGGTATAGATATAGATATAGATATATGAATCCTATTGATTCTGTTTCTCTGGAGAACACTGACTAATACACTTCCTCTGCAAAAGTTAAATTTGTTTCTAACTAGAATCAAGCAAGGTAGAACTTTTCTCCCCCCAAATGATGTAATGACTAAAAAAGAGAAAAGAAAGCTCAATATCATTCCCTAAATTCACCAATATGTGGAATTCTCAGCAAGTTACTTTTTCTTCAGATGCTAAGCCTGGTGAAATATGTAAATTGCTTTAATGGAGATGAAGACCATACAGTGAGGCCAGCAAAATTTTTTCTGTTAAGGTCAGTTAGCAAATAGGGTAGGCTTTGCAGGCCATATGGCCTTTTGTCACTACTACTCCGCTAGGCATTTATGATGTGATGCGAAAGCAGCCATTGACAATATATACATAAAGAGGCATGACAGGATTCCAGTAAAACTTTATTTGTAAAAATAGGTAGCAGGTCTGTTTTTGCCTATGGCCCATAGCTTGCTGACCCCCGGTATAGGGGTTTAGATAGAGAGGGAATAGTAAGTCAGACAGCTTGGGTTTGAGCTCTGGCTTCACCAACAATCTGCTCTGCAACCACGTGCGGGTCACTTAAACTCTATTAATGAAGTACCCACTCTTGAGGTTTGTTGCGGGTATTGAATGAACCATGTGCCTCTGTTGCTCAAAGAAGCAGTTGAAATATAGTAAGTGCTCTATTGAAGGTTAGTTATTATTATTCTTTTCAGCTTCTTTTCTTCGGCGCTGAAGGTTTGGGGTTTTGTATACACCACCAATTTTCAAAAAAGAATGTAGGGCTTCCCTGGTGGCGCAGTGGTTGAGAATCTGCCTACCAATGCACTGGACACGGGTTCAAGCCCTGGTCTGGGAAGATCTCACATGCCCGTGAGCCACAACTACTGAGCCTGCGCGTCTGGAGCTTGGGCTCCGCAACAAGAGAGGCCGCGATAATGAGAGGCCTGCGCACCGCGATGAAGAGTGGCCCCCACTTGCCGCAACTAGAGAAAGCCCTCGCACAGAAACGAAGACCCAACACAGCCAGAAATAAATAAATAAATTAATTAATTAAAAAAAAACAAAAGCAAAAATAGAATGTAAAGTAGCCTGAAACGAAGTTACAGTGAATTTTGTAGAAGAAAATTTTCAGTGCCATTGTGGATGCAATCTGGAGCTTTGGAACCTGTTCCTGCAAATATTATTTAGTAATCTCACTCTTCTAATGTATCCTCTTTAGCAACAAAAAACATCTTGTTGCAGTGAAGCCAGAGAAACTGTCCTGAGGAGAAAACAGTTTAGATAAGACTTGGAGGGGAAATGAAATTTTAACCACTTCAAAGGTTCAGCTTTCTTGCAAAGCTTCTCCAGGTTTTGACATTTAGTTTCCCTCAATGACCCAATTTTGTCTTTTCTAATGCAGAATCTTCCAGTGGTTTAAACTGATAGGAAATAACCCAGTAAAGACATGGCCATATTTACTTCTCCTTAAGGTCAGTCATAAATATCTCACCCCAGATTATCTTTTCTATTTACCACTTTGATCATTTTACCCTCATCATGAAAAACCCTGAAGTAGCTTTTAATCCTCCTTTATACATTGTGACCAAATGCTTCCTTGTGGAGTTCGCAGCTCCCTGCAGGTTTCTCAGGACCCTCCCACACTATCCCTGACTCCCCCAAGCCCCCAGTCCCCTCCAGCCAGATAGGGAAGCAGCCCTTTCATGTGTGCATTCCCAGGACCTGAGCTATGTCTGGAATGCTTTCTCCCTCCTGTCTTGATGGGGTCCCTCCCTTCTATCATTTATGGAGCTTATCAGATCACACTTGCTTCTCAACCTTCCCCAAATAACTGAAAATGCAGAAGTAGGTCCCTGCCCGCCCCGCCCTGCCACTGCCATGCCTTTGGAAGAACAGAAAATTCTGCCTACAAAGGCAAGAGGGCACGTCCCACACATTTTACACTTTTTTGTGTGTGTTGCTCTAATCTTTGCATTTTATATGATTTGAATGCTGTTCCTTAAGAGTGCTCTCCGTTACTGATTGCTAATTCCAATAAGATACGTGGGGAATCTTGTGTCCTCTGGGAACCAGGTCTTCTAGACTCACAGAGATACAAGGACGGGAAGCACAGTTCTCCAAGGTCACCAGAAGTGAAAGTAAGTGCCAGTGTGTGGCCAGCGAAATGGTCCCCAGAGATGTCCGTGTCTTAATCCCTGAAACCTTTGAATATGATGTTACACAACAAAAGACACTTAACAGAGGTAATCAAAGTTCTAGTTAAAATAGGGAGATCGCCGTGGATTATTTGGATGGGCTTATTCTGTGATTACATGAACGCTTAAAGACAGAAAACCTGTTCTGACTTGAGTAGAGGGATGGAGCAGCGGGAGAAATCAGAGAAATTCAAAATATGAAAGGGACTCGACCGACCGTTGCTGGAAGAGAGCCACTTGGACAGCTGAGAAGGAACGGAGGCTGCCTCTAGGAGGAAAGACCTGCCCCCCAGGCACCAGCTTGCAAAGGATCAGGGGCTTCAGTCCCAGGTCTGAAGAACTGAATTCTCAAGGAACTGAATTCAGTTGACGCTACATGAGCTTGAAAGTGGATTCTCCCTTGCCGCCTCTAGGAAGAGGTCCAGGCCGGCCATTACCTTGATTTTGGCTTTGGGACACTCTAAGCAGAGACCAAGCCTACAGAACTGGGAGATAATCAATGGCTCTTGGTTTAAGTTACTTTGTTTTTCATCATTTGTTATAGCAGTAATAGAAAACGTAGACAAGAGGCCACTCCTACTTTAAACATTTGGCGTCCCAACTTGTGTGTTTACCTCATGTTATAATTTCCAGTATTACAGTTTATCTTTAAATACATTTGTAATCAGCTTCTTATTGAGATTTTTCAGGAGAGATGGTGCCCATGATCGGAAAAACAGCTAAATATTATATCTTAAACTGGTTTGCTACTCTTCGCAAGATTTTGCAAAAGATTTCCCAGAAGATTTCTGCAAATGGTGAATTCTTTCTACTTTCTATTGTGAAATAGACACTTTTGGAGATTATCTCTAAATGTACGGGTATAGGATTGGGTTCAGAGGTAGACGTGTATTTTTCTGTCTTGAGCTTTATTCTTTGACCTCCTTCTTATCTAATGTGTCATGGGTATAAGGAGTAGGACTCTACGGCCACAAAGGTACCCTAAGATCTTCTCTGGGATATGGTCTGCATAAGAAGGATGGGAAGCAAGGAGATGATTTCTTCTTCAAATAGAAGTAGAGAACTTCACCTCAAGGCTGGAAGAAAGCAGCAAAAGAACCTAAATGGGGATGAATACCTACATACACACACACACACACACACACACACAAATCGTAGTTTACACTTACTGAGTGCTTACTATTTACCAAGGACTTAAAAAGTGTTTTCCTTGCATTATCTCATTGAATCTTCACAATGCTGTAAGATATGTTCTATAATCACTTCCATTTTAGCAAATGAAGAAACTGAAGCAAGATACCTGACATGTTTGTACTACACAAGGTAACACAGCCAGTAAATATAGGAAAACCTGGATTCTACAGAGGCTGGCTAAGACTATGGTCTGTACTAGGCTAGCACATACATAGCTAAAGCTCCCTCACCCCCCAAAATATTGTTCCTTGTCACCAAATAAGACATAAAAAAGAAAAATTATTACTTTATATATAAAGCAGTGCTGTACACATTGATAAATTTGAGTAGTGTATTCAGGTCTGTCCCATTTCGACCCCATTATTTACTTGATTAAATATAAACTGCTCAATCTAAACTTCAAGTCCCTGCACAATGTGTCTCCAACCTGCCTGTATAAACCATGTCTTTTATTTTCTGTATCGTGTTGCTTTGACATCTGAGGCTTGCTGACCCTGGAGAGACCACCGCTCCCTGGATTCCTAGAAAGAGTAAACAACTCAACTTCAAGTATGATTTTCAAATGCATATTAACCAGTCCAAAACCTACACATCCAACCACCTCCTTTATTGAGGTCTCACACTCCAGGCCACTATTTCCCTCCCCTAATCACCCCAGGATCAGGTGTCAGCCAACTAAGAACACTATATGCCCCATAGCCCATTGAATTATTCAAACTAGCCAATCTTAAAGCCTACTTACCTACTTCGTCTATTCTTTCCTCGGAAATCACAGTAAAGGCTCTGGTCCACATTTTTCTCCTGCTCCTCCTGCCTCCTGATCAACCCTGGTGCTTCTCCCTGTGGTCCTCCTCCTACATGGTGTGTCATGCCTCCTGTTTCTAGGTGCTCTTCCTGACTTACTTCTTTTCCTTGTTTATGGAAACATCCTTCCTGGTTTCCTTCATCTGTACCTTTGTTCATGCTGTTCTGTGCCAATCACATGTGCACTTCCCTTACCACAATTCTACCACCTCTTCCCCTATGCAAACTCATCTCTATCTTTTATACCTGTCTTTAGTGAACTGGAAATTAATTAAGATCCTTTCTCCATTGAACAAGGAAAAAAGATTTTATGGTATGTCTTATACTCTGCCTTACAATGTACAATATCTTCCTATTATTGACAGGGCAGGGATTATATCTTATTCATTTTGTAATCTACTAAAGCACTTACCCCAGTTTACTCATTTATACGTTCTTCAAGTAATATTTATTGATGACCTACTATGTGTCAGACAGTATAGAGAATGAGTAAAGAAGACAAGATTCCCAAAGGATTTCAGAAAAACCACATAAACTAGAGTTCTTAAGGATGAGTGGGAGTACTCCAGAGAAGGAAGTGAGATAGAAATCATGAGGTTAAACAATGTAAACAGCATGAACAAAATATACAGAAGCATGACAGCTCATGAGGGCGTTTCAGGACTGTAGTAAGTCTGGTATGCCTGGATTAGTAGTTCATAGTCGTGAATGCTCATTAGATGTATCTATGAAATGTTTTCAAAATATTCATGTCCAGGTCCCAACGCTAGGAATACTACTTTAGTAGGTACATCAATCAAACAGAAAAGAGTTGGCAAAATAAAAATGGGTAATTTAAAGAGAAATTAATGTAGGTACTCTTTACCATGGTATGGGCAGGGTTAAACCAACAAAGAAGGAATAATACAGTACTCCAGCATTTTAGAACTACAAACATGAGAGACATAAGGACCCTAAAAGGGAAAGAGAGGAGTTGTTACCAGAACCCAGATTGGTTAGCTTTACAGAGGGGCTGCCCAGTAGCCCTCAGCAGAGGGCTTTAGCCAATGCAGAGTAACGGCTCAGGGAGAGAGGCTGAAAAATAATGACCTAATCTCGCTCTCTTCCTGGTCTTTTCCAGCCATCCATTGAGAAAATCTAGCCAAACGCTAGTGGGTCAGGAAGTCTGTTGTTGTAGCCCATAAAGATCAGCTTCCCTGGGCATAGAGCATCGTGGAGAAGATGGACAGTGGATCTGAACGGGCAAAAGGAAGATCTCTAGCACATGTGCAGGAGGGAGCCTGGGCATACGTGTTTTGAGATAACCCCCAGGTGGTTGTCCCCTTTTATGGCTCCAAGGCCAATTGACTCTGTGTCATTCATTTATTCATTCATTTAAGAAATATCATTTGAGCACCCACTATTTGTATGACCCAATGCTGGTTGCTGGGAAAATAGGGTTGAGAAAAACAGAAAAAATTCTTTTTTTCAACCATGTCACAATCCCCTGGGTGGAGCTATAGCGATTGCATAGTCCCAGGACTGCATAGCTTTTTTCGTGTTATTCCACCTGAATAGCTGATATTTGATTCCAGGCTGCCATGACCCACACTGCCATCCTGTCTCGGGCCACATTCTTCTATAGGGGTCACTGTCACCAATGATGCTACTACTACGGTCCTAACACTGTCCCTGAAACTACCACTGACCCTGTGGCTAAATCTAGCTTTTCATGCCAATCCTTCTTCCTTCAGGTTGGATTTTCTCCCAGGCACCAAATATTCTTTTTCTTCTTCCTGGAGAGAACCTAAACATAATTTAGTTGATGCAAATAGATGCAGAAAGATGTAGAGAGAGGCCACCCAATTTCCTTGGGCTCAGCAAGGACACCAGGTACACCATACTCACTAACTTAGACTTTAAAGTTTAAATTATGGAAGTAACCATACCTGTTGATTCTCTTCTAGTAAGTACTAAACTGGAGTAGAGTGCCAGGCCTTAATGGGGTCAGTGGGACATTTACCCAGGGAGCACACAAGAGGCTGGTTGGGGTGGTGGTTGGGAGGAAATCCTTGAAACAAGCCTTATCAAGCAACAGGTTTGAGAAGCAGAAATTAGGTTTAAACAATAGGACAAACAATGGTAGGTTAAAATGATAAAGTCTTTTGAATATTATTAGATTATTTTGCTTCAGGTTTGTGTTTATGACTTCTGTGCCACACATCTTGCCAAATCTTGTTGTTTCACGCCATTGGATGGGCCTTTGACTTTAACCTAGCATGTCAGTCCTAAGGCACCACTTGCAATTGTGATCACACAGCCTTCTCCTAATCTTAAAATGCACATTTTCTTCATGTATATCTGATGTTCACACCATATTATTCACTCAAGTCTTGGTTCATCCTTTTAGAATTCTATTGTCTATATCCTCTTATGTCCTTTTACATCCAAGACCCCCTCAGAAAGCAGACTCCATGTGCTATACCTAGTTTACTGACATAGCAATTAGGAATTTAATAAGTGGATTGTGATGGAAGATGAACACGGTGGTCCCAAAGCCATCCAATTGCCTATTTTGGCGATCCCTCCATGCCCAAGACCTAAAGCAATGTCGGCTCTTTGTCTGTATCAACTCATTTGTATCTAGTCCATACTGGATGTCTCCATAGTACCATAATCAGTACTTTTTTCTGTTCATTTTCAGATTAGTTTAACACACATTCCAGTCCCCAAAATATTGGTATATAAAATTCTAATAAGTATTTTATGATCCTAAGGTTTTTAGAGATCTTTTCTTTCTTTCAATAATATTGACATAACATTAATGTTTAAAGTCACTAGTTTTGATCTTTTGCAGCTTGGTAATTCTCAGAGTCCATTAACTAAGCCTATGAGATTAGAGTGTTTTTCTAACAAGATAGCAAGGAAATAAATCAAGATTCTTTTTTCTGCTGAAATGACAACCAGCACCATTTTCAAAGAATTTAATCCACGAATGTCTCCTGCCCTTTGGTTTAGATGAGAAGTTAAACGAAAAATTATTGACCATCATATTTCAATTTGCAAGGATTATAAACTTTTCACAAACACTGTTATTTATCAGTGCTTTCATTAGCAGCATTTAAAATATTCTGCAACTGAAATTTTATCAAACAAGTTTAACAACAAAGGCAAAAGATTTAACAACTGAGGTTTAGTTTACTTAAAAACCAAGCATAAAGTTGCTCCTAAGTTCTGTTTTCCATTCTTCCCCCACAACTTTAAAAAATTTTTATTTTGTTCCTTGCCCGTGGCTCATAATAACAGCTTTGTCTGGCTTCTGAATTCTTCCTTGTCATTTAATGCCAGCTGGAGTCTTGAGGAGCCCTGGCTTCACTTCTAGCTTTTAACTTCTCCAGACTATAGGTCATTAATTGTTTAGTAAAAGAGCTGAAGATCAGATAAAGTTGCTTAACCCCTCCCAGGCCAATGGCCTTTGTAGCCTGGGATCTCTTTGCAAGTCATTCTGCTTCCCTCAGAGCTATTGTACTGTCAGCTCTGCAGGGTTTCCAACAGTATCCTTTTGTTGAACTCTGTCTACCTTCTTCTCTAAGGCACTGAAAGGGTTAAGTAACATTAAAATCAAAATTTATTTGACCTTTACCCTTTCCATCAGTTGTGCTCTGGTTTGGATATACATGGCCTTTCTCCTTCCTTGCTTTCCCTCCCAGAGCTTCACATTTACGGTTGATGAATCTATTAAAGAAGAAGGTGTTACATACTTAGGTTGTAATTTAATATAGCTCTTCTGTTTACTTAATGAATTAACCCATAACTGCCTCTACCCCCAAATTGTTCATGGTGGCTTATAAGAGTACATGCTACAGAAAATAGGGGTGGGGAGAATGTATACACACGCACACACACATATATATACATCTATATTATATAAATATAGTAGATATGTAATATTCACTATAGAAAAAAATACAAATATATAATGCAATAGGAGACAGAAATATATATACATATATTTATATGTGGAACTATATGCCATTAATATATTGATAATATTAATATATATTATTATTTATATAATATATAATGGATTACATAAAATATATATTGAATATACATAAGTAAGGACGTGTTAAATAGGGATAGAATGTAAGAAAGCGTAATAAAACATGTACAAACCAATTCTCACATGATAAATTGAAAATCAAGAATTTGTTCTATCTAAACTAAATTTTGAAACTTGCATTAGAGTTCTTTTTTTGAACAAAATACTTAGGAAAACCTTACAGGGCAATGCAAAACCACAGACATTCAAAGCTGTCAGATCCTTTGCACCAGCTCCCCCTCATCTACTCATGTTTAATTTTCTTAACGGTTCTACTTTTTTTTTAAGTGAAAGGATTTGGTAAAGATAAGGGTACATTAGAGCCCATTAACACCATTAGGGCAAGTGTCTTAAAGAAAATCTGTTGAATATAATAAAAATGCTGAATCTCTACTCTCTTAGGCATTTTTTTTTCTTTTGGCTCCTAGGACTACAGCCAGGTGGGATATGTTTCAAAGCACCTTAATAACATTTATATTTTATTTGTGGGATACCATGACCACAGATAAACCTTGGGAAGACAGAACCGTTCAGTTAAACCTTGTATCGGGCCACGTGACATAAACTGCACACAGACAGTTTCCAGCTGGGCAAACACTTCAGTTCCATTTACGGCTCTAAACTGTGATCCTGTCTTTGAAAGGTCTCACCAGACCCTCAGTCCCATGCTTGATGGGTTACCTGGATGAAGATGACAAGAGACTACACCTTCACTTTCCCTTCTAGAAAACTGCATGGAGTCTTGGCAAGTTTATCGTAGAGTCACAAGACTACAGTCACAAGGTTTTAAATTTAATACAGTTAAAGAAGAAAAATACAGTTACATAAAGAGAACAATTGTAGTTAGACTCTTACTTCTGTTTATTGCCACTTCCCTCCTCGTTAAAAACCACAGACAGAAAAGTTTTATTTTGACCTCAAAGGAGAAGCTTAGAAAATGACTATCTCATGTCTATGAGGATTTGATGTTCAAGAGTAAGAAAGGAAATTTTCAGAAAGACAAAGGAGAATTTCAAACTCCATTGCCAGAAAAAAAAATAGCTCATGTGAGTTTGTTGCTCCCTGAATAAATAAGAACTTGCCCAAATTTATTTCAACCTTCAGCACCTAGTATTGTATCTTTTGTTGTTTGGTTATGTTGCTCTTGGATTCTCACTTTTTTTATCTGTTATTCTTTCAGCTATAAACTTCTGATTAATTATCCATAACACTTACAGTTTACAGTAGTTGTTCACAACCATTTCCCAGAGGTCACTCATGAAAGATGAGATATTTTTGCAGGAAAAATTTCCATGTAACCATAATAGACTCCTAAATATAACATCACTCCTTGTATGCCCCTCAAAAAAAATACCATGTACAAATCATATGAAAGTAAAAAAGAGATAACTTTGAAAACAACCTGCTGTTTTTATTGTAAATCATTAAAAAAGTTTATTTCTTTCACTTATAAGACATGCCCAAAGCAGTAAAACAAACCCTCTATATCATTACAGTGCCAATGAAGAGTACAGACTAGTGTCAGGCTGTGCTAGGTCTGAGAGACACCTGTGCCCTTTCCTAGATGCGGGACCTTGGGCAAATTACTTGACTTTTCCTGTTTTTTCAGTCTGTAAATGGGAACCAGAATAGCACATACAAGAAAATATTCTTGAGACAACCAAATGAGTGCCTGACACATACTCTAAATATGCTCTATTAAGATCCCCTGGTTTAAAACCCACCAGACCAAACAAATGAAGAGGAAATAGGCAGTCTACCTGAAAAAGAATTCAGAGTAATGATAGTAAAGATGATCCAAAATCTTGGAAATAGAATGGAGAAAATACAAGAAACGTTTAATAAGGACCTAGAAGAACTAAAGAGCAAACATACAATGATGCACAACACAGTAAACGAAATAAAAAATTCTCTAGAAGGAATCAATAGCAGAATAACTGAGGCAGAAGAACAGATGAGTGACCTGGAAGATAAAACAGTGGAAATAACTACCGCAGAGCAGAATAAAGAAAAAAGAATGAAAAGAATTGAGGACTGCCTGAGAGACTTCTGGGACACATAAAATGCATCAACATTCAAATTATAGGGGTGCCAGAAGAAGAAGAGAAAAAGAAAGGTTCTGAGAAAATATTTGAAGAGATTATAAGTGAAAACTTCCCTAATATGGGAAAGGAAATAGTCAATCAAGTCCAGGAAGCACACAGAGTCCCATACAGGATAAATCCAAGGAGAAACACGCCAAGACACATATTAATCAAACTATCAAAAATTAAATACAAAGAAAAAATATGAAAAGCAGCAAGGGAAAAGCAACAAATAACATACAAGGGACTCCCCATAAGGTTGACAGCTGATCTTTCAGCAGAAACTCTGCAAGCCAGAAGGGAGTGGTGGGACATATTTAAAGTGATGAAAGGGAAAAACCTACAACCAAGATTACTCTACCCAGCAAGGATCTCATTCAGACTCAACGGAGAAATTAAAACCTTTACAGACAAGCAAAAGCTAAAAGAATTCAACACCACCAAACCAGCTTTACAACAAATGCTAAAGGAACTTCTCTAGGCAGGAAACACAAGAGAAGGAAAAGACCTACAATAACAAATGCAAAACAATTAAGAAAATAGTAATAGGAACATACATATCGATAATTACCTTAAATGTAAATGGATTAAATGCTCCAACCAAAATACATAGACAGGCTGAATGGATACAAAAACAAGACCTGTATATATGCTTTCCACAAGAGACCCACTTCAGACATAGGGACACACACAGACTGAAAGTGAGGGGATAGAAAAAGATATTCCATGCAAATGGAAATCAAAAGAAAGCTGGAGTAGCAATTCTCATATCAGACAAAATAGACTTTAAAATAAAGACTATTACAAGAGACAAAGAAGGACATGTCATAATCAAGGGATCAATCCAAGAAGATATAACAATTGTAAATATTTATGCACCCAACATAGGAGCACATCATTACATAAGGCAAATGCTAAGAGCCATAAAAGGGGAAATTGACAGTAACACAATCATACTAGGGGACTTTAACACCCCACTTTCACCAATGGACAGATCATCCAAAATGAAAATAAATAAGGAAACACAAGCTTTAAATGATACATTAAACAAGATGGACTTCATTGATATTTATAGGACATTCCATCCAAAAACAACAGAATACAGTTTCTTCTCAAGTGCTCATGGAACATTCTCCAGGATAAATCATATCTTGGGTCACAAATCAAGCATTAGTAAATATTAAAACATTGAAATCATATCAAGTAACTTTTCCAACCACAACGTTATGAGACTAGATTTAAATTACAGGGAAAAAACTGTAAAAAATACAAACACATGGAGGCTAAACAATACACTCCTAAATAACCAAGAGAAAACTGAAGTAATCAACGAGGAAATCAAAACATACCTAGAAAAAAATGACAATGAAAACACGATGACCCAAAACCTATGGGATGCAGCAAAAGCAGTTCTAAGAAGGAAGTTTATAGCAATACAATCCTACCTCAAGAACCAAGAAAAATCTCAAATACATCTACAGCAATTAGAGAAAGAAGAACAAAAAACCCCAAAGTTACCAGAAGGAAAGAAATCATAAAGATCAGATCAGAAATAAATGAAAAAGACATGAAGGAAACAATAGCAAAAATCAGTAAAACGAAAAGCTGGTTCTTTGAGAAGATAAACAAAATTGATAAACCACTAGCCAGATTCATCAAGAAAAAAAAAGAAAAGACTCAAATCAACAGAATTAGAAATGAAAAAGGAGAAGTAAAAACTGACCCTGCAGAAAAACAAAGGATCATGAGAGATTACTACAAGCAACTATATGCCAATAAAATGGACAACCTGGAAGAAATGGACAAATTCTCAGAAAAGTACAACCTTCCGAGACTAAGCCAGAAAGATATAGAAAATATAAACAGACCAATCACAAGCACTTAAATTGAAACTATGAATAAAACTCTTCAAACAAACAAAAGCTCAGGACCAGATGGCTTCACAGGCGAATTCTAGCAAACATTTAGAGAAGAGCTAACACCTATCCTTCTCAAACTCTTCCAAGATATAGCAGAGAGAAGAACACTCCCAAACTCATTCTACAAGGCCACCATCACCCTGACACCAAAACCAGACAAAGATGTCACAAAGAAAGAAAACTACAGGCCAATATCACTGATGAACATAGATGCAAAAATCTTCAACAAAATACTAGCAAACACACATTATAAGGCTCATACACCATGACCAAGTGGGGTTTATCCCAGGAATGCAAGGATTCTTCAATATATGCAAATCAATCAATGTGATACACCATATTAACAAATTGAAGAATAAAAACCCTATGATCATCTCAATAGATGCAGAAAAAGCTTTTGACAAAATTCAACACCATTTATGATAAAAACCCTCCAGAAAGTAGGCATAGAGGGAACTTACCTCAACATCATAAAGGCCATATATGACAAACCCACAGCCAACATCATTCTCAATGGTGAAAAACTGAAATCATTTCCTCTAATATTAGGAACAAGACAAGGTTGCCCACTCTCACCACTATTATTCAACATAGTTTTGGAAGTTTTAGCCACAGCAATCATAGAAAAAAAAAGAAATAAAAGGAATCCAAGTCAGAACACAAGAAGTAAAGCTGTCACTGTTTGCAGATGACATGATACTATACATAGAGAATCCTAAAGATGCTACCAGAAAACTACTAGAGCTAATCAATGAATTTGGTAAAGTTGCAGGATACAAAATTAATGCACAGAAATCTCTTGCATTCCTATACACTAATGATGAGAAATATGAAACAGAAATTAAGGAAACACTCCCATTTACCACTGCAAAAAAAGAATAAAATACCTAGGAATAAACCTACCTAAGGAGACAAAAGACCTGTATGCAGAAAACAATAAGACACTGATGAAAGAAATTAAAGATGATACAAACAGATGGAGAGATATACCATGTTCTTGGATTGGAAGAATCAACATTGTGAAAATGACTATACTACCCAAAGCAATCTACAAATTCAATGCAATCCCTATCAAACTACCACTGGCCTTTTTCACAGAACTAGAACAAAAAATTTCACAATTTGTATGGAAACACAAAAGACCCTGAATAGCCAAAGCAATCTTGAGAAAGAAAAAGGAGCTAGAGGAATCAAGCTCCTTGACTTCAGACTATACTACAAAGCTACAGTAATCAAGACAATATGGTACTGGCACAAAAACAGAAATATAGATCAATGGAAGATAAACCTACACACATATGGTCACCTTATCTTTGATAAAGGAGGCAAGAGTATACAATGGAGAAGAGATAGCCTCTTCAATAATTGATGCTGGGAAAACTGGACAGCTACATGTAAAAGAATGAAATTAGAACACTCCCTAACACCATACACAAAAATAAACTGAAAATGGATTAAAGACCTAAATGTAAGGCCAGACACTACAAAACTCTTAGAGGAAAACATAGGCAAAACACTCTGTGACATAAATCACAGCAAGATCCTTTTTGACCCACCTCCTAGAGAAACGGAAATAAAAACAAAAATAAAACAAATGGGACCTAATGAAACTTCAAAGCTTTTGCACAGCAAAGGAAACCATAAACAAGATGAAAAGACAACCCTCCGAATGGGAGAAAATATTTGCAAACGAAGCAAATGACAATGGATTAATCTCCAAAATATACAAGCAGGTCATGCAGCTCAATATCAACAAAACAAACAACCCAATCCAAAAATGGGCAGAAGACCTAAATAGACATTTCTCCAAAGAAGATATACAGATTGCCAACAGACACATGAAAGAATGCTCAACATCATTAATCATTAGAGAAATGCAAATCAAAACTACAATAAGGTATCACCTCACACCGGTCAGATTGTCCATCATCAAAAAATCTACAAACATTAAATGCTGGAGAGGGTGTGGAGAAAAGGGAACCCTCTTGCACTGTTGGTGTGAATGTAAATTGATACAACCACTATGGAGAACAGTATGGAGGTTCCTTAAAAAACTAAAAATAGAACTACCATACGACCCAGCAATCCCACTACTGGGTATATACCCTGAGAAAACCATAATTCATAAAGAGTCATGTACCACAATGCTCACTGCAGCACTATTTACAATAGCCAGGATATGGAAGCTATCTAAGTGTCCATCGACAGATGAATGAACAAAGAAGATGTGGCACATATATACAATGGAATATTCCTCAGCCATAAAAAGAAATGAAATTGAGTTGTTTGTAGTGAGGTGGATGGACCTAGAATCTGTCATACAGAGTGAAGTAAGTCAGAAAGAGAAAAATAAATACCATATGCTAACACATATATATGGAATCTAAAAATAAAAGTGGTTCTGAAGAACCAGGGGCAGGACAGGAATAAAGACACAGATGTAAAGAATGGACTTGAGGACACAGGGAGGGGGAAGGGTAAGCTGGGATGAAGTGAGAGGGTAACATGGACATATATACACTACCAAATGTAAAATAGATAGCTAGTGGGAAGCAGCTGCAGAGCACAGGGAGATCAGCTCGGTGCTTTGTGACCACCTATAGGGGTGAGATAGGGAGGGTGGGAGGGAGATGCAAGAGGGAAGAGGTAGGGGGTATGGGGATATATGTATACGTATAGCTGATTCACTTTGTTATACAGCAGAAACTAACACAATATTGTAAAGCAATTATACTCCAATAAAGATGTTAAAAATATATATATAATTTTTTTTTAAATCCCCTGGTTTAAAGAAATTCTGGCATTAAAAACCTTTGTTTAGAAACGAAGACATTGAAAACCTTCTGTTCCCAGCCATGAGGGAGAAACAGATCTGGACACATCGTTCTACGATAACCAATTTTAAGGCTGGACAAAATATATTAAACACTATTTTCAGATATTGGACTGTAGGCCGCACAGGACTGTGATCTTTGAGGGAGGGGAAACAAATGAAATGAATCCTACGATTGCTTTTTACCTAGAGAGATTTTCCAAGATTTTAGCACAAGTAGGGAAGCTAAGCAAAGAATGCTGAGTGGAGAAGACAGAGTTTGCAGTTGTGTCAAAGTGGCTGGAATTTATGGGTCATATTACTTGAGAGGAGGGAGCTATTCCAAGAAAGAGCCTCAGAATTCTCCATGGTATTCACTTGACTCCTTGGCTGATTGCCAGTCTGTGCATGTTTAGAGCAAAAGTCTATCATGCTGGACTAAAAACAACATCTGGTGAAAGAATATTACCAAAAATCTGTAAACCAAACAAATCCCAGAGCTCACACAAGCACAGAAACCATTCACGTTTTCACCATCCAGATTGGAGAGACCACATAGAATATGTAAAACCTTCTGTAGAAACTCCCAACCAAATCAAACCACAGTAGTGGGACAGGACAAGACCTAGAGTAACATCAACCCTAGACCTGACCTAACCTCAAAATGATCAAGATGATCTATGAGTAACTTAACTGCCTGCCAAACACATTAAAAAAAAAAGTTAAAGCTATTCAAGGAAATCTAGTACTCACAAATGTACAGTTATAATGTTCAGCATCCAATCAAAAATTAGTAGGTATCTGAAATAGCAAAAACTGTGACTCATAAAAAAGGAGAAAATTAAGAAAATAGAAATAGATGTAGAAATAGATGTAGAAATCTTAAAGATTATGGAATTAGGAGACACAGATGTTATAAATGCTATTATAAATATGCTCAAGGATTAAAATAAAAAGATGAGCTTAATGAGGACAGAACCTAGTGGAACAAATGGAACTTTTAAAAATGAAAAATAGAATATCTGCAATAAAAATTTCATTGGATGAAATTTATAGCAAATTAGGCACTTCAAAAGAAAAGATCACTAACCTTGTAAATACAGCAATAAAACTACCCAAAATAAAGCACAGTGAGAAAAAAATGACTTAACAACAATAACAAAAAAAAAGACCCAAACAAACAGAATCTTACCGACTTTGGGACAATATAAACAATCTAACATTTGTGCAATTGGAGTCCTAATAGATAAGGAGAGTGGGGAGACAAAAAAAAAAAAAAGAGGAAATCATGGGTGAAATGTTCATAATTTGATTAAAGTTACAATCCTACAGTTGAAATAAGCTCAACAAATTCTAAACTGGTTAAAGCAAACCACAAATAAACAAACAAAAACACATCAAAGTATATCATAATCTAATTATTTAAAACCATTCATAAAGAGAAACTCTTAAAGGCAACCATAGTGGGGAAAAGGCATATGACGTACAGATATAAGCAATACAGCAGATATCCTATTTAGAAACATAAAATCCAGAATATAATGAGACACCTTTAAGGTACTGAAAGAAAAAAAAATGTTAATCTAGAAATCTTTCAAATATGAAGCCAAAATGAAGTTTCTTTTTCAGAGAAAGAAAAAAGAAACTATCACTAGCAGACCCATATTACAAGAAGAATGAAATAAGTTTTTTAGACAGAAGGAAAATGATACCAGGAGGATACTTGGATCAAAACAAAGGAATGTGGAGTGATAGAAATGATAAATATTTTAAATTTTTCCTAATTTTTAACTTATTGAAAAGATAACTGCTTAAAAATAAGATCAATATATGGTAGGTTTTATGATCTGTGTAGGAGTAATATATATGATAACCATAGCACAAAAGATGGTAGGGGTGAAATGGAAGTATATTATTGTAAGATTCTTAGGACTTCCCTAGTGGTCCAGTGGTAAAGAATCCGCCTTCTAATGCAGGGGACACAGGTTCAATCCCTGGTAGGGGAACTAAGATCCCACATGCCACAGGGCAACTAAGCCCACGTGCCACAACTACAGAGCCTGTGTGCCAAAACTACAGATCCCACGTACCCTGGAGCCCGTGTACCACAACTAGAGAGAAAAAGCTTACGTGCCACAACAAAGACCCAATGCAGCCAAAAAATAAATAAATTGATTAAATAAATATTTTTAAAAGATTCTTATGGTATATGTGAAGTAGTATAATGATATTTTAAAAATCATTGCAATAATTATTGCAATAATAATTTTACCTGTAATGATTTAAAGCACAATTAAAAGGAAAAAATTAGTCAGATAAGACAAAAGAGCAAATTCCAACACAAACTATCATGAGAAACTCATTTTATATGTAAATACACAATTAGGCTAAAATTGAAAAATGGAAAAATATATGCTATGTAGCAAATGTTAATTATTAGAAAGCTAGAATGGCAATATTAATATCTAAAAAAGAAAACTTCAAAACAAGAAAAGTTACCAAGGGTAAAGATGAACATTTCATAAAGATAAAGGGTAATTCATCAAGAAGACAAAAACAATCTTGAATGTGTATGCACCTAATAATGGAACTTCAAAATTGTTACAGTAAAAACTGAAAGAACTGACACAAATACAGTTAGATATTTCAACAGTCTTTTCTCAATAATTGAAAGAAAGAAAACAGACAGAAAATCAAAATGGCTCTAGATGACTTAACCAACACCATCACCCAATTTGACCTAAATGACATTTAACAGAACGATCTACCCCAAAGCTGAATTATAGAGAATCTAGGTAGAACATTCACTATGATTGAACATATGCTGGGCCATGAATATAAGATGTTTATATTAGAAAAGAAAAGGTTCAATAGCAGTGATCTATATTTCAACTTTAGAAATCTATAAATTTAAGTAGAATGAAGACAATAATAAACAAAAGTGAAACAAAGAAACAGAAAACAGACAGACAATATAGAAAATTAATAAAACCAAAAGCTGATTCTTTGAAATAAGAATGACCAGAAATTATCAATATGAGAAATAAAGAGGAGATACGACTACAGACTGTAGAGATATTAAAGGATAGTAATAGAGTATTATGAACCACTTTATGTCAATACATGACAAACTATATGAAATAGACAAATATCTTGAAAGATACAAATTACTAAAACTTAATTTAAAATCTGAAAAATTCTATATCTATTAAAGAAAATTAATTTGTATTAAAAACCTTTCCCCCGAATAAAACTCAACACCTAGACGGCTTTACTGGTGAATTATAACAAGTTTTAAGGGAAACATTAAAATGTTACAAGAATTATGATATGAATTATTAAGTTCAAAGGACACAAAATCAATTTATAAAAGTCAATTGTATTTCTATATACAGGCAATGAATAAAGGAATATTTCAACAAAAATACCATTTACGACAATGTCCAAAACCACAAAAATTTAAGGATATATTTAACCAAAAAAGGTGTGCAGGAGCCTATACACTTAAACATACATATAAAACATTGCTGACAAAAATTAAAGAAGTCCTAAATGAATGGACAGTTATACCATATTCATGGATCTGAACACTGAATATTTTTCCCAAATTGATCTATAGATTAACAAAATCCTAATCAAAATCCAAGCCAGTTTTTTAAAATAAAATTGACAAAATTATTTTAAAATTTTTATTTAAATAAAAAGGATTTTTAAAAATAGCCAATGTATCATGAAAGAGAAGCAGAAAGTTGGAGAACTTAAAACACTTGATTTGAAGATTTACTATAGAGTTACAGTAACCAAGACGTTGGTGTATTGTCATAAGGATATGTAGATTAATGAAACAGTATAAAGAGATCCAGGCATATATGGTCAATTTTTGCCAAGGGAGCCAAGATAAAATAATAGTCTTATCAAAAAAATATGTTGAAACAAGTAGATATTTATATGAAAAAAAAATAAAATTTACTCTTACCTTACACCTTATATATAAATTAATTTGAAATTGATTATATACCAAACAGAAAAGACAAATTTATAAATCCTGTAGAAGAAAACTTAGGAGAAATTTTTGAGAGCTTGGGGTAGGTAAAGATTACTTAGAGTGCAAAAAGCACAGAATATAAAAGAAAAAAAACAGTAAAATAGATTTCAGAATTAAAACCTTCTGCTCTTTGAAAACAACAAAGAAAATGTTCACAGTATATTTTTCTGACATATGGCTTATATCAAAAATGTTAATGCAAAGAACCCAACAAAAAGAAGCCCCAAAGATTTGAATAGACACTCAAAAAAGGAATATCCAGATGGCCAATAAGCATATTAGAAAATGGTCAAAATCATTAACTATTAAAGAAAGGGAAAGTAAAAGCAAAAATGAGATACCACTACACACCCACTGAAGGGCTAACAATAAAGCAACTGACATTACCAGGTGTTGGTAAGAATGTGGAATAACTGGAAACCCTATACATTTTGGTAGGAATTTAAAATGGTAAAACTGCTCTCAAAAATAGCTTGGCAGGTTATTAAAAAATTAAATATGCTCTTACCACTTATCCCAGCATTTCCACTCTTGGTGTTTATCCAAAAGAAACAAAAACGTATGTCCACCCAAAATCTTGTACATAAGCATTCATAGCAAATTGATTCACAATAGCCATGTGGAGGGTGGACTTAAAGGTGGCCGGTGTTCATGCCCTGGAGTAATCCTTTCCTCTTGAGTGTAGGTGGGACCTGGAACTTGCTTCTAACCAATGAAACATGGCAAAGTATTGCCATATCACTCCTGTGATTACATTACATTATATAAGATTTCACCTTGACAGCAGACTCTCTATACAGAAAGTGTCACTTTTCATTTCTGGCTTCCAAGGAGCAAGCCATCATGTTTTCTACAGCTGCTAGGAAATGAATTCTGCCCAAAACCTGACTGAGTTTGGAAGACAGTCCTTCCCCAGTCCAGACTTCAGATGAGAACCAAGTCCTGGCAGATACATTGTTTACACTCTTGCAGAGGGCCCTGCTGAGCTGTGCCTAGACTCCTGATCCAGGAGTCTGTAAGATAATGAATATGTGCATTGTTTGAAGCTGCTGAGTTTGCAGTAATGTGCCACACAGCAACAGAAAACAAAAGCCAAAACCTGGCAACAACCTAAATATCTAACAAGTACATGGACATGTGATATATCTATACTATATAAAAGAAAACAATACTAATGTACATAACAACAAGGACAAATCTCAAAAATATTATGCTGAGCGAAAGCAGCAAGAAACTAATTGCATGCTGCATCATTCCATTTATATGACATTATTCAAAGAAGACAAATCTTATCTATAGTAACAGAAAGCAGATCAAAGCTCATCAAACTGTACCCATAAATTATACCTCAATAAATGTGATTTTGAAAAACTTTAGGAACTCAAAAATGGTATGTTTACTTCTAAATATTTAAGCTAATAAAAAGGGAAAGAGTTTATGTGTTGTAAATATAGTATATCTGGCTACAAATAATATTTTTAAGACTGGAAATCTTGCTCCTGATCTAGAGCAAGTACTGAATAAATAATCACCATAAAGGAATTTTAGGACCCTAGATAAAATTCTGTATTGACTCTAACTATACAATAGCAAAGGCCTAGAAAACTCAGGCTAAATAAGGGCTTTCACTTAATTTCATTGACTAATAGTGTATAGATACGATTTTTTGCCCCTGATTGTCTATCATGTGCAAGGCACACCAGATCATTTGGACCATGAAAAAGATATAAACTATGTACTCCAGAAGTGAAATGTATTAAGGAGACAAAAGACAGTACAAGTCACTGTAAAGCCAAGTAGAAAATGAGGGTTCAGATAAAATTCTACATAGATTCACCAGAAGTGATACTTGCTTTGGGAAGGGAGCTCATGCTAAATAAATGTAGAAGTGGATGTCAGAGCTAGTTTTTGAAGGATGTACAGAATCTGGATGTTTAGAGAAAGAAAGAAATCAAATGGAAGGATGTTTTTGTTTAAATGTAAGAATACTGAGAAAAAGAAAAAGTTTCATTTTAAGGATCATGGTATAAATAGTGGGAAATAATGCAGATTGCACTGGCATTTGAATGATTCCACTCTAAATATCATGACACTAAATAATACATTCATGCCAACTATTTCGAATGCTATCTTTATTTGTCCTCTTCACTAACCTCCAAATTTGATGTCTAACTGCCTCCTTGAAGCTGACCTCAATGGCTAATAGTAATCACAACCTCAATATGGTAAAAAAGAGATTTTGATTCCATCTACTCCCGAAACCTGTGCTCTCAGTCTTTTCCTTCTTAGTAAATGATATAATTGTCTATCTACACGTGAGGTCAAAAAACCCTGGAGTTCCCTTTGATTCCTTTCTTTCCCTCATCTTTATTTCAATTACACTGAAAATTCCTGCCCACTTTTCTCTGAAAATAAATTCTGAATATCTCTCTCCAGTGCTACCAGCCTAGTCCAAGCAGACTTAATCTCTTGCCTGAAGTACTGCCTTGGCTGCTGACGGGTCTCCCAGCTCCCATTCTTCCCCTCTGCAATCTCCTTCCACACAGAAATCAGAATAAGCTTTTTGAAGTTAAATTATATTGTGGAACACCCATTAAAACCTTTCATCATCTTTACATTGCAGTTGAAATAAAATCCAACTTCCTTATAATGTCTGCAAAGCCCTGTGTGTCCGGGTCATTGGCTATCTCCCTATCTCATTTCTCCCCACTCTGCACCTCGCTTATTCAGCTTCAGACACACTGGTTCAACCTCACTTCTGCTCAGGACTTTTGCCTTGCTATTTCCTCTGCCTGGAAAATTCTGGCTCCATGTCTTCAAATGGCTACTCTATCATGTCATTGTGTTCTCTCTTGGTAAGGCTCTTCCTGATTGACACATCTAATTGGTCCCCTACCTAGGCTTGACTCCAAAATATAAAGAGTATGAGAGGCCCTCTTTAGAGACAGTGGAATGAGACAGCATGTTAACTAACTGGGTAAAACATCTTACTTTGATAAATATGACCATGTGAACACCTTTGTAGGGCTCCCCAAGACTTGTGAAAGGGTCTTTTTGCAATTGAGGGACCCTTTGGCTTTAGCTTTATTAGTTTCACAGTCAACCTGCCTCTAGTTCCGCCTTGCCCATCTTCTTCATTCTACACTGTTTCCTTTTCTTCATAGCACTTATTGCTTTCCAAAATTAACTTGCCATTTATTTGTCTACTTTTTTAAAGATCTAGTCCTGCTTTCCCTATTAGAATGTAAACTCCATGAATATTTGTTGAATGAGTAAATATTAAAGAATTTGAACTTAAATCTGTAGAAAAAGATGTATAAAATAAAGAAGGGAGAATGGAAAATGATATCATTAAGAGGGCTATTGTTATTATTTGCTGTGGCTTTTAAGGAGAGAAAATGAGAACATGAATTCAAGTTATGCAAATAGAAATGATGAGGAAAAGAACAATATGAAAGATATAATACCTGTAGAATATGCAGGGTTTGCCAGTTTAAATGGGAGTAGCAAACAGAGGAAGTAAAATATAGCTGTAGTAATTTAACCCTAGACAATGAGAGGATGATGACACCATTAAAAGGAACAATGAAAAAGCAGTTTATTTGAGGAAAAGCCAAAGGTTAGTGCCCAACACTGAATCAGAGGTGGACTGAAATATTGCCCATAATATGTGAATCTTTCTTAAAAATCCTTTTCTTCCTGTTGATTTTTTTTTTTTGCAATACTGGTATTGCTTACTCTTAGAAAATGTTTTGGCCCCCAATCTTAACAAAAATCATATTTATTAGTACTGCAAGCCAAAATTATATCAGTATAGGGAAAGTTTAATTTTCTGAAGTCATCAGTGATATTATGAGTAAGTTAAAATATTACTGTAAAGAAATCTGATGTATTTTCATCTTTGACCTAATTTAACTTTCAAGGAAAGCTTGTCAGTGTCAACCAGACTGAGCAAAATGAAATGAATATGATAGAACCAGTCAATGTCTATTTAATCATCTTGTAAAGTAGGATAACATACGGCTCTCCCTGGCTGCCCAAATGTTAGTTCCTGACACCTCTGTGCTACCAACAGGCTTTTAGAAGCTGAGGAAAGGGCCAGGGTTCAAATATGGAGCTGTGGAGTAGTCTCAACAGGAAACACGTTTAATGAAACACTTAGTTGGGTGGACCTAAAATTTTGTAAGGTAAAAATTCAAATAACATCCTTGCAATCTGTCTCCTGGTTTAAACTTTATCACTATGCAGTGTGCCAAGTTCTAACTTTTCTCCTTTTCCTGATTGAAACCTCGTCCAACCTACAACCAGAAAGAGGAGGCAGCATTTGCACAAACATAAAACCAATGATCTGGTTCAATAAAGAAAAATTCTATATTGACAACAGATAAGAGATTAAAAACCTGAGATGGGATTTCAACAGGTTCTCACACAATTCATCGTTTACCAGTGAAATTTGAAATGTGTTCCATCTTATCCTCAGCCCGTCATCTCACCCGTAGGATTATGAGTATGCAGAGACTCTAGAAAAAGAGTAGCTGAAACCTGTTCCCTGCCTTACAGACCCCACTTCCACAGCAGAACTTTCAAACGGAAGCCGTTTCTTTCTCCATCATATCTCACCCCATAGGGCTATAAAGCCAGCTGCTTATATTTCCTCATAGGTCTCCCTTTTCCTTTCCAGGCCATGATGCTTCCACCCTGATGCAAGCCCCTCCTCCTTTCAGAGGCATTTCATCTGGGTATAAAGAACCCACCAAACTCCCTCTCTCATCTCCCCCCACCTCCACCCCTAATGAACCCAACTATGACTTTGACATTTATCTTACGCTCCAGCAAGTTCCAAGTTTCATCATGAATAACCTCTGAATTCTTATATACAACTCACTCAACTCCCTGGTCACAAAACTTCTCGTTCTAGAAGTCAATGAATTTCATGTTCATTTCACTTCAGCAACCCATTCCCTTGAGCTGGGATTTCAGCCAGAGTTTCAGGTTCTCTGACCATAACTCTCATCCTTTCCACCTTTTCACTCCTGAATTTGCAGTGCAGACATAGTCACAAGACATATAACAAAGGATTAATACCCCACAAATCAATAAGAAAAAGTCAGACTACCAGGAGAAAATGGGCGAATGATGAGAGCAGGCAATTTAGAAAAGAGGACCTCAGAAGACCTCCGGTTATTTGACTCTTTTTCTTCTAGACCCTCATCCTCACCCTGTAATTTAAATCTTTCCCTTTCTCTTATTTGCATCTTCAAAACCCTCACCTCCATCTACTCTACCAATCACCACATCTCCTATTAAACCATCTATCATTTTCCCAGTTCACCACTTCTTGCCGATGGTCGCTGGGTACCATTATAAACCCTTGTGGTTTTGTGCCTACAAACTTAAGGCTTTTAACCTCAGATGGGGCCTTGGGTCCCACAGAAGCCATTCTAAGCTTTTATCACCATAAAAATGGTATTTATTTGCAGTCAACAGATTATATTTCTTGTTGTTTCATAGAAAAATATTGCAACTATCAGGTGGGAATGCCCTCCATCTCCTTGTCATAAATCAGCATTTTATATGCATTCAACAAGACAAAAAAAGAAAAGTTTTTCTTAAAGAACCCCACACATTCATATCCTCTGCCTCAGAGAAAACCACTTTTTTCTGGCTTGTGTCTTGAGACCATTTTTTGTGCATTTTCATATATATATATATATATTCAAAATATATTTTATGTGTTAATATTTATGTAATTAGTATTTGTCTTAGTCCATTTGGGCTGCTATAACAAAATATTGTACCACAGACTGATGGCTTGTAAACAACCGAAATTCCTCACAGTTCTGGATCTGGAAATCCAAGGTCAGGGTGCAGCATGGTCAGGTTAGAGTGAGGGCCCTCTTCCGGGTTGTAGATTTCTCTCTGTAACCTCACTTGGCAGAAGGGGGTGAGGACTCTCCCTGGAGCCCTCATCACCTAATCACCTCCCAATGGCCTCGCCTCCTAATACCATCTTAGGGGTTAGGTTTCAACATATGAATTTGGGGGGACACAAACATTCAGACAAAAGCAGTGCTCTATAGCTGTTGCTCTGATATTTTCCTTCTTTTTACTCACCAATATAGTATGAAGATTTCGCCTTTTCAGTGTTTTGTAGCTTCTGCCTTCTATTTCAATGTATAAATATATCACAGCTAATTTAGCCATCATTCCATCCACGAACATGTAGGTTGTTTCTAATTTCTTACTATTGCAGACGATGTTATAATGAATATTCTTTTATATACCTCTCAATGCCCATTTGAAATTGTTTCTCTCTGGAAAATATCTAGAAGTGAAAATGCTTGGCATAGGTTATGTGCCGTTTTTAAAAATGTATTTGCAATTGCCCACCTGCCCTCTAGGGTGCTGGACAATTTCACCCCTATAATCAAATAAATGAGTAATTTTCCCCACACGTTCAACAATACTTGATCATTTGTACTTTTGCTAGCCTGACAGGTGAAAAATGATATTTCAGTATTTTAATTTGCATTTTTCTGATGACTAGTGTTCTGACTTCAGCTGTTAATTGAACATTTATATCTCCTCTCCTGTGAAAAGCCAGTTTCTATCCTTTGCCCATTTTTCTTTTGGAAATGTATTTTTCTTACTGATTTTTTGTAAATGTATAATGGGTACATATCTTTTGAGTGTTTCAAATATTATAAAATCTTTCTTCCAGTTCGTCCATTTTCTTCCACTCTGTCCAGTGACAGATGTTTAACTTTGTTTATTACACTGATGGTTATATGAAGTTTAAAATTTTAAATTTTGATATAGGCAATTATAGCAATCTTTCCCTGTAGGGCTCTGTTTACTATTGAAAGGAAACTTTTTCCAGTTTAAGGTAAGAAGCATAAACCTATATATTTTCTTCTAATTCTCTATACACACACACACACATACATGGGCTACACATACTGGTTAGGTCTTTACCCAAGTTAAAATTTACTTAATTAATAGTATGGGGCAGATATCTGACTTTGTTTTTTTTACCAAATTGCCACAATACTACTTATTGAAAAATCCATCCATTCCACAGTGAGTGTATCGTATTCTAAGTTCAATTTTACAAGAGTCTATTGCAAGACTCTATGCTATTCCTCTGATTTTGTTTTATTTTTATACAACTTCCATAAAATTTTAATTACTGTATCTTTATTGCAATTTTTGTAATCTTATTTCTCAAAATTTTGTTAGATAATTTTGTTCATTTTTTTTTCAGATAAATTTTGAAATTTCCTTATCACATTCCTTTAAGAAATCCTGTAGAATTTTCATCTGGACTACACTGAATTTATAGATTATTCTAGCAAATTTGGAAATATTTAGGTATTTTGTCTTCCCATCCAGGAACAAAATATCTTTCTCCATTCAGGCTTTCTTTTGATTCCTCAGTTTAATACTTTTCGTGTGCATCTTTTTTTCCCCCAGGTATTTTACAGTTGTGCTGGCTTATGAATGAATTTGCTAGTTCCTGCAGGCTCCTAAGAATCCATCCTTAGGCATCCCTAAGAGGAGTCTCATCACCTCACAGTGCCTGAGCCCTTCCCTGGGCACAGTGGTTCCCCCAGAGTTTCTCTTCCTCTGGGTGTGCAGGACACACGGCTGCTGCTGTGTTGCTGGGCACAGAGCGCTCCAACCCTTCCGTGCAATCTCAGAAATGCAGTGTGACCCTGGAACTCCCCTGTTTGGAATCCTCCAGTGATGTCTCATCATCTACAGGATTATGTCAGAAATAGGGCACACGACGAAACCTTCCACATTCTGGCTGCCGTCTTTTCTCTACCTTTATCCCCACCTTTGTCCTACGTGTCAGGTATGGTGTGAGGCACCGGGCACAAGAAGCTCCTTGCACACCCCTGATGACGTCATGCTCTTTGACGTTCCTTTATCTTGGCACGTGGTCTTCCTTCTCTTTGAAATGTCCTCCTCAGTTTAGGTCGCCTACCTTAATCCTGCTCATCTGAAGTCCATCTCCTCCGAGAAGCTTCTGTTATTCTAGGGATTCCCCTGGCTTCTCTCCACCCCTCCTGCCCCACTGTACCTGGTCTGTACTGCTATTTCAGCACCTGTCTCCATACTTGCAAACGTCTGTGTACATATTCCACCCGTACCAGATTATGCCTCTGTGCCTAGCGTGGTGCCTGACAAATAGACAAAGAATTACCTGTTGAATAATGTTATGAGTTTGCCCTTTTTATAGTACATTATTGTTTGTAAAATGCTCCCATATATAAAATTAATATGGTCCAAGCTCTTTCTACTAATAAGTGAAAACAGATCATAGTTATAATAATACCCCTAAATTTTAGCACTTTTATCAAAGTATTGTTGATGTACAATATTATAAAAGTTATAGGTGTACAATATAGTGATTATCAATTTGTAAACGTTATACACCATTTATAGTTATTATAAAATAGTGCCTATATTCTCTGCGTTGTACAAAGGAAATAAAAGCAAAAATAAACAACTGGGACCTAATTAAATTTAAAAGCTTTTGCACAGCAAAGGAAACCATGGACAAAACAAAAAGACAACCTACTAAATGGGAGAAAATATTTGCAAATAAAATGACTGATAAGGGGTTAATATCCAAAATATATAAACAGCTCCTACAACTCAACCTCAAAAAATAATTTTTAAAATTTAATTTATTTTAAAATGGCTCACTCACAAGTTACGTTTTTCTTGAGATATTTTTTTCAGTCAGTCTGAGAATCTTCCAGGGGTGTGAACATCTCTGGACCATAACAGGTTATTGGTTCTAGGGAAGGACTCTTCCGCAGGCAGAGTTCCTTGGTCAATGGGGAGAAAAGGTACACTGTCTCACATGTGAACAGAGTCCCTGCCTGCGGTTTCCAGATCCTTCCACTCATAGACCACAGACCACATTGCCCTGCACCAGAGGTGGGTCCGCACCATTTCCACTGCAGGAGGCTCTGAACTCCAAGCTCTGCTGCTTATCTCCTCACTCACCCAAGAAAAGATTTCTACCTTGGAAACAGCTGTTTCATAGAGTTTCCTCAAGAGGACCATTTAGACCACCAGTGACATTGTCTTTTTTCTGTAGCACAGACATTTTTCTCCCAAACCACATGTGCATTCCAGGGACTGGGTAGGGTGGAAGAGAGGGATACTGGTGTCATGACTGAACACAGACATCTTCCTATACCTCCCTCCTCACATGCACAGTCTGACCCACTCAATTACGACACTTCTTCCTTCTTGGTGAGTTTCTCTTAGCAGTCTTCTTCCAGGGCACCTTTCCAGTCTATCCTATAGATCTGCACATATGTGACTCTTAGTTAGGGACAAAGCTCAAAGTCTCTGTCACAGAGTTTCTGGGCCCCATGACAGCTATTTTATTTTATTTTAGGGGGGAGTTCTTTTTATTTTTTTAATTTTTAATACAATTTTTAAAGGTTACTTTCCAGTTACAGTTATTACAAAATATTGGGATACATTCTCCTTGTTGCACAATACATCCTTGAGCCTGTCTTACACCCAATGGTTTGTACCTCCCCCTCCCCCATCCCTATACTGTCGCTCCACCCTACACCCCACACTGGTAACCACTAGTATGTTCTCTATATCTGTGAGTCTACTTCATTTCTGTTGTATTCACTAGTTTGTTGTATTTTTTAGATTCCACATATAAGTGATATCATACAGTATTTGTCTTTCTCAGTCTGACTTATTTTAATGCCCTCCAAGTCCATTCATATTGCTGCAAAGGGCATAATTTTGTTCTTTTTTATGGATGAGTAGTATTCCATTGTATATATACCACATCTTCTTTATCCATTCATCTCTTGAGGGACAATTAGGTTGCTTCCATATCTTAGCAATTGTAAATAATGCTGCTATGAACATTGGGATGCATGTATCTTTTCAAACTAGTGTTTTCATTTTCTTTGGATATATACCCAGGAGTGGAATAGCTAGGTCATATGGTAGTTCTATTTTTAGTTTTTTGAGAAACCTCCATACTGTTTTCCACAGTGGCTGCACCAATTTATATTCCCACCAACAGTGTAGGAGGGTTCCCTTTTCTTCACAACCTCACCAACATTTGTTATTTGTGTTCTTTTTGATGATAGCCATTCTGACAGGTGTGAGGTGATATCTTTTGTGGTTTTGACTTGCATTTCCCTGATGATTAGCGAAGTTGAGCATCTTTTCATGTGCTGGTTGGCCACCTGAATTTAATCTTTGGAAAAATGCATGACAGACTTTTTTAAATGCACTGGACTTCCCTGAACAGATCAAATACCCTAAACACAATATAACAGGGAAATAACCTGCACAGAATATGGGGGACCTCTAAGGCAGAGTGTCCCCCACCTCCACAAACCCACCCTAATGACCCAGCTAAGACATGCTGCTACAGATGGACTTTTAAATTTTGACCCTCATTACAATCATGATGGATATAACTGATATTCACAGAGCTTAAACGATTTGCTCCAAGACAAACAGTCAGTGAGAGACAAAGAAGGACTGAGAACCAGACAATTAAGCCTTATAAGCATTATAAGTTAAAAGAATGGGCTTTGTAAGCAGATTGGCATGTGCTCAAGTTCCAGATGCGCCAGTTACTACTGAGGTGATTCTGAGCAAGACTTACTTTCCATATCCACCAAAGGGCGGACCTATATAGGGGAACTGTTTTCATAAAATAGTAAGCAGAGAATGAAGCCCAAAGTTCGTCACAAAATATGTATCCAACAAATATTAACTATTCATATTCTTCATATTTTAAAACTCATCCCTTGATTTTACAACATCATGAGCTCCGTTCCTTTAAATTTAAGGAGCCAGTGAATGCTTATTGACAAATATAATTTTAAATGGACTCCTACTGAAAACCTTCAGAATAGTTTTGGGTTCAAAAGATAGGGTGGTAGAAACACATTTCACAGAGTCAAGTTGTTGACCAACTGGGTAGTGCATTGGTCAAACTGGGTCAATCCAAAATAATTAGTAAGTATCTGCTGTGACAAGGTACTCAGCTGTGTACTATTGCCCTCAAGAAGCTTTATTTTGCAGGTTATACTAGAATTTACAAATTCTTTACTCCAAAACAAAGAAATCTTTTGGAAAAGATTGGGCTTTGAAAACGCTTAATAATATAATCCGATATCTGAAAATACAAAAATTGTTTGACATGTAAATTCCTAAATGTGTAAATAATAATAATACATTAATTTGCTCAAACTAGAATTTACTAGGTACCTACATGCCACAAAACACATATCAGTTCTAGTTTGATAAATTAATTCATTGGAAAAATGTTATCGTTCTCTAACTTACCTATTTGAAGTTATGAGCTTTATCATACAGAAAATGATTACACTTCAAATCCAATATTTTGGATTTTTTGCTATTTATATAAACTAAGATTGAGACATTGGGCTTTAATATTGGGTTTCAATTCTAGTTTTGCTAATAACTTGCTCTGTGGTCTCAGGACAAGTATTGCTCCTTCTAAAACCCCACTGCTTCTTTTAATCTACAACAGGGAAAAGGCATGTTAGTGAGACTCAGCCTCATCAGGTTTAGTGAGGGTCAGATGAGGCGTTGTGTACACTATGGCTGGTTGATTGCAGATACTCAATAAATGTTAATTTTCTTGTCTGTTTTTGTAGTACTGTTGTCCTTAGTGAGACGAGACATTTGGGACAGGCAAGCAAATTCCCTTGAGGTTTATTTTTTAAAGATTCTCTAATGATGTTTTTAAAGACCTCAAATTCCAAAATCACTTGTGTTCTGAACATATTTTCAAGTCAAATATGTGGTAACTTCGAGGAAGCAACGATAGGCCAGACTTTATCTATTGTCTGTATTCTTTGGAGTATATACATCGAATAACCCCTGCACACACACTATCCCACAATCACAAGGACCTCCACTAATTTATGAAATACGATATTGAATTAGTCAAACCAATATTTTAAAATATGCAAAAAATTTGGTTGTGACTAGAGAAGCAATTCAGTGGTTTGAAATAAATCTTAAAATGAGATTTTATTGAAACATGAGATGACTATCATCAAAAAATTGTATGAATTGAAAGTAACAAGCATTTATTTAGTCCCTACTTATGGCAGGCACTTCACATACAATATGTCTTTGGATTTTCATAACTGTCCTATGGGTTATATAGAATCACTACATTGCACAACTCAAAGGCTGCCATTACACCATGGACCATGTGTGGACACCCATGGAATCATCCACTGTATAGTGTGTTGGCCATATATAATGTCTCTGGGTTTGCAAAACCCAGAAAAGAAAAGAAAAGAAAAGAAAAGAAAATTCCTGGAATCTTAGTGATAAAAAATTTTTCAGTGAAACAAATCCAATTTTACTACTATTTTATAAAATAAGAAACCCTTTTTTTTTAGAAAAGTCAGAAGTATTACAATCATGGAGATTTTAACATACCTGTCTCAGTAATTGATGGAAAAATAGACAAATTAATCAGTAAGAACATAGAATATTGGATAACACTATTAACCAATTATACTAATCAACATTTGTACTACACATCACCCAACAACTCAAGAAAACCCATATTTTCAAAGTAGACATGGAACATTCACTAAAATATACCCCATATTAGTCGTAAAACTAATATAGATTAGTTTTTATATATAAACTCAATAAATTTTTAAAAACTGGAATTATAGAGAATATTTATGACCACAATGGAATTAAGCTAGAAATCAATAACAAAAATAATTTTTTTTTTTAATTCTCAATATTGGAAGTAAAGCAACACATCTAAATAGCTTATATGTCACTTAGGAAATCACAATGGAAATAAAATATTTTAACTTGAATAATAATGAAAATACAACATTAAAATTTGTGGGATACAGCCAAAACAGTGTATGGAGGGAAATATTCAATATATAAATGTTTATATTAAATAAAAGTAAAGGTTTATGATCAATAATCAAAGTTTCCTGCTCATGAATCTAGAAAAAGAAGAGAAAATTAAATAAAGCCTGCATGCCACAACTACTGAGCCTGTGTGCCACAACTACTGAGGCCCGCACACCTAGAGCCCATGCTCCGCAACAAGAGAAGTCACCGCAAGGAGAAGCCCGTGCACTGCAATGAAGAGTAGCCCCCGCTCGCCGCAACTAGAGAAAGCCCACGCCTAGCAACAAAGACCCAAAGCAGCCAAAGATAGATAAAATTAAATCTTTTTTTAAAAAAGGAAAAGAAACACTACTTTTAGGAAAATCTAATCAAAGTATCTTCACTTCTAGACTGCCAACTCAAGAATCATCTATACATTTTTTTTTTTTTACTTTTTCCCCCTTCATGACCAAATTTATACTTTTCATACACTTAACATTTTCTTTCAAATAATTCTATTGTTTTCCCAAGTTATAATGTTAATGATTAATTTGCTACTTGCTGTATACCAGCATAACGTTAAGCATTTTACATATACTAATCACTTATCCTCATAAATGCATTTGGGTACTATATTTACAAATGAGGAAGCTAAGATTCAGCGTTCACTAACTTGCCCAAAGTCCCAAGAACTCAAACTCCTCCTGTCTATGTGATTGCAAAGCCCGTATTTCATCCAATACACCATCTTCACAATAACAGGCAATGATTAATGAATCATTTTCAATCACCCTGTCAAGAAGGAGTGCCACATAAGTTCTGTATTTGGTAGTGTTTTAATTATTAATTAAACCAGAAAAAATAAAAGATAATTTCAGAGGGAATATTTATTCAGCTGCTTTCATTCTGGTGAACCAATCTGTCGTGCTTCAAACTACAGGACTTGTCAGATGGTAAATAAATTCTATTTACTTTATCATTTGTAATCTTTCAGGAGTTTCTGAGTGAGGATATTCTAGTCCCTTCTGTTTTTATGTAAAATATTGGGTTAATTTAAAACAGAAGTGAGAAACTTGCCTCCTAAAATGGTGTGACTTCCACCATGGAGGCTCTGCTGACTGCCTACTGCAAACCATCCCTACCACCACTCTGGGCTTAATATTCTTACTATTATCTCCTCTACCACCTTGTAATTACCCTTTTAGAAACATTTATAACACCATGGTCAACAGAAAACTCCTTGAAGACAAAGACCAAGGTCTTCTTCACTACTGTATATACTCAGTATGCCCAATGTCTGGCACATAGGAGGTACTCAATAAATATTAGCTGTATGAATAAACAAGTAAGATATTTTAATCTCTAATTATGTTATTAACAACCTGCATCCTACCTTTAAAATTTCCATTTTGTCAAATTTGTTTTTATTGTCTATTATTATAATTAAGAAAAATTTGAAATTCTAGGCAAGTTTGGTTTAACTAACCAAAATATCTAACTAAATATCTTTTGAGTATCTATAGTTTTCTGGATCTTTAAGGAAAAAACAATTTCTATGCTAGAACAGCACTGTCCAACAGAAATATAATGCAAGACAGAAATGCAATTTAAAATTTTCTAGTATCCACATTTTAAATTTTTAAAATTGTAACATAAATTTAACATTCATAATATACTTTAACCAAATATATCCAAAATATTATTTCAACATGTTATTAGTATTAAAATTTATTGAGATGTTTTACATCGTTTTGTTCACACTAAGTCTTCAAAAGCATATTTTACACTCACAGAGCATGGCAGTTCAGACTAGCCATATTTCATACACTCTGTTTTGAATAACAGAGTTAGAATTTATTGATAAGACAATTTTATGTAGGCAGGAATGAGATTTCCTAAAAAAAAAAAAAAAAAAATTAAATGGCAGTCAGATGTAGAGAGGCAGAAACTACTTACTTCTTATTGGAAAAAAACATTCGCACTGAAAGGAAAACACGGAACGTGACTTTTTCTCTCTTCTACCTTGTGCCAGGTAGCATGAGTAAGAAAAGCCCTCTAAAGAGATGCGCACAGAAACATCTCTGAAGAATCAATTCCAAAGTTAAAGGAAAACCTGATGCTACAATTTGAGACAGGGTGAATGTTGCGAGTATTCTAATTCTCTTAAAGAATTGGTCAGTAATTACCAGGAAGAAAGAAAGACAGAGAACTTCATGCCTTTATCAGAAAGGAATGGAGACACCAGTGTGCCTGTCCCTGTTCAATTACATGATGTGAAAACTCAACCATACCCCCAAAGTTCATAGTTATGTTGAGACTGTGACTAATTCATGGCAACTGATGTTTTTCTGAACTCTGGAAAACCGATTGCAGATTGTTGGGAATTTGTCACATACATGCCATGAATAAAACTGACAGAATAAAACGACTTATTACCTGGAAAAAATCTTTAACCCTCAATCCATAGGTAGCTGTCTTTTGAATAAAATGTGGCATATCCTAGCAGCTCACAGTGTGTCGTATTTCCTAGCACAGCTCTGATCAAATCCTGGGTTTAGAAATTCATACCATAAAAATCTAAATTACCATAGAGGATTCCACTTTGAGCAAATTACCCACAATTAAAGACAGAAGGCTTTATGTGCCTGCAGTACAAAGAGGGCAATGCTTCAAGATCCACTGATTCTCACAGGCCACCAGCCTATCCAGATCTTCAGGATGACAGATTTGTCAGGACATGAGAGCTGAACTGGATCTCCCAGATTCAGGCAAGCCCTGATCGAATGTCATCTCACCAAATTACATCTAGATTCCAATCCACCGTATCTGGAGTCCACGCACACAAACAAATCAGCAAAGAAAGATTTCCAAGAACCTTACTATCTGGTCCCTGAATTCTTCTAAATGTCACTATCTGAAGTCAATGGGATGCTTTAATGAACATTTTAGAGCCACATTTCCCCTCCTTCTACTGAATTGAAATAACAAATTGCTGTAGAAATTTAATAATTTTAATGTACAACATGATGACTGTAGTTAACACTGCCATATGATATGTATGAAAGATGTTAAGAGACTAGACCTGAAGAGTTTTCATCACAGGAAAAAAAAGTTCTTTTGCATTTTCTTTTAGTTCTATCTATATTAGATGATGGATGACAATTAAAATTATCACAGTAATCATTTCACAATATATATAAGTCATACCATTCTGCTGCATACTTTAAACTTATATACTGATGTACATCAAGTACATCTCAATTTAGTTGGGAAAAAAATCATTTAAAAAAAAGTTAGTGTTTAGACAAGCAATCTCTTTACTCAGACCAGCAGTCATCAAAGTATCCTTCTGAACCATCTTTCCTGGAACAATTAGCTGTCTGTTAAAATGAGGCATATGAAGCCCCAGTGGCCTAATGGATAAGGCATTGGCCTCCTAAAATGAGGCATATGTACCAATATTATATCAAAAGGGATGTCCGAGAAAAACGCTGCCATCTCTGAAATAAGCATTGCCGTGTGAAATGTTTAAAAGTTAAGCTTCCCTAGTGAGTTTTCAGGCATTTCAAAACCACCCAATGATTATGAAATGTGTCTCTAATTTAAGAGCCAGCTCCAAGTCATTTTTTAAAATTTTCTCAGAACAAGTTAATCTACTCTGCTTTTCTCATATTTCTTGACTTGGTTTAAAAGTTAGGAGAGTCTTTGCTTGGCTTCAGCACACAGACTTCTAGCACTGTGATGTTTTTCAAAAATATGGTTTCCCTTACACTGGTGTCCGTTGCCATAAAGGTCAGTTTGTTAACTGTGGTGACAGCCTGCCCCTCGTGGCACAGGTTCAATAAATGTCAGGAAGTGAACAAAGAGAAGAGATACTAGAACATTCTTAGCCTTAATAGGCTGAGAGGGTAGTAGTGAACTGAAAGTTAAATTCATTCAGAATAAAGAGGCCTTTAGAGTCCTTTTTTCTGGTTGAGAGATCAGAGCAAATGAATCTAAAACTTAAAATAGAAGTTATTTTATTCTCACGGGTTCTGACATTATAGTGGTGAGCTGCAAGTTATAAAAACTGCTACTAAAATCCAAATTGTTAGCACCATATGGAAAAAGATCCTGCAATATGTCTTTTATCATTATAATATATATGTGTAGAAAGTCATTGCACTTGAATGATTTCAGAATGTTTTTTTTAAAATAAGCACAACGGCAGGAGGGTTGAAATATTGAGAGGCCATACATAATAAAGGGATAGCTGCAGACCTCAGGCTTGCATTGAATGTTTCAGCACCTGCATCCCTGGTACTTATTGAAGTTGTTGAGTTTTCATCTCTTAATCAAATATCTCATGGTCGATTTGTGGCAGGTTACTTACAAAGAATTTAAGGAATTTGAGCCTTTATTTAAACCATCATCAGCTGGAACTGGAATTAGATAAATGGCTTCTGCCAAAATGAGCTTAGTATGTTCTCACCAAATATAAAATATTTTGAAAACTAAATATATATTCTCCTTGCCTTCCGTTAGTAACGCAATAAATAAGGAATAGACTTTTGAGACCTGGAAATGCAACTGCGTTTTAAGATGATCAGGAAAATGATGCATAGAGTAGAACTACAGAAAGCAGATACAGGTAGCAGGACTAAGTGTGTATAGTCAGAAATCCCACTGGATGCTTCTTCTCTTTCAAAAGTAATAGCATCTCATTCTTGTGTAGGTGTAGGTAGGGTACAGGGTCTTAAAACACTTTGGGGATACCTCCTCCTACCTTAGTATATGCTTTGGGCTAGATACTAAGCCATCATTATTTTTTAATGGTAACAATATCTAGAAGTTATTGAGAAGGTATTCGATGTAGTGGTAGCTGATGAGGGAATAAGTTCAGAGTTTCCAGGGAATCCCTGCCTTGGCCGCACGTTGGAATCACTGGGGAGCTTTTAAAATACCGATATCTGAGTCTCAACTCAGAATTATATCAAAGGCTCTGGGAGTGGAACCTAGGTAACAGTATTTTTTAAAAGCTCTCCAGTTGATTCCACTTTTCAGTTTAGATTGAGACACTTTGGGTTAAACTAAATCATCAAGCTAGTAAGTAATCCAGGAATAAGCCCGAGCTTTGCCTCAAGGATTTCCCACAAAACCTCCTTGGGTGCCCTGAAGACTAGGGCCAACACCCTCACACACATATAGGGCCATCCACATCAGTCAGCTACCGGCCCTGGGGAAAATTATAATGCCTTGATCTTCCCCCATCAATTTCTTCATCCATATCACAGTGAGACAATTTATGGGCCAATATAGGGCAACATACACCATACTTCCCAGAGCTATTTTCACAAGATATGAGGTCACTGGAAAATGCTTTGTACTCTAAGATTCTACTATCTATCTCATACATGTGATTCTTTCCTACCAAAACATTTGTTTATCATTTTGCAGATATCGCTAGCAGGATTCTGTGGGGTGACTAAATGTTTCTAACTTAAAAGTTTATTATTCAGGAGTGTCATATAGTTACCGTGGGACAATGTTGAGAATGGAAAAGCTGTGGCGCTTTTATGTAACTAGCATAAAACTTTCCATATGATGGAAATTCAAAATCGGGCAGTCAAATCACTAACGGGTGAAAACAATAAATCTAATTAACTTTTTTAAAGAAACAAGCTATACCATTTCTAGCAATAGTTTGCTTTGAAATATTTATCCTAAAGTTATATTTCTAAAGTTAAAGTGTGTTGGGTCCTACAGCGTGCAGATGCTCATGAAATATCCTCGAAAGAGTTTCCTGAGAGTTAGAATTAGAGATTTTTATTTTCTTTCTTATACTTTTCTACAATTTACAAGTTTCTGCTACGAGCATAATTAAGTCCATTATAAAATATGATACAGATAAAAAACATTTTTAAACCATAGATATATTGATAGATTTTTCTCTTGGTATCACCCTAATTAAGGAGTCAGAATGAAAATGACCAATTACATATTTCACCATTAGTTAAATCATTCCTCGAGAGTAACCATTTTTGGCTTCCTTTGCCTCACAATTCATACTTGATATGAAATGGAAAGAAAATATTTCTTCCCTAAAGAGTCAAAAAACCTCTACCATTGCACACACTTCCCACTCCACTGTCACGAAACAACCGTTGAGAATCCCTGCAAAAGACCAACCTAACTGATCTTTGTCTCCAAGGCGTTCACATCCAACTCACTCCTATCTGTTTGGCGGGACCGAAAACACTATCAGAATACGTGTGACCCAAGAGTCCCCCATATCATCAGAGGGGTCGGGTCACCATCCCTGAGGCCAGCACCCGATGCCAACTGCAGTGGCGCAATCTGACAAGCTCTCCCCCTAAACAAGAGCTCTCTTCATTTGTGGAGAGTTGGAACATTATCTGGAGACTTGCTGGATGTTTTCAAAAATACACAGAAGGATTTCCTAGTGGGAGGAGTTATCCACGTGTTCCCGGGACAGCAGGGCAGGTTCCAGCACCCACTGACGGATATCCTGGTTGTAAGTCAGACACAGAAAGACAAATATCATATGATATCACTTATATGTGGAATCTTAAAAAAAAAAAAAAGGTACAAATGAACTTACTTACAAAACAGAAGCAGAGTAGCAGATGTAGAAAACAAACTTATAGTTACCAGGGGATAAAGGGGGGTAGGGATAAATTGGGATATTGGGATTGACATATGCACACCACTATTTATAAAATAGATAACTAATAAGAACCTGCTGTATAGCACAGGGAACTCTGCTCATTACTCTGTAATGGCCTATATGGGAAAAGAGTCTAAAAAAAAAAGTGGATATAAGTATATGTATGACTGATTCACTTTGCTGTACACCTGAAACTAAGACAGCATTGTAAATAACTATACTTCAATAAAAAAAATTGATACAAAAAAATACACAGAAGGAGAGGTAAAAAACAGACTTTCTACCGTCGTTATTTGTTAGTTTACTGACTGATGGATGGATTCATAGATTGAACTCTTGTCTGGCAAGAATTACAACTCTATGCATGTGTAAATTTTAATAAATGATTTCTGAAAAGAAAACATTTGGGATTTGCTCAATAACAGATAAGAAATATGGATTATCTCAGTCTCGTCTAAGTGAATTTAAGATAGTTCACCTTTTAAAGAACGATTTTCTGTTTTAAAATGTATTTCATTGAAGTATAGTTGATTTACAATGTTGTGTTCATTGCCACTGTACAACAAAGTGATTCAGTTGTACGTATATATACATTCTTTTTCATATTCTTTTCCATTATGGCTTATTACAGGATATCGAATTCAGTTCCCTGTGTTATACAGTAGGACCTTATTGTTTACCCATCCTATATATAATAGTTTGCATCTGCTAATCTCAAACTCCCAATCCATCCCTCCCTCACTCCCTTCCCCCTTGGCAACCGCAAGTCTGTAAAGAACTATTTTCTTAATGCTCCTTAAGCATGCATACTAGTAGCCCTCAAATTTAAACTTGTCACCTCTTATTATCCAAGTGTTCAGTGTATTTATACTAACTTCCTAAAGAGATTCCAACTCCTCAAAGGCAAACAGGAATTCTTTGGTGTCCACCATCCTCCCACTTCATGCAGTGTGGCGGCAGCCCCAGTGCAGTGTTACCTGCCCCTATATATTTTCCTCAAATGAACGCCACCTGTCAGGAAATTTCCACTACTCTTTATTTATTCATTTAGCCAGTCATCTATGAAATATTTATTGAATACCAAGTCTGTGTCAGGTACTATTGAACAAACTGGTGATACCAAGATGAATATGACATGATGAAGCCTTGATCTCTGTCTCCATTGCATTCACATCCAACTCACTCCTTTCTGTTTGGCAGGACTGAAAGACACTATCAGAAGCCATATGCTCATTCATTCAGCATATGTTATTGGACACCATGAGCAAAGTTCAGTATAATCTCCTTTTACACTTACCCCGTCCTAGGTCCGTTCCAATTGTTTTGGACACACACACATCAACATTCACAGACGTTTGTCTCCCTTCCTATAGCCAATTACAGAAATTCTAGCTACTCCTTCTCCTGAGATTTTTCAATGAGTCTAATCTGCCTGGGCTTGAGATCAGTATGAAGGAGTTAAGAGTATACTGTTGATAATGGTGTAAACTTGGGTAAAATATGTTGAGTAAGCTGAGTAAGCTAAACTCCAACTTGTGAGGCTTTCTAGACCAGGCATCAGTGGGCCAGGAAAAGCCCACCAACCCAAGTACACATCACCACCTAGGCTGGAAGTTTGAGCCAATCCCATTTCTTTATCTGTGATCACAAACCTCCAGTTATTTTTATAGAACCCAGGGATTACCCAAAGCACAATCTTAAAACCACTCTACTAATTTGCCAGCTATTGTTTTGGAAAGCTAAAAGCAAGATTTTGGAGTAGGTGGATCTCTGAAATTCTTTGAAGGGGAGGCACTTAATGGAAAGATAAGTTGACAAAGTTAACAAAAAATGTATCTACCTCAAAATGTCTCTTGATCCTGGGTTATAAGAGGTTTTAAATAATTTGGAAAGCATTTTTTCCTAACCATGTGCCACTGAATGATTCTAGTGAAATAAAAATATATGGTCTTTCATTTTAAAAATACTGAAATACACAGATATACACACATACACACTCACACACATTAATATTTAATTGCATAAAAATGTATTCACTAAAGTCCAAAACTGGCTAATGTTTATCTATGCTTTCAAAAATCAATACATTATACCTATATTGACAGTTCCATCATACAACTGATTTGCTGTTCATTTTACTGAAAACTGTTATCATTTTCATATGAGTGGCAGATGTTATCCCTCAATATCTGTTCTTTTTTTTCACCCATAGTCTTAAAAATAATTCTAGAGCTAGCAATTATGCAATGCTTACTATATTCCAGGCTCTGTTCTAAGAACTTGATATATGTTAACTCATTTAGCTAATAGTAGTTGAGGTTTACCATAAGACATTTGGTCCACTACAAAAATCCTTGAAATTGATCCTAGCCAAAATGTCCATAAGCATATTTGGTCCATGCCAGATGGTTTTGGACAAGACCAAATATCAAGGACCTTTTGGCGTGGACCAAATGTCTCCATGAACATTTTGGACAGAACCAAATATGACCAAATATCAAGGACCTCTTAACATGGATCAAGTGTCTTAAGCATTTTTTGGATAGGACCAAATGGTCCTGCAAATATCAAGGATTTTTGGCATGGACAGAGTGCATTACGGATGTTTTAGACATGACCAGATGTCTGTTAATGATCTTAACATATAGATACCAGGCTAAAACTATATTTTCCAGCCTCCCTTGTAGCAAAGTGGGGCAATATGACTAAACTTTGGTCAATAGGATGTGTGCAGAAATGATGTATACCACTCTTGGAGTATTCTCATTTAATGCATGGGCACAGACCTTCCATCTGCCCCCTTTACACAAAGGAATGTGGACATGATGGTGAGAGACAAACAACCATTTTAGGCCCCATAGTAGATGCTGCATGTTGAGGATCTCAGAGCAATAAGACCAGTGCAGTGTAGACTTCAGTAGGCACTGTATACAGTACTTCTAGGGGACCATTATAGTGTTTTCATTTAAATTTCTTTTAAACCAAAATAAAAATTCAATATAATAACAATGAATATATAATCAGTCCAGCCTGTATTATATTCACCTTTATGCCAATGCAATTGTAAAATATGGTCTTTAATATTTTTTATGGAAGAAGGTACCCACAAAAGCAAAAGTGCCTAGGACTCCCAAAATCATCATGTAGTCCTGAAAAAGATAGATGACCCTGGAACAAAGCCATCCTACCATTCCTAGAACATCTACCTAGGGACAGTTATTCCAGAAAATATATACATTTATGTATCTTCTAGTCTCTTAGCTTACTTTTTATCCTTATAGAAAAGACTCTCATCATTAAAAATATACTAAAATTAACTGAATCAAAATTGATGTATTACTTCATCTTTTTCAAAGTGCTTTCATAAATATTACCTCACTATATCCTCACAATAATCTTGTGTGACTGGCAGGACAGCCATCATTTTACCCCAGTTGTATTAGTTTGCTGGGGCTGCCATAACAAAACACCACAGCCTGGGTGGCTTAAATAACAAATTTATTTTCTCACAGTTCTGGAGGCTAGAAGTTCAAGATCAAGGGGCCAACCAGACTGGTTTCCTCTGAGGCCTCTTTCCTCAGCTTGCACATGGCCAGTCTCCTTCTGCCTCTTCACATGGTCATACCTCTGAGCACTAGTGTTCCTGGCATCTTTCTGTGTGTCCTTATCTCCGCTTTATGTAAAGGCACTGGTCAGATTGGATTAAGACCCACCCTAACAGCCTCATTTTAATTTAATTATCTCTTTAGAGTCCTAGTCTTCAAATACAGTCGAATTCTGAGATACTGGGGGTTAGAGTTCAATGTATGAATTAGGGAGGGGGCACAATTTGATCTGTAGCGCCCATTTTACAGATGAGACCATCAAGGTTCAGAAAAAGGCAAATTTCTTATGCAAGGTCAAACAGTAAATGAGAGGCAGAATCTTGACATATGAAAAGGGGACCAAATCAAATTGAATTTTTATCTGAAAGTGTCTGTGTTTGCATCTAAAATATTAACTCAGGATTTCTCAAATTCGGCACTATTAACATTTTGGACCAGATAATTCCTTGTCATGGGGGCTTTCCAGGGCGTTGTGGGATATTCAGCACATCCTTGGCCTCTTCCCACTAGATGCCAGTAGAACTCCCTATACCAATTTGACAATCAAAAAAGTCTCTAGACGTTGCCAAATGTCCCTTGGTGGGGGAGAACAAAATCGTCCCCAGTTGAAAACTACTGTAATAACTACAGAGTAACAGAATATAGAAGGAGAAATTTTAGGGTTGGAGCTATCAGCAACTTTAACAATATAACACAACATCCAAGAAAGGTAGTATGGTATTAAGCTATGTTAAAAGTATGATGTGTATTATAATAGGTGAGAATGCTGTTTCTCATTGGTGAAATAATGGGCAGACTATTATGTAAAGTAGTGGATGCTACCTTAGAGAGGCATAAAGACTATTTAGTGTGCATTCAGAGAAACACTGAAATAGTAAGGATCTCTAAAAACCCTCCAGAAAATGGCTAAATAAATAAGTTCTTACAAGAAAAGACTCAGAGAGACATGCAAAATCTCTTCAGGGATAAAAATTGGAATTTTTTTGCAATGTCAAGGGTAGAAAGAGAATCAATAATTGGGAATTCACAGTCAGATGTGTTTATAAAAGATGCCCAAGGAGAGAATGGGATTCTTCAAAGATACAGCTCATTACCTGGTTGAAATGACCATGGGGCCAGGGTCATGAAGAAGCCAAAGCATTTATTGAAGGCATCTGAGAATTCTCTTTTCTATGAATCAGGACTCAAATCTAAGTCCTCTTAAACAATGGCTACTTATATCTAGTTCCACTACTGCACTAAGAAAAACAGTCCTTCTGCCAGGGCTAACGAGTACATGCGGCTGATGAGCCAATCTCACCCAACCACGGGCTACAAAAACAATTCATGGGCTTCCCTGGTAGTGCAGTGGTTGAGAGTCTGCCTGCCAATGCAGGGGACACAGTTTCGAGCCCTGGTCTGGGAAGATCCCACATGCCGCGGAGCAACTAAGCCCGTGAGCCACAACTACTGAGCCTGCACGTCTGGAGCCTGTGCTCCACAACAAGAGAGGCCGCGATAGTGAGAGGCCTGCGCACCGCGAGGAAGAGTGGCCCCCGCTCGCCGCAACTAGAGAAAGCTCTTGCACAGAAACGAAGACCCAAAACAGCCAAAAATAAATAAAATTAAAAAACAAAAACAAAAAACACTTCATTCTGTTAGTACCAGAAGTGACAGCAAAAGCAAAGGATGTCAATTTGCTTTTTGATGATCATCAAAAAGGAATTTAACTGTAATCTTCACAGGTAATGGAGACCCATCAGTGTTTTGAAGTAGACAGCAGTTTTCTCCTATAAAAGGGATCCAGAAAATAACCTAACTCTAGGATAAGGAGTATATTCTTAGGAAGTATATGAAGTATATTCAATGAGGTATCACACCTCACAACGGTCAGAATGACCATCACCAAAAAATCTACAAACAACAAATGCTGGAGAGGGTGTGGAGAAAAGGGAACCCTCTTACTCTGTTGGTGGGAATGTAAATTGGTACAGCCACTATGGAGAACAGTATGGAGGTTCCTTAAAAAACTAAAAATAGAACTACCATACGACCCAGCAATCCCACTACTGGGCATATACCCTGAGAAAACCATAATTCAAAAAGAGTCATGTACCACAATGTTCATTGCAGCTCTATTTACATTAGCCAGGACGTGGAAGCAACCTAAATGTCCATCGACGGAGGAATGGATAAAGAAGATGTGGTGTATATATATATATATATATATATATATATATATATATATATACACACACACACAATGGAATATTACTCAGCCTTAAAAAAGAACAAAATAATGCCACTTGCAGTGACATGGATGGACCTAGAGTTTATCATACTAAGTGAAGTAAGTCAGACAGAGAAAGACAAATATCACAAGATATCGCTTATATGTGGAAACTAAAAAAATGGTGCAAATGAACCTATTTACAAAACAGAAATAGAGTCACAGAGGTAGAAAATAAGCTTATAGTTACCAAGAGGAAAAGGGGGGGAGGGATAAACTGGGAGATTGGGATTGACATATACACATTACTATATATAAAATAGATAACTAATTATAACCTGCTGTATAGCACAGGGAACTCTACTCAATACTCTGTAATAACCTATATGGAATAGAATCTAAAAAAGAGTGGATATATGTGTATGCATAACTGATTCACTTTGCTGTACAGCAGAAACTAACACAACATTGTAAATCGACTATGCTTCAATAAAAATTAATTTTAATAAAAAGGAAAATAACGCAACTCTAAGATAAGATATTTTTATCATCATTTCTCTTAAAGGGAGCCAAAATTTTAAATCACGTCCTACCAATCACTGACTCATCCAACTATTGGTACTTTTGGCTTGGTGGTACACCGCTTCTTCGATATTTCAAGTAAACCTTGCCTCATAGAACACACTGTTCAACCCATTAGTAACTCTAGAATGAGACAGAATGCTGACAAATCAACATCACTTATTCTATATCTGCTACAGTAATAAGATTCAAAGAAAGCCTCATGTCTTTGGTACTCATGAAATTACAATTAATCATGTAATAATTTTTAAAAATAATTGCTTTTCCTTAATTTTCTTTTCCTGTAACTACTTAAATTTCAAATTATCACTCCATCAGGATGGTAAAACATAAATAATTCCTGTCAATCTTCCCCACTTCCTAATCCAGGCTTCTGTCTAAATGCTGAATTTTATCTTTGGGGTATCTATGAAAAAAGTTTGCTAAGGAAATTAACAGAAGAATAAAACATGGAGCTCATCCTACTTAAAACTTGATGTGCTAATCTAAATTCATTTGTTTATCCATGAAGATGATTTTTGAAAGACCATAGTCTTTCTTTAATTCTTTGATAATTCTAATTCTTTGCAATTCTAACAACTACATTTTCTCAGAAGAAAAAAAACAGCTATATTCATTTATTTAATGTATTAATGTTGTAATCAAGCATTTCAGTAATCTTCAGCTACTGTGTTTTGAACCAATGGGTTTTATTGTAACAGCTACCATCATGATTATGCCATGCCACAGTGATATCCCCACAAATGAGCGTGTGAGAAGTGCACTACCAGATCATAAATGCTATGTTGTTGTTTCAGTAGCCCCACCGAAGTCCTCACAGATTTCAGGCACTTCAAGTACATATAAAGAGAACTTACAAATGAATAAGGAAAAGAAGAATAGCCCCTATATTTTAAAAAAAATGGGCCAATTGACATAGAAAATAAATGTCCAGCTTCCCAAGTAATGAAAGGGATGCAAAGTAAATTAAAATGTAATACTATGTATTTTTTGCATAAGAAAGATGCATTTTTTCAAATGATTACACACAGTGTTTACAAGGATGTTTACAAGGATGCAGGGGAAAGGGAACTCTCTGACATTAGGGGGTTATCAATAGATACAGACCTACTTAGGAGAATTTAGTCAAAGATTCCAAAAGTTTAATGTCTTTTAGTCTATAAATTCCACTCCTTGAAATTTATGCCTTAAGACAGGCTCTTAAGTGTGGGGAAACAGACATTAGGGCAAATTTATGGTAGCATTAATTACAATAATGTCAACTTGAAAATGAGTTAAGTGCCCAACCAAAGGAAATTTATTAATTTCATCCATTTAATCAGCAAATTGTGCCAGTCGCTGCTTTTTGGTCACTTTCTTTGCCACCCCTTCTGTGTTGTTTCTCATGACACAGTGATGGGTTCCCATATGATAGTGATGATTGGTATAACCTGCGTTAAGTCAATTTCAATATCCACCGTACATCTTAGGACCCACAGCTTCTAGGCTGACTCCATTATGAGAGGAGGAGTGGGCTAAGTAAACGGTGTAGTTGCAGAACAATCTCTTCATTATAAAACTGTCCTCCTGATGGAGAGCTTGCAACTCAATCATATAAAGATAATCAAGACGTTAAGATGACTCCACTTCCACTGCTGCAGTTAATTAGGTAGTTCGGCTTTCTTTTCTGAAAACGTCCCCTGCTTCTCCTTTCTCCCCCTGGGACTGTCTTGTACATCTTGTGCTTAAAATAGTTTATTGAAGCATTTGTGGCATGTAGCTGGATTGATGGGAAATCAGGGAGCTTTCCCGGGCCCGATCTGTGAACCTTTCTTGCTCTCCGTTCTCCCTTATTTAGTCTTTACCGCTTGATTTGTCCCAGGCTTCTGGCTATTCCTCTGTTTTTCCATGTGCACTGACAAATTTTACAGGGTACTAGCTACATAATTGCCCTCCACTTTTATGAGCTCAGTCATAGCATTGTTGGGGCCAGGTGCTTTTCCCAGCTAACTTTTTTTTTGCTGTGGGTTTTAGATGTCGTTTCAATTTCTTCCCTAAGGCTTCAGAGGCAGAGTTTCTTTCAGTTTATTTAACTGCCTCATTATTGATCATTTTCCCTGGAATATTTAATATCCTTTTCTAATGTCAATGGGTTTGAACCATTCTTTAAGGTGTTTTCTTTTTTAAATATAAATATCCCTTTGCCTTCAGACACAGAATTAAAATTTATAGAGTCTAACACTCTGCATGTCTCAGAAATCACGCCCATCCATTCCCAGATGTTCTTTCCTGGAGTCTCATCTGTAATTGGAGAAGCAAATCTAATGAGGATATTTGGATGAAACTGGAAATATCTTTTTATTGCACCTCAGTGGTTACATTTTTTTATAATTGGTGTATATAACTATACAGACCTTCCACACGGGATGTGACTTGAAAAAAAGAAAAGAAGTTTTGCTTGGATAACGACTCCTATTGAGGATGAAATATTAAAGAACACCTTAATCTCTTTTGAGTCAACCATTTTTTAAATCTTCCTTGCTGGACCATAAAGAAGGACAGAAAATGTGCTGAATACTGGAAATTTGCCGAGTAGATTTCATGTGCTCTGATCACACACACACAAAATGGTAACTGTGTAAGAAGATATGTTACTTAGCTTGATTATAGTAATCATTTCACAACGCATACGTGTATAAATCATCATGTCGTGCACCTTAAACATATACAATCTTTTTTTTTAATAAAATTAAGTAAATAAATAAGAAGGATAGGAAAACGCTTCCGTGGACTTCAGAATTGCGAACTCATTGATGGTTTCAACATGCAATAGTAGGAACAGAAACACAGAGTAGTTGCTCAAATTAAAACACAAAATGAATTTCAAAAGTTTAGTCCTGTAGAAATAAAATTTATTATACAACTTTTTGAGAAATAGAAAATTTAAAACAAAAACTTATGACATTATAGATTCTCTCACCTTACCAAATAGTCCTCTGGAATTTTTTTTTTTTAACATCTTTATTGGAGTATAATTGCTTTACAATGGTGTGTTAGTTTCTGCTTTATAACAAAGTGAATCAGCTATTTGTTTTAAACTTAAAACTTTATATCTTAGCATGTGTGTAATATTCCTTTCCCTTATTCACTTACTATTTCCTAATTTATAGATTTAATTATTTCTCTGCATCTTTGATTTTGTGTGTGTGAGGATGCTTATGCACGAGGAGAAGATACCAGAAATATTTTATTTAAAATTTCATAAAGTTACTTACATGTTTCCACAGGAAAGCTTGTTTTAAAATAAATACTTTGAAACTGTGAAAAAAAAAATGTTGGCCATGTATAGAGATCTTGTTTAAAGACAATAAGCAATAGATGGTAGAAAAGAGCAGTTCTTTGGGTGAAAAGTGTTAACAACCAGGTCTCCTAGAGACAGATTTGGGGACTTTTCTCAATTATCATGTTTCTAAATGATTTTGAGGAAGAAATGTACAGTGAGATCTACAAGTTTGGGGAAAAACACTAGGGTCTTCTAGACCAAAGAAAGCTATCTTGTTAAAATGCAGGTTGGATGCAGTGGGTCTGGGATGGGGTCTGAGATTCTACATTTCTAACCAATTCCCAGGTGATGCAGAGGCTGATTATCCCCAGACTATACAATGAGGAATAAGACATCTAGAGCAATTGTTCTCAACCCTGGCTGCACATCAGAAGCACTTGGGGAGATTTTTTTAAATCCCAGTGTTCAAGCCACACCCCAGAACAATTGAATCAAATTTTCTGGGGATGGGATCCAGGCATAAGTATTTTAAAAAAATTTTTAAGGTGATTCCAATGTATAATCACAATAGAGATTCACAGTTCTAAATAGTGAAGGAGGAAAGGCAACTCAAAACACCTAGAAAGGTACAAATCATCCAAGGAAATTTCAGTGCAGAAAAGTGTAAAGTAATGCATATAGGGATGTATGTTCCCAATCACATTGACAAGATGATAGATTCTAGTCTATCAATTTTGACTTAGGAAAAGGGTGTGTACACCCTGTGCTTGTGTCTAGTATAGCATTTATACTGCATCATAATTACATGTTCATTTGTCTCTCCCACTAAGCTCTAGCCCTCTGAGAGGGCAGGAACTAGATGTTGATGACCATTGAATCCTAGCTCTCAACAGATTACCTGGTAGAGGGTAGACACTCATTGAAGAATTGTTAAGTTCATGGATGAAGAGTTAATGAGTGCCTATCTGATGCCAGGCACTGTGGTAGGCAGGTTGGCTACAGTAAGATGTCAGACAAGATTCCACTCTGGTAGGATAAGGGGAAAAGAGGCAATACACCATTAAGTAAATAAACAAGAAGTTATCAGGTATTAAGAAGCATATAAAGATGTTAAAAAAAAAAAATTCCAGAAGACTATTTGGTAAGGTGAGAGAATCTATAATGTCATAAGTTTTTGTTTTAAATTTTCTTGGTGGAGAATCCAAATCTGTTGATGACATAGAAAGTAACTGTGTGGCTACTTTGAATTGACTGAGATCATACTTGAACTGAGAATCAAATGACAAGAAAGAGCCACCCATAGGAAGATGCTGAAGACTTAGTAACAATGCTCATAGGCAGGAAGAAGCTTAGTGTTCAATGAATAAAAATCAATGGCCTAGAGAGTAATAACAAGAGAAATACGGTAGAAAATGAGGTCAAAGATGTAAGTAGAGAGAGATCACATTCTGTAGGACTTTAGAGGCAAAGGTAAAAGTCTGAATTTTATTGTAAACACAACAGAGAACGATTCATTGGAAGATTTTACTCCGGGGAAGAACATCATTGATTTATGGTTTTGAGAGATCTCCTTAGCTGTTGAGGGAGAAATGTACTGAAGAGGAATCATTATTGGAAGTAGGAGACCAGTTAGGAGGCTACAGCTGCTGTCCAGATGAGAACGGGTGTGTCATTTTCTGAGATGGGAAAACTGGAAGGATAAACCATATGGGAGAAGGTGAAAATCAAGAATCCTGCTTTAAGTCCGAGAAGTCTATTAAACAAGCAGAAATACCAAGGAGGGAGTGTCAGATACCAGTCTGGTGACCAGGAGAGAGATCAAAGCTAAAGAAAAGTATTTGGGAGAAATTGGCACATATAGGTATTTTATACTGTGGGGCTGGGTGACAGTACATAAGGAAACTATACAAACCAAGAAGAGAAGGGATCCTAGTGTGATTCTGCCTATGATTATCTGTTGGGCAGAAACAGGAAAGCCATCAAAGGATGAAGGATAACCAGGAGAGGAGATTTCATTACAACCAAAAATTAGCTAAATACTGGAGAAGAAATATAGTATACTAGAGAACTGGAAGCATTTTGCCAAATTAGAAGTATTTCTTATGTGTTCATCACATAATATTGTTACTTCATCCCTTATTCAAGGTGCCTTTTCATTTATATATAGTTGATACTTTAAACTTTGTGAAAGAAAATAAATTCCTTTTGAAACCTATTCCCTAAAAATTGTGTATGCTTTTAAACAATTCATGTAATTAAATGCAAGAAAAAAAGGAAGCATTTCTAAGGAGAAAAGTGAATATTTTCCTCATTTCTTTTTCATATGAAGTGAGAATTCAATTGTATTCTACTGCACCAAGCTTAAGGCAATAGTTCTCCCCTGGGTTAGGGGATGAGTGAGGCAGACAGGGTTTCCCCTCTGGAAGCATCTCCAGATCACTTAAGGAGTAAATTTCTCCTCAGTATGCTTCCCCTACAGGAGACTCAGACACTTCACATCTCCCTGGTCCACTTGTGAATCGTTGAAGCCACTATTACTCATTGGAGCATGCCATGTCCATTAAGTGGGTTAAGGTGGAAAATAGTTGATAACCACTGCCTTTAGGCATTAAAAAATAATGAAGCCTACTTTGGTACCTATTTTTAAATGTACAGAGAAGCACTAGGAAAAATGGATTTAATTTTTTTATAAGAATAACAAAGTCATAATAGAGTCACTATGTTCTTACTTTGTATTTCATTTAAGGATAAAATGTATTTTTAAAACGTTTACCCACCCGAACTGTTTTCATAGTGCACAATATACAACAAAGTTTAATAAAGAATCATTGAAATGGAAAACATTACCTCACAGAAAAAGACATAGCAGAATGCAGTGTTTAAAATAAACAAACATAGATATGGGGGGTGTTATGGGTTGAACTGTGTCTCCCAGAAGACGTGTTGAAGTCCAAACTCCCACTACCTCAGAATGAGACCTGATTTGGAAAGAGGATCATTGCAGATGGAATTAGTTAAGATGAGGTCATACCGGAGCTGGATGAGTCCTTACTCCAATATGACTAATGTCCTTATGAGAAAAGGAGAGACACACAAGGAGAAGACAGGTGACAATGAAGGCAGAGATTGGAGTGTTGCAACTATAAGCCAAGGGATGACGAGTATTGCAGGCAAACATCAGAAGCTAGATGAAACCAGGAAGGAATTTCCCCGCAGGTTTCAGAGACACTACGGACACCTTGATTTTGGACTTCCAGCCTTCAGAATGTGAGCAGTAAGTTTCTGCTGTTTTAAGCCACGGGGAGTTTGTGTTTCTTTGTTACAGCAGCTCTGGGCGACTGACACAACCACGGCTCTGCCACTTCCTAGCACTGTGACTCTGAGAGGTCCCTTTACTTCTCTAGGCTTCAATCTCCTGTAATGTGAAACGGGGATGACAGCAATGATACTTAATAGGATTGTGGTCAAGATTAAAGGAGTGAATATACATAAGACAGTTAGAAAAATGTTAGGCCCTTTGTAAAGTTATAATAAACTTTTATTATACTCACTATGAATATGTAAAAGACCTACCATAGTACCTGGTCCACAGATGGCATTCAACGCACAGTTGTTTCCTTTCCACGGTTATAGTTTACTAACCATTGTTAATTTTAAGACATGGTGGCCTTTATAAAATAATAGGTGGGTTTTTATTATATCTGATAAATCTGGTAAAAGACAAAAGTCTTTTGTCTCAGATAAGTCTTTTGCAAATTTTTAAAAAAATTTTCCTTGCAAATTTTGAATCCTGAGCTTATTTGTGAAGACTGCTTCAAGCCCACCCTTTACTCCCCAATTGTTCAGTACAAGGACATGGAATTTAAACTTACTCAGTTACTAGAGAAAGAAAGCATTAATTACATAGATTACTTTTCAGCCCTATAACCACCTCCAAATATATTCATTTAATAATTTAAATCCATAGAAGCCTGGAAATTTGTGTTTTGAATTCTGAGTTCCTGATCCTTCAATGTAGACATCTGAAAGTTGACAGAGTTCTTAATTTGTATGAATGCTGACTTGATGTGACCACATATTAAGAGTTCTGTGATTTCTTTAAAAATTAAGTACCTTTTGATAAATTTCAGAAAGTAATTTCATGTTACACATAATATCAACTACTAGTACATTAATTTTATTTATATGCACTATTTCACGTCCCTAAAATTCATTCAACATACATTCATTCAGAAAGCATTTATTGAATTATTTTGTACAGATCACTGTAGAGGAAAAAGGAAATAGAGAAATGTAAGAAACTAATATACAATACAAGGAAGAATAAAATGTATAACAGGAGCAAATACATGAGCCACCAATTCCTCTTGGGGCATTCAGTGAAGGCTTTACTGTGGATGGAAATCTTGGAGGATATGGATTTTAAAAACCTAAATTTTTCTTTTAACTCTTCTGGTTTCATAATAATTCCCCTGGCTTCTAAGAACTACAATAAAAATGAAAACATTGATAATCCAAAATAGATGAAGATTTGCCCATGGTACATCTAAAACATTTGTTAGAATCCTATGGAGAGCATTTGACTTCGGAGCACAAAAGCAAAACCTGTTCCTTAAAAGACCAAGTTCCTGAGAGTAAAAGATGGTGGGGTAGAGGACGGTGAAGGAGAGGGGGACATACCTGCATGTGTCTGTGACACTGAGGTGACCACAGAATAGTCTTCAGACAGGTCTTCACATATCACCCGGACAAGTTATAAGATCCAAAGAAATGGGAAAGTTTATCATTCCTTTAATTCTAGCAGTGTTTGAAAACTTGAGGTGAAAGACACCATTTTAGTACAGTCTTCCTTTTAAAGTTTGGCAAAACAAACCCATAAGAGAGATACTGGATTTGTTTTTTTTTGGCAAAGAGGCACACTCTAAACTTCTTTCAACTGAAACTTGTTACCATCTTTAGAGGGAGAGCAGCTGAGATCATGGCCGACATGTGCATTTCTCCAAGGGACCCAAAAGGAAGCTGGAACCATCCCTGAAAATATTGATGTTCAGCAGGAAGCTCCAAGAGCCGTTACCAAAAAGAGAGAGAGAAAGGAAAAAGTCTACAAAAATATACATTCAGATGTACTGGTATATTGATAAAGAGCCTTTTTAGTTGGCAACATTAGTCATCTAAAGATACCCAATATACAGCATAAATGGTGCTACAGAGAGCCACTAACCAATACCAACTAGGTGCTTAAATTATGAACTCACAGCTAACCACAATACCCTCAAGGGAAGCACATGATGCTTTCACAGACCCTAAATTTTACACTGGCACAGCTAAGCAATGAACTAAGATGATAGTATAGATAATCAAACAAACAAAAACCTAGCCAAAGAGTCTTGTAATCTGAAAATCCCATTTGTCTACCTATATTTATCTAGATATTGACTTTTTCATTTGATTTTCTGTTTCATTTTGAGCTTAGGTTAGATAGGAAGCCTTAGAGAAAAAAGGTCCTAGGAGAACACAGGCTCTGGTATCAAATGCAGGCTCAGCTACTTACTGACCTTGGAACCATGGTTGAGAGTCTCTGAGCCTCAATTTTCTTGTCTATAGAATGGAGTAAATGCAAGTGCTGGTGAGGGGGAAAGCGCGCTGCCTGGCTTAATACGTGAAAGCCCTTATTATCACCGCAGGCTCAAGTAGCTTTTCAACTTCTTGATTTAAGTACCGCTCAATTCAAGTTGAAATTACTGTCAGTTTCTTGTGCCTGAGCTGACTTAAATGGGAAACAAAAGAACGTGTTTCAGCCACTTGTCTAACAACCACCTAAAAACCTTGGAAAAGCCTCTCAGTTTTAGGCTTGAAGAAGGACATTTTTTTTTTTTAAATCATAGAAATTACATGAAAGGCTATTCCCTTCACACAGTCTCACAGGCTTTTGCAGACACTTATGATCCTGGGAATGAACACAAGCTAACACCTGGACTTTTAGCATTTAGATCCAACCACCGTCCATCGCTAGCCACAAAGGCTGGGAAGAAATGTGTAAGGTTACGGTAAGATATACATGAGTGCCTCTCAGATACAGAATTTCCTTTGGATGGGACAGTAAAAGTTGGTGTTTAGCATTCTACTCATTGGGAGAGGTTGGAATGCTTCCACAGGTGAAGAATTTAAATAACCCTCTATACAAATTTTTGACAAGAAACCTAGGCACAGATCTTTTCGGACTGGTTTGAATAAAGGTCCCTGAAAAGATCCAGTAAGGACTGGGTTACTGCTTGATGTCCCTTCCAGTACATCACCCCATAAACGTTATTCGTGACATCTTCCTTGGGCTGATGGTGTGGCCTCAGATCCCATCCAAACTGTCCTTTTTCCAGGCCTTTACTAGGGACGGCTAGGGTGTACGCAACTGTCCGCTCTTCTGTGGTGTCCTTTGATTTAAAAAAACAGTGGGACAGAGACCAACAGAGTGGGCTAGAGGAATGCCAACCACCTCAGAGATCATTGTAAATACTGACTTATGACATGTTCTCACCAATCTTGCAGAAAGTATCAGCGCCTGTAAAATTCCACATCACCAGGTTATAGGGTTATGGAGTAAGCTGTAGGGTTAGAATCGTTGGGCAGAATATTGGCCAGCAGATACAGCTCATGCACTGAAAGAGCAGTGAACCGTGCCTATCTCCACAAGACCAGAACGTGCTCTTTCGTGTCCCTGGTACAAGGCTTGGCTTTAATGATGCAATTCTTCATGCATCATTGTGATGAATCGGGGAAAAATGTGAAAATGCTAGCTTCCCCACCACTATGAAAGTCAGACCAAATGATTCCGAGTATTCATGTTGCGATGGAAAAATACTTTTAAAAGTAGGGCAATTTCTAATCGGTATGGATTCTGACCTACATAGTTAGACAACTCTAGATTTGGTTAAGAATAGTACTGTTTTCCATTCTACTGTGAAACAAAAGGCACTTTTGCTCACAAAAATAACATTTATCAAGTCTTCTTTAATAAGGTTTTATATTCTTACCTCTAAAACCTCTCAGTAAACAAAACAAATAGAAAACAGAATTAGTGATTCCACTGGCTTTCTTCCCAGGCTTAAGTGCTCACAGCAAAAGAGATTTTTATATTTCTAAACATCTGCATTTCATTCACATCTTTTCCCAAGTAGAGAATTTGAGACAGGACAAAGGAGCAGCTCTTCGTCTACAGAACAAGGGGACCCTGGCTTCAATGGGCCAAATGTCTTAGAAAGAGTCCATCCACTGAGAGAAAAATTGTACACCACGCCTCACCCTTGTATATAGTCCTGTGTTTCCTCCTACTCAGCAGATTGAAATTCTTTCAATCTGGTAATAAACAGTTGCCATTTTGACCATTTCCTTTTGTAGACCCACACACTACTGAATAAATGAATAGCTCCTTTCCTTTGACAGCCTTGCCCAAGGGCTGTTTTAGCACCCCATAAATCCTGTAATTGTACAGGATCATTTGGCAGTGTGTGGATTTTTCTGCTAAATCACAGCGAGAAGAAGATCAGGAGGAAACCTGAAAAATAAAGCATTATAGGGGCATTAGAAGATTTACAGTGGGAGCAAATAGCACTGGCACCAGCCAGGCCTGAATTCATTACTGGTAAGGAGTAAGCACGGTTAAGCATTAAGCAACTTCTGTATTAGCTGAGAGTAAAACTTAGAGCCACATCCAATTCTTTTTTTCTCCTACACATTGTGGGTGTCAGTGAGGGTGTGATGAAATTCCAGAGTAGGCTTAGCTGTCAAGGATATGGACTAAGTGTATGTTCTTTCCTATAGATGTCCTGTAAACAGACTTATTACATGGTAGTGGGAAAAAAGGCATGGGAAGCAGAGAGCACTTAACCATTTGTGCATATGTTGTTCTTGTTTTGTGTATGTGTGTGTTTTCTCCGGGCGGTCTCTGTCAAATGAACGTGTGTAAAAGCATTGTAGCGTTCTGCCAACTTTTTATAAACTGCATTTTCGTGTCTCAGCAAGAAATCAGTGTGGGATTAAGATGGTTGGGGTCTACTAAGCTCTACCACACCAGTTCTTGGGGGGGGTACTGATAGTGGTTTGGAAATCCAAGTTATACCTTGTTTAATCAAATGTGTGCTATTCCCTGGATAAGAAACTTCAGTTGCTGTGTTTACAAATGCTTTGAGAACAGGAAAGTGTAAAAAGACATATAAAGCATTTCCCCTAATAGTATCCAATTGAAATGTTTTCTAGCAAGTTGAAACCAGTATAAAGCTTCAGTAATTACCAGATTAAGATCTCTCGAGAGACTCTTCACATCAGAAATTAAAAGAAAAATTACAGGTCTCTTAAGAAGTTAAGGCTTCTCATAAAGCAATGGCAAGGAATAACTGCACATCTTAATGGAATTTTTTTTTGGCAAAATAAGCAGTTCTAAATTATATGGAACACATAATTCTTTTATACTCTCTGAGACTGGCAATCCTATAAAATAGAAGCTTCAGGTTTTGTAAGGAGATCGCTAATACGAAAAGAAATGTATTGGAAATAACTGATAATAAGTGTTGCCTGCATTGGAACTTATCCAGGGCTTAGTCCCAGGACCCTCTTCTCTCTGTCTACACTCTTCCCCCAGGTGATCTCAAACACTCCCAGTCCTCAAAGATCACGTATGTGCTAGTGATTCCCAAACTCAATATCCCACCTCTGAGCCCTTATGAGTTCCAAACTTGTGTGTCCAGTTGCCAACCAACACCTCTAATGCCTAATTTATCACGTAGCTCAAGGTTAACTTGTCCAGAGCAAAACTTTTGATTTTCAACTTCACTACATGCACATGCACACACACAAATAAAATAAAATACAATAATATAAAATAAAAATAAAGCTGTTTCTGTCTTGGTTTTCCCCATCTCACCTTCCTCCCAGTTGCCCAGATCAAAACCTAGGAATTCCCCATAATTATTCTCTTTCTCTCACCTCTCAAATATGATCCTTTCAGCAAGGCCTGTTGACCCTCCCTCTACAGCATATACCAAATTGTCCCAGTTCTCTTCCTTCTCACTGCTACGACCCTATTACAAAGCATTGTTATCGCTCCTTGGCTCCGTAGAGGATCTCCTGCTTCTATGCTTGTACTCAGTGCAAGGAAAAGGACTTGGACAGTATTCTATAAGATGTGGACAAAAGGGAACCCTCCTACACTGTTGGTGGCAATGTAAGTTGGTGCAGCCACTATAGAAAACAGTATGGAGGTTCCTCAAAAAACTAAAAATAGAGTTGTCATAGGATCCAGCAATCCCACTCCTGGGCATACATCCAGACAAAACTATAATTCAAAAAGACACATGCACCCCTATGTTCATAGCAACACTATTCACAATAGCCAAGACATGGAAACAACCTAAATGTCCATTGGCAGAGGGATGGATAAAGATGTGTTACATATATAGAATGGAATACTACTCAGCCATATAAAAGAATGAAATAATGCCATTTGCAGCATTATGGATGGACCTAGAGATTATCATACTAAGTGAAGTAAGTCAGAAAGAGAAAGACAAATATCATATGATATCACTTACATGCGGAATCTATAATATAACACAAATAACTTATCTATGAAACAGACTCATAGACATAGGGAACAGACTTGTGGTTGCTAAGGGGCAGAGGGGATGGGGGTGGGAGGGATTGGGAGTGTGGGATTAGCAGATGCAAACTATTATATATAGGATGGATAAACAACAATGATAAACCATAATGGAAAAGATTATGAAAAAGAATGTATATATATGAAAAACTGAGTCACTTTGCTGTACAGCAGAAATTAACACAACATTGTAAATCAACTATACTTCAATAAAATAAATTATTTTAAAAAATAAAAATTTTTAAATTATCAGTTGGTAAAGTGATTTAGCAGAACGAGAGGTCCCACTGTGATACAGGACAATTAAGAAGGCGCAAGGAGAAGATGGGCGATTGGTAATTCAATCACTGCTAACAAAGCAGAACAACTTCACCAAAATAAGAGGAGTCAACCAAATGGTGACAGTCACAGAGGCGTCTCCCTGACCCTGATCCAGTCTGTCATGTGGCTACTGATTAATGGGCAGGCATTGCAAACCCCATTGGAATACTGTTCATCAACGCATTCATTGATGTAGACAGTTGGACTGTCAGTCAACCAATGCTTACTGAGCAAGTCTACATCCGGGCACCATGGTCTACCCTAGGAGTACAGAGATGGAAATGCAGGGGACCCTCTGGAAGCTCCCAGCCTAGAAGACAGAAATGCAAGTCAGTAATTACAGTTCCTTGTGACAAGTGCCATGATAGTGGTGGGGACAAGAATCGGCAGTAAGAACATCCCAGAAGACTTCATTGAGCAAGTGACCTTTGACTTGGGACGCGAAGGCTGAATGGGTGGTCAAGGAGGAGAGGAACTCCGTGAGAAGAGGGAACAACATGTCAAAAGGTAAAATTCAGAGTCTTGCAAAACTGGCCACGACTTAGTGGTCAAAAGAAGAGATTCTTAAAACTTTTTCTTTTTTAGTGGTAAGGGTACTTTAAAACTTTTTCTTTTTTAGTGGTAAGGGTACTTTCTGATTTGGGTTTCAGGGAAAACTCAGTCTCTTTTTGAGTACTCTGAAACTTTTTATGTCTCGCAGCCCAGGAGCATTGCAATGTAATAGCTCCACAGCCAATCATATACAGTATGGCATACTGATTGTACCTACCATGTACTAGGCACAGAGCAAGGGGATATAAAGATGCATGACAGAACCACTGTCCTCAGTCAAGTGGCAGTTTAAATAAGCCATCCACAGCCATGAGGCAGATTAGAAAGAAATCGCCCTTCTCTATCAGAAGTAAAAATATCACCAAGTTTTACAGTGGACTGGTTAATTTGTTAATTAAAAATGTATAGCATCATGAGTTAGTAAGAAAAACTGACAGATGTTAACATTTTTGCCCCCAAAAGAAAGAAAAGCACTATGTTTTTACAGCGGATAAGGGAACAAGATGTCAATTTTGAAGCTCCAACCCTCTGCTTGCTGTCGTGCATTGCCAGAGAAGACCCCGCCTGCTTAGATGGGCAGTGCTGCAGAGGGCACCTAGGGAAGGGTGGTGCAGGCGATGGGGCCCTGGAGTCCACAGACTACCTTTTCCTCAGGCTTTGCATAGCAGAAGCAGACACTCAAGCCCTCAAAAGTCCAGGTAGTCTTACCTGGACTGAAAGTCTGAAAATGAACTTATCAGTGGTGATCAGCAGGGACTAATAACACCAGACCAAATGGTTGCAGGGTCTTACCAAGCTGCAGTATTGTTCTAAGCAGTTGACTGACTTATTTATCCTCATTACCCTATGGGGTAAGCACTAATATCATCCTTGCACTAAACATGAGGAATAAATTGGCATAGAGAAGGTAATTGACTTGCCCAGTAACCTCACTGTGTTAGTTTTCTGTGCCTGCTGTAACAAATTACCATAAGCTTGGAGGCTTAAAACAACAGACATCAATTCTCTCAAAGTTCTGAAAGCCAGAAGTATGAAATCAAGGTGTTGGCAGGGCCGTACTCCTTCTGAAGGCTCTATCAAAGAATCCTGCTTTGTTTCTTCCAGCTCCTGGGGGCTCCAAAGGTTCCTTGACTTATGGCTGCATCGTTCCAAAATCTGCTTTCCAGTATCCAGTATGGCCTTCTCCTCTGTCTGAGTCCTCCCCTCTTTTTCTAAGGACACTGTCATTGAATTTAGGGCCAGGATGTTCTCATCCCAAGATCCTTCACCGAATGATACTTGTAAAGATCCTTTTTCCAAATAAGGTCACATTCACAGGGTTGGAGTGTTAGGACACAGACATATCCTTTTGGTGGTCACCATTCAACCCGCTAAGACTATCATCAAGTAATGGGGTTGAAGTTCAAGGTCTTTGCTCTCCAAACCAGCCCAATACAGGAAGTCCCCTACATACGAACGAGTTCCGTTCCGAGCGCACATTCGTAAGTCCAATTTGTTCGTAAATCCAACAAAGTTAGCCTAGGTACCCAACTAACACAGTCGGCTATATAGTACTGTACTATAGGTTTACTATAGGTTTATAATACTTTTTCACACAAATAATACATAAAAAAACAAAAAATAATCATGAGTTAGCTACCATCACTTTCTAAATAAAATATGATAGATAAACAGGGGGGAAAAAAGGCCATTAAAATCATATAGCTAATGGAGAACTGAGTTTAAAAAGCTGGTTTTCTGTACACTTCAAAAATAATAATTTATAAAAAATATATAAATGCCCCCTCTTTTTCCTTGTATTAGACCTAGATTCTCCTTAGAATAATGACACTGTAGGAATATCTATTCCTAATATCATCTGAATATTCTGCAGAAGTTTTATTGTAAGTACAAATTGACCCTTAACTTGGGAATTAAGGATACCTACACACACACCACACACACACACACACACACAAAACCTAAAAAAAACAAAAAAAACAAAAACAAAAAATAAACATTTTTAATCTTATAGTACAGTACCTTGAAAAGTACAGTAGTACAGTACAACAGCTGGCATACAGTGGCTGGCTTCGAGTGATCAAGCAAGAAGAGTTACTGAGTGGAGGGGGGAGAGGAGGTGGGAGATGGTAGAGCTGAAGGATTGTCAGCAATAGGAGACAAGGGCAAGCTGCAATTTCACTCACACCTGACGCTGATGGAATGCACGTTCGCATCTTTGAAAGTTCACAACTTGAAGGTTCATATGTAAGGGACTTACTGTATATGGCTTCTCAAAGACCAAGGAGGGGGAGAGCGAGTGAGGATGGAGGGTTGCAAATTAAGGGAACTTCCATAAATGTTCCACATTACTTAGGATGGTTGAAACCTTCACTTGACCCTGACTGCTGGGGAAGTATCCCAGTAATGACTGATATTTAATTTCTTGCCAGCCCAAGAGGATGGGGGCTTGTAACAAATTAAATTTGATTTATTTAAAGGTAAGATGACATATCTTTTACCCACTATCATGGAATAAAATTTATACGCACAACTACAGGGGACTAATGTAGAAGGCTAGGTCATTTTTTATTCTTTCCCAGGGAAACCTGGTGTTTAAAGATTAAAATTCACACCATGTTTCACAGGTGATCCAAGCAGCTAAATACTTGTGCCAGCCTTAGGAAAAGAGCTACTCTGGGATGATGGGAAAACAGAGCCTTTCAAGTTGGGAAGAATTCTCAATCTTCTGAGGAACATGGAGGCTTAAATTAATTAACTGAAAGACCTCTAGTCTGGGAGTTGAGGCCCCTAGTTATCCAGGAACTTTGCTACATGATCCGGGTTAAATTTCTTAGTCTTGGGACCTCAGTTTCCTCATCTGTAAGGTAAGATGATTAGAGTAAATAACTCTAAGAGTTTACGATTTGCTTAAAATTTTTACTCAGAAAAGTTTTTATGGCTTGCCAGTTTCACTAAGCAATAAGATCTTGGTGAAAAACTATTATATTTAAATATTCATTTTTCATTGCGTTATATCATATTCTACTTCATTTTTAGGAATAAACTTCAAAAAGAAATTTTCTCTAGAAATGCTCCAAAAACTTGAAACTGATTTTGGTTACATCAATTTTACTCTGCATTGAAAGTTCACCAAAGAATTAAAATTAATTATTTTAATATCTTTTGGGAAACTTCAATCTCAATTTATCTCCTAAAATCACAGGAAAATTCATGCCAATAAATCATTTTCAGGGATAGGAACTCCCACTTCTGGGAAGTCTGACTACATCATTCATGATTCAGTTGTAACTTACTAAAGTATTTGCATAAGAAATTGCAGAGGATTTCTGAATTTCTATTGTAATGCATTCAAATCCCCTCATGTTTTGCCCAAGTGGCTTATAAATATCTTTTGAGGGGAGAAGATACCTTGAATGGATCAGTATTCATTAATATCAACTTCTCATATTTGAGACTATAAATCATGATTTCACTGAAGCCAGGTCACTAATTTCAGAAACGGTTCCTATTCCTTCTCAAAACCACTGGAAAGAAGTACTTAGCTGAATGGTCATGTTTCACCCATGAACACTACACCCACCATCACTCTGTAGGCACTTACAAGATAGGGATTTAATAAAAGTGATCGTTAGGACAGAAAATACAAAAACATTTAATCAGCAGGTAACATTTTGTGAGTAAAAACTCCACCTCCCCATTTTCTCTGGATGCATTCAGAACTTCAAAACTCAGCCTGAGAGAAATGAAAAAGAATACGACAGCAAGAACAGGGAATATTTTTAATCCTAGGAACCACTTCTGAACAAGTGCCTTCATTACAAACGTGAGGGGCTTCACCAGCTCAGGCTGCAAACACTTGGGCTTCCCAGCAATAAAGAAAATTAACAAGGAAAAATAACTTATTTCCTAGTAACCAATTTTTTCTACTTATCTCACAGGTGACATTTATAATTTTACCACCATCTTTTAAAATCTTAATCTACTACTTTGTTCAGTGTCTACCTTGATTATCCTATGAACTTCCTTCAAATTAACCTCCTACAAACCCCTCACCACCCTTTAGGCTCCCCTTCCCCCCCAGAGGAAAGAGGTGAAGTTTTCACTCCCTGTTCATTTCCTTACCAGTTTTGTTGTCTAGCTATACAATTCCTACTTACGTCTGCAAGGCAAAAAAAAAAAAAAAAGTTATCATAATCTACGGGTTGGATGCATGATAAAACCTCTGCAGACTGATTCTTCTTTCCTTTACAGAATATACATCCCCTGGGGTAAGATTCACCTTTTTATATCTAAAGCAACATCACAAGGATAGGAAGTTAGAAATCATGCCATAACTCATAGCTTTGTTCAGCTATACTTTGAAACGTAATCCTCTGCCTTTGACAACTTACAATCTCCCTGTGGGAGACAGCATGCCTCCGTCCAAAGTAGATGTGCAGGAGTGTGTCTGATACAGGAAATGAAGGCGAGGGAGGAAGCAGAGAGCGTTGGCATGGTTAGAGAATGCTTCATGCAGAACACAGGCTCACAGTGACTCAGGAAGAATAAATGAGACTCAGATCTGGTCTTGAGAGATCTCTCTCTCTCATGAGACTGGCCAGTAGTGGGATTTAGTAGGAACAATATAGGCTGTCACCCAGATCTAAATTCTAAGCTACCCTCTGCCACTCTCTGTGTGACTTTTGCCAAATCACCATATCATTTTGAGCATCTATTTCTTCATCTGTCAAGTGTAAACTACTACAATGGAATACTATTCAGCCATAAAAAATTTAAAAATAATGCCATTTGCCGCAACACGGATGCAACTAGAGATGATCATACTAAGTGAAGTAAGTCAGAAAGAGAAAGACAAATACCATATGATATCACTTATATGTGGAATCTAAAATATGGCACAAATGAACCTATCTATAAATCAGAAACAGACTCACAGACATAGAGATCAGACTTGTGGTTGCCAAGGGGGAGTGGGGGAGGGAGAGGGATGGAGTGGGAATTTGGGGTTAGTAGATGCAAACTACTACATTTAGAATGGATAAATGATGAGGTCCTATGGTATAGCACAGGGAACTATATCCAATCTCCGGGGATAAATCATTATGGAAAAGAATATTTTGAAAAGAATGTTTAAAAAAATAAATAAGTAAAATAAAATCCAGGTGATGCTCTTCACTTCCAGTATTACTTGGTCTTTCTGTGACTTTTGACATTGTTATATCAAAAAGACAAATCTCCTGCTTGGAATATTCTTTACTGTTGGTTTTTGAGATACTGCTGATTTCTCAATTTCTTTCTGGTTCTTAGATGGTGTCTTCTCTTTCCCTCTAAGATCAGAGTTTTCCAAAATTCTTTTTGTAACTCCTTTTTTTTTAAATTCCCAGAGTAATCTCATCCTTACCCACGGATTTAAATAGCATCTCTAGTTACGGTTCCCAGATTCCTAGCTCTGACTTAGTCCTCTCTCCTCCATCCACGTTCATATATAATTCTTACTGGACATTTCCACCTGGATGTTCCCCAAACACTTTAACTCAACATATTCAAAAGCGAACTCATATTTTACTCCAAATCTGTTTCTCCTCATGTATTCCCTAGCTCCATAAATGGTGCCACTATTTACTCAATTGATTACTTGTTTTCAGAGGTCCCAAGGACCACCCTCAGCTTCAGTGATTCTCTAGAGAGACTCATAGAACTTGGAAAAGCTGTTATGCTCACTGTTTACTGTAGTTTAAAGTAGTGAGAGAATATGGATTCAAATCCTCGAAGGTAAAAGACACACACAGCAGAGACCAGGAGAGACCAGGCATGAGCTTCCAATTGTTCTTTACCAGGGAAGTCTTAACACACAGCACTTAATTCTCTTAGTGATGTTGTGTGACAACACACATGAAGTATTACCCGCCAGGGAGGCTCCCAAGCCTTCATGTCCACGATTTTTGTAGGTTGGTCACATAGGCTGAGTGCCCACATAGCTGATCTTAGTTACTTAGTGTCCATTCCCTCCAGAGCTCGAGCTGATATACTACATGGTCCAAGGCTTCCACCATAAATCAAGCTGTTACCATAAACTATCTAGCATGGCCCAAAGCCTCAGGTAAACAAAGATGTTCTGAACAGTCAAGATGGTCCAAGGGCTTAGAGGTTATCTCCCAGGAGATCAGCAAGGGCCCAACTTTTCTTTGGAATACGAAGAGTTTGAACAATTCAGATCTGGTGAATTAATCCTTTACTGCACACTATTCCAGCCCAACACTTCCTGGATAAATAATCCCTCCCTGCCCCTCGGCATCCATATCCAACTGGTCTCTAAGTTCTGCTGATTCTGCCCATATTTACCCATATCTCCACACCTTTATCTTCATCCCCAGTGACTTCTACCCCAACCCCAAACTAATCAGCTGCCGAAACATATTCATTTTTTGCGTAAAGGTCACCCAATTTCATCATTTTTTTTCTTTCTCTCCTCCACTGCCTTAGCTTTGAACTTCATCACGTCTTATATTGTCCCTGTTCTGCATCCTCCCCATCATCTTCCATATTGCTTTCAGAATGATTCCTATAAAATAGAAATTTGGCTGGGTCATTCTGCTACTCAAAGCCTATAAAGCAAGTATTCGTAGCTCCATTTTGTCCACATTCCTTAGCACAGCCCCGGATAATATGGCTGCCAATTACCTCTCCAGACCCATTGCTTACTGTGTTCTGGACTGACTACTACAATGCTTCTTTGTCTGCATACCTTTGCATATTCTGTTCTCTCAAATCTGAATTTGCTTTTCCTCCTACAGTCGCCTCAATATCCACTCAAATTATTGGCCAGGAGAAATTCCACTTTTCTAGGTGAATCAACTCAGGTGACAGTTGCTTTAGAATGTCTTACCTGCCTTTATAGTTGGGTCAGGTATCTTTTCTCTGGGCTTGGAAGCATTCTGTTCATGCCTCAGTCATTCCACATCTCACCTTTTTTCACTCATCTATATACTTCTCTATCTCCCTCACTGGACTGGGAGACCCTCAGTGGCATTGACTGATGTGTGTTTCAAGTTGGCCTCTCTGAAACTCAGTGGATGGCCCTCACAATGCATGAAAGAGACTGATTTCTGAAGAGTTGGCATAACTCAAAACTGCCATAATAACCAAAGTAATCTTAACAAAGAATGACAGGTATCTTTGTTTCCAGACAAGGGGTCAGTAGCATAGATACATTTTACCAACCCCTTAACTTTTGTAAATATACAATGTTTTGAAGAATTTTTAATTTGGGAGAATTTGTATCATTTCAATTTTGCATAAAGTGGAAATTTAATATGTATATCATATCATTTCAAATTTACATAATTTAAATTCACAGTAAATGCAATGCCCACATCCAGCACCTTATTTATAATATGTTCTTGGTGTTTATTTCCTTCCCAACCAGTCCTCCTCCTATCTATCATTATATTTTGTTTACTTTCTTGATCATTTTCTTATTACCATAGTCATCACCAGTATTATTCCCTGAGATTATATGAAAATGAAAGATATATCCTTTCTCTCCTCTCTTCCAAGTTATTACAATTTTTTCAAAAAACATAATGGCAGGAATGCAGGCAAAAACATTCTGTCTTTCACACTTTTAAGAAACCGGCTATTTGTCTCTCACTTATTCTGTATGGTTTAGTTTGCAATAATCATCAGAGACTATGCTTTTAAATTCCATAACGAGCCATGTGTATCTGATACCATAGAGAATATGAAATATAATCTCAGTCAGATCCTATGTTAAGTAATCTAATCCAGAAAAAAGCCATATCTAAAAAGTGGGTTTAAAGAGCTTTGAGATTCCTACCACTTTTGCATTATTTTTACTGGTTGTGGTGTCTAGAGTTGTTGCAATGTATTGTAGCAATGTTTGTAATTTAAAAAATAACAATAACTTTTTATCATCGAGAACCTAGAAATGTAAAGATCTCTTCACTGAAGCCTGAAAACTTTCATTTGCATTATAGCCTCTTAAAAAAACGAAGGATTCTGTTTTAGCTTTATTGGCTGTCTGGCAGAGCAGCAGTATAAAAACTGGAACAAAGAAAAAAGGCTTTTTTTTTTACATTTTTAGCATATAGATTAGTATTAATTACCATGTAATGAGCTGAAAATTCCTGCCAAGAAGCTGAGGTTTGTGGTTCCTTTAATGAGTATTTTCTTCCCACTGGGTGAAGTAAAATTTTTTAAGTGTTAGGGATTTGCACTTGGAAAACATCTCTAAGCTATTTACATAAGCAAGTCAATAGGAAAGGCACATTTTCCATTTATAGCCTTTGTAATGCATTCATGGGCCTGACGTTTCTGGCAGTGTGTTGCTTTGAGTGGTGACTGAGTCGTGGTACTGGGCGGACTTCAGTGCAGCAGGAGTGAGACCAGCACCCACCACCACCCAGACTCAAGCTTCCCCAGCCAGCCTGGGCTGGCTGTGGCCTCATCTATGTTGAATTCTCAGATCTCATTTATTTTCCAAACTGGGAGAAATCACAGAAGTGTGCTTTGTTACTCTCCCCACTGAAATGGATTTAGCCTATAACAGGTCCCGCAACCATTGAGGGACACTAGAAAAAAGATGTCACCGATGACATCGTTTTGGGTTTTGTCCCAATTAAAATGCTTTTGGACAGTTTGCCACCATGGCCATCATCTCTGAGAATATTTTTGAGGAGCAGGAGTCTACACAGAAACAGACATAAACAAAATTTGTTTTTTGGCCAAGAAAATGCACCTCAATCAGTTCTGCTCTGGGAAGTGTGATGATGAATGCCCGGTTTCTGCGCTCTGAATGCATCCACAATTGCACTCACTGCTCCAAGCCAAAGACTGGGACACCCTGCAGATCCCTGCCTGGGAGATGCAGGGCACCTCAAATGGGCAGCTTTGTCCTGGCCAAAACTTGCCCTGCAGACTGAGCTTCTGGCTGTACCCTACTCCCCACCCCCTTTCTTCCCCCTATTTCCAGTGCTCTCCTCACCACCCCTGGCTCCCTCCCCTTTTTATCCTTCATTGACCTTGATCTTCCCCCCAAATAAATCTCTTACATGTCCAATCCTGTCTTGATGTCTGCTTCTATGAGAACTCAGATTCATATAGCTCTTGTTATCAATTGGGACTATATCACCTTAAGTATATTAGAAAACCCAAAATAGCACTGTCTCAAAGATCATCAGATTTTATTTCTCTCAAGTCCAGTGGTAGAAAGTCCAGTCCTGGTATAACCAAGGAGTCATCATTTTGCTCCACCATCCTAATTAATGCTGGCTTTCATCCACAAGGTCGCCTCATGGAACAAAATGGCTGCTAGAGCTCCAATCATCCCATCTGCTCCAGGCAGCAGGAAAAAGAAATGGCAGAAGGACCAAAATGGTATGCCTCCTAATGATCCAGTTCTCTTTAAGAGTCTTCTTAGAAGTTCCACACAACTTCCCTTTTTTATTTCATTGGCTAGAACATAATCATACATAGCTGCAAGGGAGGCTACAAATACTAAAATGCATTTTACATCCAGAACAGCACTGACATCCAGAATAGCACTGGATGTTCTATTACTAAAGAAAAATGAAAGCATGGATATTTGTGGCAACTCTCAGTCTCCTCCACCCTGCTCTCCTTCTTCATTTCATGTAGATGTTGAGAGACAGGATGAGGTCTGGACCTCTGAGAGTAAGAGTCCTGACCATGAACCTTATACATCTTTGCCCAAGAGGTAGGACCGTGACCCCGTAATCCCTTTCTTCCTTAATTCTTCACAGACCTAGACTCAGGATTTTAGGGCATAAGTGAGCCTTTAATCATCCTAACTGAAGATAAATATACATTCTATGTGTCTTCAAAATTACAGCATAGTGGTTTAAAATGAATGAACTTGGATGTCAGAAATAATTAGAACCAAATCCCAGCTCTTTTGTTGACTAATGGTGTGAACTAATGACCAAGAAATTAAGCCTTTCTGCCACATACTTAGTGCTCAATAAACGAGAGTGAGCTATTGGCTTGATATTTTCACATGAGGTAAGGACTGAACACTTGAAAAATGGGGTAGGGTGTAAAAAAACAAAAAAAAAACTAAACTAAATCTCTTTGGTTCTTAACTTAACTCATCCTAAACTTTACACCCTAAAACATCAAACTTGTCTCTCTTTTAAGTTACAGGCTCCCTTCCTAACACTTCTGTTTTAAATATTTCCAGTCTTAGTCTCTTCAATAGGTGGTGCTGGGAAAACTGGATAGCTACATGTAAAAGCATGAAATCTAACACCATACACAAAAATAAACCCAAAATGGATTAAAGACCTACTATAAAACTCTTAGAAGCAAACATAGGCAGAACACTCTTTGACATAAATCGCAGCAATGTCTTTTTGGATCCACCTCCTAGAGTAATGAAAATAAAAACAAAAATAAACAAATGGGACCTAATTAAACTTGAAAGCTTTGGCACAGCAAAGGAAACCATAAACAAAATGAAAAGACAACCCACATAATGGGAGAAAATATTTGCAAACGAAGCGACCGACAAGTGATTAACCACCAAAATACACAAGCAGCTCATGCAGTTCTATATCAAAAAACAACCTAAACAAAAAATGGTCAGAAGATCTAAATAGACATTTCTCCAAAGAAGACATACAGATGGCCAAAAAGTACATGAAAATATGCTCAACATTGCTAATTATTAGAGAAATGTAAATCAAAACTATAATGAGGTACCACCTCACACCAGTCAGAATGGCCATCATCAAAAAGTCAACAAACAATAAATGCTGGAGAGGGTGTGGAGAAAAGGGAACCCTCTTGCACTGTTGGTGGGAATGTAAATTGATACAGCCACTATGGAGAACAGTATGGAGGTTCCTTAAAATACTAAAAATAGAACTACCATATGATCCAGCAATCCCACTCCTGGGCATATATCTGGAGAAAACCATAATCCGAAAGGCTACATGTACCCCAATGTTCATTGCAGCACTACTTACATTAGCCAAGACATGGAAGCAACCTAAATGTCCATCAACAGAAGAATGTAAATAATAGAAATAATTTCTATTTCTATTTCTATTTCTGTTTTGTAAATAATAGAAATAATTTCTAAATTTAGACACTAGATTTCAAAGGATCCAGCCTATCTCAGTGCTTAAAGGGAAATAAAAGTTTACATGATCCAGTCAACTTGATGTAGTAGAAAGAGCACTGACATCAGTGCCATCTCTACAACCCTGTATCAGTTATTAAATCATTTTAGATTTCTTGTTTCCTCAAACAAGAAAGTGAGTTTAATGATATAAAAAGTTGATTTATCCAGTTAGAATAAGTTTAGCAGGCAAGACAGAATCTCCTGAATCTTTCCATAAATTACAATGACACTGTCTCACCAAGACTAAAGATGAATATGGGATTTTACCTGTGGTCTATGACCCATGTGGAGAATTATAATGAGGATGAAGCCCTGGTTTATTTATTTATTTATTTATTTATTTTTAAATTTATTTATTTATTTTTTATTTATTTATGGCTGTGTTGGGTCTTCGTTTCTGTGCGAGGGCTTTCTCTAGTTGCAGCGAGCTGGGGCCACTCTTCATCGCGGTGCGCGGGCCTCTCACTATCGCGGCCTCTCTTGTTGCGGAGCACAGGCTCCAGACGCGCAGGCTCAGTAATTGTGGCTCACGGGCCTAGTCGCTCCGCGGCATGTGGGGTCTTCCCAGACCAGGGCTCGAACCCGTGTCCCCTGCATTGGCAGGCAGATTCTCAACCACTGCGCCACCAGGGAAGCCCAGCCCTGGTTTACTTTTAATGGAACAGAATTCCACTGAAAGACAAGCGCATGTTGTCAGCTTCTTAGCAACAAATTCTCCTGCTGTAAGCAGTCTTCCTTTTGAAAGAGCAGGAAAGCCAAGCAAAGCAGAGTACAGAGCTAAACCTGAGAAGACAAGAGCCATTACATGCACTAATCTATTACTCCTGGCTATAGGAACACATTAACATCTGTAAAAATATGATTGCAGTCCCTCTTAGGTAATTTCTGAGTATAAAACTATCCTATGTGGAGGGTGGGTTTTTAGAATTTTGTCCAGTCTCTCCTAATTTTCCATTTCTCTTTTTGGTAGCTTTTCCAAAATTGATGTTTTCTGTAGCCACTGTTTTAGATAGGAGTCACCAATAGTAAATGCGGTACAAAATGTTGGTTTATTTATAACAGTGCAACTACCATTTTTCAATCAGCTAGCTTCTAAATGGTGTTTTTAAACAAAAGTATTTATCATCAACTAACTCAAAGTGATTTCTTCCTATTTATGTGCCCTTTGTAATCATGAGAATTTAATCCATCTTGAAAATTGCCAGGTAATATAAAATAGTCTCATTCACTACCTTAATTAGACGTGCCTTTACTTAAGATTTCAACAATATTCATTGATCATCTTATCTATATTCTGCACTAGGTTAAAGATTAGAAATATAAAGATGACTAGTACATAGATTTTGATTTCAAGAGTCCTAGAGTCTATTAGGAGAAAAGACAAGTAAAAATAAATAAGTAAAATAATAATAACAATAATCATTATTGTTACAGTTATTATTATGCAAGAGATAGCTGCCATCATAATAACATCTACACAATGCAAAGATAGTTCATGAATAGAGTCAGGGAAACAGAAGGTCATGAGAGAAGCTTCAAAGAAGTGGTCATATATAAGTGAGTTTTTAATTTGCCAGGTGGACAAAATAGGGAAGAGTATTTTACACAAAATTAACACTATGTGCACAAAGAAGAGAAAGAACATGCATGTGTTTAAAAATTCCTTCTTTATAAAATACCAGAGTACATTAATTTACTTCTTCACATTTTTTTGACATTCACCAGAAGTTATGTTCCAGTATATGTAAATTGCTAGAATTGCAAGTTACTTCTACTGGTGATAATTCCAAAAAGAGAACTGAAGTTTGGAAAATGATAAATTATATGGTGGAGGAATAGAGATTTTACATGAAAACCTTAGGATGCATAAAAGAAAATAAGAAAAAAATCTTGCACTTAAGTCCAATGTTTTATATGGGGTAAGGTGGTAGCTGTGTAGAAGGAAGCTGACAGAGGCAAAGCCCACGGAGACTGAAAGTGGTATAAGGAAGGAAAGAAGGATGGGTGATGGGGAGAGATATGAACACTCCGGAATCATAAAGTCTGAAAACTATTAAACATTTAGATAGAGGACTAGACTCAGGGAAAAGAATACATCTTAATATGTATATTATTCACAAAAGAAAAATTTATAAGCAACTCATTAAAGCTGTTAAGACAGGAATTTTTTAAAACACTCACTTCATATCCAATTTTTAAATATAAAGCATAATCTTATCCAAGCTTATTTTTATAAACAAAAATATGCACAGAAAAGCATTCTGAACTAAATTAATTTATAAATGTAAACCCTACAATATATTAAACATATTTAATCAACCGAGTTGAATTCATTCTAAGAGGAAAAGATACAGTATCTGGCTTTGATAGTCAACAGATGGCAGGATATTTTTATGATAGTGTTTTCATAAAGCCCAAGTATGAATTACTAATCTATTTGCCTTGGAGGGAAATAGATGAATAGTTGAATATGTTATAAGAGTTGACAGGGCTCTGGTCTAAGCATACTTATCATATAAAGACCAAGATGGAAATAATTCTACATTGGAAGATCTGCTTTGTGTTGGGTAGTTACATGAATTCCTTCTCTGCTTTATATATCAGCTTCTTAATTACCATGCTGAATTCCTGGCAACCCAAGCTATTGTGTCTTTTTTATATTACCTAGAACAAGAATTATATGGTGAACTTTTTCATTTTTTAAATTTTTTAATTACACCTTAGTGTAATTTCACAAAATTAACCTGACCAGTCCTATTTTTCCTACAATGTTTCACCTTTTTATTGATATCTTTCTTTTCACTAATCAAGATTTTTTTCAAGTTTAAAGTCCATCTTTCTAAGAGGTAAGCAATTAAGCCACTTTAGTGACATACGTACACACACACACATACACAAACACACAACTTCCTTATTTTTTTATCCAGAAAGATTCCATTTTCTTAACTGGATCAATGCTTATAACATAAAATCTGCTCTAGTAACGAAGAAAAGAAGAAACAGATTAAGAGCATTATATCAATTTAGACTAAGAAAAGAGATACGTATTTCACAATGTGGTGCTCAAACTCAAAACTTCATAGCTTTATTTAGTTATAGGATGAGTATCAAATGGGTAAAACGTACAGTCTCCTTTGAGAGGAAAAAAACCAGGATCTCTCTAAAATTATTTTTTGGTTTAGAAAATTATAGAAAATGACAGCTTCAAAGAGAAGAACAACCTAGTAAAATCAGTGTTGCCATTAGACCCAAGCAAGAGAAGTAGGAGTATTTTAGAGGGCTCTGTATATCCCAAAATTACGCACAAAATAAATTTATTAAAGGGCACATGCACATTTCTGTCACTCACAAACCAGTGCTCAGAGCAACCATAACCAGTGCTGTATGATGTTTAAGAACCAGCTCATGGTGGTAGGGGGAACCTGATTTGTAGTATGTGCTGATCCTCAAGGTGTAAATACTCCCACCCATGGCGGGTTTCAGACTCCCAATGTGACGTCATTGACCCCAGAACTGGGAAAGATGCCGTTAATGGATTCTCTCAAGCCCATATGAGCTGGCTTCAGCCCAGCATCGTCTGTGTCTCTGACCATACCCTCCTGTGACTAATACTGCCAAGCTTATCTCTGTATCTCTTGCCCTCTGTCTACTAAACAAAAGCTGACTCTGTCCAAATGCCATGAAGTTTTCTGTGTTGGGTTTCTGATGGTGTCAGAGATGACCTTGACTTAGAGTGTGGGTAAGATTTGAGAGGTAGAAACTTTTAGGTAAGAAAAAGGACAAATTAATTAATTTGTCAAATTCTTCCTCTCTGATAACTCAAACGCAATAGATTCTTGCATAAGGAAATTTCGTAGTTTGAGCAAAAATAACATAAATCAGTGATTTTACTCAGAAACAAATCATGCATTAAGTTTTAATACTTTGTGAATTGTGTATGTTTGTATTTGATCACTTATCCAGTTATCACTAGCCCATCAACAGAACATTTAGTCAAGTACAAGAATAAATTGTCATCATTTTGCCAAATTTCATATTAATAATGTAACATCACACATATATTTTATTTTGTTATATTAAGTCCTATTTGTTAAGGTAGAAAGCTAGAATATACGTAACAGATTAACAACTTGATTTATAACTTTAAATTTTTGGACATTGCTAATTAATTAGCTATGGTATTTGTGAAATTGTTTTTCAATATTGTCACATTCAACATTACATTTGCTATGCAAAAGGACCACAAGTTAATCCTTATCAAGTATTGTGGAAGTATGGATTAAAAATTTGGATTTGAATTTTTAAAGCAAGTTTTTCCCCCTCACAATAATTAAGCATAGCTATTGACTATAAATGCAGTCATTTAAGCATTTACATGGACAACATTTAGATATATGGAACCAGATTAAAGATTTTGAAAGCAGTCAGCAGTATTTTATTCCCTTCGTAGGTTTTCTGAAAGCCCAACTCTTCTCTCTTGAAACATTGTTTTGTCCAAAGACTATGGATTTTCTTAATTGAACCTAAGTCATTCATGAGTGTGCTATAAAACTCAAATTGAATAATTGAACCTCGCTGAGTCTTAAATATCTTATTTCAAATAAGAATTAAGGACAGCACATACATATCATACTTACGTTGTATTTTTTTGGTGTTTTGCAAGACGACACACTGCAGCATATAACACAAGCTGGACCTTCACTAAATGTTTCTTGCCTTCCCCTCTGTAGAATATAGTTTCTACGGCAATCATTTAGCACATTTTTATAGTCACATGTTACTATTTAATTAGATTTTGATCCATGGAAGACAGAGACTATGCCTCATTCATTTTTCAATCTCTAACCCTAAACTTGGGGCCAAGTACATTTCCCAGTGTTGGCCAATGTCAACTCCTTAAACATAAAGTTTACACCATATGTTTTGTGTTGTGAAACGTGAAACCTCAACCTACGTGTAGGCAGAGTAAGTGTTTACCTATGTGATGTGATGTGAAGCAATCCAGTTTTTTAAAAATCCCAATTCCACAATGTCTCACATTCCATCAGTAGAATTTAATCACTTTGAGATTTCCTTGCTTTGGTCTTCTTTTATTACACAGTAATCCTAAGATCTTAAAAAAAAAATTTGTTCTCTTTGGGAATCTGAGGGCATAGTGCCAGAGGCTGGTAGAGAACTAAAACTGAGGCTAAGAAGAGATTTTGCTAACATTTTGGGAGAACTAGCTCTAGGGTATTTACACACAATGATTGCAAAGAGTCTGTCATACAGAACTTGCATAGCTGGTAATATTGAAATTAAAAATAAAAAAGATATTACACTTTGGAAGTATTTACCAGTATCTCAAATCAAAACGACTCTTTCATACTCTTTATTTTTGTTCCCACACTATGACCACTAGATGCGACTCCTTCCTTCCAGAGTCATGAAAAGAAGTTAAAGGAAATAACTCTTCATCCTCACTCATCACACTCACTCTCATCCTGCATCGAAATGCAAATCAGACAGGAAGATGACAAATATAAGCTTTAGAATACCTGCCAGGATCTGGAAAATCACAAAAGTTAAGTGGAAAATGATAAAAGTAAATGAAGTTAATGCAAAGCTTCTTTGACTTGGTGAGGAAGCGGTGGGCGGAACAGAAAGCAGGGAGGGGGTGGGGTGGGGGAGGAGATACCATTAGACACATGTTACAGGAAAGGCCAACATGTTTAAAATCAGTTAATTTAAGCTCATATATTAAACTGTGCTTGCTTCTTCGTTTTTCAAGTCGTTGATATTGTTTTTCAAGCTATTTAAGGCAGTCATTAAAGACAATCTCTGGTTTACTCTACACAACAAGCCCAAGTTTTAGCAAGGAATTGACACATTAATGTCGTCTGAGAGTGGAGTGCCTTATAACAGGACCACGCTGAGTCCTCTGAATGGAGCTCTCATCTGGAATGAAACCACAATGTTCACCATCTAGACTGTGGCTGTTCTGTACACACAGCCTATTTATCGGTTTAGTGTCTGCCCAGGGAACTGTTCTCTTTGTTTTGCTTCCTTGTTATAGCCTAGTTTTTAGAGATTGTTTCAAGCCCCTAGGCACAGAAAACTTTTAAAAAGCTCCTCTCTGGGGATAACCAGGAGCAGAAATGTAGAACTTGGTGGGATACTTACTCTCAACTTCCTTGCTTGCCTCATAAAAGAAGATCATCTAGAAGGGCCACTAGGGAATCTTCAGAGGTGGTGGTGTCATTACTTAGTGTAAAATGTTAGATAAAATGGCAAGTATTGATGTAGCGCCTATGTGATTCTCAATGCACTTCCACATACATTGCCTTATTCAGTCCTCACAACAACCCTGTGAGGTATCAAGGTCCTATTTCGCAGAGAAGAAAATAGAGATTTGAAGAAGGGATTTGGCTAAAGCAGTACAACTAATAGGATTCAAGCCTAGCTTCTGCGTTTCCCAGTCTGCACACTTTCTGCCATATTGTGATACCACATGTAGAAAACCCAAGTCATCCTTTAACTTGGGAGCTCCCAGCATCTTTGGCTCCTGGCTTTCTTTTCCATTTTAAAATCAACTTTAAAACCTCTCTTTTATAAATGAACTTATCTACTAAGCAGAAACAGACTCACAGACATAGAGAACAGACTTGTGGTTGCCAAGAGGGAATGGAGGTGGGGGAGGGATGGATTGGGAGTTTGGGATTAGCAGATGCAAACTATTATATACAGGATGGATAAACAACAAGGTCCTACTGTATAGCACAGGGAACTATATTCAATATCCTGTGATAAACCATAATGGAAAAGAATATGTAAAAAGAACGTATATATACATGTATAACTGAATCACTTTGCTGTAGAGCAGAAATTAGCACAACATTGAAAATCAACTATACTTCAATTAAAAAAAAAAATTTTTTTTAACCTCTGTTTTGGGCTTCCCTGGTGGCACAGTGGTTGAGAATCCACCTGCCAACGCAAGGGACACAGGTTCGAGCCCTGGTCCAGGAACATCCCACATGCCGCGGAGCAACTAAGCCCGTGCACCACAACTACTGAGCCTGCGCTCTAGAGCCCATGAGCCACAACTACCGAAGCCCGTGCGCCTAGAGCCCATGCTCTGCAACAAAAGAAGCCACTGCAACGAGAAGCCCGCGAGCCGCAACGAAGACCCAACACAGCCAAAAGTAAATAAATAAAATAAATATTTAAAAAATAAAATAAAAAATAAAAACCTCTGTTTTATTATTCCATTAGTTGTTCATCTTTTCACTTCCCTGTTTTCATGCCTCTTTCATATTCTTCATCTGAAAAAGTTGTCACTGTATCGAAGAATTCTCTTTGGAAACTGTAGATGAGTGAACTGAGACGAGGCATGCGATTATAAATGATCTTTTCATAGTTTATTCTTTGGTTTTTCTTTCATTAATAAACTTATGGAACTAAAGAACAGGAGCACTTTTGACCCTTTTCATTGCCTGAGGGGCCCAGAAAAGCAGTGGTCCTTCTGTGTAGCCCACAGGTAGAGAGAGGAGGGTGGTTGTGCTTATGCACAGGGCAGTCCTGGGTCTGCGCAATTAGTAACAGTGCTCCCTCGCTCTGAAAACTGTGCCCATTTGAACAATAAATTGTTCCCTCAGGACCAAGCATAGCAAACCACCTTGTGGATAGACATTCCTTCTCCTTTACAAAATCCCTCAAAGAACTTGCCATTGGTAGGGTTCGACCAGCCTCCTGGTAACACAGATAACCTGCTCCTTGGTCTGAAGCTACATTACTATTTCTACTGGAATATGCTTCTTTCAATTTGATTAATTGCAACCATGAAGGGCAGGAATGCCCATATTATAGAATGGCATGTTTTCCAAAGGTCATTTATATTTGACTTTGGAGGATAGCTATTTTTGCACTGTTTTTCTTTAGCAAGAGTATCCAGATTCTATTCCACAAAAGCCCAGAGTCCAATAATACATTAATAGCTTTTCTTTGAAAGTTGTTTCTTTATTAAGCTTGGGAAACCCCAAGTTAAACCAGTTTTTTAAATAAATATTTATAAAAGCATTTAATACTTCAGTGTGCATTGCACATCTTCGGGGCTGGAGACATAGGTTATAGAGGATGTTTACCAGTTGATTTGACCATGGAAGACAGTTGGGAAACCAGTGGAGTAGGCTTAGGTTAGGACAATGTGAAAATGGTTTTAATAGTGCTTGGCACAGATGTAGAGAACAATGTATGGACACCAAGGGGGGAAAGTGGCAGCGGTTGGGGGGGGGGTGATGAATTGGGAGATTGGGATTGACATATATACACTAATATGTATAAAATGGATAACTAAAAAGAACCTGCCATATAAAAAATAAATAAAATAAAATTCAAAAAAATAGTGCTTGGCATATTATAGTAATTAATAAACAGTTTAATTGATTTTAATTTCCCAACCACACACTAGCTTAGTGATGAGGAATAACAACAAATTAGGTTGAGTAACAGTGTTTTCAACTAAAGTAGAAAACCTGCCCTGTGAATTCCACCTAGAAAATCTTAGGAAATACTAAGAAATCTTCCCAGAAAGAGAAGTCATCTGTAGTCACCACATGAAGAATTAATTGCTTAGCTTTGTATTTAAAAAATGCTCCTCACAAATTATTCTGCTAATATTAACCGCTATATGTAGGACAGTAATTGACTGAAAGTATTGAGACGTGAAATTCTTTGTCTTACCTGAAATTCGCAAAGGAAGTCAGAGTCAGTACAAAAGTCCCACCTATGACTTTCTGCTGTATCTCCAAGTGGACAGTACCCTGTATGTAGAAAACATGGTTCCTTATTTAGTTTTGCATTTGGAATATTATGTCTGCCCATCTGTGACTTATGCACTTTAACCTTGGGAAGGAAATGAGAGAGGCAAAATTTGTCAGACTATAAAACTTAATTCTTTCATTAAATTCTGATGGAGCATCCCATATTATTTGTTATGCAGTTACTTTTAGTGACACGATCATCAGTGTTTCCTTTGAGTACTCGAATTTTGAAGTGGGGTGGCAAAGGCAGGGGTATGGGGAGGGGATGGATGGAATGTCTGTATATGACAATTTTAACCAATATTTTATTCTTGAAACTCTCCCACACTTTCTAACTGGGAACATCAAATCTTCATGCCCTAAAAGAACTAAAGTTCATCATGTCCAACTCCACGGCCTTAGAAGAAAACTTCCTACTGATAGCCTAAGAGAACTGCCCAAAGTCAAACAATTAGGAAATGGCAGAATCAGGAGTAACTCAAAATCCAATCTTCTTTTCACTATGCTGTCTTTCTCTGATTACTCTGCTTCTTTTTCCACTGTTGGCTTCTCTTCATCTTCCTATCACTTAACTGAGGCTGGTCAGAAAACTCTGTTTCTAAGTCTTCAAAGATGATTAGATAAGTCTGGATGTTTTCATTCACTCCAAATCTATATTTCTCATGCTTTTTTTGCACCTGTGTCACACTTCAAATGAATGGTATACACCAATATATGGAGCCTAGCATGTGGAAAACTCAGAACATTATTTTACTTCCCTAGTCAGCATTCCTTCCCACCACTTTTTACTGCTATTTTTATCACTTAAATTCATAACTTGGAGATCTTGAAAACTGATGCTTGATGGCCAAGAAGCACATGAAAAGATGTTCAACATCACTAGTCATCAGGAAAATGAAAATCAAAACCACATGAGATATCACTTCAAACCAGTCAGAATGGCTATCATCAAAAGGAGAGCAAAGAACAAATGTTGGTGAAGACGTAGAGAAAAGGGAACTCTCATACACTGTTGGTGGGAATGTAAACTGGTGCAGCCACTGTGGAAAACAGTATGGAGGGGGTCTCAAAAATCTAAAAATAGAACTCTCATATGACCCATAAATTCCACTCCTGGGTATATATCTGAAAAAAAAACCAAAAACACTATTTCAAAAAGATACATGCACCCCAATGTTCACAGCAGCATTACTTACAATTGCCAAGATATGGAAGCAACCTAAGTGTCCATCAACAGATGAATGGATAAAGAAGATGTGGTATATATATACAATGCAATATTACTCAGCCGTAAAAAAGAATGAGATTTCTGCCATTTGCAACAACATGGATGGACCTGGAGGGTATTATGCTAAGTGAAATTAGTCAGGCAGAGACAGACAAATACTGTATGTTATCACTTATATGTGGAATCTAAAAAAAATACAACAAACTAGTGAATACAACAAAAAAGAAGCAGACTCATGGATATAGAGAACAAACCAGTGGTTACCAGTGGGGAGAGGAGAGGGGGAGGGGCAATATAAAGGTAGTGAGGAAAAAAAGAGTTATTATGGGATTACTGTATATGAAGTCATGTGTGTGAAACTTTCAAAGATTGTAAAGCACTATAGAATTTAAGGAATTTTTCATTCAATTAAAAAAGAAAAAAGTGGTACTATTTGGGGAATCATAGCACAATTTAATTTTTAAAGAGCAGCAAAATTTAGTCTCTAAAATATTATGTTACAGATAATAGTGTCACAATAAAATTGAAAAACGTTTCCCACATACTTCGAAATAATTCTGTAATAAAATCTTTACATTTTTCCATAAGGTCTCTCAAATTTAACCAAAGTGTTGAGTTTTCCATTCTCACAGTCATTTCCCCTGCCTTTTCAGATTTTCAGGCCTAGCTTATGAAAAAAAGTTAGCTGTTTTCCTTTCCCTTAGACCAGTACCTAACTGGTGAGATGATTACCCTTAAAATCTTCCATTTCATCACTTCTTCATTTAAGAACTTCCCCTGGCAACATTATGCCCACCAGATCAAACCTAAATTTTTAAACCTCCCAACTAACAAATGTCCCTTCCTTGCTTATCCAATCACTTTTCTCATTTATCTCTAACATGACCACTCTTAGATGAAAATAATTAGACGAGAAGGACCGTAGGTGGGAGTGAGCAGACAAAGACGAAATTAATTGCAGAGTGAGGACAATGTGTTCTTCTAGAAGAGCGGAAGGTTTACAGTCAGACAGACCTGATTATATGTACATCTATATGTCTGTGTGTGTGTGTGTGTATGTGTGTGTGTGTGTAGCCTCTGTAAAATCAGGATAATAATATTAGCTGTACAGAGTTGTTCTGAGCATTAATATAAATTCCAAGAACATAGTAGGCACTCTGTGATAATAAAAACTACTAGATTATTCCAAACGTTGAAAACATTCCCGTTATACCAGGCACTACGTTAAGTACTTCAAGTATATTAGCTCAATTAATTCTTAAAACAACCTCCTAAGGTAGCATAGGAAATACTGCCCATTGATCCCCAGTAGCCATTCTCCCCTCTTTCATTGAGTAAGAACCTCCCCACCCTAAGGATTATCTCGGCACATGTATGTCCAGCTTCAGAACATATTTCCCCACTTCCCTTGCTGCTAGCTGTGGCCATGTAACTAAATTCCAGCCAATGGAATATAAACAGAAGTGATATGAACAACTTCCTGGTCACATCCTTTATAAAGAAATTCTTTGCTCCTTACTTCCTCTCCCACCATCTCCAGTGGGCTGAAGCATGACATGGTTATAGTTGGTCAAATGAGGGCAACATTCATGATGATGGTAAAGCAACAAGAGAGAAGAAACCTGGTTCCCTGGGATGTCCTTGTGGAGCAGAGCTTCTACCTAACCTGGACTACCTCCTACCTCTAGCCTGCTACACGAGACAGAAGTAAACATTATCATGCTGGAGTCACCGTATTTTAGGGGGTCCCTTTGTTATAGCAGTTTAGCCCTTGACCTCCCTAACAAAGGTAGGGACTGTTATGATATTTATTTTACAAATAAGAAATCTGAAACCAATGCAAGAAAGTTTGGGAAACAAAAAAGACAAAGCAAGGCAAATCTGGGTCTCAGAAAAGTACTCCTGAATCTGTGGGCAGGGAGAGTACTGAGACTTGCCCAAACAGGGCCAACAGAGTCCAGCCAGACTGTTGGGATACTTGAGAAGCTGTGGCATGAAGCCAGCATGTGGACAGCTTGGTGGAGTAGGAGAGTTGAGAACCGTCTTTGAGTGCAAGTTTCACTTGATGAGTTGCCCACTAAGTGAAGCAGCAAGCTTTTCATATTTAGCTTCCAGATTAGTTTGAGTATCTGCACCTGCAATGGTGAGATTCAGTGGCAGGATTTGACCTTAATCTACATCTGGCAGCCAAATTCAGTCCTCATCTATACTTGGATTTTGCCAATTTCTCTTATGTGCCCTTGTCTTTCCTCTACCAATCCAAATCCAACACTTCTCCAGACTCACCTTTCTCGGCAAGCCTGATTTACTTACATTCAATTCATCAGCAGAAAATTTAGGTCTTTAGTGGAGACATCAACAAAGATTATAGGACAATTCCAGAAGATTGTCATGCCGTCTAATGCAAAAAGGACCTCATTATACCCAAGGAGACCTGCCTTCTTGCAAACCATTCATCATTTGCTCAGCAAATCTTTACTGATTGGCAGTATCAATGTGTGGTTAAGAGCAGGGACTCTGCAGTAACACTGCATCCTTAGTAATGTCCTCTGGGACAGTTATTTGCTTTTCTGTGACTCATTTTCCCTATTTTTAAAATTGAGGGGCGTATCGATTCGCATAGGGTGTTTGTAAGGAATAGAGGAATTAAGCAAAAGTACTTAAAACAGTTCATACCACATATGAAGCCCTCAATAAATGTTAGCTACTGCTGTGATTTATTTACTGAGCACCTGCTGTGTGCCAAATCCTAAAGAAATATGGGCATAGCCTTCATGGAGTGCACAGTCTAATAAGAAAGCACAGATGCACCCACAAATGCAGGAAGTAATGTGTCCTGGGTGTGGGGATTCCATGCAAAGCCTGGGGCATCACCACAGCCGGGCCAACTTTCTTATGTAAAAGGTCATGAAGGGCTTCATGGAAGACAAGCATTCCTTTCTTCCCAGCAGACATCACTGGACACTTGGGGTTTCTTCACTGACTTAGTTACCAAGTATGTTTATGAGGGCAATGGTGTAGTAGTTAGAACACTCAAGTCAGAGTTTATAAAACTGGTTTCTGCTCCCAATTGTGACACATACTCACGACTGACTTGGAAAAGTCACTCTTTGAGGCTCTATTTCCACCAGTAAAACAGAGATCATAACTATTCTGCCAATTTCACAGTTTCTATGAAGTTCAAATAAAATAAATATGAACACACTTGCTACACTATAAAGCACTGTACAAATAAAGGATGCTAATTATTATCTTTAAGAGTCCATAATACCGACTACTCAGAAGAGTACGAATTCCAGTGGTCTGGCAATGACTGTCTATAGTGCTGGATGCAAATAGAAAGCTACAACAGTTCCCTACTGGGAAGAGTGGCCTGATCTATGGCAAGGGCCCTGTTGGTACAGGCTGGACCAGAGGAACATGCTTTCTTGTATTTATAGACTTTGCTTCATACAATATCAGGGTCAAGGCAGATAAATGTATGTAACCTAGAACAGGAGCATAGTTTTACTATGACAATAAGCAATTAACGTTGTATGCGTGTGGAAAAACAACTGTTTTTTTTTTTTTTTTTTAGTAAGTGATTGATTATAATACTGTAATGCAATCTTTTCTATTTTTATTGAAGTGCAGTTGGTGTACAATATGTGTTACAGGTGCACAATATAGTGATTCACAATTTTTAAAGGTTATACTCTATTTATAGTTATTATAAAGTATTGGCTATATTCCCCATGTTGTACAATATAGCCTTGTAGCTTATTTTATACCTAATAGTTTGTACCTCTTAATCCCCTCAACTGGTTTTTAATGGTTTTAAACTGTCTTTTGCTAAAAGCCAGTAAAAATTTCTAGGACCCAAGGAAACTTTGTTGATTTCAAGAGGCTGAACATTTTCAAAATCCTTCACAATGTGACAAAGTACTGGCTACCCTAGTCATAGTCACAGGCTGGGAGAGCGTCGGGCGTCCTGTGCTATGGCATCCTTGAGCTGTGGCATTGTCAATCCAGCACATAGGTGGCCTGCAGAGTAGGACCACCAGGCAGGAATCAGTAACACCAGGGCGAGGGGGCAATCAAGGCTGCAGAAGGTAGGGCAAATTGATCTCTCCAGAAGGTCAAGACAAAGGATAAAGTTATGTCTAGTGGTCAGGAAACAGGGAGTAGCCAGCAGGCCTAAGCATGAGAATCAGGCCAGGCAAGGGGGAAAGGGGGACCCACACTGGATGAGCCAAAGCCCCAGTCACAGCAATGGGAACCTGGGCCCAAGGCCAGGGCTGTTGACTGCATCGTCTTCCATGCTTGTTGCCCGGGCAGGCACAGGTATGGGGGAGAAGGTAACCTGGATTCAGGATTAAGCTGGGAAGAAGTTAACACTTATAAGAGTTTGAGAACAGTATCGGTTGGTAAACCCAGATATCTCAGGAGAAGAGAGGAGGCTGAGACTATGGATAGATCAGTTCTAATAGATAATGTGTAGTTTTGAAAGTAGAGGCAATGTGCCATTATATACACTACATTGTGCCTGTTTGTAAAAAATTGCAGGTGACCCAAGGGGAAAGGAGGTTGGGGAGAGGGATAAATTAGGAGTTTGGGATTAACAGATACATACTACTGTTTGTAAGATAGATAAGCAACAAGGACCTACTGTATGGCACAGGGAACTATATTCAATATCTTGTAATAACCTATAATGGAAAAGAATCTGAAAAAGTTATATATATATATATATATATATATATATATATATATATACACATATATATATATACATATATATATATAAAACTGAATCACTTTGCTGTACACCTGAAGCTAACACAACACTGTAAATAAACTAGACTTCAATTTTTAAAAATTGCAGGTGAATTATTTTCTCTCTTTTTTTCCAATGGACCACATCTATAGCAGTTCTGTGCTACTCTAATTAAGCATGACCTTTCATTGATAGAAGCCCCCTGGGGTGCAATTTATGGTACCTAGGAGCAATTTAAAATATGTTTACTCACACTTTGCAGCAGGAAAGGCACATTAGGATAGAATCGCCTGAGTTACAAGAGGAGCTATGTGATTTTCCTCTGTGGAACTCTTCAAAGAGAGTTCTAGCTGGTCCATGGGTCAGGTGTGGTCCTGGGGGGCAGGGTATCCAGTTTTCCTTCTTGCTCCAAAAATGATAGGCACATAATATGTTCTCTGGGGACAATTTGCATAATATCTGCTCCCTTCACTTTTTTCTATCCTTCCGGAGACTATCTACCCAAGAAGAGAAAATAAAGAATTAAAGCAAGAGTGTTTATGCTGACCATTCAAGCCCCCAAGGAGTTACCTTTTTCTCAGTTTTCAAGAGACTCCAGGTGAAAATTGAAACCTACAGATAACTACCTCAATTTAACACTTCCTCTTCACATATGAGAAATCAAAAAGTACAAAAGGAAGCCCTCCACAAAACCAGGTTTTCTTACAGGAAAGTCACATCAGTCTCTGTAAAAGGATGACATGTCTATAAATGCACGTGAAAACTAAAGAGTAGTTTTTACTGTGAAAAGTTAAGCCTTGGGTCTGGAATGTTTCCTAATGAACATGGGCATTCTCTATTTTCTGATTCTAGGCTGTATTCATTTCCAATTACCGCAGTAACAAATTACTACAAACTTAGTGACTTGAAACAACACAAATTTATTATTTAACCATTGTGTGGGTTAGAAGTCAAAAACCGCTTTCACTGGACTAAAATCAACATGTCAGCCAGACTGCATTCCTTTCTGAAGGCTCTGGGGGAGAATCCATTTCCTTGCCCTCTCCAGCTTCTAGAGACACTTGTGGCCCCTTCCTCCATCTTCAAAGGCAGCAACCGTGAGTGCAGTCCTTACATGGAACCTTATATGGGACCTTCTTCCATTGTCACATCTTCTGACTCTGTTTTCTCTTCTCCTCCATCTTTTACTTTTAAAGACCCTTATGGGGCCCACCCAGATAACCCAGGAAAATCTCCCCATTTAAGATCAGCCAAATAGCAACCTGAATTCCATCTGCAACTTTAACTCCCCTGTGCCATGTAATCTATCATATTTACAGGTTCTGGGATTAGGGCATGGATAGCCTTGGGGAGGTGGAGGAGTGGGCATTATTCTCCTACTACTCTTTCTAAAAGAGCAACTAAAATACCTTCTTTTCCTCTGAGTGTGTCCCCACAAAGAAAATAGTACAGAGTAAAAGAAAAGCAAGATCAATGACACCTCCTAATCACAGATCTAGTTGTGGAGGAAGACCAGGATCCCTACTTCAAGGAAGAGTAGAGGGTCACAGATTCCATTTCATTAGTATGGGGATGAGCAGGAGGCATCACCCCGCTCATTCCTGAAACATTCCTGGGTCCGCTTGTTGTTCAAGGGATTGGTAGAAATATTCCCTGTGAGTACAAGCAGGACTAACACCCTGCATGGGTTAGAGGCCGGTCTTGTTATCAGGCTTTTCATCTGAGCCACAGGCTTGATGCTGATGGCGGGCTCTTCAGAGCTACTTGAGAGTGAGCAGGAAAGAGGGATGGGCTGCCAATTCACAAGCCGCTACTAAGCCTTTGAAATTATACACCTGAAAAGCAGTCACACCACTGCACATCAAACAATGCATTCAAGTGTGAATTTATATTTAATATAACCCATTCTTCTTATGGCCTAGTGGCTTCGGATATTTTAGGAAGCAGTTTGATAGCAAATGAAAAATATTTCTGGTATAAAATATTTATTTGGAGAGCATTACTTCAAAGGGGAATTGTTTGGACCTTTTCAAAATGCCTATCAAGTGAAAAACCTTATAACCTGAATCACAGGAAGTAATCAGACACATCATTTAGTTTTACGTATATCTCTTATAATCAAATATAACTGGAAAGTTTTAAAACACATTCTGAATCTTAGGTAATTTAACCCATTTATGCTCATTGTGATGACTAATTTGTTTAGTTACAAATGTGTCTTATTTTTTATGCTTTTTGTTTTTATTCTCATTTATCCTTACCTTTATTTCCTGTACGTTACTGTAACTACGTTCTTTATTTAATTTTCTTTAGTGAAATAGTATGTATACTTACAGTTTTAAATTTTGCTTGCTATCAACTTTTGGTTTTAGAATCCACATATTAACTATATTTCTCTCTTTTATATGTTAATGCCAGGTTGGAGGTACAAGAGGGAATAAGACAAAGTTCTACCCTATGAAACTTGCCTTTGAGGAAGGGATATACATGAACATGTACCAAACAAGTGAAAAAGTGAACAAGACGCTTACTGTGCTAAGTGCTACAGGAAGCAAACAAAGTAATGAGCTAGAAGGTAAGTAAATAGGGGAAGCTACGTTATACGGCACTCATAAGCAAGTCTCTGAGAAGTTGACTTTTGAACTGGGAACTAAAGTATGAGACGAGCTGGGGGAAGAACATTGCATGCAGAATAAAAAAGACAGAAGAGAGAAGTCTCAGCGTCTTCAGGAGAAATTAAGACAGCAAAGGTAAAAGGTAAGGCAAAAGTGGTACACGATGAGGCTGGAAAGGAAGGCAAAGCCAGATCAATACAGTGACCATATACTTTATCATCCAAACAGGGACACTTCTGAGAATGAAAAGGGGGAGCTGCTGATAATTATGCTGGGTGACTGACAGATAAACCAGGATTAAATCAGGCAGCTAGGATGCAGGTCACCTCACTCACAATCCAACGTAAGCAGTCTGGATCTTTCTGTGTATGATAGAAAGGCACCAAAGTGTTTTAAGTAAAGATAACATCATCTAATTTCTATTTTAAAAGGTTATTCTTATGCAGCGGGGAGAGGCAAGAGTGAAAGAGGAAAACCAGATCTGAGACTTTCAAGTTATCAGTTAAGTGATGATAGTGGCTTTGATTAAAACGGTGACAGTGAAAATGGAAAGAAAGGGGAGGGTTTTCAAGACGACAAATGAGAGGAAAAAGAAAGATGAAAGCTAGTTCTGTTGCCTGGTGTCATTATTTCTTGTGGAGACCACTGGAAGAGGGAGAGGTAAAGGCAGGGATGGGATGCAGAGCTCCGCACTGAACATATTAGCTTGACATGCCCACACGGCACACAAGTGTACTCATCCATGGTCAGTCAGATATCAGGGATGAAGCCCACACGGTAGCTATAAAACTGGGGAATCATCAGCCTTTAGATGCCATTCAAAGCCCTCATACTATCTGAAATCATCTAGAGAGAAGAAACCGAAAGGAAAAGAAAGGAAAAGGGAGGAGAGCCGGGGGAAAGGAGGGAAGATAAGAGGGATCGGGCCCAGATGTCGAGGGGCCTTAAACTTTAAAGGTTGGTAAAGGTGGAAAAGCCATCAAAGGAAACTGATGAGGATGCTGGGTCAAGACAGCACTTGCTTTGCTTTGATTTTGTGTCTGCTTTCTGAATGGAGGCACTAGAATGTACATGCCTGCTGAGGGAAATTATCCGGTAGAAAGAACACACTTGATAGCTTAGGAGAGAGGGAAATAAAGTAACGTACTTAGAAAGGCAAGAGGGTATGGATCCAGAGCGAAAGAGGTAATCAAATTCTCTGTTTATCTGAATCAAGGTTGAAAAAAATATCTTTGATAGTCCCCATACAAGAGGAAAAATGTTAGAACCTGTCCTTAACCTACTCCTTCCATTAACTTCGAGATCTCTGTTAATATGATATATGACTTTAAACTTAATATTGCATCACTTAACATTATCTGTATTTGCTTTTAAGGGAGACTTTTTCTATTTTCATTCGTTTTTATTGATTAGACCCAAGCCCAAATTAAAATGGTTTTAGTTATCACCAATTTTGTATAGACGCTGAAGGAAGCATTTTACATTTACTGCATCATTGAATGCTTAATATTAACAAAGCAATACATGCATGTGTGTGTATCTTAATCAGAACAATGGAAGTGCAGCAAAAAATTAACTCAGCTGTTTTAATTTCACTCTTTGATTCACGCACATTCAACTAACACTCTCTCCCTTTGGCTTACCGATGAGTGAAAAGGAACTTAAAGGAAAAGGAACTATGGGTTGCTTTATCTTTCCCTTTCCTCTGTATCATCATTTTCAGCATAAGTGACTGGCAAATACAGGGAAGTAACATGGTGAGTATATCAGTTTGCTCAGGCTGCCATAACGAAGTACTGAAGACTGGGTGGCTTAAACAACTGATACTTTTCTCACAGTTTTGGAGGCGGAAGTCTAAGATCAAGATGTCAGAGTTGGCTTCTTCTCAGTCCTCTCTCCGTGGCTTGCAGGTGCTTTCTCCCTAGGTCTTTAGACAGTCTTCCCTATGTCTTTCCACGTCTGTGTCAAAATTTCTCTTCTTATAAGGTTCTTGGATTAGGGTCCACACTGATGGCCTCATCTAACTTAATTACCTCTTCAAAGACCCTATCTCCAAATACAGTCACATTTTGCAGTACTGGGGGTTAGGACTTCAACATATGAATTTGGGAGGCACACAAGGCAGCCCATTAACAGTAAGAAAGGATATGCTAGTGGTCCCTAGGTGTTCATACTTCTTAGGACAGCATTGCTTCTCTCTTCATTCAAAGCAAGTTCCAGCGGAGAGAGTGTCCTCTTGGGGCTGTCATCTTCTTCACTTACTCAACATAACACACTTACTTGTGCTCTTTGAGTCTCACTGAACTCTTACACACTGTGAGTCCGCTGGAGTTCTGTGCTCCTGGGGCACGAAGAAGGCTGTATGAGGATGGCGTGGCAGTAAATAGCGGACACATCGCTTGTATCTCCTCTCTTCACACACATGCTCCATTGTTTCTTATAAAACACAAGTTCAAATGTAAAAGTCTTAAGAATTTCAAGATGACACCAGCAGAGCAGCAAACCAAGAGCTTCCGAGCGTAAGGCCCCATGTAATTGTACAGGTCGCATACTCATGAAGCTGGCCTTGAACACAGATGCGGCCACACACAGACAGCACTGGCCATGTGGTACAGTGAAGGTGCCTCTACTTTGCCTCAGCTCTGAATTGGCCAAAGACCTGGCATAGTGGGAAATCTTTTCCCATCTTTCTTAGAATTGCCGTGTGGTTTCAGCAAAAATACCAGGCACACCTGATAAAGATGTGTAGACTGAAACACATCCACAAAAGGTATAGATCAAAAATACACAATCTACAAACTATGTTAAGAGCAGTCCATGTTACAGCTTCTGCATAAAATACTATATGTTACATATTATAATTATATCTTCTATACTTATAAGTATCAGACAAAATAAAACAATATGCTGCATGGCAATGAATGTAAATCATATGATAATGAAATGGTCTTAATTTTTTTAATGGGCATTTTTATATCTCATCTTTATTCCATTGGCAGAAAGCGCATACGGACTATCAGCTTCCAAGCTGGACACCTGGGTACCCTGACCTTTTCCTGTCTCACCCTGCTGTTCTATTTCAGCAATTTCAAAGTACGTGTCAGCCACTAATGGTTTGTCAATTCAGCCCCATCTGTGTTGTGGTTACTGAAATTCTTCCCAGTGTCTGGCAATTCATTATTTGATATTCCTAGTTTCCAGTGTTGCTGGAACTCTACATCAGTTTTTATGCTTCCAAGAGTATTCAGTGGGAGTGGCAGGAAGGGCACATCAGCTAGCTGCCTTCGGAGCCAATAAATCCACCTGCTGTATTGTCACTTAAAAACAAAGAAAGAGTCATGGATTTTCTGGCGTCAAATAAAGCACCTGCTGCATACTACCTTATAATGTTGGTTTGGAACTGTGTTCCAAACACACACACACACACACAAATTAGATGTCACTCATGTGGGAGACCTGACTCAAGGATATAACCAGGACTATACTCAATTCGCCAACCTCACCCACTGCTATTGTGTGTTGGTTCTACTTTAGGAGCTAAAGTCCCTGCTCTAAGGGGACAAGACATAAATATATAGAAATATAACATGGCAGGAGTTGAAAGTGTTATAAAAAATTAAACAGGGATGGGAGTTAGCGGGGACTATGGGCGGCGGGGTGCTACTTTAGGTAGAGTCACCATGCACATCCATTCTGATGGGTTGACATTTGAGAAGAGACAAGAAGGAAGAGAAGAAGTAGCCACACAGACATCTGGGGGGATGAGCTCAGAGGAAACAAGAGCACAGGCTCTGAAGCAGGAGCTTCATGTGTCTGAGAAAGAATGAGGAAGCCAGTGGCCCTACGGAACAGAAGGAGGAGATGAGGTTTGAGATTTCTTTTAATTGTGATTAAGGTAAGAATCCAATGGAGTATTCACAGCAAGGAGTGGTGTGATCTATCCACCCAGGAGCAATAGCTCTAGGAGGCCAAGGGCTGAGGCAGGGGTGCCCCTAGGAGAAGGCTGCTACAATAGCCCAGGAGAAAGATGATGGCGGCCTGCACCAGGGCAGCAGCGTGGCCATGGTGAGGTGTGGTCGGATTTGGGATGTAATATGATGGATTCTCTAATGAATTAGATTTGAGGTATGGGTGAAAGAGAACTGTCAAGGATGATTCCAAGTTTTTAACCCAAAGAGCTAGAAGAATAGAATCGCCAACTACTGTAATTCTACAACTTCTCCTCCTTTATCAAGAAATGACATTGTAAAGCAAGTGAGCATTTTCTATGATGATAGTGGACAACCTGTAGTTAATTCTAATTTATAAAAGAAAATAATATTTTAAAGTTTTTATTTCTTGACCACCAAACAATAAAGTACATGTAACATTCCTCACAATTGATAGTTGTAATCCCAATGTACATAACACCACATTTAGATTTTTCTGCATGTACTTTATTTGGAGACCTAAAGAATAAATGAGCACTCCGTGTTCCCCAAATGCAAGCTTATTTTAAGCTCTTGTTTTAATAACGGATGGTCCAGGCAGTCTGGCTGTGGAGCATGATAAGAATAGACACAGACACTAACAAAGTGGTAGGTAGGTTCCAAAAGGGTGATCTGTGGCAGAGGGCTGCAGAGTGTGACAAATCACACTTGATCCTGGCTGGTTTTGCAGCACGAGATGGTCTACCTTCATGGTGGGGCAAAAGAGTTTCTAAGGAGAGTTAGCTATGAAGATGGGATGGCAGGAGAGCCATCTGGTTTGGTGTAATACAGTGCAGAGCAGAGAGAACAGACATTGCAACATCAGGGTCTGGCCAAGAAAGCTGGATTCAGGACAGGCTGCCATCCCAGCAGCAGTCAGGGAACCAGAGAGGAAGTGCAGTCCCAGTCACAGGACACCCAAGTGTCGCTGTCCCAAGAGGAACCATCATACAGCTTAAGACAGTCAAACTGTCCCAAACCTCACCCAATTATGGGAAGCATGCGATTCTTAGCGCTCTATTTGCCGGGTCTAAATGAGCCTCGTTCTCCAGCTGGAGGCTCAAAAAGGAAGAATGCCTGGAAGAGACTCACAATTATATCATTTTGCACCCATAGAAATAACAAGACGTGGATACATCCTGTAAAATGTCAAAGGCTACCATCAAAGGGCAGTTAAAATTGGTATTATGAACGATTTTCAAACAAACAAAAAATCCTAGAGAAAAAATAACACCAATCAGTTTTGCCAAATATCCAGAGATATATTTTGCAATATTTGCTTTAAACCTCTTATTTGTTTTTAAGAACTAAAACTTTAGGGAATGCAGCTAAATTCCACTGTTTATCCACCCCTAACCCATTACATTTCTCTTCCTCCCTCCCCAGATGTAACCACTACCCAGAATTGGATGTTTCCATTCCCATGCACATTTTTTATGGTTTTGCTAAATATCAGTTATATGTTAAAATACACTATTGTTATAAATGTTTTAAAACTCTATATAAATGGTGTCATATTATTTGTAGTACTCTGCAACTTGTTTTTTCTTACCACATTATGTTTTTGAGATATATCCATTGTGCTAATGAAATAATAAGTTCAAAATGTGAAATTTCATTATATGAGTATACCAAAACTACACACACATGCACAAATAGATGAGAGATAGATGATAGATACAGATAGATGATAGATAGATAGATAGAGAAACTATTGTTGTGTCAATGGATGTTTAGATTGTTTCCAATTATTTGCTATTACTAAGAATGTATTAATAGCCACGAAAATGCCTTCACGTTTCTCCCTGCGTCCACATAAGAGGTTTTCTTGAGCAGTAGTTTCCAGTGGGGCAGGATCACCCCTTAGGAAACAATTTAGCATTTGCGGGGAGAGTTTGGTTGTCACAATGATTGGGTGGCACTCCTGGCATTTCCTGTGCTGAAGTCAAGAGCACAAAGACCTGTCACGTATCCTACAGTAAGAGTTTTGTGTAAATGAAAAACCTGTCCATAAGTAATCCAAGCCTAGAACCTTATTCCTTCTTATACATATGAACACAAACTATTGTTCATGTACCCTGGATGTTCAATATAACTACTATGTAAATTGAGGCAAGATTATATTTTGTTCACAGCTTCATTAATAGTCGTTTGCCATTTTGGAAAATTTCATCACCAATAGTAATGGAACTTTTGAGTGGCCAAAACAAGCCTGTACTTTTAAAAATCCCATTCACGTGATCTATGCAGGCATGTACTTCCTCATTATTCCCAAGCACATACATATTGAAATACATATTTTATGATGTTATTTCTCCTTTATATTTAGGTAATGGCATTATACTGACTTTTGTCTGGAATCAAATAGAGGGTGATATTGTTATAAAAAGGGACTGTTGGATGTGTCAGACAGAGAATTATTACTCGTGTGTGTGTGTGTGTGTGTGTGTGTGTGTGTGTGTGTACTACATACATACGTCAACCAGCAAGTACATCCTTAACATTACTATCTTTACCAATTTTCCTTCTAGAGTAGTTATGCTAGTTTTTTTTTTTTTTTTTACTCTTTATTCCCTCCGGTTGTATTGAAATATAGTTGACATACAGCACTGCATAAGTTTAATGAATAAGCATGATGAAGTTTAATGAAGATTCATCTTCTCATACAGATACAAAATAAAAGAAAATGCTTTTTCCTTGTGATGAGAACTCTTAGGAGTTACTCTCAGCAATTTTCATATATAACATACAGCAGTGTTCATTGTATTAATCATGTTGTACATTACTTCCCTAGTACTTATTTATCTTATAACTGGAAATTTGTACCTTTTGACTACCTTCATCCAATCTCTCTTCCCCCTATACCCTTCCTCTGATGACCACAAATCTGATCTCTTTTTCTATGAATTTATCTGTTGTTTGCTGAGGTATAGTTGACCTACAACCCTATTTTAGCTCCTGTTGCCTAACATAGTGATTCGCCATTTCTATACATTACAAAATGATCACCACCATTAGTTGTGCTAGTTTATAATCCCACCAGCAGTGGTTGAGAACTTTGTTCCACGTGCTTGCCAACTCCTGAATTGTCACTTTTTAAAAACTGACTGCCTATCTAATGGGTATGACATGAACTCTGATTGTTGTTTAATTTCCATTTCCCTGATACTAGCAAGACTGGGAATCAATTTCATATGTTTGTGGGCCTCTCAGGGTCCTTCTTCTGGAGAATTTCTGGTTCACATCATTCACCCACTTTTCTCCAATTGTTTTTATATATTCCAGACCTAACCGTTTTTTCATTCTATGCTTTACTAATGTCCACCACTCCCTGGAATGTCTTTTTACTTTGATTCTGATGTCTTTCATTCTATGAAAGTTTTTCATATTAATGCAAACAGATTCATCAAAATACTCCTTTTTCTTTCTTATTTTTAAAATCTTTCTTAACTTCAGGTTTAAATTTCTACCAAGATCATTAACATTTTGTTTTTTACATATATGTCTTTACGTGACCTGGAGTTTATTTTTGTGATTAGGATAAGGTAGGAATCTAATTATTTTCTGATGAAATAACTAATTCTCCCCAGCATTATATAGTGAATCCTCCATCCTTTCCCTGTTTGTAATGCTTCCTCTACCAAACAGGCACAGATCTGTTCCTGAACCTTCTCTTCTGCCGATGAGTTTGTTTTTCTAGACCAGAAACAATACCACTATCTTAATTAGTTCAGCTTTATAACAAGTATCGACATTTGGTAGGACAAATTCCCCTGTTAATTCTATTACCCATTTTCAAAACTGTATAGGCTATTCTTAATCCTTTGTTTTTCCATATGAATTTTAAGGTCAGCTGGTCACATTCCATGAAAAATCTGCATGAATTTTAATTGGAATTGCATGATATTAATGGATAAATTTGGAGAAAAGTGACATCTTCGTAATATTAAGCCTTTCCATCTATGCATTTGTAAATTTCCTTTCAATCAGGTCTTCATTTATGTTGTAGCAGATTCTGCTACTTGCCTTCCCAGCTAACTTCTATCTTTTCTTCCCTGATAACAAAATACAAATATTTTTTAGAGACGGCAACAAGCCTAGCCTCAGGTGATGAACGTGCGGTAGATAGTCAGTAAATGGCACCTACTTGCTATCGTCACCCCGTGGTCCACCATTTAGCAACCAAAGCAAAACGAAGCTCTATGCAGGAGTTGGCAAATTACAGCCCACAGGCCAGATCTGTCCACTTCCTGTTTATGTAGAGAAGCTTTTCTTGGAGCACAGCCATGCCCATTTATTTACATGTTGTCTATATCTACTTGCACACTAGAGCAGCAAACGTGACTCATTGCATCAAGTGTCTGACCAGAGAGATGGCCACCGAAGCATACCTAGCTTCTTTACAAAAAATGTCTACCAACCCCTGGCTTCGGCAGTATTTGTAGCCAGATATCAGCTTGGCTGTTTCTATCCTATTTTCCAGATGTTGACTGTTCCATTCATTTTGCAACTTAAAATATCCATGGGGTCCAGAGTTAGCTGAACTCTTCTGGAAAGACTTTTAACTTCCTGATAAAGGCAATGACTATAATAGAAAAGCTTGCTGTCACCAGCTCTTCCATCTTTTTTCTGCCTCAGCTGTAGACTTGATGCCTGGATCTTTGAAAGCAGTCTGGCAATTATGGGACAACTCTTACAGGGGGGAAGATGGAGGGCAAGCAATAAGCTAAGAATGGCAGACAGAACCAGCTACATAATTTGCAGGGCCCGAGACAAAACTGAAAATACAGGGCCCCTTGTCCAAAAAGCAGGGATAAAGCGCTGTTAAAAGTACTACTCTCTCTAGCTTTGCCATGATATTTTTTTATTTGCAGTTTAATAGAGTTCTCAGTAAAGAAAAATTAAAACCTCAAATGGTTAGCATGAATTTTACCATTTTCTCTATATCATGCAATGCCAGTTTTAAATGCAAATATAAGAGTATTCAACTCATTTGCAGAAACCCGAAATTACGTAATTTGTATTTCATAGCTTGGACATGCATACGTATTTCATTCTTACCAGAACAGTAGAAATTCTGCACAAGACTAACTCAGTTGTCTTTATTTCATGTCTCTATTTGCACACATTCAACCAACACTCTCTACGTTGGACTTAGTGATAAGTAAGGAAGGACTGAAAGGAAAAGATACAATGGGTTGCCCTATCTTTCGCTTTTCTCCTATGTCATCTTTTTCAGTATAAATGAAATGGCTAATATACAGGGAAATGACGGAAGTAAGAGAGGATATGATAGGGACCCTTGGTTGTCCGTGTCTCTCAGAACGTCACTGCCTCCTTTCTGTATCTGAAGCAAGTTCTGGTTTGAATGGAAAAATATAGCCTCCCTGGGCTGTAATCTCCCTGCTTCAGTCAGATGGAACACGCCTAACTGGTCCTCACTTTGAGTCTCACTGAATTCCCATGCATCGTGGGTCCACCGGAATTCTGTGCTTGCGGGATATCACAGAGACGATGCAAGGAATGAAACACGCAACTTACACATACCTCCTCTGCTCACACACTTGTGCCACGGTCCCATTGGATGCCATTTACTAAACACAAATTCAAATATAAAATTATCAAGACTTTCCAAACAGCAGAGCACTAAACCAAGCACAGAGACCTTCTGAGTGTGGACCCCGGTTTGATTTGACAGATCTCATGCCCACAAAGCCAGCCCTGATGGCCAAGCAAAACCAGTGCAAAGGGCCCAGAACACGGCCAACGGCGTTGAGCTGCCAAAGCAAACGTTCAGACATTTTCTTCACTAAACAATAAATGTCCTCATGATTTAGATATGATTTTCTTTTTCTCGCAGCTGAAACTACTCCATGTCTTTTGTTAGATTTATTCCGAGGCCCATCAGAGTTTTTATTGCGATTATAAAAAAGAACATTACAAATTATATTTTCTGTTTATTTGTGGCTGTGGTATGTTAATATAAATGGTTTTTGTATACTGGTATTTTATTCAGAATCTTTGTCAAATTTGCTTATTAGTTCTAATAAGATTCTCTCTGATCTTCTTGGGTTTTAATCACAAATATGTAAATATTGAAAGTGTTGGCTTGTTTTTTCAACCTTCATGCCTTTTTTTCCTGGTTTTACTACAACTAGCTTATACCTCCACACAATGATGAGCAAGGTTGCTGCTCCTGTTCCTGACTTCAAAGGAAATTCTTCTGTTCATCGTTCAGTGTGCTAAAGAATTTTGATGAATACTTTTTATCAAGTAAAAGAAATTCACTGCTATTTCTATTTTGCAGAGAGGTTTTTTTCTAATTTTTTTTTTTTTTTTTTTTTTTTTGTTGCCCCGTGCAGCATGTGGGATCCTAGTTCCCTGACCAGGGATCGAACCCGCGCCCCCTGCATTGGAAGTGCGGAGTGCTAACCACTGGACCGCCAGGGAAGTCCCCCGCAGAGAGTTTTTATAATGAAAGGAAGCAGAGTTTTATCAGATGATTTTTCTGCATCTACTGAGATAATCCATTGTTTAGTGTCACTATTTAATGTAGAGAATTACATCAATAAATTCCTTCATTTTAAGCCTTCTTTACATTGCCAGACTAAACCCAACTTGATTATGAAGCATTATATTATACACACATACTCAGATACACATCCATACACAAACATATATATATGAATCTAATATGAACATCTATTTCATAAATGGTATTAGATCGTAATTTTCCTTTCTTGTTCTGTTCTTGTCTGGTTTTATTATCAAGATTATATTAGCCTCATAAAAAGAGATGGGATGCATTCCCTCTTTGCTTATTCTCTTTATTTATTCACTAATGAATATATATAACAAAGACTTATTTATAACATGCTGCAAAATATAGGAATTATCTATTCCTGAAATGTTTGGGAAAATGTGCCTATAAATGGCCTGGATCTTGCATGGTTTTTTTTTCTTTGTTTTTCTTGTTGTTGTTGTTATATTTTTAACTGCTGATACAATATGGTTTGTTTCTTCTTGATTCAATAATAGTATGTTATATTTTTTTCCTAGAAATTTTCCATTCCACTTGGGTTTTTTTTTTGAATTTTATTTTATTCTTTAAAATACAGCAGGTTCTTATTAGTTATCCATTTTATACACATCAGTGTATACATGTCAATCCCAATCTCCCAGTTCATCCCACCACCCCCTCCCCCACCGCTTTCCCCTCTTGGTGTCCATACGTTTGTTCTCTACATCTGTATCTCTATTTCTGCCTTGCAAACCAGTTCATCTGTACCATTTTTCTAGATTCCACATGTATGCGTTAATATACAACATTGGTTTTTCTCTTTCTGACTTACTTCACTCTGTATGACAGTCTCTAGATCCATCCATGTCTCTACAAATGACCCAAGTTCATTCCTTTTTATGGCTGAGAAATATTCCATTGTATATATGTACCACATCTTTATCCATTTGTCTGTCGATGGGTATTTAGTTTGCTTCCATGACCTGGCTATTGTAAATAGTGCTGCAATGAACTTTGGAGTGCATGTGTCTTTTTGAATTATGGTTTTCTCTGGGTGTATGCCCAGTTCCACTTAAGTTTTCAGCTGTGTAAAATTCCTTGTAACTCCATCATAACAATGATTATATTTCATACATTTATCAGTTTATAAATTCATATTCCCACTAGATTATAAACGCTCTTCAGGCCAGGCACTAGATCTATTCTCCTCTCTATGCCTGGAATCTAGTACAAGAGAGATACTCATGTACCACTTGTTGACTGAGGAAATGAATGAATGAATGTTTACTTAAAGAAAACTCTGGGAAGCCTTTTCTATCTCCAATTCACATGCTGTTCTGCTATACTTTTCTATTTCTATTATTTACTATGTTGTGTGACAATGCAGGAATTAAAGCACCTAATTTGAGTAGCAGATTTAGGAAGATTTTGGTGCATTTCAAGAATAATTCAAACTCATGTTAAACAACCATTTTATCGCTTTATGTAATTTTTAATATCTTTAATAACAACTCAATTCTCCCAAACTACATTTCACTGCAACAACTTCTGAAACTTTTCTTCCTTTCATGAAAATTAAACCTTTCCAACCAAGTAACAGTTGCTAAGGGATTTGGAATGGAGATTAGCATAGATTTGGGTAGCACAAATGATCTTTTGTGCATGGTAAACAGTCTACTTTTCATTTTAAAAATTAATATCCTTGTCTGTGATGCTCACTAAGACTAGTCTGAAAATAAGCTAAATATAATCCTCTTCTCTTTAATTTCCATGAGGCCAGCACCACTTGATCTGATTATGTAATGCCAAAATCTCAAGTTTACTGTCTAAGTGCATAGGGCCTCCATGTCCTGATGCTGACAGAGTCTTAGGCAATAATTCAACTTCCATCTCTTTAAGAAGGTTCTGAAAATATGCTTAGGGACAGGCAGCCCAAAAGATCTTAATGGACAGACATTTTAATTTCGTTACTTCAGAATTTTGGAAATTACTCATATATAGATAGATATATCATATATATATGTGTGTGTGTTTTATATATATATATATATATATATATATATATATATATATATATATATATATATATATTTGGTCTATCATTTTGTTTGGTATATTCCCACACTTCCTACCAATTTCCTTCACTTTATTTTTAACATCTTTACTGGAGTATAATTGCTTTACAATGCTGTGTTAGTTTCTGCTTTATAACAAAGTGAATCAGCTTTAGATCCTTATCACCTTTTCCCAGAGAAGCTACTTCTGCTATCCTTACTCTCACCAGCTACAAGTCTATTGAAACAGGCGCAGGCCCAGGTGCAGGAGGGGGGGAGTCCTACCTTGCTGCTTCCACTCTAGGTCTTCCCAGCAAAGGGGTCAGCTTGAGGACAAGGTCACCTGTGGTGCATGGCCCATGACTTCTCCCTGGGACAACACTCCTAATGTTCATTGTATACATCTGATTCTCCTCCTCTGCTGGAGATCTGCAAGCTCATCACAAATCTCCAAATAAACAACTAGATTTTACCAATAAGATCTTTTAAAAATACTCCTCAAAGATGACTTTACCATGACCACAAAGGACAGGACGTGAGCCATGAAATGAAGTGTCAATAAGAAATAATAAAGCTACTTCAAGATACAGAGTGAGAACTAAGAACGCACAGCAAAAGCATTAGTCAAGATGAATTGTTGATCAGATAGCAGTTAGGTTATCACTGGAATGCACAAATGTGTGAGAAGAGTAACCTTAAATATTAAAAAACTAGATCTTCGCAAACTTGGTGATTAATGAATTCAGCAATATTTCTGGAGCATCTGCTATATGGTTGGCATGCTAGTAATTCTTGGGAGGGGGACAAAAATCATGCCTTTACGGAGTTTATAATCTATTGAGAGTGATAGGATATCTCCTATAACCATATTAAAAAATATAAACTGAATTACTTTGAATTCTACAATTTATCTTTCTATCAGAAAAGCAATTATATACATATGTTTCTAGAGTCTCCACAGCTCCTAGATTTCTAGGTGCCTTGTAGGGTGGAAAAATTTACATTCCTGTAAAGTAAACCATAAGCAACTGAAGTACAACAAAACACAATAGCACTGGAGACCAAGTAGAAGGGGAAGAGAACTTTATACAATGTAAGGTAAGGATTAGGTCCTAAATGGATTCTCAAACTTGACTATACATTGGCAGGACTGGCTATATAATTTGTGGAGCCCAATGCAAACTAAAATGTAGGGCTCGTTGTTCAAACACAGGAAAAAGGGTACTAAAGCACTGAGGTTTTTTTCCACATTCTCTCTCTTGACTGGTAAAAGTGCTTTTTATTTGGTATTTAAGGATGTTCTAAGTAAAGAAAATTTTAAATCTCAAATTATTATAAAACTGTGTCATTTTCTTTATATTGTACAACGCTAGGCTTAAAAGCAAATATAAGAGCATTCAGCGCATATGTAGAATCACCAAAAGTACACAATTTGTATTTCACAGCACATATTTTATTTTTATTAGAACAGTGGAAACGCTGCACAAAACTAATCAATTGTCTGTATTTCACTTTTTGATTCACACACATCCTACCAACACTCTCTATCTCCTGATGAATAAGGAAGATCTAAAAAGAAAAGTTTTGCCTTAGCATTCCCTTTCCTTCCAAGCAAGAGAAAGTTGCAGTGTAAATGAAATGGCTAATATAGGGAAGTGATGTAAGTAAGAGGTGGTGTGATAGGGTTCCTTGTAGTTCTTAAGAAATCATTGTCCTCCTTCTGCATTGGAAGCAAGTTCTGGTTTGATTGGAGAGAGAAGCTTCCCTGGGCTGTCATCTCCCCCACTTACTCAGGAGTAGATGTAACACGCTTAACTTGTACTCACTTTGTATCTCACACCTCACTGAATTCCCATACATCGTGGGTCCACCACAGTTCAGTGCTCATGGGGCATCAGGGAGGTTATACATGAATGGCATGCTCTCTGGTCCCATCAAACTTAACATAAAAAACACAGTGTCAAAGATAAAATTATTATGAATTTCAAGACAGTGACAGCAGAGCCTTGAATCAAGCCTGGGTGCCTTCTGAGCACTGGGCCCTGAAGCCAGCTACGCACACTGGACTCATTTGAGGAGCTCTGAAACATACTGATGCCTGGCGGTTGACTCTAGAGGTTGTGATTTAATTGTAGCCTTGGCCTGAACATCAGAAATTTTACAAATCCTCTAAGAGATTCAATGTGAAAGGAAGGTTAAGAACCCCTGGGATTAAAAGGTTCCAGCATTCAAATGCAAACTATTATATGTAGAATGGATAAACAACAAGATCCTACTGTATAGCACAGGCAACTATATTCAATATCCTGCGATAAACCATAATGGAAAAGAATATAAAAAGGAATGTATATATACATGTAACTGAATCACTTTGCTGTACAGCAGAAATTAACACATTGTAAATCAACTATATTTCAATTTTTTTTTTAAAGTGGGGAAAAAAAGGGTTCAAAGTGAATCAAAGAACTCACTAATATTCAAAGAAGTATATATTGGGACCATGAGTTACCACTTTTCACTATACCATTGAAAGGATTTTTTTTTCATTAAAACCATCCAGTGTATTGTTACATCAGCGTGTTGAGAATGCACCTTCTTAGAGGTTTTGCTGCAATGAAAACTGGTTCCTGTTTAAAGGACATATTGATAGACTTATCAAACTTCTAAATGTAAATTAAAGCAACATTATTTGTGAAAAAGAAGAGGAGGAGAGATTGCCAATAAGGACCTGCTGTATAGCACAGGGAACTCTACTCAATACTCTGTAATGGCCTATATGGGAAAAGAGTCTAAAAAAGAGTATATGTGTATTTGTATAACAGATTCACTTTGCTGTGCACCTGAAACTAACACAACATTGTAAATCAACTATACCCCAATTAAAATTTTTAAAATTTTTAAAAAATATATTCTTAGGAAAAAAAAAGAAGAAGAGGAGGAGGAGGAAGAGAAGGAAAAAAAAAAGAGAAAACAACTTAAATGTCCCAAATAAGAAAATGATTAAATAAATAATGGTACAACCCTGTAATGAATTATCAGGCACCCATTTAAAAAAAAAAAAAAGGCAGAAAGATGTAGACCTAGATGTGCTGACACAGAAGAAAAAAAAAAAGTCCATGATATATTGTCAAGATAAAAAGTTTCAGAACTGTATAGGAGCTCATTTTTATAAAATGTAAGGAAATAAATCATCCATATATCTGTGTATATATATATAGGCTAAGAAAAAAATTGGGGAAGATATCAGTTAAAGAGACAACAGTTGCTAACTCTGGGTAGTGGAATTTGTGTAACTTTCACTTTTTACTTTATACATTTTTATTTAATTCAACTGTGTTACAGTTATGTATTAGCAAAGAATAAGAAAAGAAAAAATGTTCATGGGAATGCAAAAAGAAAAGTCATTAAATTTGGATTCCAGAAACATTATATATATCCTCATATTCGTTTTCCACAGATTATGAAAAACATCACGTCTGTTGTTTATGTTTTAGTTTCTCCATTTGAAAAAATAGGAATGTTGGTTCATATCTCTTACTTCTCAGATATAACTGAAAGCATTATGTGTTGTCCAGAGACTAAATATGAATTCAAGCTATTATCATTACAAATACTGAGTATACATCTCAGCTTTAAAATAATATACTAATATTTGAAATATTATAAATCATACCAAACTCAGATGGATTTCCTGATTTTGTCATGAGACAAAATCAAGTCAGACTACTTGGGCAAAGGCCACCATCCAAGACCTCATGATTTATTATTGAAAGAAGCAGGGGTTTGATATTTTAAGATAGTTAACATGGAACAGTCTCACTCAAGCCTTGCTATTGTTCCCAAAGATGTCCTTATTCCTTCAGAAAAAGATAAATGGTCCCTATTAAGATGGAGAATAATCAAAAGGAAAGCACTCCCTCACTAATTCCCATCTCCATAGAAACCACTTAGCTCCCCAAGCCTCTTGTCTACAGACATCAGTCCACAGTTTTCTGATATTAGGCAGTCTGAACTCAAAGTCTGCGTTCTCTCACATTGTGATACCTTGAAGGGCGAGTTGAAAGAACAGAAAGACTTGTGCCGAATTTTTAAAGACCCCACTGCATCAAATTTAAATCCTTCCTGTTATTTTGAAGTTTCTAGGAAACTGTCCTGAACACAAGTTAAAAAGGCCTGTGTAAAAATGTGCCTTTTATCAGAGTATCCTTAATCCTGAATATCCCTTCTGTTATTTACACTCAAATGGTGCATTGATAAGAAGTTCCTCTCTTCCCTGACTTTTTTTTTAATATGTATATCCTCAGAAGAGGGAGCAGGCTGTGGGAATTTTTACCTGCTGTGTGAATGAGTCACTTCAATGTGGCAGTGATAGATGAGTGGTATTCACTTCCCAGGTCCCTTTGTTCCTATTCAGATCTCAGGTTGGGGGATGTTATGGTAAATAGCCTAAGGCTGATTGAAAATAATTTAACTCAGTGGCTAATTGGATTTAATAATTACACCAGAGCCTTAAGTGCATTGAAGTCCATTGACCTGAAAAGGACTTATCAAACTAGAATTCTGGGGTGAGTTAGATTGATAGAATTTTAGAGATCGTTTAAGTCAGGATTCTAACCCTAGCTAATTGCTGGCATAAACTGCAGAACTTTGAAAAAAAAAAAAAATCAGAGATCCCCCTCCCTGCATCCCATATCCACTGAGAATCTACACGTGTTGGGCTCAAGAATTTGTATTTTTATCTAGATGTTCCATTATTTCTATCATCAACTAAATTTGGAAACTACTTTACTAGCATCATTTGTCACCCTCCCCATTGCCCATTTTACAGACAGTAATGTTGATACATGATGTCTAATTCAGCGATCTCCTCGCCTTCCAAATACAGATAATGAATGAAAGGGATGGGCCAGGATAAGAGTAGGGAGTGGTGAGGACAGTGGCCACCAAGATGGCACAAAGCTCAAAGGGATGGTACTACCCAGCTCTGGTCAAGTGTCACAGAAAATGCAGGCCCAAGATCAAATGATTATCACCCCCACACACACACACATAGTTTTGTTTTTTCCCAACAGAAACTGGATATCCAGATTTTTAGGAGGAAATGCTGTAGGAAAACCAAAACATATGTTTGCCCTGAATCTTGGCTTTTCACTACCAGTTTACCACCCCTTATAGAAAAAAAGTGACTTGCCTGACATCATGCAAACAGGAGTGCGACCTAGAGAATAACTGAGGTTTTTTGGTTCCTAAGACAAAATTCTTGCCTTTACCCTGTGCTCTCATTTCTTCAAGTGATAGCAACTTGTAAAAGTCAGAGGGAGGATGATCTTAAGTTGCCCCCCAACACCAGATTCTATGATTTTATCCTAGTCAACATCTTGAGGTCTTTTTACAGTGATTTTGCATCCCTCTTTTAAGAGACTTGCTTGGCATTGAAAAAGGCATAGTTTACACTCCAGTTGAAATAAAAACTCGTGGCTCACTGAGAACGTATGACCTTTCCCCTATGTCTTCTGCTTCACAACAACAATCAGAAGCTGACTGTCCCGTGGCTTTGTTGTCATTAAACCTGAATTTTCATCAAAACTTTAACAGTGAATTTTTAAAGTGTGTATTGACAGTCTTAAAAATGGACTTCAGGGTAAGTCAGACCGAGAAAGACAAATATCCTATAATATCACTTGTATGTGGAATCTTACAAAAAATGATACAAATGAACTTATTTACAAAACAGAAATAGAGTCACAGAGGTAGAAACCAAAGTTATGGTTACCAGGGCTGAAGAGGGTGGGAGCATAAATTGGGAGACTGGAATGGACATATACCCACTACTAAATATAAAATAGATAACTAATAAGGACCTACTGTATAGCACGGAACTCTACTCAATACCCTGTGATGACCTATATGGGAAAGAATCTAAAAGAGTGGTTATATGTATACGTATAACCGATGCAGTTCGTTGTACAACAGAAACTAACACAACATTGTAAATCAACAATACTCCAATAACCATTTTTAAAAGATGGGCTTCAGGGAATATTATTTATAACTGTAGACGAAACGCTTAGATGCCAACGTCGAGCCGATTTAAGCGCTGCACGCTTCACTGTGTGCTACCATTTTTTACCACGTGTCTGTAACCATCTGCGGCCAGGTCTTGCCCCACCAGCTCCAGCAGCACTATTTCCTCCAGTCCCTTCCATTTCCCCGGGTGACAGGAAACCTGGCGGCAACAACCCATGGCTGAGAAGTGCCTGAACTGAGAAGACTTCCAAGGCTAACGTTGCTTCCCTCCAGAGGCATGAAATTTCACACTTCACTTTCTCACACCCCTTGAAATTCTATCCCTTAGAAATGTATTTTGGTTAACTTGCTGACCTCTTTTCAAATGTGAAACCCCCTGGGAGGGCTGCACCCTAGTGTGGATTTGCTTAGCAGTTTGCTTTAGATGAGAGCTTCTGGAAAGCCACTGGGTTGTAGTGCTGTAATGCGGAGAAAAGGAGACTTGAGGGCCTGGGTCACTTCAGAGGCTCACAGAACAGTTGAGACCAGAGGAGGATGGAGAGACCAACAGCAAAAATACCTGGACACTTGGATGTGAAGGAAAAGATAAGAAAGGGAACTGGACATAGTCCCATCGTAAACTTAATCTTACCCCTAAACGTAGTGATATCTTGTGAAGGAGTCAGGAAGTCAGCCTAGACCCAGTTGACCACCACATTGAGGAAGTTTCAAAGCCTCCAATTCTTGTTTTTTTTCTTATATCTATCTATTTCCCTCCCCTCCTACCATTTCTTTTTTCTGTCTTGGGTTGGTAATTACTTTTTAGTCATTTATGTTGAAATTTTATGACACCTGACTAGGATTTATTTCCAATTCCTATTAAGACCAGTTATAATTTTTCTATGAAGATCCAAACCAAGAAAAATCCTTATATTGATTACGTAGGCACATGTAATTCGTTTTAAAATTAGTTAATAATTTTTCCTTAGGAATACCTCTGTATTACCGATATGTACTAGAAGAAAGAAAAGGTTGACCCCTTTATTGTTTTAATACCAAGAAATCTTGAAATTACAATTGTTAAAAGTAGTTGAGAGATTCCTCTTGCCTGGAGGGCCAGCTCAGCTCAGACTGACTCTTTGGAGTAATGTGTTCCAAGTGCCTACGGCCTTTTCCTTTTTCAACTTAAAAAACTATGGGTTTGCCTGTTACAGTAAAAATGAATTAAACAATAATAATTTTAACTCTTTCTTTCTTTCCTCCTTTCCTTTGTTTAAAAATAATTTACTGAATGCCAAAGACATGTCAGGCATTGTCCTAGCCTCTTGGGATGCAAAGATGAATAAAACACTATTCTTATTCTTAAGAAAATATATATGTTGATAAAAACCCAAGGCCATTTGTTTGTTCCAGAATGAAGGCATTGACAAATTGCTAGATCAGAGGAGAGAGGGATGAGCTCACTCCCCACTGAGTAGTCAGGAAAGTTGGCAGAAAATACACGAGAGCCTAACCCTAAATGATGAGAGGGGTTTGCTACGTAAAAAAGGAAAAGGACATTTAAGTAGGAGGAATAGTCTGTACAAAGGCAAAGCGTGCTGGAGGAAATGTGTGTTGGTTCCATGTGATTAGAAATTAGTTAGAATGCACCCAAATGTTCACTGCAGCACTATTTACAATAGCCAGGACATAGAAGCAACCTAAATGTCCATCCACGGAGGAATGGATAAAGAAGATGTGGTACATATATACAATGGAATATTACTCAGCCATGAAAAAGAATGAAATAATGCCATTTGCAGCAACATGGATAGACCTAGAGACTATCATACTGCGTGAATTCAGGCAGAGAAAGACAAATATCATATGATATCGCTTATATGTGGAATCTAAAGAAATGGTACAAATGAACCTACTTACAAAACAGAAATTGAATCACAGATGTAGAAAACAAACTTGTGTTACCGGGGGGAAAGCAGGGGGGCGGTTAATTGGGAGATTGGGGTTGACATATACACACTACTATATATAAAATAGATAACTAATAAAAGAACCTGCTGAATAGCGCAGGGAACTCTATTCAATACTCTGCAATGACCTATATGGGAACAGAATTTAAAAAAGAGTGGATATATGTGTATGTATAACTGACTCACTTTGCTGTACATCAAAAACTAACACAACATTGTAAATGAACTATACCCCAATTTAAAAAATTAATTAAAAAGAAATTAGTTAGAGATAATAGAAAGGTGGGTTGGAATAGCAACTGTAGCCTAAGCAAGAGACACACAGCTTAGCACGCCATGCTCGTAAATCTGGACTTAATTCTGGAGGAAGTTGGGAGTCCTGACAAATGCTCAGTGAGACCAAAACTGTGTTGTACAACATTCTTTCTAGATGCTGAGGGATGGGCGGTAGAGGTAGACGAAAGGCAATGTTTTCACACTCATCTATTTTAATCCACTAGAGGACCCTGAAGTAGGCATGACTCCCTTGTCTTCTCTGTACAGATATGGCCTCAGGCTGAAAAAGTTTAAATTACTTGCCCAAGGCCAAGTGGTAAACCAAGGACTCTCACCAGATCTTCTGATTCTCATTCCACTGAGAATCCACTGGCCCCTACTGGCTTCTCCTTCTCGAGGTGACAGCAACAGCTGCTGTTTGAAGGACATCTACAGTTGGCCAGGTGCTATACCATACACTTTGCCTTCAGTGGCCCTTCTGAATCCCAGTCAAATCTGTGAAATATAAATTATTATCCCCCTTTTGTAAATGAGGAAACTGAGGCCTGGAGAGAGGAAGCAAATACACAAGGACACATTAGTCACAAGGCGGGGACTATCTGAGTCCAGAGACCTGCTCATAGCTAGTCAGCTATAGTTCTTTCTGACATTTAAGAAGAAAACCAACCACACACCATCAGTCGGCCATGTGAGAGGCATTCACAAAGGTTGAATAAATGTAGAATGAAAGTATGAGTCCAGTGGCAAATTAGTGGCAGAGCTAGACTTAGAAAGAAAGCAGGTCTTTCCACCAACATTCTTCCCATGACCACACTTGGCAAAAATCTACTCTGGACCTAATTTAGACAGATGACGTTGTCTAACTCACATGGAGAAAAGTTACAGAATGTCTGACGCTGGGTTGAAATCTCTGGCCTCGGAGATAAATCTTTCAAAACCTCATCCTCTTTCCAGTATGTGACCAGCCCAGTGGGGTGGCTCAGGCAGGAGCTGACCCTTTAAATGGCCTAATGATCAGACCTGGAAAAGTCCAACACTAGCCTCGGAAAGCTCTATAAGATGAGAATAAGGACTTGTGGCCTTCAAATAAAGATCCTTAACCAATTTTTAATTTTTCACATAAAATGAGCTTAGCTAAATAATAGATGATGAAAACACTTTGCAAATAGAGCTCTCATTTCATACCAGACTTCGAACATTACCTAAAACCCACTTTCTCATCCAAACAATCCAGAAAAATGTGATTACACCAGAAAGAAAATGAAGGTAGATACTGAGGAGACATTTGTCTTTTAGGCATTTAACTACGAAATAATTAAATTCAATGGAGTGTGTAATTATACAAAAACGAAACCCGATCTCCCTAGAAATTTCCCCTCTATTACTTCAGGAGAATGAGCCAGACCCTGTGTTTTTTCTTGTTTGAATTTTCTGTATTAATCTTGTCATGATTAGTTAAAAAAAAAAAAAAAATCCCGGTATTAACTTGAGGTAGGTTTCACATTTTCTGGAGTTCCCACATAGGGAAAGAGTCTGTCCTGCCGTTTCCACATGGAGCTTTTGGGTACCTGGCGGCAAGCAAAGGTGGCTGAAAGCACAGCATCCTTGGCCGTGGCCCATCTCTGCGCCTGAGACTGTGGGTTTTCGTAGAACAAAGGCCTTTCTCATCACAGGTGCAGAACTGATAAGCGTGGCCTTTTTTTTTTTTAACTATAAAATTCTGATAAATCTCTTTAAAGTGCTCATGGGCTAAACTCCTTAACTGACACAGAATATGTCTTTTGAAAAGTATATTTTGAGATAACCATGTTTTATTAACATTTAGGGGCTTATTAAAACTGTAAGGAGATAAGGGGAGAATGCATTTTTCAGATTCCAGTTGGATTTTTCACCCTTCTGTAAACTACGTGACCCACATATATTTAGTTACTGCTTAAAATTTTTCAACTTGAAATATAGTTGTCGTACAATGTTATGTTAGTTTCAGGTGTACTACCTGGTGATTTGATATTTGCACACATTATGAAATGATCACCACGATCAGTCTAGTAACCATCTGTCTCCACATGAAGTTATTATGATTATTATTGACCATATTCTTTATGCTGTATATTACCTTCCCATGACATTTATTATATACTGGAGGTTTGTACCTCTTAATCTCTGTCACCTATTTCACTCACCGATCCCCACTCCTCCACATATATTGAAATTATATTTAAAAGTAAAACTTGGTCTGCTTTTTCCTTCATATTTTCATCAGTACTTTGAGAAAGAGACTTGGTCAGTATATCAACAATTTTCCTGAAGCTAGCTGTTTTGAGTTAGTTTACTACTTGGGAATTAAAAATTAGGCTAATTCTTTTTCCAGCTCATTATTCAGCCATCATGGGGGGAAGTGTGCAGCCTCTGATAAATCAGCATTTCTCTACCAGCCATTCTTGGTTATACGACAGCAACAGGTTTACAAAGAAGAGACAGCTCCACATACCATCTTCCCTCTGCCAGTATCTTTGCCCATCCTTTTTCCTTGCCTTTTTACGGGACTTCGAGCAAAGAGAACTACTAATTACAACTCTAGCTGCAATAGATCAAAACACTCGGGTACCACTTTTCCTGCCTTGAGTCTTTTGTCAGATTAAAAGACTGTTGATACAGTAAAAGAGACATCACCATAACTTAATGAATCTATTTTCCTAGTTTTCTTGCTGAAAAACATTACTGCACTTCTGGGATTCTAGAGGCTGCCGCTCTAAAATGCTGAGTCCTCACAGAGATTTTTCCCCTCTTCTCCAGAAATCTCCTCGGCTGTCAGGGTGCCATTTGCTTTTCAGGACCCTAACTGGGCCATGACAGCCCTGAATCGGATGTTGTAAATTCAGAAAAGCATGAAAAAATCCCCATTTTCTCTCCCTCTCTGAAAGAAACACCATCACAGGGCAATGCTATAGGTCCCAGCCAGCTGCTTCAAGCGTGTATCAATCCCACAAGAAACTGATTTTTTTTTTTTTTAAGTTTTTTGATATACGTACTTTAAGGCAAGAACTGGGAGTTCTCTGGAGTGAATTTTCTTGTGGATGTTTTAAACCCACTAGGAACGTTGATTGACGTGTACCATTTGTGAATATGCTCCTATAATTAACACCTAAATCAAATTCCTGCCTTTCTCCATCCCGTGGAGTTTACAGATTAATCCCGTTGCAGAGTTAGGATCTTTACTGTGATCCTCTTTAGGGAAATTAAAAAGGCAGGGGCCCTTGGCTTAGACTCTCCAAGTGGGAACAATAGGTCTTAATAAAGCTCTGTTTTCTTGAATGATTCCTTTTTATTTCAATGCAGGATGGTTTCATGAAGGATAAGGAAAAAGATTCCTTGTCTGGTTTGTGTATAAGCATGTGTATTTAATGATGGTGGGTCAAAATATATCACAACAGCTTGGTCTTTGAGGAAAGGGCTAGATTTCCAACTAAAGAAGATGGTTAAGAGATTCGGAGGTAGCCCAACTGTGTCATTCTGTTCAGTTTTAGGTTCCTTAATCCACAATCTCTCCTCAAGAGGGTGTACCCACCATCTTTGCAGGCTGAGAGCATGAACTGTTCTCTGAGCTTCTAGCATGGGAAAAAGGGCAATTTATTTTCTTCTTTTCTTTTCCTTGCTCTTCTTATTTTTTTCTTTTTTGGATAAAGAGTGAAAATAACAAGTAAAGTTTCAAGTATACAGTGGCTGCTGCACAGATATCAACTGACATTCTTCTGACTACAGGATGTCTGTGGGCTCCAAGCAATGGAAATTTCACTTACTTACTGCATATTCCCTCCATTACAATGTCTACATTGACCAGACCTGAACAGAGCATTCCTTATGCTACTTTATGGTTTTCATACCTATATATGTATCTATTAACTACTTTTCATTCATGAGCATCTCTGGCTAGAAACAAAATTTTTGCACAGAGTTCGATGAAGCTAAACATGAAATTTAAATGATTTGAAACAAGATGATCAAAATCAGTAATAAATTAATTTTAAACATTTCTGGACACTCTTCTAAACATAAAAATTTTTTTTCTCAATGTCTTCAGATTCCCAAACTACAACATTTTATTTTCTTTTTTCCATGATTACATTTACAAATGGTAAAACTTATGGTCAAAAAATGAGCATCTGATTCTTTTAACCTTAAAAAAAAATCAGTTGTAGATTTTCAATAGGAAGTATTCACATGGAAAAGAGTAATAATAACACTTTTTTTTTTTTAACTGCTGATTTAAGCTGCTGATAGGTTGAACAGGATTTTTTTTAAGGCTGATTTAAGCCTCATCTGTTTGGTGTAACTTTACAATTTTTTTGATGTTAAGAAGATACTGATTTTAGGGACTAGAAAAGTGTCATATGGGCGGGCTTCCACTTAACCTCATCGTCCTCCACAGAGCCCCGGGGTGTCTGTTTGTTCCTCTCCCTTGCTCCTAACATACGCTATTTTCTTTCCATCTCCAAGCCTGTGGTCATATCAATGGACAGAAATATAACATTTGTGGAGATTTTGTGTGGACTTCACACTATCTGAGTTACTTTGTACACATCATCCGATTTAACTTTCAGAACAAACCCCAGACGTAGGAATCTCTATTTTACAAATAAAGAAACTAAGGCTGTCAACAAAATACTAGCAAACAGAATCCAACAGCACATTAAAAGCATCATACACTATGATCAAGTGGGGTTTATCCCAGGAATGCAAGGATTCTTCAAAATACGCAAATCAATCAACGTGATATATAATATTAACAAATTGAAGAATAAAAACCATATGATCATCTCAATAGATGCAGAGAAAGCTTTCGACAAAATCCAACACCCATTTATGATAAAAACCCTCCAGAAAGTAGGCATAGAGGGAACTTATCGCAACATAATAAAGGCCATATATGACAAACCCACAGCCAACATCGTCCTCAATGGTGGAAAACTGAAACCATTTTCACTAAGATCAGGAACAAGACAAGGCTGCCCAGGGCTTCCCTGGTGGTGCAGTGGTTGAGAATCTGCCTGCCAATGCAGGGGACACGGGTTCGAGCCCTGGTCTGGGAAGATCCCACATGTCGTGGAGCAACTAGGCCTGTGAGCCACAACTACTGAGCCTGCGCATATGCAGCCTGTGCCCCGCAACAAGAGAGGCTGCAACAGTGAAAGGCCCGCACACCGCGATGAAGAGTGGCCCCCGCTTGCCACAACTAGAGAAAGCCCTCACATAGAAACGAAGACCCAACACAGCCAAAAAAATAAAATAAATAAATAAGTCAGGAGCTCTTTAAAAAAAAAAAAGACAAGGTTGCCCAGTCTCACGACTATTATTCAACATAGTTTTGGAAGTGTTAGCCACAGCAATCAGAGAAGAAAAAGAAGTAAAAGGAATCCAAATTGGAAAGGAAAAAGTAAAGCTGTCACTGTTTGCAGATGACATGATACTATACGTAGAGAATCCTAAAGATGCTACCAGAAAACTACCAGAGCTAATCAATGAACTTGGTAAAGTAGCAGGATACAAAATTAATGCACAGAAATCTCTTGCATTCCTATACACTAATGATGAAAAATCTGGAAGTGAAATTAAGAAAACACTCCCATTTACCACTGCAACAAAAAGAATAAAATATCTAGGAATAAACCTACCTAAGAAGACAAAAGACCTGTATGCAGAAAATTATAAGACACTGATGAAAGAAATTAAAGATGATACCAACAGATGGAGAGATATACCATGTACTTGGATTGGAAGAATCAATATTGTGAAAATGACTATACTATCCAAAGCAATCTACAGATTCAATGCAATCCCTATCAAACTACCACTGGCATTTTTCACAGAACTAGAACCAAAAATTTCACAATTTGTATGGAAACACAAAAGACCCCCAATAGCCAAAGCAATCTTGAGAAAGAAAAACAGAGCTGGAGGAATCAGGCTCCCAGACTTCAGACTATACTACTAAGCTACAGTAATGAAGACAGTATGGTACTGGCACAAAAACAGAAATATAGATCAATGGAACAGGATAGAAAACCCAGAGATAAACCCACACACATATGGTCACCTTATCTTTGATAAAGGAGGCAAGAATATACAGTGGAGAAAAGACAGCCTCTTCAATAAGTGGTGCTGGGGAAACTGGACAGCTACATGTAAAAGAATGAAATTAGAACACTCCCTAACACCATACACAAAAATAAACTCAAAATGGATTAAAGACCTAAATGTAAGGCAAGACACCATCAAACTCTTAGAGGAAAACATAGGCAGAACACTCTATGACATAAATCACAGCAAGATCCTTTTTGACCCACCTCCTAGAGAAACTGAAATAAAAACAAAAATAAACAAATGGGACCTAATGAAACGTCAAAGCTTTTGCACAGCAAAGGAAACCATAAACAAGACGAAAAGACAACCCTCAGAATGAAAGAAAATATTTGGAAATGAAGCAACTGACAAAGGATTAATCTCCAAGATTTTCAAGCAGCTCATGCAGCTCAATAACAAAAAAACAAACAACCCAATCCAAAAATGGGCGGAAGACCTAAATAGACATTTCTCCAAAGAAGATATACAGATTGCCAACAGACACATGAGGGAATGCTCAACATCATTAATCATTAGAGAAATGCAAATCAAAACTACAATGAGATATCATCTCACACCGGTCAGAATGGCCATCATCAAAAAATCTACAAACAATAAATGCTGGAGAGGGTGTGGAGAAAAGGGAACCCTCTTGCACTGTTGGTGAGAATGTAAATTGATACAGCCACTATGGAGAACAGTACAGAGGTTCCTTAAAAAACTAAAAATAGAACTAGCATATGACCCAGCAATTCCACTACTGGGCATATACCCTGAGAAAACCATAATTCAAAAAGAGTCATGTACCAAAATGTTCATTGCAGCTCTATTTACAATAGCCAGGACATGGAAGCAACCTAAGTGTCCATCAACAGATGAATGGATAAAGAAGTTGTGGCACATATATACAATGGAATATTACTCAGCCATAAAAAGGAACGAAACTGAGTTATTTGTAGTGAGGTGGATGGACCTAGAGACTGTCATACAGAGTTAAGTAAGTCAGAAAGAGGAAAACAAATACCGTATGCTAACACATATATATGCAATCTAAAAAAAAAAAAAGAAAATGGTCAGAAGAACCTAGGGGCAAGACAGGAATAAAGATGCAGACCTACTAGAGAATGGACTTGAGGATATGGGGAGGGGGAAGTGTAAGCTGGGACAAAGTGAGAGAGTGGCATGGACATATATACACTAGCAAACGTAAAATAGATAGCTAGTGGGAAGCAGCCGCATAGCACAGGGAGATCAGCTCGGTGCTTTGTGACCACCTAGAGGGGTGGGATACAGAGGGTGGAAGGGAGGGAGATGCAAGAGGGAAGAGATATGGGAACATATGTATATGTATAACTGATTCACTTTGTTATAAAGCAGAAACTAACACACCACTGTAAAGCAATTATACTTCAATAAAGATGTTTTAAAAAAATATATATATATATATTCTGCATTGTATGGGGTAGAGTATTTAAAAAAAAGAAAAGGGCTTAGGATCAGGGATAAGGGATTTTGGTCCTGTTTTGCCACTATGTGATTTCCAATGCAACTTTGGGAAAGTTGCCTTTTCTCTCTGGGATTAATCTTCCTTATCTATAAATTGAGAAGATTGATCTTTAAGATTCCTCCCAATATTAACACTCTAGACTGAATAATTACAACCTAATTTAAAGTGCCTTAAAATATTCGAATAACTGAACTTCTACAAAAATAATACAGTTATATTACTCCTTTAGGGCACCCAACAAACATTTATTTCCAAGTACAATGGATCTGCATGGTTCACATACTTTGTATCTGTGAATTTGCCTGCTCACTAAAATTTATTTGTAACCCCAAAATCAAAACTCACATTGCTTTTGTGGGCATTCATGGATATGCTCAATGTGTTGAAAAATTTGAGTCACACAACGTACAAGTTCCCAGCTGAGGTCAAATAAGGCAAAGTTCTGTCTGCTTGTTTCAGCTCTCCTCCTATAAAGTGCCTTTTTTGCAATCTTTTTAGTGCCACATGATTTGCTTTTTTTTTTTCACTTTTTGTTGGTGATTTCTCTGTTTCAAATTGCCCCCAAGAGCAGTGCTAATGTTCCCAAGTCCAAGAAGGCTCTGATGTACCTTATGTAGAAAAAAACGTGTGTTAGATAAGCTTTGTTCAGGCATGAGTTATAGTTTTTTTGGTCATGAGTTCAATGTTAAAGAATCAAAAATATGTATTAAATAGGGTGTCTTTTAATAAAAACACACATAAAACAAGGTTAAAAAACAACAACAACAACAACAACAAAAAGAAGTCTTTGGTCTTTGATATGTACCAAAGTTTCATCATCACTTCCTCCTATTAATTTTAAATTTAACAAGTTAATTTTTAACAGTTGCAACAGGAAGTGCTCCTTAGCCTGGGAAGCCCCAGTTTTGGGGTGTTTCTGTGGCTGACGAGAGCATGTTCACGTTTGACAAGGCCTTTGCTAAGATACAGGTGGCTGCTTTCTAATTACCCAGAGAGGTATCACTTTTGATATGTTTATCCTATAATTTTTCACAGTGGTAAAGAAGAGAAACGTTTTTTTGTTTCCTTAAGAAGCCAAAATAGCATTGTTTTCTGGTATCTATTTCAGTTCTTAAAAACAAAGTAAAGGGCTTCCCTGGTGGCGCAGTGGTTGAGAATCTGCCTGCCAATGCAGGGGACACGGGTTCGAGCCCTGGTCTGGGAAGATCCCACATGCCGCGGAGCAACTAGGCCCGTGAGCCACAACTGCTGAGCCTGCGCGTCTGGAGCCTGTGCTCCACAGCAAGAGAGGCCGCGATAGTGAGAGGCCCGCGCACCGCGATGAAGAGTGGCCCCCGCTCGCAGCAACTAGAGAAAGCCCTCGCACAGAAATGAAGACCCAACTCAGCCATAAATAAATAAATAAATAAATAAATAAATAAATAAAACAAAGTAAATGAAGCACCAAGGATTGATAACTTTTTATGCAGCGTTACTTATAGGGGGATTAAAAATGTCCTCTTAGGTCAGTGCGAAATCTTTACACAGCTCAGATGAAGCTTCATAAATATCTCAGATAAAGTTAGTGTTCTTTCATTTAAAAGGTTTCCACTGAGAAACTAGAAGCTTTTCCACTAAGATCAGGAACAAGGCAAGAGTGTCCCCTCTACCACACCTTTCAACATCATACTGGAAATTCAAGCTAATAAAATAAGACAAGAAAAGGAAATAAAGGTATACAGATTGGGAAAGAAAAGATGAAACTGCCTTTGTTAACAGTTGATATGACTGTCTATGTAGAAAAATCCAAAAGAATCAACAAAATATCCTGGAACTAATAAGTGATTATAGTAAGGCTGCAGGATACAAAGTTAATATAAAAAAGTCAATTGTTTCCTTATATATCAGCAATAAACAAGTAGAATTTGAAATTACAAACACAATACCATTTGCATTAGTCCCACAACAATGAAATATTTAAGTATAAATTTAACAAAATATGTACAAATAGACATGAAGAAAACTATAAAGCTCTGAGGAAAAAATTAAAGAACTAAATAAATTGAAAGATATTTCATGGATAGGAAGACTCAACATTACCAAGATGTCAGTTTCTCCCAAATTGCTCTATAGATGCAATGCAATCTCAATCAAATCCCAGCAAGTTATTTTGTGGATATCAGTAAACTCATTCTGAAGTTTATGTAGAGAGGCAAAAGACCTAGAATAGCCAATTCAATATTGAAGAACAAAGTTAGAGGACCGATACTGCCTGATTTCAAGAATTACTTAGTTTTAAAGCTATAGTAATCAAGATAATGTGGTACTGACAAGAGACAAACAGATCAATGGAACATAATAGAGAACCCAGAAATAGATTCGCCTATGTAAACAAAGAAGAACAAAGGGCATCGCTCATCACTCAGTTCTACAAGGATTAAGTTGTCAGCCACTGCAGTCGCTGACCTACAGTGCATCCTGAGAGGAAATTAAGACAATAACAGGATAAGGCATTCTGTGCTTTGGACAAACAGGCCCCTGAGACAGTTAGATGTACATCTCAGAAAGAATTTTTTTTTTAATTTTTTTTTTGTTTTTAATTATTTTATTTTATTTATTTACTTTTGGCTGCATTGGGTCTTCGCTGCTGCACGTGGGCTTTCTCTAGTTGCAGCGAGAGGGGGCTACTCCTCGTTACAGTGCGCGGGCTTCTCACTGCGGTGGCTTCTCTTGTGGAGCATGGGCTCTAGGCGCACGGGCTTCAGTAGTTGTGGCTCACGGGCTCTAGTGCACAGGCTCAGTAGTTGTGGCGCACGGATTTAGTTGCTCCGTGGCATGTGGGATCTTCCCGGACCAGGACTCAAGCCCGTGTCCCCTGCATTGGCAGGTGGATTCTTAACCACTGCACCACCAGGGAAGCCCCATCTCAGGAAGAATTTTTGTGAACCCAGATTCTTGCATCTCCCCATACATAAAAAACGCGAAAATCATTCACTTGAAATATCCGTTCTTTGTGATCAAAGATGTATGCTTTTACCAAGATGTATGCTTGACTGCACGTGTTCCCCAACCAAAAATTATACATAAACTGCCTTCTCCTCTGCCTCTTCAGAGCAGTTTCTTCAGAGGTATTGAGAGGCTGTCTCCCGGGCTATAGTCCTCAGCGAGTCCCTGAATAAAACTTAAACTCATGACTCTTATGTTGTGTGTGTTTTTCTTTAAGTCAACACATAAATATAGTCAACTAACAGTAAAAAGATAAGCTATTAGCAGGGGTTGCAGGGAATGGAAGGATGGATAGGCAGAGCACAGAGGATTTGGGGGGAGTGAAACTATCCGGTACAATAAGATAATGGTGGATACATGTCATTATACACTTGTCCAAACCTATGGAACATACAATGCCAAGAGTGAACCCTAATGTAAACTATGAGTTCTGGCTGACGATGTGCCAGAGTAGCTTCATTGAGTGTAACAAATGTCCACTCGGGTATGCGTGATGACTGGGGGTGGGGGAGAGGATGGGGGTACATGGAAACGCTCTGCACTTTCTGCTCAGTTTTGCTGTGAACCTAAAACTGCTACAAAAAATAAAGGTTACTTATTTTTTAAAAAACCTCCATAGCCACAAATAAGTCTTCTATTAAGTGTCTACTATGTACACAGTACTGTTCAATAATGTGTTAAAAAACACACAATTTTACTCATAGACCATGCTCTCTAAAATGACATCAGGGCAAAAAGGAAAAACACTGATGAAAATCTCAATCAGAGGTTGTTTTTGTTTCTTTTATACAATGTCCCAAATCTCTTTGGACTAATTTTTTCCCCTAAGTTGACTTTCATTCAAGGTGATCAGTGCAGTTGGGAATGTACAAAATGCCTTAACGTTGACAGATACCCACTAACCATGAAACAATAAATTATCAATAGCTGCAAAACGAATTCTCAAGGTAGAAATATAATAAGAATAACAGCATTAAAGAAATACAATTTTTTAAGTTTTCTGAAAAAGTAGGATCAAATTAACATAAAATGGTTTAAAGAACCCTCCCCATGAACATCAGAGATTATTTAAAAATCTGAGAACACATGAAAAGTTCCTCAACATCATTAGCCATTAGGGAAATGCAAATCAAGTTTACCATGAGACACGATTACACACCCACCTGGGATGACTATAATCAAAAAGACACAACAAAAACTGTTGATCAGGGCGTAGAGAAATTGGAGCCTTCATACATTGCTGGTGAAAAGTAAAACGGTGCAGCCACTTTAGAAAATAGTTTGGTAGTTTCTTAAAATGTTAAACATAGAGTTATCATGTGATGCATCAACTCCACTCCTAGGTATGTACCCAAGAGAAATGGAAATATATGTCCACAGAAAAACTTGTACATCCATGTTCATTAACAGCATTGTTCATAATAGCCCCAAAGTGGAAACAACCCAAATAGCTAACAAATAGTGAATGGATAAATGTAATGTGCTATATGCACACAGTGAACTATTACTTCACAATAAAAAGGAATGAAGTGCTGATAAATGGGTGAACCTTGAACACATGATGTTAAGTGAAAGAAACCAGACATGAAAGAATACATAATATACGATTCCATTTCAGGCAAATCCATACAGACAGAAAGTAGATTAGTAGTTGCCAGAGGGTAGTTGAGGGGAAGGCATGAGAAGTGATTGCTGATGGAACAGGGGGTTTCTAATTTTAAAATTGATGGTGGTGATGGATGCACAACTCTTGAATATACTAAAAACCATTGCACTGTACACTTGAAATAGATGAATATTCTGGTAGGTGAATGATATAGAAATAAATAATATTAGCCCCCTCCCCCTCCAAAAAAGCACATGTGACTCAAAAGAATTTCATTTGGAGCACTGACCCTGGGGGCTGGAGAGAGAGGCATCAGGGCAGTTAAAAGCCTAAACGTTCAAATTGGAGGGACTCAGAAAATGCTGATGCCTGGGCCCCACCCTCAGAAAGTCTGATGCGATTGATCTGAGGTGTGAACTAGCACAGGCATTTCCTAAAGCTCCCCAGGGATTCCAGTGTTCAGACAAGGCTGGAACCCCCTGGCTTCATAGAGTAAAAACTGAAGCATTAAAAGGAGCCTGAAGAGAAAACCTAGTTCCTCCTGATGTCAAACGAGGGACAGACAGGGTGTTTCCTGAGCAGCTGCGGAGCACCAGGCACTTTCTGGCGTTCACGTATGTGATCTCATTTCATCCTTACAGCACTCCCATCCAGCAAGATATTATTACTTCTCACTGACTTAAGAGGAAGCAAACTCAGAGAGGTTAAGTGACAACTCAAAGTCACCTTGTTAGCATCAGAGCTGATTCCTTAATCCTCAGGACCCTTCACTCGGAGCACTGCACCATCAACCTGGCTCCAGTTTTTCCCTCCTCAAATCTATCCTCTCTTCAAGCTGGAAGAGAATTGTGTCTAAAACACAAATCTGACTCTATCATTTAAGACTCCTTAGCTTCAAGGGACAAAATCCCAAACCAACCTGGTTTAGACTGAAATGGAATTTACTGGTTCACAGAAATCACTCCCCAGAGTTTGGGGCTAGATCCAAGGATTCAAATATCAACAGTTATGTTCCTTCTCTCTCTGTCTCTCTCTCTCATCTCCACTTTCCTCTGTGCTGACCTCACTCTCTGTAAATCCTTATATTCATTTAGCCCACAAATATTTATTAGGGGCCTGCTCTATGCCATGCTTCTACTGGACACTGGATGTAAGATGATGAGCATGATTTCTTTCTGGAGTAATGAAAGGGATTGTATGCAAAACTATGAGCTGATTCCTCAGTTTGGAGTCAACTTCCAAAAGTAAGGAGGATGGGTGGATGCGGTTACTATAATGAACACCTGAGTCAAAGCGGCAGTCAGAATAGTCTGACTCCTACAGACCTATGGTGTTCTTAAAAGTGAAATAGACAGGAAGCTTACTAAATTCTTACTTGATCTGTATAAACATAAAATTTCAAGAGTAAGTGAAAAAAATCTAACTTGATTCATAAAAACAAAGAGTCAACAGCGCCTCAATCAATTCCCAGACATGAGCCAGTTTACAGACCCAGAATCCCTTGAATCAAGAGAAGGCTGGGGGGGGCTTCCCTGGTGGCGCAGTGGTTGAGGATCTGCCTGCCAATGCAGGGGACACGGGTTCGAGCCCTGGTCCGGGAAGATCCCACATGCCACGGAGCAACTAGGCCCGTGAGCCACAACTACTGAGCCTGCACATCTGGAGTTTGTGCTCCACAACAAGAGAGGCCGTGATAGTGGGAGGCCCGCGCACCGCGATGAAGAGTGGCCCCCGCTCGCCGCAACTAGGGAAAGCCCTCGCACAGAAACGAAGACCCAACACAGCCAAAAATAAATAAATAAATAAATTTTTTAAAAAAAGAGAAGGCTGGGTCCTCTTGAGGAAGGACCCCAGTACACTACCCAGAGTTTACAATGTTAATCTTTCTCCTAGTCTTCCCCAAAGAGACCTGCAGCCTTTTGCCAGGGTACTTTGGGAAAATGAAAATAATCAGACCTTTATTGGATTACTGGACACTGGCTCTGAACCAACACTTATTCCAGGAGACTCAAAACGTTATGGTAGCTCTTCAGTCGGAGTAGGGGCTTATGGAGGTCAGGTGATCAATGGAGTTCGCTCAGGTCCGTCTCACAGTGGGTCCAGTGGTCCCTAAGCCCGTCCCGTGGCTATTTCCCCAGCTCCAGAATGTGTAGTTGGAACAGACATACTTAGCTGCTGGCAGAATCCCCACATTGGTTTCCTGACCTGTGTACTGAGGGCTATTACAGTGGGAAATGCCAAGTGGAAGCCATTGGACCTGCCTTTACGTAGGAAATAGCAAATCAAAAGCAACTCTGCATCCCTGGAGTGACGGCAGACATTTGAAAGATGCAGACCACTTCTCCCCACACTTGTGGAAAAGGCCCACCAGAAGCAGTTTGCTCTCAGCTGACAAGGCCAAAAATACACGTTCACTGTCCCACTTCAGGGACATATCAACTCTCCTGCCCTGCGGCAAAACTGAGATCACAGGGCCCTTGATCACCTTTCCCTTCCACAAGCTGTCACGGTGCTTCATTATATCGATGGCATGGTGCTGATTGGACCCAGTGAGCGAGAAGCAGCAAGTACTCTAGACTTACTGGTAAAACGTTTGTGTGTCAGAGGGTGAGAAACAAATCAAACTAAAATTCAGAGGCCTTCTACCTCGGTGAAATTTCTAGGGGTCCAATGGTGCGGGATTTGTCAAGGTAGTCTTTTTACAGTAAAAGATCAGCTGTTGCCTCTGGTCCCTCCTACAGCCAAGGAAGAGGAACAACACCTAGGGGGCCTCTTGGGATTTTGGCGGGGGGGACATATTCCTCATTAGATGTGTTGCTCTGACCCATTGACTGAGTGACCCCCAAAGTTGCTAGTTTTGAGTGGAGTCCAGAGCAAGAGAGGACCCTGCAACAGGTCCAGGCTGCTGTTCCAGCCACCCTGCCACTCGGGCCACGTGACCCAGCAGATCCAGTGGGGCTTGAAGTGGCAGTGGCAGAGAGGAAAGCTACATGGAGGTGTTGACAAGCCCCTAGTGGTGAATCACAGCGCAGACCTTTAGGATTTCGGAGCAAAGCCCTGACATCTTCTGCAGATAACTGAACATGCATACAAGGCGCTGTGCCCTGTCCTTTGAAGTAGAAGGCTTTTGCTTTCATCTCTCAGGCCTCCTTTGAGTCTCCAAAGGCTGGCTCAAGAGTTAATGATTAGGAAATGTGAAGATATAGAAACAAATAGCTGTTGGGCCGGGAGACTGGTAACAATTTAGACTATAAACCACCCAAGCACGCAGCAGAGTCCCCCAGACTCCCAGTTCCCTGAAGGATATAGATAAAGGTCTGACCCACATTCCTAAGTTGTTTTTACAGGAAGCCGACCCACCAGATGAAAACTGCCGACCGCAAGCACGGAGACAAACCAGAAGATTGGTGACGCTCAAAACTTCACCTTGATGCCAACCAACCTGGGAATTGTGCACAAGCTGATCACACACCCTGCAGCCCCCTCCCTCCTGCTGCCTTTAACCATCACGTCTCTGTAGCCTCCTAATCCCACAGCTTCAGAATCAGGCAAATTTATTAAAGGAAGACCCTTACGTGTGTTTGAGGCAGGCCCACTCCCATGAGTTTGGCTTTGTTTCTTAAACTCCACCAGATTATGGAAGATTTCACTCTATCTTTTGGAAGCCCTTTGCCAAGTTCCTGGCCTCTTGTGTGTATCTCCATGCATTTGGGACTCTAAATTTCCAGTCTATCATATCGATGAGATGCGACTGGCAAAAGCTGAAATGCCTCTTCTTACCCTTTGTAGCATTCTCCTACATGAACCTAGAACTAGCAAATGTCTCCAGGAAAGAAAATGCCTGGCCATCTTCAGCCAATTGCAGTGGGACCCCTCTCTCAGGAATGCCAATTCATCCATTACTTGTTGCTTCTTCATCTCTCTGCCGTCTTTGAAACTGATTTTATATTTGTTTGATTCCTCTAGTTGTAGGAGAAACTGCAGTAAACAACTATCTTCTACCCAAAAGCATTTGAGAGTGATCTTTTTGGTCTACAAATCTGAACATATCATTCTCCTACTTAAATCCTTTAATGATTTTCCATTTGTCTCAAGAAAAGATCTAGAATCTTTAAAAGAGCTTAAGAGACCTTTGTTGATAAGACCCTTGTTTGAATGTGCCCTGGACATTTGCATCACTGACTGCCCCTACTGGAAGGGACTTCCTTCATGGTCCCTTCTTCATCTGACTAATTCTTACTTGCTCTTCAGGACCCAGGTCAGCCCATCCTTCTAGAGAAAGACTAGTTAGAACATCCAGGGCTGATTTAGAGGCTCCTGCCGAAATTCTCTTTCCAGCCACATGGTAGTTATCTGTTTATTTCTCTGTTCCTACTAACGTCTCCTCTCCTCTGGTTGTTGGGAATGTGTCATATTCATCATCAGAGGTGCCTCTGAGAGTGGAGTTTTTCATCCTGGGTTCAGCAGCCGAACTGCCTGGGTTCAAATGTTAGCTCTGCCCCTTCTGAGCTGTATGAGCTTGGACAAGGCTTTGCATCCTAGATTCTCCATTTTAAATGGAGATAACAAAAGTGCTTATCTAGTAGGGTTGGGTTGGACAAAAAGAAAGGAAACCCTGTGAAACAGAGTGTCCTATGCAATAGCAGAGTCTCATAGAAAAACAACCATAACAGACAAATACAATGCACACACAAAAAAAGGGGAGCACAGGAATTATTGACCCATGACATCCTCCCACATTTTAGATAGACACAAGTCAGTAGAAAACCCATGAGGCAAGGATGGGAATCCTTGTAATCTCATTCCAAACAGGATTTTATCCCCACCATTCTACCTAAATTGTTCTTGTCATTTCATCACTCCTTTGGCACTGGGAAATCCAGTGGCCAATGCTCAGTATTCACCTTAGGGACCTATCAGCAACATCTGACCTAGATCATCACTCCTTCTTTCTCTCTCTACTTGGCTTTCAGGACACCGTATTCTCTAGGCTTTCCTCTGAGGTCACTATTTTCTCCGCTATGTGTCTCCTTAGCTAGTTTCCCCTCCTCTCCCTGCCTCTAATGTTTAGTTCCCAGGGCTCAGTCTTTGTTCTTCTCTACTGTCTTTATACTCAATCCCATGATGATCTCATGTGATTTCTTCACTTTAAATACCATCTAAATGTCAAAGACTCTCAAAACTATCCCCGGCCTCAGCCCAGACCTCTCTCTTGAACTCCAGGCTTATATATCAAATTGCTTACTTGCTATATCCACCCGGATCCCAAATATACATCTCTAACTCAACGTGTCCAAAACTGAACTGATGCTTCTCCAAACCTCCATCCACAGCCTTCAGTTCATAAGGTATTTCAGTTGATAACGTATCTATCCCTGCAGTAGCCCTGACCAAAATCCATACAGTTTTCCTTGGCTCTCTTTTTCTCACAGCTGACAACGAATCTGTTAGCACATCCTGTTGGCTCTATTCTTACAGGCAGCTGTAAGAAAGCCATCTTTTAAAAATAATTTCCCAGAGGACACACAGAATAACTTCTATTTACATCTCACTGTATGGCACTTAGTCACATGTCCATGCCTAGCTCCAAGGGGAGACCAGGAAATGCAGGTTACATGGTTACCTGAAAACAAGTCAGGCTTTTTCACTCTGGAGGAGAACAAGTCCTTGGAGTCAACCCCATCACAGATTCTAAAGGACCATGAACCTCTATAGAATGATGTGTAGGCTGATATTTTCTAGAAAACTAGCATTAAAATCCATTTTCTGAATACCAGATGTAATCCTACGTTAATACTATTGTATATCCAGGACACTGTAGGAAGTTTATTTCCCTACATCAGCCAGCCAAACTTCCCACCTATTTCAGAGAACAGAATCTATTCTAGCTAGTTTATTAAAGGCTTACTGAAAGATTGATTAATGGTTATTTAATGGTTTATGGAATTTCTGGAAAGGCTAAAGAAACATGGGTCTAGACAGACAGATATTCCTCAGAATTACACCACAAAGGGAGAAGCTGTTCTCTATGATCAAGAAGGCACCTGAAAGACTGGAAAACTCTAGAATCACGCCACTACTGCCATAATCATAAAGCTGCCAAAGATCAATGTCATTCAAGGTCAACTAAGAGAAAATAGCAGAAACAGGGGAAATATAGGTGTTGCCTTGCTTCTAACTTAAGGGCATCTGAGCATCTGATTGATAAACCTAAATGACATCCAGAATCCAAGCTGAAGAGCATCTGGAAGGAGGTTGGACTATATAAAATGAGAAATCCGATGTAAAAGATATGACTTGCAAATTTACATCTATCACAAAAGAATGTCATTTATTTGTGTGGAGATCTAAAACAAGGCGGCATGGATAACTGAAGTCTGTAGGTAATTGGGGGAAAATTATTTTAACTAGAACTTACCTCCTTTCTTTGATCATTTTAGTGGAGATGGTATTCAATAACTGGCAAAGTGTCTTGAGTTTCATTTTTGCTTCTGCATGCCTCCACCCATAGTGCACTAATAAGTAGTAAAAGAGCTAAAAGGAAGACAGCTGTCAGGAAGAAAAACAAAATACTTAGTCACTCATTTATTGGATAATCAGCCAAGGAAAAACTGAGCATTGGCTGACTGTTTCCGCACTGTGATGTTTACATCAACAATAAAATAGTTAAGAAAATGGAAAAAGACACCCAAAGCATAAAAACTGTTGAGGCTTTTGAGTAAAATAGTTTAAAATAAATTTCTCAATAGACTTTTTAAAGCATAAAGAAAAAAAGAGGGACAAAGGGCCATGAAGGGATATTTGAATCTGAGTCACAACATTGGGTCAAAAATGCTTGCAGTGGAACTAATTGGAGTTCCAGCTCGAAGCATCAGCCAACTGGGATCTAGCCTATCTTTGCTTTTCTGTGAGTCCTGACTGGCTTTGTTTTTTGTGTTTTTTTTCCTGTCTATACCGCATGTGGGATCTTAGTTCCCTGACCAGGGATCGAACCCAAGCCCCCTGCACTGGAAGCGTGAAGTCTTAACCACTGAACCACCAGGGAAATCCCTTGACTGGTCATTTCGACCAGACTATAAATATGGCAGGTGTTAGGCCTCCTGCTAGCTGAGCCCCCAGGTTCTTTCCTTAGACGAGGCTTGGCCCTCTCTTCTTATTCCCATTGATCTCCCGATTCAGCTGCTTCCCTTCACCTGCCAGTTTAGGCACTAACTACACTTTTTCTTTAAGTTCTCTCCTTCCCTTGAGACTGGCACAGAATTGCACTCAAATGTTTGTTGATTAATGAATGAATGAATGAATGAATGAGTAGAACAGTCTCCCAACCTGACATTTCTTTGCCATCCCCAAAACTAGACAAACTAATCTTCAAAAGATTAGTGCCCCTTATCATTACAGCAAGAGAAAATGACAAGTTTCTAGGTTCTTAATAAGTTTGCTTCAGCATCGTCTCTATTTGCTAATACCTGAAACTTCATTTATTAGCTGCTACCCAGTAGCCCCTCTCAGCTAGAACCTTCTCTCCATGGAGGCTGGATCTGGGGCTGAGCTGCTTACACTTATCTCCAGCCCAGAGCATAGAAGGATAATGTTAAGACTGGCAATGATAACCTGGAAAAAGAAAGTACTCTCTTTCCTCACTCCAAAGATTCTTCTCTTGTGCTTCAGACCTTTCCAGACCAACTTTAGAGACTCCTGTCTCACGCTTCCCTAGCACTTGGAATTATGACCGTTGTTATTTTCCAACAACGGCTGCAACAATACTTCCTATCCTACATGTTCTTCTTACAACATGAGTCTGACTCTTGTGCCAGGAGGGGTCTGTGTTCCCTTCCCTTGAATTTGTGATTATGGTAGAAGTGACGGCATGTGACTTCGGGGGCTAGGTCATAAGAGGCGATAGAGCTTTTTTTGGGTCTTTGGGTTCCTTGCTCTTAGGAGCAATGCCATGGGGCAGCCCAAAGTGGCCCCCTTGGACAGATCACCTGGAGAGGCCAGATGGGACATTCCAGTGGACAGCCCCAGGTGAGGTCCCAGCCAACAGCCATTTCTAGATATGTAAGTGAAAACACTTTCAGATGATTCCAGGCTCTTCATCTTGATTTACCCAGCCTTTGATGAGCCATCCCCACTGCGGCCTGTCCAGATTCCTAATCCTCACAATCCAGAAATGTAATAAAATGATTGCTTTATACCGCTGAGTTTTAGGGGCATTCATAATGTAGCAATAGTTACTAAAACAACCATTCATCCATTTTTGTTTTAAACTTATTGATTTCCTATTATGTGCTTAACGTACATTTTCAGTCCCTACCCAGGTCTACTGGACCTTTCCTATGGAAACCTGAAATATTCTCTTCCTGGTCTTCAGAGGGCTTGTAGCTGTCTCCTCTACTCCTGCTATAAGTCAGCTTGGCTTCAGTCCTCAGAAAGCCTTGGCCCAGTTCTCTCTGTATAATGTGTTGTTTGTCTGCAGCACAATAGCTATGCAGTTGCTAAGGTTGGGTCCACCCTTCAGCAATGATGGGATTCTTCACCTATTATTCTGAGTTAATGCCTAAGCTTCCTGGTTGCCATTTGGTCCAGATGGGGAAACTGTCTTCCCAGTAGTTTACCTGTCCAGCATGTTGCCTCCACAGCAGTTCCCATCTCACTGCCCGTCTTTGGCTATATTTGGGGGATAGTTACAACTACACTATAGGATTATTTTGTGGGGTCAACAGGACACATATGTCACCTATCATATTCGATCTGAATAATTTTTTTTTTAACCTGGCTGGGAGGGTCTTCAGACATTATTTTCAGGAGCCCGAAGTTTGCCAGAATTTTAAATATTGCATTTTCAGGGTTATGATAATCTTATAAATAAAATTCTTTTGCAGTGTTAATGCAAAATTCAGAAATTTTTTCATAAAGTTGATTTTACTTTCTTCAAATGATATTTCTCCTATAGGGGCCCAGAAGTCCACAGACATGTTATCGGGGTCCTGAAGGAATTATTGCTGTTGTTTTAAAAGGGACCATAACTATTTAAATATAATTTTAAAACAATAGTTTCAAATCTATAGTCACTAACCCCTGAGGAAATCAAGGAAGGGGAATTCTTGAATCTACAGGTCCCTCAAAGTTTTAGATTGAATAAATGACATATTGCAAACAATATTGCATATTGTTCGTATGTATGTACATACTATTATATGCATATGTATGTACATACAATTATAATTATCAATTTATTTTATACACTACTGAATTCATTCATATTATTTTTAGCAAAATTTACTTTCTTAATCAATGGCTCTTAAAAGTATAATAACTATAATATGGGAATACAGAAAATATTCTCCATGTTAAAAGGGTCCTTCTGCTTAAAAAAAGTCAAGTGTCACTTCCACCCATCTTCTCCTTCTGGTACTGAGGGTGATGGATTCAGACAACCACCCCAGGGAACTAAAGGAGATTTTAGAATTACAGCTTCTAATATGAAGTTGCTTAACTATACATAATAGTCATAATTTTCACCAAGGGAAAATAAAAGTTATTTCATAACCTAGGCCACATTATAAAGCAGCAATCCAACTGGTGTGTGTGTGTATGTGTGTGTGTGTGCGTCTGTGTGTGTGTGTCTGTGTGTGTGTTTCATAGAGGACAATAGTTGTGTCTTTGCGCAGATTTTTGACATAACAATATACGATATGATGGTAAAATGACTGAGGCACATTAATCAGTCTGTGAATGCCAACCCAACCCTGAGTTAAGATATTCTTTACAGAAAATATTCATTTCCGAAAGGAAAAGTATTACTGTTAGAACAAGCCCAAGTTTCAAATAGTTTTTATTTTCCCACACTTACATGACAAAGAATAATTTAGTTCATCTTTTCCTATGATATTTCTGGCTTATTTCTTAAACAGAAGGATTCCTGTTTCAAGAAAATCTATAAATGTTCACTTCTCTTTCGAAAACCTGGGTGACCTCTAATATGATTTCAATTTCACAGGGGGCAGAGGGAGGGGCGGGCGGCGGGAATCCCGTAAAAGTTATTGGTTCACTGCCGTTATAATGAAAACCATGTGTACGGAGAAATTTACAGCCATAAATCTCTCAGTGCACATAACTTCTAATTAAAACCTCATAACAATCTTTTTCCAAATAATGAACACAATTTTGAGATCTAGTTTTATTTCATTATCTCAGAAATAGATGTGAGAAATGTGTGTCTGGGGATGCATTGCTAGCGTACTGTCACAGAGGTACCAGAAGAGGACACCATAGCCACCATCTCTCAAAAAACTGTGGGAGGAGGGAGGTCGTTGGCTTTAAAAATCGTATTTACAGGGGCTTCCCTGGTGGCGCAGTGGTTAAGAATCCACCTGCCAATGCAGGAGACTATGGGTTCGAGCCCTGGTCCTGGAAGATCCCACATGCCGCGGAGCAACTAAGCCCGTGGGCCACAACTACTGAGCCTGCGCTCTAGAGCCCACGAGCCACAGCTACTGAAGCCCGCGCGCCTAGAGCCCGTGCTCCGCAACAAGAGAAGCCACCGCAATGAGAAACCCACGCACCGCAACGAAGAGTAGCCCCCGCTCGCCGCAACTAGAGAAAGCCCGCGAGCAGCAACAAAGACCCAACGCAGCCAAAAACAAACAAATAAATAAATAAATTTTTTTAAAAAAAATAGTATTTACTACACAGAATTAACATCCAGTGGGGCTCAGTTGTCCTATTCTGTTAGGAAGGCATTGAATTTAGATAAACTAGTCTCTCCAGGAAGTGAACATGTATACCCTAGACAGAATTCATATTATGTTGAATAAGAATGATCTGAGCTATGCCTAGAACACAGCTCACTGTATATGCTGTTTTGTTGGTGCAGGGGCTGGAGTGTATGTGCTGAGGAAACCATGATGCCGTTCTTTAAATCTTTACAATTCACATAGCCCAGTTTGCCTTTTGCCAACTCCTACTGGCCAATCCAAATAAGTGCTAACAAATTCCAGGGAGGACAAGTGTTTTCCCAGAAGAAGACAGATTGCTTTGAAGGGCCTACAATAAAAAGTCAATGATTCCAGCTTAAGCCAAATTTCAAAAACATTCCATGAACGATAAAGAAAATATTCCCTTTCAGTTAGAATCCTAAAGAGAACAAAAATTTGGCCTTTAAAATAGTATGTTAACTGTCTTCTTTATTGAGAATTGTTTCTTGTCTCAGCTGGACAATATTGATAATGGTAATAAACATGTTTAATCTATTAGTTTAAATGGAGCACTTATTCTGCCCTAAGGAGCCCTCTTTGAACTCCTTTTCCTTCTCCTGCAAGTTATGGCTAATCGACAAACATAAATCACTACTAAAATACAGTAAATCTAATGGCTATATTACTTGCCTCTTAACATCAAGATAATTCATCAACTATGCATATACTGTAATGATAGTTGATAGAAATTATAATGGTATTTTATGGAAGCGAAATAGCATTTAACTATAGGTAATACAGGTGATAAACTTCCAGCACGAGCTCCACTAGAAAACATACACAATTGCCTCTGTGCCACCTCAGAGTTTTATTAAATGCACCTGATTTACAGCTCCCTTTCAGTTTTCCCTTTCAATAGCTTAATAAGAACCAGCGATAGTCTAGCCAGCTTATGCCTATGTGCTTAAAATTCAGAATTCAACATCAGACAAGCTTATCAACTTAGAGAGACTATCAGAAGCAGCATAACATGGATTTAATGTTAAAAAAAAACCCAAAACTCTTTTTAAATTAACCTGGCCTTTTGTTGTAAATTATTTGCACAATCTGCTTAGAACATCTAAAGCCCGGCCTACCAAAGGTTTCCCAAGACCCTTCATTCAGGCCTGGCCTTTATGTTAAAAGAACTCAAGCTGCTGGCTGCTACAAGGACTCCAGGATTATGACTGAAGGAGGTTACCTAAGAGTGATCGTTCTTCACACACATCTGCAGTCATTGATGGTGACCGGCTCGGAGGACTGGGAAGCAGGCCATTAGGGCCCGGCCTCTGTATCATGTCAGCTGCCTCTGTGCACGAGTGCCGGGTGCAGAAGCCTTCCTCAAGAGGAGACTAGATTCGAGGGTAATGGTCACAGCGATTACGAACTGATAGTTATTCCCTCCCTATTTTGTTTCAACTAACTGGTTGCTTCACTGATTATTTTCCCTTTATTATTGAAAATGGTATCCTATGGTGAGGGGCTGATTGTGTCTTTCTGCCAAGACTCTGATTTCAAAATGATGTAGCCCGTAGTTTGTGAGATTGTACCTATTAGCCACAAAGCTCTAAAAACCACCCTATGGAATATTTCGCAGTGGAAAGTTGGAGGATTCATGCAAAATATTATCCTCTTGATACTCCTTTTTTTTTTAACCATAACTCCATATGTGGTCCACTTGAATTTTTTTTTTTCTAGTCTGTATTCATTGAACAAGTTCTCAATTTCTCTTTGTCGAGTTTTCCTCATTTTCACTGACATAGACTTAAGAAGCCATACTAAAGCATGGCACTGGGCTTGCATTCACAAATGTGGCACAAATTTTATATGATATAATAAAATAAGTATTTTTATAGTTATGTGCTATATGGCCAAACACTAATTAAAAACAGGATGGAACTTTTATTTCCCCCATTAGTGGTATGAGGGCCAAAGAGTTTTAGTTGAACAATGGTTTTCATTGCTATGCAACACAGTTATTAAAGGCTGTCTGAACACAACAGTTTCAAAGGAATATTGTGCAAGCAACAGGGGCTACTCAGTGATGTTAACCTAAGCGACTACCTGCCAAAACTGAGTGCTGTAAAAGAAAGAAATTTGGAGTTAGATGTTTAAAAATTAAATAATTGAAACAATTATAAAATGGGCACAATGCTCCCACACAAGTGAATGTAAATCCTTTCATCCAGAGTCTCAAAACTTACCAGCCTGCCAAGTTTTCATTAGTGTAGGAAAATTCCAACTCTTATAGATAATTGCAACTAACATCAGTGACATCTTAAAGAGAGATATAACATTTCTGGAAATTTTGAAGCCATGAGGGGAAAAAATGGTTTTCCATCTTTTTGTTCTTTCCTCCAAAGGTAAAAGAATAAAAGAAACCTAGTGGGAATATTAAAATCATGCAAATAGTCAAGCAGATTTTCTTAGATCTAAGATAACTGTGCTACCTTATGAATATTACCTATATTATGTAAAAATTGGTTTGCTCACAAAATTATCATATTTATTATATATATTAAATTTTAAAATAAACCTTATCAGGTAATATAAAAGTTATTTCTGGAATTCCTTTTTTTTTTTTTTTTGATAAATAGAAGCTCATGCTGTTGAACTTTATGGAATCCAACACTTCTTTCTTACTTAACTTTTTCTGGAATATGAGAAGCAGGCCAAGATTATAAAGGAGAAGAATCAATATTTTTAAATGTAGCCCATAGTGTCAAATGGATTCAGAAAGCACTTTCTTTTTAAGAAATGGATTTGAGAAGAAAAAGGGAAGAGATACAAACTTGATCGACCATTACTTTTGCTATATGAAATGTTATCTAGTACTCTCCGTAGGAACTGTATATTCCATATGACATTATTTTGAAATCTCATTCTTCCTCTTTTGTGGTGTGGAAATGTTTCCATATGTGAGAAGTTGGTCTCACCATTTCACTGAGGGAAATAATTAAAACAAACAGAATTTTGTGGCCAACTTGAATATAAACACCAAGAAACCAACATCAGGTTCAGATCCAGCACTGGTGACCCCTCGGACTTAACTGTCCTGAGCTCTCCACCTCTCCAGGCTCTGTCTCGGTTAACACTGGCTTGTGAATTTTCCATACACCACCAGATTATTAGGGATTCCACTAGGATTTATATGTAACTTGTAAAAATACCTATTATTGAATCTAATACCTATACTGTGAGTGTCTAATTCAGACATTGTATCTACTATGATTCTGATATTTAGGTATCTTCACACACCTATCACTCTGAAGTTGAGAGGTATTACAGAATTTGCCAAAAGCACTTTTCTTTTTGCTTTATTCTTTTTTAAATTAAAAACATGGTACATTTCGCAAATACCAGGTTACCAGGCCAGGGTAGCAAGTTCCAACTGATTTTAATACTTGCTTTTATTTTTTTAATTTTTTTGCCCTGGTCATTTTCAGCAAACAAAGCAACATGTTTTTTAAATTCTGATATCTGCAAGAACATATGCTTGTCATATTTCTGGCTCTAGACTCAAGATCACAGCATTTATAAGTGCAATGAATTCTTGCATCTTCCTTTTACAGAGCAATATGAGTGTCACCTCTAAGAAGAAATACTTTGGCTCTGGGAACCCAGTGTTGATCTGCTCTAGTTAATATTCATTGCGTGTAATATTTAATGACGTGAAGCCATAGGTTATTCTATGAAAGTGGCTTCCTAATGCGTGCCTTTTGGACGTATTTGTTCTTTCCTTGCACTCTTTTACTCCCTTATTCTCTCATCGGGAACCAAACTGGGGATAATAACATTGAATCTATTCACTTTGTCAAGAGTTGTTTAAAACAGCACAAATAGTTACCCTAGTGCATCCAAGCGCCTGGCATGAGATTCTGGAACCAGACAAACTGCAGCAAACCAGGCCAGCTGAATCTTACACTCAACATCATCTACTTAGACTGAGCAATTTTGGCTCCTTCTGCTACCCACAACTCCATTCCCTCATAATTGGACAATTACCCTTAACTACTTTTTGAAAGTAGTATATGCCATCTGTCACATCATGAGGCATGATTTTTGCTTTTTGCTGTCATCTGGGGAACGCCAGAGGTAGGGAATGCCAAACACTGTAAAGCATGGAAACATTTCAGAGGGAAAGTCTATTTTCCCTTGTTTGTTGTGGACATGTTCACTGGTTAAGAAAGTTAATAATATGGAAAGAATTCCCAGAAGTTTTTGGTAAAATTCCAGGTATATAGGAGTTAAAGACATTCAGTTGTAGAAGTCAAGTACAGTTCAAAAGCAAATATCGTGGCTGTGGATTTGAGTTAGCTGGTCTTTACAGGGACAGTGGGAACTCTTCAGTTTAACCTCTCTTAACCTCTTTGCTGTGTGTGACTTACAATTTTCTTACTCATAATGGTGTCACAGTCTATTTTTGCTCTGAATTATCAGACCTGGATGCATAATTAAACTACACGCCTTCTCTCTCCACCCTGGAAGCACCCAAACGATACCTCATTTATGAAAAACAGAATAATTATTTTGCTTACTTTTTATCTTAACTTGATGTCCTTGATTTTTATATCTTCTCTGGAAATTCTATGAGTTATTCAGACCCTCCAAGTTTTAATTTTTCTGAAAAAGGATGCATTAATAAGGTACTTGTTTTATAAAATCTTGAATTTTATTCTATGTTTCTTGGTGATCAAAACTAGAAATAAACCTTGAGACTCTGGTGTTGCAGACATCCACATCACTGCCTGGCCAGCACTGTTCTTCTTCTGGAACTGAGCCTTCCCCAATTCTAAGCATGAGCAAGGTGATCTTAAAGGATTCTACCCACTCCCCTCAAATACAGGGCCACAGTTGATTGGTCCAGAAGTGGGCCCCTGACCCAAAATGGCCAATCACATTCCTTCCCTACCTTCCCCAACTCCAACCATGAGCAATAGTGATCTTACACAATTCTACCTACTCCCCTCAAACACAGGACCACAGTTGATTGGTCCAGAAGTGGACACCTGACCCAAAATGGCCAATCACATTCCTTCCTCAGGTCTTTTGAATTGAATTCAATGTAGAGAGTTGGTCTATCTCCAGCAGTAGAAGCCACACAATGAGAAACAGTTATTTTTAATGATCATGTTCCCTGCCCCATAGAGGAATAGACTGTGACACGATTATGAGTAAGAAAATTATAAGCCCCATAGAGGAACATGATCAGCCATTAGAAGGGATGAAACTAACATTAGAGAAATCAAAAAGGGAGAAAATGAAAGGCAACTGTCAGCGTTCATGCCTCAAGTTCCAGTTGTCCCTGACACCCAGTCACATCTCCACCCTTCTTGTGTTTTATCTCTTCACCCTTCCCTTCAGTAAATCTCTCCGCCTGACTAAGCTACTTCAAAAGATGGCTTTCTGTCACTTACAACTAAAACAAACATAATTAATACACTTGTGCTAAATCCTAAGTAACAGAGATTTTGAAAATAAGAGAACTCTGCTTAAAATGGAAACAAATTCTTTGACGTTGGTGTTTATTTTCATTTACTCTTAGGCACAATACCAACAAAGGAAAAGGCTGTGAACAAATCCCAGAATTTCCAAGGAGTCCAGCCATTTTTCCCTTGCCTCCAAAATCCTGTATCACATATAGTGAGAATCAATAAATCAGCAATTATTTGGTATTTTCTTTTTCTCAACACTGGCAGGAATATAAGAGATTTTATTACATTTGCCTTATATTACTTGCTTAGTAAGGAGTTACTGCCTTAATAATTTGCTAAGTTCACATGGGTAGTAAATTTAAATTTGCACCAAGATTTAAATACAGGAATTACTTCAGAGTCTAGTTTTTTTAATCACCAACTGTGCATTATCCCTTTCTAAACAAGAATATTTCTTTCCTCTCCACCTCCACATTTTATTTTGACAAATTTTCAACCTAAAGAGAAGTTGAAAGAATAGGACAACAAAAAATTGGTATACCCTTCATCTGGATTTACCAATTTTGATATATTTGCTCATTTTCATGATAGATAGATGATAGATAGATAGATGATAGATAGATAGATAGATAGATAAATGCTAAGCCATTTGAAAGTAAGTTGCAGGAATCCCACCCCTGGGCATATATCCTGAGAAAACTATAATTGAAAAAGATACATGAACCCCAAGGTTCATAACAGCACTATTTACAATAGCCAAGACATGAAAACAACCTAAATGTCCATCAACAAATGAATGGATAAAGAAGATGTGGTACATATAAACAAAGAAATATTACTCAGGCATAAAAAAGAATGAAATAATGCCATTTGCAGCAACATGGATGGACCTAGAGATTATCATACTAAGTTAAGTAAGTCAGAAAGAGAAACACAAATGCCATATGATATCACTTATATGTGGAATCTAAAATATGACACAAGTGAATTTATCTACAAAAGAGAAACAGACTCACAGACGTAGAGAACAGACTTGTGGTTGCCAAGCGGGGGTGGGAGGGAAGGATTGGGAGTTTGGGATTAGCAGATGCACACTATTATATATAGGATGGATAAACAACAAGGTCCTACTGCATAGCACCGGGAACTATAGTCAATATCCTATGATAAACCATAATGAAAGAGAATATGAAAAAGAGTATATATATGTATTTGCTGTACAGTAGAAATTAACACAACACTGTAAATCAACTATGCTTCAATAAAATAAATTTTTTTAAAAAGATAAGAAAGAAAAAAAAAGAAAGTTGCCAGTGTCATAACGCTTCACCTCTGGATACTTCAGTATCTCTGAAGAATCTAGGCAGAACATATTCCCTCTATCTGTTTTGCTTTCTTAGCATTAACACCTTTGAAAGTTCCAGGATAGTGGTCTTGTAAAGTGTCTGGATTTGTCTATCATTTCCTCATGATTAGAGTCAGAGTAAACTTTTCGGCAAGAATACAGAATAGGTGATATTACATGCTTTCCCCTCTGTTACATCAGGAGGCATATAATTCCATTTGTTCGATAGTGGTGATACTAAATTTGATCACTTGGTTAATGTAGTTTCTATCAGCTCTCCTATTAAAAGGTACATTTATTGCTTTATAATTAATAAGTACTTTTAGTGTTAATTGCTAATCCTTGCCTGAATCAATTATTATACTGATAATTTGCATAATTATCAGTATAATTGATTGCATAATCAATCAATTATTTTACTATTGTAAAATAGTAATTTTATTAGCTAGAATTTTTCTGCAGAGAAAAGTTTTTTGTCCCTGCCTCCTCACCTTTTTTTAAATATCATAATGGATTCACGGATGAATGTTTATTGAATGTGTTATGATCCCTTACCACTATTACTCATGCTGATGCTTGAATTATTCCAAATTTGGTCAGTGAAAGCTCTCCATTAAGCCAATTCCTGGAGCCTTTTGACACAACATATTCCCACTTTTTGAGCACTTTCTTTTTAAACCACAAAATGTTCTAGGCACACCTTGCATCTCCTTATCCCAGAACTGAAATCAGTCACCTTGCCTTGAAGCCTTGATCCCCTTGCTGGGGAATGGTATTAGAGACCAAGATGTAAGTGCTAGCTATGTTCATTGCTTCTTGAGTGTCATTGCTTTCGTTTCTTTCAAAGAACCAAGCTGTGAAATACATTTTGTTCAAATGAGTTGATACTTACATCTCCAATTCAAATCCTGCACCACAGGATTTTTCCTCTTTCCATTGCTTATCTGTATATCCTCCCAAACCCAGGTTCCCAATAATATCAACATTATTTACTCATTCACTGTATTCTACAATACATATAAAATCAGTTAATTTCAATGCCAACAACAAACCTGCTTAAGTTCAAGTGTTCTTTGCAGTTCTTGTCTTAGAACACACACTGCTAATGGTACAGAACTAGAATACTGTGTATCCTGGGCGGTCATGTTCTCATTTTGAGATGCTACTGGGTTCATGTGTCCATCACAGTTCTTTTACGTCGTAACTTATTCTTGAATTCTGAACTTTCATTTTTCTTTGTTTTGGCTAAATTATGTTTCTAAGTAACTTTTTCAGAGTGATACATATTTTCTGAGACCTTGCCACATCTCTGATTTTTTTCCTTCTGTCTTTATGCATGAGTGAAAGTTTGCATCTCCTTGTCCATTTATTAAGTTTATTCCAGTTATAAATTTGATGCTATTGTTAAGTGGAATTTTATCCTGTTGTTTTTCTGATTATAATAATGGATATTGGTGTATCCATTTTGAAAAAGCCCGCGTTGTTAAAATCATCACATAGCTCAAATAGTTTTAATTGATTTTTTTTGCTTTCCTGAAAGATAAATGTATCATCTAAAAGTTCAGGAGCTCCTCTACTTGAGAACAGATTCACTTCCAAATAGTTGTTCACTAGCCCAAATGTTTGCTAGTCCAAAACGACAGCCATGAACAATTGTTAACAGCATCCAATGGTGCCAAGAGGAATTGGTGTACTTTTGCTCAGATGTATTAACTTCATATAACGTATATAATGCTAAGTTTAAAAACACGTTATACCTGCAGAAACAAAATCAAATGCAAATGCTAGTAATAAACCTTGAAAGGAATGCAAGATAAAATTAGATTAAGTTAATTATTTAGTAGCAATTGCCAGTGTCTTTAATAAATTAAACATTGCTAAACTACTAGAGTTAGGAAGAAGGATAGCAAAGTAAAAGCAAGCCAAATAATTTCCCAAACGTTACAGATATATTCTTGGCCTTGGTTATTAAAGAAATGCAGGGTTAAGATTCTTTAATTTTCAGGTCATTGCCAAATGCCAAGGTAATGTGTGTTTGCTATCCTGTTTGAAAATATTCAACTCTGCTATAGAAAACAAGCAAAATAAATGGGATGAATAAAACCCTTAGAATGGTTAAGCATAGACATTAAGCAAGCGGTTTCTGAGACATAGATGAAACTCATAGGATGTATTAATTGTTGATAGTGAGTAAGCAGGAAGCTTGAGAGACATGGGTGGCATAGACAAGATTTATTAAATACAGAGTAAGTGAGTAACCCCTCAGACAAGTTAAAGATATATAAAATAAATAGAACATATGATGGAACAGACAAGAATGATACTTACATATAGAAAGGGATGGAAAGACCAAGGAATAATTATAGATCATGTCACTTCTATGCTGACAGCCATGCCATCTATAAATTGGCCACCCATTGGTAACACCCATCATGGCCTCATTCTGGCCCTATATGTGCTTTGCTCAAGAAATTCAGATAAAACCCAGAGTTCGGGAGGCTAATTGACAAATCACAGCAGGAATCAGGCACATTTACCTGCTTCTCTTGGATACAGCAAGTGAGTGAGTTGACTCTGGGTATGTTTCAATTGTTGGGCTTATTCAGAACCACACCATCAGCTGGGAGGACTTATGAGTCTGAGAGAAAGGATCAGGAATCAGTCAATGTGGCCCTTCCACCCTGCCTGTACCCTGCTCTGTGCTAATCTCTCCCTTCTTTTTCTCCTTACTTCTCCTATGTGTTTTTAAATGATTTCATAAACCACGTAATTTGAGCATTTTAATTTGGCCTGTGAGCTTCTCTGTTCCATGACCATTGGGATAGTTTGAATTTGCCTGGTTAATATATTTTGAGGTATTGTCACACAAGGGTAATTTCCCATGTGACTGTAAAATGAAGAACAAAAATATTAATCCCTGTAATTATTATAAATCATTTAAAAAGCAAAGTCTCAACTAAGTCCTATTTTTAAAAATCTAGTTATTCCCTTTATAAGATAAACTAATTACCATAGAAAATTTGAAAAGATACATGTACCCCAATGTTCACAGCAGCACTATTTACAATAGCCAAGACATGGAAGCAACCTAAGTGTCCATGGACAGATGAATGAATAAAGAAGATTTTACACAATGAAATACTACTCAGCTATAAAAAAAGAATGAAATAATGCCATTAGCAGCAACATGGATGGACCTAGAGATTATCATACCAAGTGAAGTAAGTCAGAAAGAGAAAGACAAATATCATGATCTCACTTATATGTGGACTCTAAAAAATTATATATATGAACTTATTTACAAAACAGAAACAGACTCACAAACGTAGAAAACAAACTTATGGTTACCAAAGGGGAAAGGAGATAAATTAAGAGTTTGGGATTAGCCGATACAAACTACTATATATAAAATAGATAAACAACAAGGTTCTACTGTATAGCACAGGGAACTATCTTCATTATCTTGTAATAAACTATAATGGAAAAGAACCTGAAAAAGAATATATAACTGAAATCACTTTGCTCTACACAAGAAACTAACACAACATTGTAAATCAACTATACTTCAGTTTAAGAAAAATAAATATTTGGTCAAGCAAATCAAGCAAATATCAACCAAAGAAAGCATGTTTATAACATGGACGATACATCTAGGTACTAGCAAGCTGACTTCAAGAGTTTAGCAGTTCCCAAATCCTTTTCCAGATTCTTTTCCCTTATAGGTTATTACAAAATGTTGAGTATAGTTCCCTGTGCTATACAGTAGGTCCTTGCTGGTTATTTATTTTATTTATAGTAGTGTGTGTATGTTCATCCCAAGCCCCTGATTTATCCCTCCCCCCTATGTTTCCACTTTGGTAAGCATAAGTTGTTTTCAATATCTGTAAATCTGTTTCTATTTTGTAAAGAAGTTCATTTGTATCTTTTTCTAAAATTAGATTCCACATATAAGCGATATCATATATTTGTCTTTGTCTGGCTTACTTCACTTAGTATGATAATCTCTAGGTCCAACGCAAATGGCATTATTTCATTCTTTTTTATGGCTGAGTAATATTCCATTGTATATATGTACCACATCTTCTTTATCCATTCATCTGTCGATGGACATTTAGGTTGCTCCCATGTCTTGACTATTGTAAACAGTGCTGCAATGAACACTGGGGTGCATGTGTATATATATATATATCAATTATACTTCAATTAAAAAATAAAATAAAATCACACACACAAAAGAAAAGAAGAAAAGTGGCAAGAATACCAGCATTTGAACGAGAACCACTACAACTGAGTTCAGACAAGCCCCACCACTGCCACCTTTACTAAAAAGTGGCGAAATCCACCCAACCACAATCAAACATCGCAACCCCGCCTCTCCCTACCCCTCCACGCCCACCCCAGCCAATCTAAGGAAAGAACTAGGACAGAGAAAAGGATCATCTGGGTCATCAGCCTCAGGAAGTTGCAAAGTTCATGAAATGAGATTGTCTTTCCCCAGAGGGAGGCAGGGCACTGGAGGAAATCTCTGGTACAGGCTGAAATGCCTATAAAAGGGAACACTGGCATCTGCTCCCACCCGGATGCTCACTAAGCCTTAGAACCTGACCTTTTTTTGCTTCTCTTCTTAGCATTTCTGGAAACAAGAGGCTTGCTGGACAACTGACTGCTGCAGGACAAGAAGAGATGGGTAGGGTGTCCGGGAGGAAGATGGTCTGACCTCCCACCTGCTCTTGGGCCTCTGTGCCCTTGAAAGATGGGTTCCATGGCTTCACAGGAGAAGCACAGGTGGTGGAGAAGATGCAGCACATTAGCAGAGGCCTCTAGCGGCAGACAGACCTGACCCAGCCGCAGTGAGGCCGGGGAATTCTCCCTTCCACTGAGATGGTACCCTGCTCATAGTGGGTGCCCTCTATTTCTTAAATAATCAATGAATGACCAAGCTGTCAAATCACTTTTTGATACATCTTTTATGGGGCTTATATTCCAAGATACTTTTGAATTTTGTGTCTATTTCATATCTCTCCTCCTACGTTATAATTTTCTTGAGACAAAAGACCAGATTCTAACCTATGACTGTATCCCTGATAAGCATCTTAAATTAGTGCTTTGAACAGAGGTAGTAAAGAAGTGTTTCTGAATGAGTAAATGGATGAATAAATAAACGTATATCAAATAGCCAACACACTTGCCTGAATCAACTTCTACCAAACACTGGTCCTACATTCCCAACTCAGAACTTGATACTGCAATTACTACTTTTGGTTTTATCTGATAATATTAGGATAAATTTCAGATAAAATAACACGATTTCCAATTGGCAATAAAGTCCCTCTCAAACCTCTCGTGGTCCCATAGCTCCACTAAGATACTGCCCTATTTCTCATCATCCTTGTGCTGTCAATTTCTCAAAAAGCGTTTTCTACACTTGGATGAAGTGATAGGAACAAAAAAACAGAGAAAAAGTAAGTTGGAGTGAGAGAGTAAAGAGAGTAGACAGTAGGCACCAGATCATACATTCATTTGGGGGTGGGCTATGTGATCTTCCTATTCTCCACTTCTTCACTTATTCTTCTCACTACACCCACCAGTGTGGGTCTATCTCTATCCTATTCCTATTTCCCTTGCCTTTCTACATAATAGACATCACACAAATGTTTGCTGAATCAGATCAATTAATTTAATTGGCCTTATTATCCCCTCTTCTAGTATTATTTTCTTCCTTTTGTTTGTTATTTTCTCCTTTCCTGCCTTCTTTTCTTTCTTTTCCTTTCTTCCTCCTTCAACATATATTTATTTGAGCACCTATTACACGCCAGAGACCACACTGAGCCTCAAGAGTATAGTTTTTAGCAGATAATTTTCCTCTTCTCTTGGAACTTACAATATAGAGTAGAGACTGGCACTGATTAAATAAGCCCATAAATAACATTAATGATGAACAGTGCTGATAAGTGCTGTGGAGCAGAAGCCCACATTATGTTATATTGGACATGGATTGATGTGAACTTGGGGCCCAAGGGCAAGAACCAGGAGGAGGCTGGGTGGAGGACCAGGGGTTGGGGGGTAAGAGCACATGGTGTTTAGAGCACAGAAGGATGGCTGTGAGGGGGACACAGAGGATGAGGAAAGAGTCTTTGCTGTGCATTTTTATTTAACTGGTTAGCTTTCTCTTTACCTTTTTCTCTTTTGATTTTCCTTTCCTTGTGTGTTTTTGTCTTTGCTATTTAATTTAACTTTTATTTTTAAATAGCTCAAATATTGAATAACCAAGCTAAGATCAGTGCATTTCATCACCTTCCCAAGATTTAGATGTGTACTCTAAATGAAGATGTGAGAAACATTGGAACTTGGCAAAGAGTTCAAGGGGATTTATATTCTTAAAAACTGAAATGACATTAAAAATATTTAAATAATTTCTACCTTAAGGAGGAACAATTTCAGAGTATCCAGTACATACTGAGTGAGAATGCGTAGTGAATTAGTGAAGGGAAATTTTAAAACCTGCTTATGTTTTAGTCTCTCTTTTGATTTACCACCCACCTGTGCGCCATTATCTACCAAGGAGCTTTTGATGATGATGCAAGTTTTTATTGTTTTGGTTCATGGCATATATAGTTCAATTTATATCCATAATGGACTAGGGAATAAATATAAGAACTGCAAGGAACACGTGTTCAAATATAGAACCTTAATGAAGACCATAAAAATAATAAAAACTCTGCACAATCACCCCAATATACTATTCACCAGACCCTTACAATGCATTCATCTAAGCAACTTTTTTTATACCAAGTTGCCTCTGGTACTTCAGAACTAGGATTAAAAGAGTAAATATAGTGATTAATATATCTAAATTGACTTTACATTTATTGTAATAAAAATGATATATGTGCACAGTATATAATTTTGGATAGGTGCTTGCAAATACCACACTTGCATATATTAATCTTTTTTAAAACTTCTGAAAATTATATGGGTCTGATGGATAGTATATTGGGGTGATTGTGCAGAATTTTTATTATGTCATATTATGTTTATTGACAAATCATTCTTTTTCTTTCATATTTAAATTAAATAACATGGGTCACTTGATAAATGGAGAAATTTTGAAATTTACCTCTATTTTATGAACAGTATTAAATAGTCTATTAAATAAATTTTATACATATAATTTCAATAATGTGATGAGATAATTTTTACATGAAATAGTTTCTTTATAAATCACCTCATAAAATGGTAAAATGATTATAAGCATTCATAAAGGAGGTCTGTGAAATTACGTATTACAACAGGAATTCATTTATCAAGAAAGCTGGGAAACTATTCTAATCTACTTTATTTCCCAAAGAGTTCAAGTACACATAGGAGACATCATTGAAAGAAAAAGCACACCTGCTGGGCACATAACCCTATCTTCTCATTTTCTTACCACAATTTATCTTGTATATTTTAATACACGCATGCATGTACACCCACACTCAAGCAATCGGTGAAAATGACATTTACAGGTTTCCCCAATCAATTGCATATACACATAAGTAAATGAAAATAACCTCTTAGATTTTTAAGGGAAGAAGCAGCTGGGAAATCTTGAAAAACTTACAACAATAACCCATAGAACTGATTTATGCTGCAAGTATTCAAGCCACCAAGGTCAAGGTCAGCCTTGATTGGCATTTAGAATTTCATGTATTTCAAGATGTGTATAATTTTAATTAAGTCCTAAATCTCTTTCGTGGAAAGTATGCAAAGAAAATTCTTTTCTTACTACAAAATCTCCGGGATTTAGCTTGGCTCCCTGAAGTCTGAACAAATCACTTAATCCCTCTTCCTCAGTTTCTGGTTGGGAATTATAGCCTTACCATATAGAGGTGGGATGATCAAATACCCCAGCATCTATAATGAGCTTTGAAGTCTGGTAATACGGATGTACTGGCTGGGGGAAGCGCTATTGTTTTCATTGTGCTTCATTACTTTCCTGACCCAGGGTTTCCGTTGATGTGAGCCTGCAACAAAGCATTCATGGTGTGTGTGTTTCAAGCTGCCACATTAGTGGCTGCTTGTGTTTACATACAAAACAGCCACTTATTGGTAAATCAGTGTAAACTATTATTATTTGATATTTTTCAACTTTTCCATTCTTTTAACTTACCTTCAGAGTCACCAGATTTATACAGGTCAGAAGTGCTCTTACTGCATACACCCTGCATGGGATAACAACACTTATTTCACAGATTTAATTTTGACCAAAAAAAAAAAAATGCGGAGTTTTATAGCCTGCCAAATGAATAAGCCACCAAAAAAGGCTAATATTTAAAATATGTATATATGATGAGATCAAATATTGCCAAATCAATGTGACTTCCTGAAATCCCAGTAAAAATGAGAGCAGGAAGACTATTTCATTGACATCCATTAGAAGAAGTACATTTAATAAAATAAAACATATTCTTCTTTTCCTTTCTTTCTCAATTTCATTTCAGAATGATGTAAAGGCTTATGTTCCAAACTGAAGCCAAGAAACATCTCTCCATCAAGACCACACTTCTGGCAGAAAGGACAAAAGGTATGCCTTACAGATAAATCAACTATCTTATCTTCATTGCCTCATTTAGCAATAAAGGAGGTTGGAAAATGTGTTGTTTTATCTGGATGTTTTGCTGCCTCAAATAAACTCATGATTCTGTTACTAAGAATGAAAAATAAAATGACTATTAGTACAATAGAAATCTCTGCCTCAGCATAAGAGCCTTAGGGAAGTTAAAAGACTTGAATAAGGTCACACAACTAGTAAGGGGAGTGAGTCGAGATGTGAATGTGGTTGTAGAATTCCGAAACTCATATGGCTAACCACTATAATATATTTCTTCCTCAAACAGACACATGAGCCACAGAGTATAAAGAAATGGCACAAAAAATATTCACTTCTGGGTTAAAAATAAGACTCTACTTTAGAGTTATACCTTATTGTGTATATAATTTACTGACATCATAAAATAAAATCTATAGCAAAATTAATCTAATTTAATGATAGAATTATCGATAAGTTGTCTTTTGTTAATAAACGCTATGCCTTGTAAGCACTTTCAATTACACAGTACTACATTCACAAGTTTTACCAGAATCATTTTAAATCTTCAATCTATTTAACCTCTGCAGAAGTATCTTATTTATTCTATATCCCCAAGTAATAGAGTGACATGAATTAGCTTCTATAGTCAAATGATATATAAACATTATTTAAATGTATTTCAATTGTAACAGAGGAAGAAAGGATTGGGGATCAGGCAAATGCTGTCTGGATTAAAAGAACACACGGTCCAGGTTCTAATCCCATCTTTACCACTGACTCACTCTCTGATCCTTATCAAGACATCTCATCTTTCTGGGCCTGGATTTCCTCATTTGTTAGAAGACTGGTAAGTTCCTTTCATTATAAAATTCCAAAATCATCATGTTCAATGACAGTAAGATCTACATCTTAGATTGTTGGACAGGAAAGGAGCAGTCAGAGAAGACCCAAAGTGGAAAACCAGAGATTAAAATTTTTAATCCAAGGTCCTACACTGTCCTAATTATGTTTTAACAGAATCCCTGGAGAGAGACAATTTGGGTCCTCTGTGTGTTCTAGTGTGAATCCTTAACCTGGGCATTTCTCGGTGTGCATAAGGGGAAAAGGGCCCTTCTGCAAAACTCTTGTTTCAGAGTTCTGAATTTTACAGTGTTAGTGGTTTTAAACAGAATTTTCACATCAAACTCTATGTATTTTTTCATCTTTACCTAGAATTTAAGGAACCAATTCTATCTTACAATTGGATACTAGGCAGTCATAAAAAATAAATGAGGTAGTTCTATAAAAACTAATAAAGAGGTCTAACACACATTGTTAAGTAAAATAAAATTCAGGTGCAGAACAGTGCATATAGTCTGATTCCATTGCTGAAAAAATTATATTTATGTATCATATATATATATATATATATATATATATATATATATATATATACACACACATAATTTGAGAAAACTCAAAGCAATTATCCTTCAAATATTGTTTCCGACCCTTCTAGAGTCAGACATTTTCACCATATTTTAATGTTTCTTTTTCTCTTTTCTGTATTTACATTCTTTATTCTGTATAATGTGGATATTTGGATATTTTCTTCTGATCTATCTTACAGTTCATTTATTCTCCATTCATCTTTGTTTAATCTGCTGTGAAATCTATTGATTCAGTTCTTTATTTCATTTATTATATTTTTTACTTCTAGACTTTCTGCTTGTTTCTTTTTTATAGTTCCCAAGTCTATGCCAAATTTTCAATTTCATTATGTAGTTTCTTAAACATAAACATAGATATTTTAAATTTGGTTTCTGATATGTACATTATCTGGATCTCCTGTAAATCTGTTTCTACTATCTGTTCCTTCTCTTGGTTTTTAGTCACATGATCTTATCTCTTCATATGCTTTTTTTTTTAACGCTGGAGGTTATATATGAAAAATTATAGCAATAATATGAGGCTTTGGAGAATGCCATCTTCTTCCTGAAATGATAACTTGCTTCAGACAGGCAGGTATGCTAGAGTCACTAGCAATCCCAAATCAACTATCCAGTCAAGAATTGGGATGATTCAAACCTGGGTCTCCTCCATTTGAGGACTGATCTATTTCCAGTTATCATTACTTATGGAACGTAGTCATTTTGAATTCCGGTCCAAAGCTTGAGTGGGATAATTCTCCTTAGTGGAACCTGAATTTGTTTTTGTCCCTTTAGCCCATGTATCTACTGAAGCATACTTTCAGAACTGATGGCACTTCTAGCGACTAAAGTAGCCCCAAATGCCATGTTCAACTCTTTGAAATCCTTCTTCTCCAGAGTCTTGGCTGCAAAATCCCTCACCATTTTAGTAGCTCTCCAGTGCCTTTAAAGAGAGTTTTCAAAATTTGTCCAACTTCTGTAGGTCTTCAGAATGGGAGGTTTTGTCCAAACTACCTAGTTTGCAATTGACAGAAGCAGAAGTCTGCAATTCTGCAGCAGCCTTGTTCCAGCTAGCACTGGCCCATCATGTACCACTAGTCAACTGGCCTTAGGGAAAACCTCATGAGGAATGGGTATAGATTGGAAGATGGCAAAGGAGCCAGTGCCCTGGCACTGTGGCCCACCTGTTCTTAGAATAAATTTGTCACAGCAAGATCCTTTTTGACCCACCTCCTAGAGAAATGGAAATAAAAACAAAAAAAAACAAATGGGACCTAATGAAACTTCAAAGCTTTTGCACAGCAAAGGAAACCATAAATATGCTAGTAATCTTGATCAATGATAAAAGGCATTGACCATCAAACTCACTGATGCAGTCTTCTATACTATGCATTGGAATTTTTTTTTTTTTTCTCCTCTATCCCAATCTTCATGGTTTGAAAGGAACTGAGCCTATGTCCTAGCTTCAGAGATGAGCACATGTTCCAGACTTGGCCAATTAGAATATTCCATTTCTCTGGACATGGTGATTAATTCAGGGATTGTCCTATGTTCCAAATCATACGAATCAGAATAAATGACTAGAAATGTTGGCAAAGAAGATTTCTCCTGAGATTGCTAAGATTTTAAGACATGAGCGCAGAGTTGCTGATGGCCTTTTCTGCCACCACTGGGAAAAGTCTAAGATTAAAACCAATACACATAACAAAAAAAAGAAGAGAAAGTGGAGGAAAGAAAGTTTCTACAGCTTGCAATATATGAAGCCAATATATGGACCTCTGGACTTCATAGTTATGAAAAGAAAAAAATGCACTTCTTTTTCATACTAATGTCAGTTTCAGTTTGTTTCTATCACTTGCAACTGAAAGAATGCAGGCTAATACATCTAAGTTGACTTTCATTAAAATTTATAAAATTGGTTTCAAAATTTTATTTGAACTTGGCTTTTGAAGATCTTCTGTCAATCCAAAGATATGTAAGTTGAAATTTTTAAAGAAATTGTCACTAATTATAACCCACAAGGGGAAATCCACATAAAAGTCTGAACCTAAGTGACCTACCCCTAAACTTCTGGGCCCTTTCACTGAGGCAGATTTTGTAATAAAAAAGAAAAAGGGGGGGAAAAAAAGATCTTTATATGAAATATACATTTTAAAATATTTGGATAAATCTCTCTCTTTTATTTTCACACTTTTGCCTTGTTTTGGCAAATCACAACTAAGAACCTCAAAGCCTAAGTAATATAAAGCAAATGGGGTAATATAAATTCAATATCATTAAATATTACTTATAGAACATTTAAAAATTCAAATAAAATGATAGCTCTCTGTTTTCCATGTGCTTTTATGTTTATCAAAATGCAAATGGAACCAAGTCTTTGATACATCATATTGTATAATTTATGAGTTTATATACAGAAATATTTCATGATATCAAAATTGAAATATAATCCTGATATAGCAGTTTGATTCACAGTGCAAGATTATTTGAACATTATAAAAACAGAGTTTAACTGAATTTCGGTAGGATTATTTCCAACATATGTATGAGATGACTTCAAGATTTGGGAGCAAGGGGGTAAAACAAAAGTTTCTTCAAAGATGTTTTCCTTCCAGACCTAATAGTGACAACACGAAGCCTGCCCTCTGCAAACTGTGTCATCTGGTCCTCCCCAAAAGAGGCCGTTTACTATGTGGCTGTCATTGGTCCAAGGCAGGGTTGGCCTTCTCCCCTTCAGGCCAATTTTCTGGTCTGAACGCAGGTGCTCTGAGGCGTATAAACAGCTTTACTTCCCTTATTAAGACATTGACATAAGTGTCCCTGGAGTAGTAAAAAAAGACTTCCAAATTGAAATGAACCACCCTTGGGGTTTAGTGTTCTTGTCTTGTAGAGTTTCTTCTTTTCTTTCTCCTGTTCTTTTCTCCTTTCTTTTTCTTTTAATAAAGACTATAACAGCTGGCAACATGCAGACCCTGAAATCACTAGAAAATGAAATGTTTCCGCAGCGCTGAGATGCATTTAGTGCTAAGACAGAAATTTAGGTCCCTCTATTGTTCTTTTGTAAGAAGAAGTTTTTTTAAAAAAAACACAAATGAAAAGGAAATAATTTCAGGGTGATGGGAGAGACCCATGCCTCAGGACATGCTGCTCTCTTATTTTCAGGGTGTTTGGTGATAAAAGAAAGTGAAGAAAAAGGGAAAATTTCCTAATCACAGTTCTATCAACAGAGTGGATACACTGGAGAAAATGAAAATGGTTGGTTTTGTACTCATTAAAGTGACTTTGCGAAAGGAGAGACTTCAGAATCAGTGACACTGAGTGCCTACTGTGAATTCATTGCTGATTTTTACTTGGACCTTTTTGTTTTATGCACTTTTCTCTATTTCTTCTTCAGTGGCATAGGTTCATAATATATACTTACATATGTAAACATACATATACATACATACATAGTTGTGCCTTTCTTTTCATTTCACTCTTTAAATTCAGATTGCTGATGTTTCATTGTCCTCGAAAACCTCATTCAAAAGAAATTTAGGGGTTTTTAGTTTTTAAAAAGCAATAAATAGGTCAATAAATATATACATTTTTCATTTAAAAATTAAAAAAGAATAAGCTATGCTCTTTATACATATATTGTTTTTATTCTTAAAAAGTTCTTTATTTGGGGCTTCCCTGGTGGCGCAGTGGTTGAGAATCTGCCTGCTAATGCAGGGGACACGGGTTCGAGCCCTGGTCTGGGAAGATCCCACATGCCACGGAGCAACTAGGCCCGTGAGCCACAACTACTGAGCCTGCGCATCTGGAGCCTGTGCTCCGCAACAAGAGAGGCCGCGATAGTGAAGAGGCCCACGCACCGCGATGAAGAGTGGCCCCCACTTGCCGCAACTAGAGAAAGCCCTCACACAGAAACGAAGACCCAATGTAGAAATGCAAAAATAATCATTTCCCATACACTCCCATCCCTCACCTCATCCACCTACCACCATCTTATCCCATTGAGTTAACCAATACAACACCCTTGGATATATCCATTCATGCTGCTAAGTCCATTTATCTTATATGGGCATATATACAGAGATTAGAGAGTGATTATTTTTAATGAAAAATAATTTTATTTTATTTTTTTTGCAAATTGCTCTTTTCATTTTGAAAATTCATCACATAAATTCATGTAAGATTTTAGTTATAATTTTTTAACTTTAACTGTACAAAATTTCAAAAATATACAAAAGCAGACAGTTTAGTATAATGAATACCCATGAACTAATCACCCAGCTTAAACAATAAGCAACTGAAGGATAATATTTTATCTCACTCTCCTTACTCAAAAATTCTGAAGCAAATTTAGACATCATATATGTTCATCCATAAATGTCTAAGACGTATCTTTAAATAATGAAAAAAATTTGAACATGAGCATAATACTTCTAAACAATCTAAAAAATAATATTCAATCACTATCCAAATTTCCACTGTTTTCTCATAAATGCATTTTTCTCTCTTTTATTAGTTTCTTTGTTTGAATTAGGATCCAAATAAGACCCAAACATTGCAATAAATCAATATGTCCCTACATCTCTTTTAATTTATAGGCTTCCCTTCTTTCTTCCTCCCTCTCTTTCTTCCTCCCTCTCTTTCTTCCTCCCTCTCTTTCTCTCTGTCTCTGCAGCTTATTCTGGGGGGGGGGGAAAGACAGGTTGTTGGTCACAGACTTCCTCACAATCCCACAATCTGGATTTTTTGGCCGGGATACTTCATACATAGGGTTGTATATTTCCCCCAAAGGCACACATCTGGTGGTCTCTTTTTGTGACATTAACAGCGATTAATGTTGTATATCTTAAACTTACACAGTATTATATATCAATTATATCTCAATAAAGCCTGAAAAAAATAAAAATTTTGAAAGATACAAAACAAACAAACAAAAATCTTCAGCATAAATGTTGGTGTTATTTGTAGTGGAAATATGACTGCTCATCAATATCCTTATTTTCCTTTCCTTTTTGGGCACATTTCTAACCTTAGCTCTGCAACTCAATATAACCATAAGAACTTAGGTAAGGAGATTGGTTCAAGATGGCGGAGTAGAATGACGTGTGCTCACTCCCTCTTGTGAGAGCACCAGAATCACAACTAACTGCTGAACAATCATCAACAGGAAGACACTGGAACTCACCAAAAAAGATACCCCACATCCAAAGACAAAGGAGAAGCTGCAATGAGACAGTAGGAGGGGCGCAATCACAATAAAATCAAATCCCATAACCACTGGGTGGGTGTCTCACAAACTGGAGAACAGTTTACCACAGAAGTCCACCCACTGGAGTGAAGATTCTGAGTCCCATGTCGGGCTTCCCAACCTGGGGGTCCAGCAACAGGAGTAAGAATTCCCAGAGAATCAGACTTTGAAGGCTAGCGGGAATTGATTGCAAGATTTTGACAGGACTGAGGGAAACAGAGACTCCACTCTTGGAGAGCACACACAAAGCAGTGTGCACACCAGGACCCAGGGGGAAGGAGCAGTGACCCCATAGGAGACTGAACCAGACCTACCTGCTAGTGTTGGAGGGTCTCCTGCAGAGGCAGGGGGTGCTATGGCTCACCACAGGGACAAGGATAATGGCAGCAGAAGTTCTGGGAAGGAATCCTCGGCATGAGCCCTCCCAGAGTCCGCCATTAGCCCCACCAAAGAGCCTGTAGGCTCCAGTGCTGGGTCGCCTCAGGCCAAACAACCAACAGGGAGGGAACTCAGTCCCACCCATCAGCAGACAAGCAGGTTAAAGTTTTACTGAGCCCTGCACACCTAGCTCTATCCACCACCAGTCCCTCCCATCAGGAAACTTGCACAAGCCTCTTAGCCTCATCTACAAGAGGGCAGACAGTAGAAGCAAGAAGAACTACAATCCTGCAGCCTGTGGAATGAAAAACACACTCACAGAAAGATAGACAAAATGAAAAGGCAGAGGACTATGTACCAGATGAAGGAACAAGATAAAACCCCGGAAAACAACTAAATGACATGGAGATAGGCAACCTTCCAGAAGAAGAATTCAGAATAAAGATAGTGAAGATGATTCAGGACCTTGGAAAAAGAATGGAGGCAAAGATCGAGAAGATGCAAGACATGTTTAACAAAGGCCTAGAAGAATTAAAGAACAAACAAACAGAGATGAACAATACAATAACTGAAATGAAAAATACACTAGAAGGAATCAATAGCAGAATAACTGAGGCAAAAAAAAGGGTAAGTGACCTGGAACACAGGGTGGTGGAAACCACTGCCATGGAACAGAATAAAGAAAAAAGAATGAAAAGAAATGAAGACAGCCTAAAAGACTTCTGGGACAACATTAAACGCACCAACATTCACATTATAGGGGTCCCAGAAGGAGAAGAGAGAGAGAAAGGACCCAAGAAAATATACAAAGAGATTATAGTCAAAAACTTCCCTAATATGGGAAAGGAAATAGCCACCCAAGTCCAGGAAGCACAGAGAGTCCCAGGCAGGATAAACCCAAGGAGAAACATGCCGAGACACACAGTAATCAAACTGACAAAAATTAAGGACAAAGAAAATTTATTATAAGCAACAAGGGGAAAATGACAAATAACATAAAAGGGAACTCCCGCAAGGTTAACAGCTGATTTCTCAGCAGAAACTCTACAAGCCAGAAGGGAGTGGCATGATATACTTAAAGTGATGAAAGGGAAGAACCTACATCCAAGATTACTCTAACCAGCCAGGATCTCATTCAGATTCGATGGAAAAATCAAAAGCTTTACAGACAAGCAAAAGCTAAGAGAATTCAGCACCATCCAACCAGCTCTACAACAAATGCTAAAGGAACTTCTCTAAGTGGAAACACAAGAGAAGAAAAGGACCTAGAAAAATAAACCCAAAACAATTAAGAAAATGGTAATAGGAACACATATATCGATAATTACCTTAAATATGAATGGATTAAATGCTCCAACCAAAAGACACAGGCTTGCTGAATGGGTACAAAAACAAGATCCATATATATGCTGTCTACAAGAGACCCACTTCAGACCTAAGGACACATACAGACTGAAAGTGAGGGGATGGAAAAAGATACTCCACGCAAATGGAAATCAGAAAAAAGCTGGAGTAGCAATACTCATATCAGATAAAATAGACGTTAAAATAAAGAATATTACAAGAGACAAGGAAAGACAATACATAATGATCAAGGGATCAATCCAAGAAGAAGACATAACAATTATAAATATATATGCACCCAACATAGGCAAATGCTAACAGCTATAAAAGAGGAAATCGACAGTAACATAATAATAGTGGGGGATTTACCACCTCACTTACACCGATGGACAGATCATCGAGACAGAAAATTAATAAGGAAACACAAGCTTTAAATGACACAATAGACCAGATAGATTTAATTGATATTTATAGGACACTCCATCCGAAAATAGCAGATTACACTTTTTCTCAAGTGCACATAAAACATTCTCCAGGATAGATCACATCTTGGGTCACAAATCAAGCCTCAGTAAATTTAAGAAAATTGAAATCATATCAAGCATCTTTCCTGACCACAATGCTATGAGATTAGAAATAAATTACAGGGAAAAAAAGTAACAAACACAAACACATGGAGGCTAAACAATATGCTACTAAACAACCAAGAGATCACTGAAGAAGTCAAGGAGGAAATCAAAAATACCTAGAGACAAATGACAGTGAAAACACAATGATCCAAAACCTTTGGGATGCAGCAAAAGCAGTCCTAAGAGGGAAGTTTATAGCTCTACAAGCCTACCTCAAGAAACAAGAAAAATCTCAAATAAACAATCTAACCTTACACCTAAAGGAACTAGAGAAAGAAGAACAAACAAAACCCAAAGTTAGTAGAAGGAAAGAAATCATAAACATCAGAGCAGAAATAAATGAAATAGAAACAAAGAAAACAATAGCAAAGATCAATAAAACTAAAAGCTGGTTCTTTGAGAAGATAAACAAAATTGACAAACCTTTAGCCAGACTCATCAAGAAAAAGAGGGAGACGACTCAAATCAATAAAATTGGAAATGAAAAAGGAGAAGTTACAATGGACACCACAGGAATACTAAGCAACATAAAAGACTACTACAAGCAACTCTATGCCAATAAAATGGACAACCTGGAAGAAATGGACAAATTCTTAGAAACGTATAACCTTCCAAGACTGAACTGGGAAGAAATAGAAAATATGAATAGACCAATCACAAGTAATGAAATTGAAACTGTGATTAAAAATCTTCCAACAAACAAAAGTCCAGGACCAGATGGCTTCACAGGTGAATTCTATCAAACATTTAGAGAAGAGCTAACACCCATCCTTCTCAAACTCTTCCAAAAATTTGCAGAGGAAGGAACACTCCCAAACTCATTCTATGAGGCCATCATCACCCTGATACCAAAACCAGACAAAGATGTCACTAAAAGAGAAAGCTACAGGCCAATATCACTGATGAATATAGATGCAAAAATCCTCAACAAAATACTAGCAAACAGAATCCAACAACACATTAAAAGGATCATACACCATAATCAAGTGGGATTTATCCCAGGGACGCAAGGATTCTTCAATACATGCAAATCAATCAGTGTGATACACCATATTAACAAATTGAAGGATAAAAACCATATGATCATCTCAATAGATACAGAAAAAGCTTTTAACAAAATTCAACACCCATTTATGATAAAAACTCTCCAGAAAGTGGGCATAGAGGGAACCTACCTCAACATAATAAAGGCCATACATGACAAACCCACAGCAAACATCATTCTCAATGGTGAAGAACTGAAAGCATATCCTCTAAGATCAGGAACAAGACAAGGATGTCCACTCTCACCACTCTTTTTTTTTTTAATTTTTTTATTTATTATTTATTTATTATTTTTATTTTTGGCTGTGTTGGGTCTTCGTTTCTGTGTGAGGGCTTTCTCCAGTTGCGGCGAGTGGGGGCCACTCTTCATCACGGTGTGTGGGCCTCTCACCATCGCGGCCTCTCTTGTTGCGGAGCAGAGGCTCCAGACGCTCAGGCTCAGTAGTTGTGGCTCACGGGCCCAGTTGCTCCGCGGCATGTGGGATCTTCCCAGACCAGGGCTCGAACCCGTGTCCCCTGCATTGGCAGGCAGATTCTCAACCACTGCGCCACCAGGGAAGCCCTCTCACCACTCTTATTCAGAGAATCCAAATAAGAAAAAAAAAAGTAAAACTGTCATTATTTACAGATGACATGATACTATATGATAATACTAAAGATGCCACCAGAAAACTACTAGAGCTAATCAGTGAATTTGGTAAAGTTACAGGATACAAAATTAACGCACAGAAATCTCTTGCATTCCTATACACTAACAACGAAAGATCAGAAAGAGAAATTAAGGAAACAATCCCATTTGCCACTGCAACAAAATGAATAAAATACCTAGGAATAAACCTACCTAAGGAGGTAAAAGACCTGTACTCAGAAAACTATAAGACACTGATGAAATCATTGACTGTTGGCAATTGATTCTACCTCCAGCCCCTCTCCCCTCCCTGGAGGTCGGGGGTGGGGGGGTGGAAAGGGGGAACTGAAAGTTTCAACCCTCCAATCACATGTTTGGTTCCCCAGGCAACCACCTGCATCCTTAGGTGCTGTTCAAAAGTCATATTACAATACACTAAGGTGTGGTTGAAAGGGGTTTGTTATGGATATCAAAGACACCTTTACCACTCTCATAATTTAGAAAATTCCAAGGGTTTTAGGAGCTCTGTGTCAGGAATGGGAATGAAGAGCAAATATATATTTTTTATTATAAATCACAAGATATTTTATAATTATTTAATATATTCATTATAAATCACACAGTTGTGACAACTGTTAGAACTAATAAATGAATTCAGTAAAGTTATAGGATACAAAGTCAATATGCAAAAACCAGTTGTTGTTGTTTTTTTTGGCCCACGTCCCCTGCAGTGGAAGTGTGGAGTCTTAACCACTGGACCGCCAGAGAAGTCCCCCAGTTGCATTTTTACACACTAGCAACAAACTATCAGGAAGAGAAATCAATAAAACAATCCCATTTACAATAGCATCAAAAACAATAAAGTACTTAGGAATAAATTTAACCAAGGAAATGGAAAATCTGTACACCAAAAACTATAAAACATTAATGAAAAAATTTGAAAAAGACACAAATAAATGGAAAGCTATTCCATGCTCATGGATTGGAAGAATTAATATTGTTAAAATGTTAATACTATCCAAAGCAGTCTACAAATTCAATATAATTCCTATCCAAATTTCAAAGGCATTCTTCACAGAAATAGAAAAAACAATCCTAAAATTTGTGTGGAAGCACAGAAGACCCCAAATAGCCAAAGCAATCCTGAGAAAGAGGAACAAAGCTGGAGGCATAACACTTCCTGATTACACAGCTAGAGTAATCAGAACAGTATGGTTTGAGTATAAACACACACACGTAGATCAATGGAGCAGAATAGAAAGCCCAGAAATAAACCCATGCATATATGCTTAATTATGCAAAGAATGAAACATGGACCCCTTTTTTATACCATACACAAAAGTTAACTTAAAATGGATTAAAGACTTGAATGTAAGACCTGAAAATATCAAACCTCCAGAAGAAAACAAAGGGAGTAAGCTCCTTGACATTGGCCTTAGCAACGATTTTTTTGGACTTGACACCAAAAGCAAGGGCAACGAAAGAAAAATAAACACGTGGGGCTACTTCAAACTAAAAATCTTCTGCACTGCAAAGGAAACAATTAACAATGAACAATAAAAAGGCAAGCTACAGAATATAAGAGAATCCTACAGGAGAAAATATTTGCAAACCACATATAAAATAAGGAATTAATATCCGAAATATACAAGGAACACATACAACTCAATAGCAAAAACAAACAAACCCCCCCCCCAAAAAAACCCAAATAACCCAATTTTAAAATGAGCAAATGACCTGAATAGACATTTTTCCAAAGAAGGCATACAAATAACCAACAGGTACATGAAAACGTGCTCAACGTCACTAATCATCAGGGAAACGCAAATCGAAAGCACAATGAGATACCACCTCACACCTGTTAGGATGTCTATTATCAAAAAGACAAGAGATAACAAATGCTGTCAAGGATGTGAAGAAGGGGAAACTCTTGAATACGTTGGCAGGAATGTAAGTTGGTACAGCCACTAAGAAGAGCAGTATGGAGGTTTCTCAAAAAATTTAAAATAGAACTACCATATGATTCAGCAATGCCACTTCTGAGTATATTTCCAAAGGAAACGAAATCACTATCTTGAGGACATGTCTGTACTCCCCTGTTCACTGCAGCATTATTCCCAACAGCTAAGGTATGGAAACAACCAAAGTGTTCATCAGCGGATAAATGAATAAAGAAAATACGGTGTACATACATGTCCAATAAAATATTATTCAGCCTTAAAAAAGAAGGAAACTCTGCCATTTGCAACAACATGGATGAAACTGGAGGGCATTATGCTAAGTGAAATAAGCCAGACAGAGAAAGACAAATACTGCATGGTATCATTTATACGTAGCATCTGGAACAAAATGGGCTAACTCATAGAAACAGAGGTAGAGTGGCGGTTGCCAGGGGCTGAGGGATGGAGGAAGTAGGGAAAGACTGGTACAATGCATACGTACTTTCAGTTGTCAGATGAATACCGTTTAATGACCTAATGCATAACACAGTGATTATAGTTGATGATACTTTATTATTTTCTCCAATTTTATTGAGATACAATTGACATATAACATGTATCAGTTTAAGATGTACAACATGATTTGATATACGGGTATATTGCAGAGTCATTTCTACAGTAAGTTTAGTTAACACCCATTACTGCACATAGTTACAGTATTTTTCCTTGTGATGAGAACTTATAGATCTACTCTCTTAGCAGATTTCAAATATACAATACAGTATTGTTAACTATAGTCACTATGCTGTACATTACATCCCCAGAACATATTTATTTTATAACCAGAAGTTTTTTTTTTTTGACCCCTTTCACCCATCTTGCTCACCGCCCCCCCCACTCACCACCTCTGGCGACCACCTCTCTGTTCTCTGTAACTATGAGTTCAGTTTTTTTTAGATTCCACATATAAGTGAGATCATGCAGTATTTGTCTTTCTCAGATAATACTGTATTCTATAATTGAAATTTGCTAAAAGAGTAGAACTTAAGTGTTACTAGAAAAAAAGAAGTAAATATGTTAGGTGATAGGTGTATTGATTAACTCAATGGCAACAGTCCTTTCACAACATATACACATATCAAATCATTATGTACGCTTTACTACAATTTTATTTGTCAATTATATATCAATAAAATTCATTCCTGTAGGCAGCAAACAAAAAATTACAATGGAGCAATTCCTTCAAACTTCTGAAGGAAAAGTATTCCCTACTTCAAACTCCACCCGCAGCCAAACTTCAGATCAAGTCAGAGGGCTAATAAAGACATTTTCAGACAAGCCAGGACTCAAAAATTTTACATAGCTTTCATCCTTTCTCTGAAAGCTCTTGCAAAATACACTCCTGAAAAATGAGGTCATAAACTAAGAAAAAGGAAGAAATGGAATACAGGAAACAGGAGATCCCACTCTGAAGAGAGGTGAAGGAATTGGCAAGAGGATGAAGAGGCAGACCCAAACTGGCGACTCTGACCTGGCACACGAGTCAAGGAGGCTGCGTGTATGCAGCTCGGAAGGCTCTGGCCGGGATTTCCTCCAGAAGATAAAAACAAGAGAATTGCTGATCAGCCTGAAGGTCTTTAGGGCGTGGTTCATACCCTCATGCCCTTCCCGTGTCGCTGACTCTTCTGCATGTTCAGGTTAACTAATTCCACGTACCATGGCATTTAGACAGAGGACTGCCATTGGAATTAAACTATTAATGGTAAGAAAATGAAGTAAATAAAAACAGGATAATTGTAAAATATTTAATTCATATTCCATAAGGTTGAATTATGAGAGACATGAAAATATTTCATGTAACAGATCAACATTCACACCACGTCAGAATTAACTTTTTTTACAACTATATAAAATAATAATATATAGCATTCATGTCAATTTTTTTTAAAAAGGTAATTATCTTCAGAGAAAACACAACATGCTGATAGAAAAAGTAAGAATTACTTAGTACAGGGCTCCACTGTGAATAGCATTTACATTTATGCTGTCATGATAATATAAACTTTGACTATCAATGGCATCAAAACCATGATACAACAATGTTGGGAGGATGAAAAGCACATGTATGTGGGCAGGGGAGGAAGATGAAAGGGAACTAAATATCATCCATAGGGGAAGATGGATCATACCTTAGCTCAAAGTCAGAAATAGCAAGAACATTGTAGAATTTAGAGATACGGAGTTCAATATAAAAATCAGCTTAAAAGAAAGTGTTTGCCTCTGGGAAGAGAAATCTGGAGCAAGGCAGAGAGAATTGCTATTGTTCATAACATAAATTGTAAAACTATCAAGTTCTTTCAACTATAGGTTTACACAATGGTGCTAAAAGTATAAAGAACTAAAAATCACTTTTATGAAAATAGGATTACTAAACTACATTTTAAAATTATAAATTCCCAAATGACATAATGGACACATCTTCAAAGCTTACTTCCATAATTTATTTCATTATCAAATCCTTTTATTATTGATGGATCCTGTCCTCTTTCATAAAAGAAAAATTAGAATTAGTAGAATTCATCCACTTATTTATGCAATCAATCAATAGCTATTAAGGTGTCTCTGTCTTAAAGGACCTCACAACTCCTTGGGAGAACATTAAACCAAAAATCTTTGGCTGCTGTAGAAAAATTGCATAAACAGGGCTATCAGAGTACAGGACAGGGATAGATCTACCTAGGACTGTCTCAGAAAGCTTCCCAGAGGTATTTTAGCTAGGTCTGAAAGGGTTTTAATTTATTTTGTAGGTTTTCTAAGTAATTCAATAGAGTGAATGTTATGGTATACATCTTTGTGTGAATCACTCTACCGGGGGCTATAGGAACTATGAAGGTTAGTAAGGACAATATTTTTATACCCAGGAGGCACAAAATATAAGGAGTAGGGTTACCACTGATAGGAAAGTTCAGAGAGTTGTTCCAGATGAGGGATCTGGAGTTTGGGGAAAGTGGCATTCAGGAGATGGGTCCTGCTTCAATGTCTATCTGTCCTGTTGAATTCCAGGAGAAGAACGTTATTCTTTGATTCATTCAATTACCATTTATGGAGCACTGTCTTCTATACACCTGACATCGGGCTAAGTACTGAGCACACAAGGTGTCCCTGAGCATAGGTGAGGGAACAGATCACCAAACAGCTTCAAAGAAAGGAGACAAGCCCAACCAGGTAAGTGTATAGGAGGGAGATGGGTAGGGAACCAGCAGGGAACAAAGGAGACATAACACAGGAAAGTGAGTCCAAAAATTAGGAAAGGAAGGCTAGGCTGTTTGGTAATTCTACCCTTCTTGATTTATTTTCCCAATGCTCTCTAACCCCTAAATTACTCACTGCCAGTTTTAAGGCATTTTTAAAGCACTTCAAAGAAACAATTCAAGTTCTTAAAATGAACCTATGCAGAAGCAAGGTTGCTTCTCTATTTTACAGCAGGAGCATCTGACATCCTGAAGGGTGCTGATGGATGACCTCATTGGAGCCCTAGAGTAGAGAAACCCTTCCCAGAGCCTGGTCTACGGACCCTTGTGTGATAGTCTGCCACTCCCCTGCAGATGCCTTCATTCTTTCTAAGGACAGAAATGGTAAGTTCAGTATTTCAAGTTCATCTGTGTTGTAGCATGGATCAGTCCTCTGTTCCTTTTTGTGGCTGCATAATATTCCACTGTATGGCTATATCACATTTTGCCTATTCACTCATCTGTTCATGGACGTCTGGTTTGTTTTTACATTTTAGCTACTGTGAATAGCGCTAGGAACATTCATGTACAAGTTTCCCTAGAGACAGAATCAGATGAGTGGTTGCCAGGGGCTGGAGAGTGGGGAGCCATTGTTTAATGCATTCCTTTCGGGGTGATGACAAATATCTGAGACTAACACTGCGATTCTACAACACTGTGAATATACTTAATGCCACTGAATTGTGCACCTAAAATAGTACATGTTATAGGATGTGTATTTTACAGTAAAGTGAAGGAGCAGCTCACTTTTTCTTGTCTCTGGCAACTTCTCCCTCCCACCACTTCTCACTCGCCCAGGCAACTTCCTCTTCCCACCTTTACTCAGGCAAAGCTTTGACTCTGGGCAGCACTGGGCCTTTGCTTGAAACTGTAGGAAGAAAATGCCCAAAGCAGCCTATTTTACAGCAGAGCTTACCGGGCCTGGATAGTTGAAAGGAAATGGCCTTGGAAAATCCACTCAATCCCATCTCTCCATCTGATCTTATTCTTCTCTTGTCACTTTGCTGAAATCTTTCACAGTTTCTATTAAAATTGCTCCTCAAGTGTAGACAACGGCAATCCCACTCCAGTTCAGTCTCTGACTTCGAGTCCAAGCGCGCGTGCACACGCACACACAGACACACACACACGCACACACCCTGCGCTTGGAGCCCCTCGTGCATCTTGCTTTGGGAAGACGAAATGATCTACATGGTTCTGTGTGCTCCTGGACTCACGTGTCTTCATCAGGATGAGCAGCGAGGCAGAAAGTCCAGTGGCAAGACTCCTAAGGATGAGTGATTTTTTATGTGTTGCCAGCAGAAGTGGAAGAAAGAAGGAGCTTTCCTCAATTATTGGGAGTTAATAGTACAACCGAGCTGGCAACCAGGCGTGGAACTCCCCACCGATCCCCACCTCTAGTTTTCTTAAGTAAAATGACAGAAAAACTACCCTGTGACTCTCTATTTCTGTTTGCTTTTATATGCGGATTGGGTGAGACCTATTTTGTTTCTGAGGGGGTTTTGTGGGGGGTTTTTCTTAACCACCGTGCATAAGATTTTTCACGGTGCCTAATAATGAGAACTAAACTAGTGATAAGAATTACAGAAGGATCTTTAGGAACTTAACATTAATGAACAGATAGATGATTTGCAGTTACCTGCTACACACAAATAGATAACATCAGGTTAAAAATGAGCGTCTAGAGCAAGTTTGCAAGACAAAAAATATATTCTAACACAGAAGTCAGATGTCCCAGCATTAGGCAAGGGAGGGGGAAGGTGACTAACCATTGCCTTATAAGCTCGTGGATTACTTGATTGGTCCTATTGGTTAGAATTTTATCTTTAGGAATTACAATAAAGTATTTTGAAAATTTAAATTGACTGAAGAGCAAATGTAAATGATCAGAATCCTCAAACCAGATTTATTTTCATTTATCTCTAGGGAAAACTTAACACAATACAGATTTGTTTGGCTATTCACCTTAATTTTTAGAGTGAAAGTTTCAATTTGCCACCTACCCTATTACAAAATGCAGATGCTGAATGTCTGCTTTACTTTTGTCTCCATTCCCTCCGAAATGATTCCTTTTGTCCTGAATAGAAGACACCAAGATGTATTCCTGACTCAATGATGGCTTACCGACATTTTTAGACAAGCTTGTTTTGTATCACAGGAAGCTCCTTAGAAACTACCTGGAAGAGGAATGAGTCACTATTTTGTCCTCTGTATCTTTTTCGAATAGAATATTTTAAAATAACAGCTTTATTGAGATATAATCCATATACTTTACAATTCACCCATTTAAAATCTGTACTTTTGGACATTGAGTGATAGTGATGTGTCATGTAGGCTCATCAACTGTAACAAACATCCCACTCTGCTGGGGGATGTTGATAATGGGGGATCTAAGCATGTGTGGAGAGGGTTATATGGGGTACCTTCTGTTCAATTTGCTAGGAACCTAAAACTGCTTTTAAAAATAAAGTCTGTTAGTTTAAAATTTTTAGTTCAAAAATAAATTAAATGTACACTTTAAAGACCTTTAGTCTACTGGCTGAGTGGGGCAACCATCATCACAATAATTTTCGAACATTATCATCACCCCCAAAAGAAACAGCATTCCTATTAGCAGTCACTCCCCACTGCTGGCAACCACGAATGTACTTTCTGTCTCTATGGATTTGCCTATTCTGGATATTTTATTAGATGGAATCATGCACTGTGTGGTCTTTTGTGACTGGCTTATTTCACTTCACATACTGTTTTCAAGGTTCAACCATATTGTAGCGTGTATCAGTACTTCGTTCCTTTCTATAGCCAAATAATATTGCATTACATGCATATACCATATTTGATTCATCCATTCATTGGTTCATGGACGGTTGGATTGTTTCCACCTTTGGTTATTATGCATAATGCTGCTCTGAACGTTTGTATCCAAGTGTTTGTGTGGACATATGTTTTTATTTCTCTTGGGTTCGCGTATAAATTTTGACTTGATGTAGATTGGACTTGCTTTTGAATTACCTGGGTAGATACTCTGAGTAGGTGAGTGGGTGGGTGCCTGAGAAGCATGAGGAGAGGGAATCAAAGAAGAACATGAAAGAGTAAGTGGATGGGACTTAGTTCACTGATTTCCCAATTTCCAAATCCCTCTAAAATAATACCACCTAATATCATAGCATCTTAGAATCATAACATTACGTGGGAAACAGAGAGTCCAGTAAAGTTAAATCACTTGCTCAACGATTGCTAAAGACCAAGCAGGACCCAGGGCCTATGGTTTACAGTTCTTCGGACACTGCCTTTTGTGCCACCTGCATCATGTCAGCATATGCTGTGATCCAGGAGGTGTCTAATTCAAAAAATTTACCAAGGACCCTATTGAAAAAAAAGTTCAGAACTGACTAGGATTGTCTTCATTTTACTGAGAAGAGACATTCAATCTCTCTGTTAATCAAAGATAACGCTTATGGAGGTCTTACTATGTACCAACTTAAGTGCTATGCCTGAGCTACCATATTATATTTTGAAAACAGCCCCATTTTACAAATGAGGGAACTAAAGCTTACAGATAAGAATTTAAACAGTGTGATACATGGTGAATAAGAAAGTTGAAGCCAGAAGAATCTCACTGTACAAGACGCGGTTCTTAAGTGCACTGCTGTACTGATAGAAATCAGGAAAACACACTCTGCCTCCTTTCCGAGCCCTCCCACTCCCAACTGCTGTTTTCATAGGTTATGAGTCTCAAACAACCTACGAACGGAACATCTGTAAATTGGGAACGTCTTGTCTATACATTTATAACTGCATTTAAGCAAAAATATGAAATCATTCCATTTCTAAATAAAATCACATATATGCTTCTCCAAAATTATCAACAGACGTGAAATGTTCTTCATCTAAAGCCAGATAGGCAAATGCTTTTTGAACTCAAGTGCAAACTTTAGTTAAATGTTAGTGACTTCTGGAATATTGTGTTCAGTAGTCCACAGATTATTGTGAAGACTTGACCAGATTCGGAAGAAGATTGCAGCGATCTGTTTATGAACTTCTACTGGTGTGGGAATGGGGCACGAAAGACATGTTTTTGCCTTTCCTGAGGGTTTAAAAAATTCTCACATCAAATTACAGACAGTAGAATGTGTTTGTATGTGTTCCTTCTAAATGTTAGTTTTCCATAGGTATGCCCACTTGTTTGTTTTTTTCACTTTAAAAAATAAGAGTCTGTTCGTGTTTTATTTAGGGTATGTTGTAGTTAAATAAAGAACAATAAGAAAATCAAGGGTAAATAAATATTATTATAAGGGTAAATGTTATATTAAATTAAAATGCCTTCAATAGAATAGTTGGATAACTTCTATGATGATAAGAGTAACAAAATCACTTTATAGGAACATCTCTTTGGGCAAGTTGGGTAGCCAAAGAGAGTCTATGAACTAGTATAGTGACCATATTTTCTAAACCTAAATCAGAACAAACAATTCCATACTGTTGTTTTAAATGAATGACTACATTTAATGGTATAAAGATATTTTGCAAAGACATTAAAATTAAATAACGTTTAAGGATGTGTTCAATAAATCACATTTATATTAAAAGTGATATTTAAAAGATATACAAATACATTATATTTGGGAATGGTCTTGGAAAATGCAGGACTGTTGATTTAAATAGCAGGGAAAAAAATTCTGGAGCTGCTGCTCTCTGATTGCTTCAAAGAAAAGTCCTTCCACCTTGCCAGACACATCACCTCCCTGAAATTCATTCACCTCCTTTAGCTTCTGCCTGAAATCCGTAAGTAGGAGATCAACTGTTCTGGTCAGCTAGAAACATACATTTCTCTCCAGAATGAGTTAATATTCTTAAGAGCAAACTCAGGTTCTGAGAGTTCAGTTTCTAGAGATATAAGGATGCCACTTCTTATATTAGTTGTAATTTCAGGGTCATTCACATCAAAATTCGAGGTTCTCACCCTTTCATACTCCTGAAATCTCCCCCTTCTAATCATTTGCTGACTCTCTAGGGATGGCTTTCTTTTAGCTTTGGTTTTCATTTTCATTTTCGCTTTTCCTGGTGACCAGGCAATCTGTTACTTTCATGAATGGTCTAGGAATTCTTCAGTAGAGTATGAATTCCTCCAAATCCCAGCTCTATTGTCCTTGCTCATGACCTTTAGCCCCAGTTGAAGACTTTTTCCGTAGTCATCTGCGTTTAGCTTCAGGACACTGTGCCAAACGCAACAGGACAAAGTCTTTTAACTTTGGCATCACTTGTCAGACCTACCCTGAATGACCATTTTTCTCTTTTTCCCACAATAAATATAAAAAGTGGGTGCCAGTACATTAACTAAGGTGAACCTCAAGGTAAACCAACTACCCTATTTAATGCCCACGAATAATGTTTCATTTTATCATGTTTTCTTGCCTCTTCCTACCCTTGTTAGATGTTTGTGCTTAAAGGTTAAATCAAGCTTCTCCACTCCTGGATTTTTTTCCTCCTATTCTTTGATCCTACATGGAAATCATAATGCTGGATTTGTGACGTCACTCTCAATCATTTCCAGATGTTTCTCAGGCTGATCAGAAACAACGTGAGGCCAATATATGTTAGTAAAAAAGTAGACCTTCAAACAGGGAGATGGGTCAGAAAAAATAAAGAGTATAATAATAATGTTGAGATTGCAAAACAACTATAGGTAAATTGCCTTTTCTCTGTATCTTAAAGTCTTTGATCAATTGTGCCAATGTATGAAAATTTGAACTCTAAAGAGGCTGGGCAGCTTTCTAAACCCAAACATCAAAAACTTTGCTTTCGTTAGAAAATTTTACAACCATGATACTCCGAATGGATTTGAAATTCTCTAAAATAAGCTCTAATAATAACCTTTACAAGCAGAAAGGAAAAGAACAGTAGGTTATGTGGCTTCATGCTACCATTTTCTCTGGTACATTAGTTTTCCAAAGATGGCATTTTGGCTTGTACCAAATAAAAGGACAAAGGTTACCAAATGCAAGCCTGGGGAAGCCAGAAGAGAGAACAGCTATTACAATGGAGGGGGAAATCCAAGCTGTCAGCTCTGAATGGATAGAAATAGCATGTGTGAAATTGACAAGCAGCAACAGCATGGCGCCGTATGAAGGGCCAGGAAATGAATTCTACCAGCATTCCTATTTACTGTATTAGAGCGGCAGTTCTGTGGTGGTTTATTTAAGATTCATAAAGAGAAATGCCTGGGTCTTTGATAACTTTGGTAATATTTGGTTGTTGTTTAGAAAGGAATTTAAACAAATAAATATCAGGGTGAGAAGAGTAGAAAAATGATACAGAAGAAAAAATAAAGAACAAAAATCACCCATCACCCAACCTCTCAAGAGGCATTGTTTTTGTTTTTTTATCTTTAAAGTCCAGTGTTTATTTTTGTCTTACTGCAGCTCCATGGGTTTTTTTTTCTTTTATAACATCTTTATTGGAGTATAATTGCTTTACAATGATGTGTTAGTATCTGCTTATAACAAAGTGAATCAGCTATACGTATACATGTATCCCCATATCTCCTCCCTCTTGCGTCTCCCTCCCACCCTCCCTACCCAACCCCTCTCGGTGGTCACAAAGCACCGAGCTGATCTCCTGTGCTATGTGGCTGCTTCCCACTGCTATTTTACATTTGGTAGTGTGTATATGTCACTGATGCTCTCTCACTTCGCCCCAGCTTACCCGTACCCTTCCCTGTGTCCTCAAGTCCATTCTCTGCATCTGCGTCTTTATTCCTGTCCTGCCCCTAGGTTCTTCAGAATGTTTTTTTCTTTTTTAAGATTCCATATATCTGTGTTAGCATACAGTATTTGTTTTTCTCTTTCTGACTTACTTTCACTCTGTATGACAGTCTCTAGGTCCATCCACCTCACTACAAATAAATCAATTTCATTTCTTTTTGTGGCCGAGTAATATTCCATTGTATATATGTGCCACATCTTCTTTATCCATTCATCTGTCGATGGACACCTAGGTTGCTTCCATGTCCTGGCTATTGTAACTAGAGCTGCAAAGAACATTGTGGTACATGACGCTTTTTGAATTATGGTTTTATCAGGGTATATGCCCAGTAGTAGGATTGCTGGGCCATATGGTAGTTCTGTTTTCAGTTTTTTAAGGAACCTCCATAATGTTCTCCGTAGTGGCTGTATCAATTTACATTCCCACCAAAGGTGCAAGAGGGTTCACTTTTCTCCACACCCTCTCCAGCATTTGTTGTTTGTAGATTTTCTGATGATGCCCATTCTAACAAGTGTGAGGTGATACCTCATTGTAGTTTTGATTTGCATTTCTCTAATGATTAGTGATGTTGAGTATCCTTTCATGTGTCTGTTGGCAATCTGTATATCTTCTTTGGAGAAATGGCTATTTAGGTCTTCTGCCCATTTTGGGATTGGGTTGTGTGTTTTTTTGATATTGAGCTGCATGAGCTGCTTGTATATTTGGGAGATTAATCCTTTGTCATTTGTTTCATTGGCAAATATTTTCTCCCATTCTGAGGGTTGTCTTTTCATCTTGTTTATGGTTTCCTCTGCTGTGCAAAAGCTTTGAAGTTTCATTAAGTCCCATTTGCTTATTTTTGCTTTTATTTCCATTTCTCTAGGAGGTGGATCAAAAAGGATCTTGCTGTGATTTATGTCATAGAGTGTTCTGCCTATGTTTTCCTCTAAGAGTTTTACAGTGTCTGGCCTTACATTTAGGTCTTTAATCCACTTTCAGTTTATTTTTGTCTATGGTGTTAGGGAGTGTTCTAATTTCATTTTTATACATGTAGCTGTCCAGTTTTCCCAGCACCACTTATTGAAGAGACTGTCTTTTCTCCACTGTATATTCTTGCCTCCTTTATCAAAGATAAGGTGACCATATGTGCGTGGGTTTATCTCTGGGCTTTCTATCCTGTTCCATTGATCTATATTTCTGTTTTTGTGCCAGTACCAAACTGTCTTGATTACTGTAGCTTTGTAATATAGTCTGAAGTCAGGGAGCCTGATTCCCCCAGCTCCATTTTGCGTTCTCAAGATTGCTTTGGCTATTCGGGGTCTTTTGTGTTTCCATAAAAAGTGTGAAATTTTTTGTTCTAGTTCTCTGAAAAATGCCAGTGGTAGTTTGATAGGGATTGCATTGAATCTGTAGATTGCTTTGGGTAGTATTGCCATTTTCACAATATTGATTCTTCCAATCCAAGAACATGGTATATCCCTCCATCTGTTTGTATCATCTTTAATTTCTTTCATCGGTGTCTTATAGTTTTCTGCATACAGGTCATTTGTCTCCTTAGGTAGGTTTATTCCTAGGCATTTTATTCTTTTTGTTGCAATGGTAAATGGGAGTGTTTCCTTAATTTCTCTTTCAGATTTCTCATCATTAGTGTATAGGAATGCAAGAGATTTCTGTGCATTAATTTTGTATCCTGCTACTTTACCAGATTCATTGATTAGCTCTAGTAGTTTTCTGGTAGCATCTTTAGGATTCTCTATGTATAGTATCATGTCATCTGCAGACAGTGACAGTTTTCCTTCTTCTTTTCTGATTTGGAGTCCTTTTATTTCTGTTTTCTTCTCTGATTGCTGTGGCTAAAACTTCTAAAACTATGTTGAATAATAGTGGTCAGAGTGGGCAACCTTGTCTTGTTCCTGATCTTAGTGGAAATGGTTTCAGTTTTCACCACTGAGAAAAATATTGGCTGCGGGTTCGTCATATATGGCCTTTATTATGTTGAGGTAAGTTCCCTGCATGCCTACTTTCTGGAGAGTTTTTATCATAAATGGGTGTTGAATTTTGTCGAAAGCTTTTTCTGCATCTATTGAGATGATCATATGGTTTTTATTCTTCAATTTGTTAATATGGTGTATCATATTGATTGATTTGCATGTATTGAAGAATCCTTGCGTCCCTGGGATAAATCCCACTTGATCGTGGTGTATGATCCTTTTAATGTGGTGCTGGATTCTGTTTGCTAGTATTTTGTTGAGGATTTTTGCATCTATATTCATCAGTGATATTGGCCTGCAGTTTTCTTTTTTTGTGACATCTTTGTCTGGTTTTGGTATCAGGGTGGTGGTGGCCTCATAGAATGAGTTTGGGAGTGTTCCTCCCTCTACTATATTTTGGAACAGTTTGAGAAGGATAGGTGTTAGCTCTTCTCTAAATGTTTGTTAGAATTTGCCTGTGAATCCATCTGGTCCTGGGCTTTTGTTTGTTGGAAGACTTTTAATCACAGTTTCAATTTCAGTGCTTGTAATTGGTCTGTTTATATGTTCTATTTCTTCCTGGTTCAGTCTCAGAAGGTTGTGCTTTTCTACGAATTTATCCATTTCTTCCAGGTTGTCCATTTTATTGGCATAGAGTTGCTTGTAGTAGTCTCTTATGTTGCTTTGTATTTCTGTGGTGTCCATTGTAATTCTCCTTTTTCATTTCTAATTCTGTTGATTTGAGTCGTCTCCCTTTTTTTCTTTATGAGTCTGGCTAATGGTTTATCAATTTTTTTTATCTTCTCAAAGAACCAGCTTTTAGTTTTATTGGTTTTATCAGTATATATAATTCTGATTTCTGCCTTTTTAGTTAGGATTATATCCTAAGTATTTTTCTATGTTATGAAAACGTCTTCATAACCACTGTTGTTAATGCTTATAGAACATTCTGTTGTATGAATACACAGTCCTTAATTTACTTAACTTGATTAATTCAACAACTCTTTCTCCTTTCCTTTCTCCTATTCCAATATATTTTCTACTGGACAACTAAGAGTGAGCATTTAAAAGTCAAAGTTGATCTTGTTACTTGCCTTTTTTAAATCATTCAACAACTTATCATTGCTCATAGAAAAGATCACTATCCTTAGCAGGTTCTTGGGGGTACGTTCTTGCTTCTACATCACTCTCACATGGGGACTTCAAAATGTAGAATCTCTACCTCTTCCCAGAACTACTGAATCAGAATCTGCATTTTTATAAGATCTTGAGTGATTCCTATGCATATTAGGATTGGGAAGGGTTGGTCTTCATGATCTGGCTCTCCTGTCACTGCACTAGCCTCAGTGGGACCAGCCCAGGGCTCCCAGTGATCCAGCAGCAGAGATGTACCCTCCGTGCCTAACTCACCATGCCCTTTCCCCCATAGAGCCTTTGTGGGTGATACAGACTGAAGGTTTGTGTGTCCCAAGATTCATACTTTGAAGCCCTAAACCCCCCATCTCTGTGTGATGATATTTGGAGATGGGGCCTTTGGGAGATAATTAGGTTTAGATGAAGTCTTGAGGTTGGAACCCTCATGACGGGATTAGTGCTTTTATAAGAAGAGATAACAGAGAGTGTTCTTTCTCTCTCCCTCTCTCTCTCTCTCTCTCCTTCTCTCTCTCTCTCTCCCTCTCTCAGAAAACACAAAGAGAAGGAGGCCTTCTGGAAACTAGGAAGAGAGCTCTCACCAGCACTTGACCATGCCAGCACTCTCAAACTTCCAGCCCTCCAACACTATGAGAAAATATATTTCTGTTGTTTAAGCCACCCGGTCTATGGTATCAGTCTGTGGCAGCCTGAGCAGACTAAGACAACAGGTATACACTGTGCTCTCTGCCCAGAAACATCTTCTCATGACTCTTTACCAAAATAACTCCTTTCAGAGCCCAGTTAAAAGGCGAGGGGGCGAGGGGCAGGTCTAATATCCTGAATATATAAAGAACTCTTATAAATCAACAACGGAAAATAAAGAAAATCAATTTAAAAATGAGCAAATGACATGAACAGACATTTCTCCAAAGAAGATATACAGTTGTCCAACAAATATATATGGAAAGATGCTCAATGTCATTAGTTATCCAGAAAATGCAGATCAAAGCCACAATGACACACCACTTCACACCCACTAGGGTGGCTAGGATGGATAGATAGATAGATAGATGTCAATATATAAATAGATAGATAGATAGTTACCAAGCATTGGTGAGAATGTAGAGAAATTGGAACCCTCATACATAGCTGGCAAGAATATAAAATGGTGCAGCCACAGCAGAAAACCAGTTTGGTGGTTCTTCAATAAATTAAACATTGATTTGCCATACAACCCACTCCCCAATTCCACTCCTGAGAGAAATAAAGACTTATGTCCACACAAAAACCTGTACACAAAAATTCAGGGCAGCATGATGCATAATAACTAGAAGGTGGAAACAATACAAAGGTCCACCAATATATAAATAGATAAATGTGGTATATCCATACAATGCAATATTAATTGGCCATAAAAAGGAATATAGTACTGATACAGACTACAAATGGATGAATCTTGAGAACATTATGTTAAGTAAAATAAGCCAAATATGAAAGACTGCTTACTTTATGATTCCATTTATGTGAAATATCCAGGGTAAGCAAATTCTTAGAGACAAGAAAGCAGATTAGTGATTGCTAGGGGCTGTGGAGAGGGGGCCATGGAGAGTGACTGCTTCATGGTATTTTGCTTCATGGGTGTGGGGTTACCATTTGGGGTGATAAGAATATTCCAGACCTAGATGGTGATGATGGTTGCAGAACATTATGAATGTAGTTAATGCCACTGAATTGTACAATTTAAGATGGTTAAAATGAATTTTGTTATGAAGAGTATACCAAAATAAATTTTTAAAGAAGAAAAGAGGGAGAAGCAGAAGGAAAAGAAAAGAAACAAGCTGGGAGATAAATAAAAACAAAGAGTTAAAGAAAAAGAGACCCAGATAAAAGAGGATTCCTTTAAAAAGATTGCTTATTTACTGTGAAACCCAACCATCCTCTTTTTTTTTTTTTGATGATATTTAATATTTGATACTGTTGGTAACTGGGTCTTCTTAAAATTTTCCTGGATTCTCCCATGTCAAAAAGAAGTGCTTCTTCCAAACTTAGTCCCTGGGCACAGATCTGCTGTTTATATCCTTTCTCCCTCCCGAGCTTCAACTTTCCAGATGCGATGATCCAGCTGGTATTTTTAGTCGTCACTTCTCTCCTGAGCTCAGGGACGGGTATTTCCAGCTCTCAAACCATCATTTCATACTTAACATATTCATAATTCCACCCTGAATATATCCCCCATCTCCTGCTTTTCTCCTGTACCCTTTTGCCCAATCCTCTGAATTTATAGAATCCAAAACCAAAGAGGAGTGAGTCACGACTCTGAAAGGTTACAGTCTTCTCTCACTCAGAATTTTCCTTCATCTGGGATCTCCCATTAGTCAGTAAGTTGTGTTGACCTTTTCTTCAAATGGTCTTTGTATCCACCTGCACCCTTCCATCCCCACTGCCAACCCCCAGATTCAGCTTTTCAGTACCTCTCGCCTCAATCCTGTGGTGACCTCCCGGCAGGTCTCTGCAAACCCATCCTGCACACCAGCTTAGGGAGCGTGCCTGAATCCACAGAAAGTTTGCACAGAAAGGTTTTGGGATATCATCAAATCTGTTGCACTAAGCAGGGAGAATGTGTGAGCTAGTATGAACCTCCAGATCTTGTCTAGGTCCACGAAGAAAGCAATATAGGATGAACTTTAAGATAATCATGTCCCCCCACCCCCTGCCAGACTGTCAGCAGGGCCAGTCTTGTGCATGAAGGGACCAAACGGGGGTAGATGCTCTTAGACTCTCACCACAGGGAGAAGAAGCACAACACTGTGTGGGGTTTGAAGAACGGCACAACCCAGGTACTGTCCTTCCTCCTCAGACCCGGTAGGTCCGCAACATCAGAACAGAGGAAATATGGGATTTGGCCAAAAGTGAAGGGTCCCAGGATTAATTTTTTTTAAATATATTTTTTTTAATTTATTTTTGGCTGCGTTGGGTCTTCGTTGCTGCGCGCGCGGGCTTTCTCTAGTTGCGGCGAGCGGGGGCTACTCGTCGTTGCGGTGCGCGGGCTTCTTATTGCGGTGGCTTCTCTTGTTGCGGAGCACAGGCTCTAGGTGCACAGGCTTCAGTAGTTGTGGTACGTGGGCTCAGTAGTTGTGGCTCACAGGCTTAGTTGCTCCGCGGCATGTGGGATCTTCCCGGACCAGGGCTCGAACCCGTGTCCCCTGCATTGGCAGGCAGATTCTCAACCACTGCGTCACCAGGGAAGTCCCAGGTCCCAGGATTATTTTTAGGGAACTTGGGAGCCACATTTCAATGGTACGTGGCTGCCTAGGGCAGGGTCCTGGAGGGCCACAGGGGCAACAGAAGACTTTAAGGTGGACCTTGGAGCCTTCCAACATCCCCATTTCACGGATGGGAGAACCGAATCCCAAGAGTGCACAGTAACCCATCCATGATGCTCAAACAATGGAGAGCAGAGCCAACATGGAACTAAGATGATCCGCCTCCCAAATTAGCACTCACTTTCTTTCCTTTATGCCTGACATCAACCTCCCCTAAATAGGGTAGTACTCCTAATAGGGTAACATTTGAAAACGATCAAAGCAGCAACATTATTCACAGTTTTCTGCCTCCCACAAACTCCACTCCTGCCAATCCCAAGGGTGAGACAGCTGGGGGCTGCCACACTTTTAATCTTATGATCCTCAGAGGGTGGGTACCATGGGCATCAACTGCCAACCGCACCGAAATGCCCGGACATGTAAGATCCATCCTGAGCTCACTGCCTTAGTAAAGGAGACCACGATGTCCGGAGATCATTACATTAGTGCCTCCTTAAGTACGATCACAGAGGTACAAATGAAGCGGGAAAGCAGGAAAAAGAAAGGCATGATTGTCTCTGTCTGTGAGGGTAGAAAATATTTGCAGAAGTGACACCTGAGCAGAACTTTCCAGGATAAATAGAAGTTGTGCAGATAGAGGACAGGAAAGTGTGTACGTTCTGGATACACACCAGCCTTTTGCCTTTGGACCTCACTCCCAGCTATTGGAGTCAGGCTTACTGGAGAATACTGTTTGTTACTCTCATCACAAGCTCCTGTCAGGAACGCTGCTTCAGTCTGTACAAAAATTTCCCATCCTCTTAATCCTGATCTGCTATTTCTAGGTGACTGTTTAAAATCAGGGAAGAGAGAAGAAAGCCTCTGGCTTGGCAACTATCACATATTAATTTGGCAAATGTACACACCTCTTCCAGATTCTGCAATGGTTTTCTGTTCTCCTGGCCTGAAACTTTTTTCTATCCATTGTCACGAACTCCTAAATCCAATCCAAGCCTCTGCACTATGACTGCATTCCCTCTGCCTAGCTCAGACCTCTCTGTTGCCGTGATGCCTGACCTCTTGCCAATCCACTTGAATTCTGAACCTTCTCCAGTTAGTGGTACTTCAAACTCTGATCTCTCTCTCTCCCCTTCCCTTTCCCTTCCTGTTTCTGCGTCATGACCCCACTCGCTAAGCCTTCCTCCCCATCTTGACTCTTCCCATACGTCCTTTTCCTTGACTGCACATGGCCTTGGTCTGCACAGAGCATACACAGAGAGACCCCAAGTCAGACTTTTGATAGTATCTCCAAATTTGATTACATTTATAGATCCAGAAGTACTCTAAAAGGATTGAAGAAAGATGTTTGTCATTCAACTTAAATGCGTGTCCTATTTCCAGCCCGTGCTCTCTGTTGTGTACTAGGAATTACTATTTTTGATATATCTTATAATCACAGTATGAAGGGCACAATTATATTGCATTATATATTTGTGGGTTACAAGCATAAAGTTTCAAATGTAAATGTATACCACACTTAATGTATACCACAAGGCTGTATTAAGTTATAGCAGAATCGCTTTTTTTTAAAATATGCTAGAAACTTCCCTCCAGCATTATATTCTCCTAGACAACATTATCTCTAGCAAGGGTCTGCAGAATTTGGTCCCCCAAAGCCACTGCAGTGGTGAGGGTGAAAGAAGGGAGATGGGAGGGCACATTAATTTCCAAAGGTATATAGGAATTTGGGGCTGCCTGGATGCTTACAAAATAAGTTTATTGCTAACTCCAGCTTTAGATTAATTTGCATTTCTAAACTTCCTCTAAATAATACAGAAAACACAGTGTCCAACTCACTTGGATTCCTGGTGTCTGGAAACCTAAGAAAACATTTTTCCTGATGACACGATGCTATAAATGTGGTTATCTTTGAGGCAAGGAGCAGAAGCCTAATTGATCTGCAGTTCGACTAAATCATGCAGTATGGAGGGATCTCACTCCCTAGCTTAGTGAAAGGTCAATTCTAGGCACAGATTTTATTTGATGTCTTCCCACCCCTCTTTCTGTCTTCTCTGCCATCCCTCCCACATCACCCTCCCATGCAAAGTCCAATATCCTCATCATGAGTTGGCAAATTTCTTCTCTGAAGAATTAAGGGCAGATGGTTTTTGTCTTTAAAACTACACCTGTTAAACCAGATAAATCTCCATCAGAGGAATTTTAGATATGAGAGAGGTCAACAGGGTTAGAGTTTTCTGTGAGGATCAGTTTCCCTAAACTTCCACTTTGTAGCTCTCAGGGTACGGATAATTCCAAGGTTTTTGCAGTGATTCTCGTGGCTATGTGAGTTGGGAGACTTTCAGGATTAGAAGAAGCATCGGCTCCATTTTAGACCCCCAATGTTCCTATGTTAAAGATTGTGTAAGCAATCCTCTTCCCATCTCCCAGAAGACTGGGCTTCTGTGTTGAGTTTGATATTATACTGAGTTCATTTTAATGAGGCTCAAAACAGCCGAGGTAGAGCCCTGATGAGTTTCCGTCCTTCCTTCCTTCCTTCCTTTCTTTCTTTCTTTCTTCTTTTCTTTCTTTCTTTTCTTTCTTTCTTTCTCTCTCTTTCTTTCTTTCTCCCTCCCTTCCTTCCTTCCTCTCTTTCTTTCCTTTCTTTCTTTTTTCCTTCCCTCCCTCACTCCCTCCCCCCTCTCTTTTTCTTTCTTTCTCTCTTTCTTTCTTTCTTTCCTTTCTTTCTTTCTCTCTTCCTTCCTTCCTTTCTCCCTTCCTTTCTTTCTTTCTTTCTTTCTTTCTTTCTTTCTTTCTTTCTTTCTTTCTTTCTTTCTTTCTTTCCCTTGCAACCATTGCAACCATGAGGAAAGTATCCTGACAATTTGGACTTGGTGTCTAATACTCATGATCACATAACACCATGAATATCAGAGAACAGTAGCATTTAAGACAATAATAAAACACTTTAAATTGTCCCTTTTAAAGGCTTCACTTTCCAGGGTAACAAAATACAAATGCTTGATTGCCACTTCTGTTCTGAAAGATGATCAGAAGTTAGGGCTTTGGAACCCTTCCCTCTGTTACTCTCCATAGGTGTGACATATGGAATGTTCTGCCAGTTGATGCCCTATAGGGGCATTTCTCTAAAAACAAATTTCCTTTGAATTCAGGTCTTCCCATTTATTTAACTTTAAATCACCTCCTCAAAAAAGTGCCTTGAATTTATTCAAGTGACTCTTTCCAGAAAATGTCTTATTAATGACTTTATCATCAAAGGTTAAAAAGTACCTTCCTAAACCTATTGACATACTTTGAAAATCAAGGTCCTGATATATTTTCTCTAGGAAAAACTTGTTTTTTTATTTAGTCAATAAAGGAGCCTGAGACACATGAAGTATTTTACTCAGGAGATCTTTATAACCAATAAGAAAGTTTAATCAATTTCCTAGGCAACTTAGCCAGCAAGGTAATAAAAGTAGAAGATACCATATGATATCAAATTTTCTTTTTTAACATATTTTGACAAACCATTTAAAAAATATCTCTGGGGGATTAAAAGCCATAGTCTTTTTTAAAAATGCTAGAACCCTTTACATTTACCCCTTGGCTACTTCAAAATCTAATTTCTAATCCCATAATTGTGCTCACAGTGGTTTAAACTGTTATCAAACATCTTTAGGGGATTAGGACTCACTTCTGGTCCAAATGAAGCAACAGAAAAGCATGCATGGGGTTGTCCTGAGAAAGTAATGCCTGTCAATTAAAATTCCCCTGGGATTAATTAAAAGAATTGGAAATGATGGATTAAGAATGGTATTTAATGACTGCCCTGGGGCAGTCATGTTTTTTAAAAAAATCAAATGCATGTGGCTATTAAGCCCTACAAAAGATGTAGAGGCTTGCAAAAATTAAAGAGGACCAAGGATCTGATATAGAGAAATGCAGGTGTAAATAGGTGCATGTACCTGCCTCACCGCTACTTAATATCACCTCAAATAGCACCTTCTGGGTCCTAAGTGCTCCAGTGTCCTTGCATTGGCTAGGTGCGGGAATGAGATCCTGCCAATCAAATGCCAGAGACAGATCATGCATTGCAGGAAAACCCTTCCTTAGGTGTTAAAAAACAAAATCCAACTGAGTACATTTTAAAGACCTTATTGGCTCTATTCAAGAATTCATGATTGGGCAACATCCCATCTAGCAGATAAAAAGGAGCTCCAAGGAGCTGTACAAAATGAAAGACTTATAGGCAAAAGGCAGCAGGAACAAGGAAGTTATATTAGACAGAAAAAGAAGGCTGGTTATTGCAAGGTCACTTTCCTTTAGGGCATGGCAGGGTCTGCCAGGCAAAGCATCTCACTAGTGCTAATCAGGCGATTCCTGATTGGTTTAAGATTCCACTTCTGGGAGAGTCGAAACTAATTATGTCTTGGTTTGGTGATGTGGGGCTTAGCATAAGTGACTCCATTTTGGGCTTGTTGTCTGGTTTCTAACAGGGTTCACTTGTGCCTCTCATTTCAGAGCAAAAGTGGGGAGTTATTTCTCCGATTTGTTGAAACCTTTCCTTCTGGAAGGTATTCTTATACTTCCTGAACACATATATAAACGTTGAGTACAACTGGGCTTTAGCAAAGTGATAGACACTCTTGAGGAATGACCACCTTAAAAGTCTCATAAATAGAAGTTAGAGAGTTGAAACAAGAACAAATTCATTAGTGACATACACCCTGAAGGTTGGAGTTCAAATCCAGGATTTGCTTCTTACTGGATGTTTGACCTCAAGTAGAGCACTTTCTATTCCTAAACTTCAATACTCTTGTCTGTAAAATACGGATAATAATAGGATCTTCCTCATCGGAGTATTGTGATGGTTAATTAAACTAGCCTGGGTGAATATATTAAAAAGCCTTGCTGATAGTGAGTATTTCAAGACTATTAGGTATTATATGATTATGATGATAGAATTTAGAAGAAGAAACAGTCCTTTTCATGGGATAGGTCAGGGGGATAAAAGGCCGGACTAAAGAGTAATATCTTTAAATGAAGAGCTTTATCAATGCTGGCAAGGTTTACTTTAGCAGGAGAAAATTAAATAAATTCTTAAAATAAAATACAGAAAAAATCCTTTCAGAGAATAGACTTTTAAAAAATTAATTATGTTTGTTTTAAAAATAAATTAAGAATCATAGTAATGAACCTCTAAAAGTGTACTATTTTATAGCTTCTGGCTTGAATATTGTCATTGATGACATTAGAGGCAACTAACCCATTAATTAGAAATCTTCACCGATGCAAAGCATAGAGGAAATAAACTACTTCATCTTTAGCTTCTAACATATTCACACTTGACATCAAAGCTTTTGTTAAATTAGACCAGAAAGAGCTATTTAGCATAAGTAAGAGTTAACACTGGCTTAGGGATGTCCTATTTTTAAAAAAGAGGTCTGTTGGAAAATACTTGATAAATCTGCCTTTAAAATCAGCAAAAATATTGTGACTGCTCTTTTAACAGCCTTCCTAGGAAGCAACTGATGCGAAAGAAATCGTGATTGTCAAAATAATAAGCAAACTACAACTAGCAACAGAAAAAGAAGCAGAGTTTTCTATTTTATACAGTTGCGTTTTTTTGCATATCCTGGTGTGTGATGACTAAGAAAGACCAGCAAAAGTATAGGATAATAATGTCAATCTGTCAAATATCTTTCTAAAAGAATCTAACAAAATCCAAGCTTTTATTTAGCTTGCAGAAATTCCATTAGCCTATTAAGTAAGCAACCGAAGATGGCTGTTCATTTAACAAACTCTATATTTTATGGAAATGAACCTTTTTTTATTAACATCTGTTAGCTTCGGTTTCTTGATAAAGACTGTAATAGTAACAAGTGTGAGTCTGCAGCTGTTTTCCATCAGTTACTCAGAAACTTTTACAAAGGTACTTATTTCCCAGTAGTGTTGAGTACTAGAACCATATTACCTTCCAGAAAATGAGAAAGAAAAATATGTCAAGGGACTATATTCTGCTTTTGAACAGCTATGTATTCAGCAGGTCGGTTATATACTCAGAAGTAAGGGCCTTCAAACTAACTACTTAATCTCCCCCAAAAAACTGAGCTAGGTCATTCAAGAAGCAGCATTTGTAAATTCAACCAAGACAAGCAACCCCCAGCACTGGAAACTTATATTGAAAATCTGTTTTGTAAATGCACTATACTAAATTCTAAAGAGAAGAGATGCAAAGATAAGACAGTTTTTGCTCTTGAAGAATTTGTAATTTTAAAATGGATTGGCTTGTGAGCCCAAGAGAAAGAAACTCTCCCTCTTTTTTCTTTGTTTGCTGACAAGTTATTTGTTTATTTTATGGAATACTTCTGCCATATGTATCCATTCTTCTGTGGTGCCCTGTTGTGGCATTCAGTGATTATTGTTTTTGTCACTAAACTTTTTATATCTTCCACTTGCCTAAGGCCCAGCTCTATATTTTAAATTTTTCAAATAAATGTCAGAAAAGCAGTGAACTCTACTTTTAAAACCATGATTCTGGTTGGTATATTGGGCAATATACCTTTGTTAATTTCCCAGGCATTAGGCAAATAACCGGGACATATTCCTGCCCTATTTCCCAATTCTTATGGCCCCAGCAAGGAAAACTTTCAGTTCAGGATCTGATATCCATTTCTCCCTAAATCAATATAGCATTAATCTTAGTGAGATATCCCCAAATCTCTAATCCTGTATATTGAAAAAAATACATGAAAGTAAGAAAGGTTGATGATGTGTCCCCTGGGATCTATCCCACTTTTTGCAATAAAGGATAGCCACAAGAAAAATCATTTTACCCAATAATTACTAAGGAAAGCTCTGTGGCATTTATGATTACACCTGCTACCAAATCCCATGGCTTTAAGCACCCTAATGACTTAAAGAAGAACTACTGCAGAACTAAAGGTATTTCGTACATCTGAATTTCCAGTAATTTCTCAAATTATTTAACACCAATAATCATACTTACTCCAGTTTTAGAGAATTTTTGCAGTTTTGAATTTTCTTTCTAATAAAAGTGCATGATGCTGTTGAGAGCAAAAGAGGTGAGCTAATAGACTGAACCCTCGGGTTATTCCTCGTCCCACCAATGACTTAGATGGTTGGCCTCACTTTTCTTATCTCTAAAATACGGGGACTCAATTTTATCTACTATTTCTTCCGAAAGCAAAATTCTGGTCTATTCTCTGGACATGAGTGACGCCCATCCCTGCATCCAGTTTTCTTCCTTCATTCACACTATTTACCTTAACTGGGAAATACACATAATACAAATGAAAGACAATCACGTGACTCTTTAGGTCTCAGATATACACCCCATCTTAAATATCCCAATCCTACCTCCAAGTGAATCCAATAAAACCTCAAGTTCTTACAGCCAAAATTCATATTTTTCTCTTACCTGATATCTATACTTTCTAATATAATGTCTCATAAATTTAACTATCTGCTCAAATGAGACTACCCAATGCCTCAAACACTGATTTCCACAAATATGGATTTCAAATAGGTTTTTAAATTTTTGATTAGCCTATTTGCCATATTCTATTGAATCCAGTGTCTTTTATTAAATTACCCCATTTGTGGGTCACTGTTTTGTCCTAAGTGGTTCAGCACCCTCCCCTTTATCCTCCCAAAATTATTTACAGTGCACAGCTACCTACCCCTTTTCAGCAAACTTAGGCTTGTGCTTCCTGGAGGAAACTTAACTTCAGTGATAAAACCATCCATCTGACATGAAAGTCATCACTGGCTCCAGTGTCACCTCCCCTATAGCTCTGCAGTCATTGACAACACGAACAAGCCTAATGCTTGTTGAGTACCATGTGACTTCATTTAACTGGCAATAATTTCCCCTCTCTTTCTGAGAATGATTTGGTTCAATGCGAATAAAGACAGTAAAGTTTAGCTGAAGGAGAGTAAGTGAATGTCTGTGTAGCCCTGAGTAATTTAGAAGTGCAGGATGTTCCAAATTATAAGATATATTGGGCATATACAGACACTTTACATGATATGAATAGCAATGGGCTAATTATTACACATATTTCTAGCGTCATGGTACTTTAGAAGACATTTGCCATTTGTTTTAAAAGAAAAAACCTAAAGGGATGTTACCATGAAAGAAAAAAATACATCTGGATAAGGAGCGCCCCAGATTCCCATATCCTATCAGATAAAAACATTGGTGATCAGAACTTTTTTCTTTTCTAATACGTAGATTAAGATGACCTCAGAGCCAACCTCAGAAACTTATTTTAAGAGTAAAACATTTCAGCAGCAGAACTGGGGGAATCTGGATCTTAGTTATGTCAAAACAGGTATTGGAAAAGCAGTGGTAGCCGAGGTTATACGAAGAGGAGAAATCTAAGGCTACCATTTTGACTTACTCTTATCAAGATTAAACACAGCCCTAATGAAAGAATTGGCTTCCAAGCTGTAGGCATCATCTCAATTCTTATAGGGAATGGTTTACCGCAAAATAACACTAATTTAAAATTGAGTCGTGGGACTTCCCTGGCGGACCAGTGGTTAAGACCCTGTGCTTCCACTGTGTGGTGCAGGGGTTCGATCCCTGGCCAGGGAAATAACATCCCACATGCCACGCAGCGTGGCCAAAAGAATAACAATAAAATAAAGTAGAGTTGTGTCCAAAGAAGTAAAGTCAGCACAAATTATGAGAGCCCTTGTCTTGCTAAGTTCTCGCAACTTCAAGCTTTTGCTGACGGTCCTCCCCCACTTTCCATGGGATTCTTCTGTAGTCACACTAACATTCAGGCACCCCAGCAACATCACCTGCCCGTGGCCCTGGTGCACAGCGCCGCCTGTGACAGCCAGGATGCTGTAGATCCTGGCTCCCTCCCTCCCCACCAGGAGTCTGGGGCGGCAGGCTCACTCGCCCTCCCTGATTATTTGTTTACTGAGCCCAAGTTGGGATTCTTGGCCAACTGGCAGCACAAGGGGCAAAGAACCATGGTGTCTTAAGTGCATTAAATCTTTATATTAGCTCCCTGGCTTGGTAAACCTTTCTGCTGGCTTTGTTCTCTTTTTCCCCAGCATGACAAACAAGTGGTTTTTCTTTTTCACGTTAATGATTCTTTAGACAAAAAGGAGTCAGTTCAGGGCTTTCTCCGAGGCTGATAGGTGTTTCTGTTTAATGAGGTTTTTATTATACTGTATTGGCTTCCCTGAAAAGAAATTACAAGCAGCAAACAGCTGATAATAGAACAAGGCTGGAAGAAACAATAACCAAGAGGGGGAAAAATTAGTGTGGCAGCAGATGCACGCGTTGTAGCTCAGGGATTAAATGCCACTTCCATTCTCCCTTGGCCACCATTGTACTAGTAATAATGTGGATGTGGGCACTTATGTGCCTGTTACATGTGTGCAAAAGATATGGGTATAGATATAGACCCAGCTAAACTGCCATCTGTGGAGGAAGAAGGGTGGTGAGCTCAGTCTAGACAAAGATGAGCGAAGCTCAGAGTAGGGGTTTACAAGGGCTGGTCAGTTACCATGGAAACTAATTGGCGCTAATAAGTAAAGGGACATTTTAACTGTGGGAACAGAATAGGAAGGGCTATTTTTCAATATCACCGTTACCTACAATTAATCTTTCATTTTAGGAGTGTCCCTACTTAATTCCTGTGATGAAGCCTCTGCACACAACCTCGCCCTGATCAACATGACATTCAAAAGCTGAGTATCATCTTTTAGAACGTGTCATATTTTAGGTTTCGATCTTTCAAGATAGAATCAATTTCACTTTTTTTTTTTTTTTCTTAAAAAATAAACTGTTTGCAGATGGCAAGGGGAAGGGAAGAGAGGTAATGGAAAATTCTTAACTTCTAAACTGACACTGCTGAGCGCTGGAGCTGGTTACAGAGGGAAGGGGAGCCCGGATCTTATCCTGCAGCACCAGCTTCAGGTCTTTGTTTGAGTTGATTTTCCTTAACAAAAGCATGGCAGAACATCAACCCCAAAATGTGTCATTGTGGACTCAGTTTAGAATACTTGTGAAAGGTAATGTTTACAGGCACTGCACAGGACAAGAATTAAGATCATAGCCAACAGGCAAGATCTGTTGTTCCACTTGTATTTTTAATTTTAGAGCAAGTTTTAGGTAGCATAATAACGGAAGTTATCAATAAAAGAGAAGTAGTGACTGAGATTTTAGGAAAAGATTTACAATTGAGAAGAGAAGAGAAATGTTTCTGTTAAAAAGCTTTCTCCACAATAGTGTGGATCAGAGCCAGGGTCACTGGGGAAATGTCTCACAGAAGGTGTGTTACCAGCACAGGGTTGATAAAACGTGATTCAACACCTTTACAGTTTCTTAGGTTTTACTTTTGTTACTCAATTTAACAGTTTAAGAGAAGGCAAACTACCTTAATAACGTCTCCAGGGTCTTCAAAATCTATGCAGCTGAGGTAATCCAGATTTCCAGACGTGGGTCTGGTTGGATTAACCAAAAGAAAAAAAAATTTTTTAATGAAAAAATTGCTTTGCAATAATTGGCACTATTAAAAATTTTATGGTGCCCGAGGGAAGTTTTAGCCCCATGGGGCCACTTGCCATTGTTGAATGTTCCAGTGTTGATTATGTATCTGGATTTAGCTGATTAGGAGTAATGGTTTAGTGAATCTACCGCATATTGTGAAACGGACACCTCATAATCACTTCTGGGAAGAAACTGAGCAAATGAATCAGGACTCCAACTTCCAATACTGTTTTTTTTCCTTCTTCCCTACAGCCCAGTTATAGGAAAAATTAACTGTCTGAAAATAATGGTTCTCTAATCCTGTGGTTCAGAAAATTGTACCAGAAGTCATTTTTAAGTATCTTAATATCACACAAAAATTCCTGAAAGAAAAAGTTAGTCAATTTTGCTAGATATTGAAATAATTCTCTTGGTGATATGGGCATTCTGAGTATTAGATATCTATTTGTAGTCTAGATTTTCATGCTTTAGGCAAGTTTAAAGGGTTTTTTTTTCCCCCCAGTGATCCCCCCTCCCAGTCCAAAGAAATTCAAAAAGTGCAATATTTAAAATGTTGGCTTCCCACAGACGGTCAGGGAGTTGTTAATATTTCAAATTCCTGTTTTCTATTTCAGATTATCAAAATTCCTTAGAAGCCTGATGGAATTTTTTTAAGTGGTAAGATTTGAGGCAATTAATTTATTTCCAGATAGCTCTTTAAAAGTACCGTAACAAGTATAGCCATTTTCTCATTCAAATTGCTATCAAAGTAATTACTTCTATAAAACAGTTCAGACAACTCAAAAAAAAAAAAAAAGAAAGAAATGCACAGAAGAAGGAGGTATTGAAATGGCCCCAAATTGAAAACATTTCAAAGCAAAATTGTTAACGAGCTGTTTGAGCTATATGGACATTAAAAGTGCAATTAACTAGAAGCCAATAAAAATAATCAATGACAGAGTGCAGCCCTCTGGTACCCAGCGCTTTTTACAAAGAGATGTCTGTGAAGGCAGCGAGTGATTCAAACAGCCGCCTTTATCTATGGGAGCGCGTGCTATTTTACACGAGTAGAAACGAAAATGATTTTCATTGACTGTTTCTGAAGTTCAGCCCCTGACAAACCGTGAAGAGCTTTCTGTGGGAAGAGAGAAGTTTCTGCTCTCAGCTGCACTCCCCACCCGCTTCCTCCCAGGAATGCTGGAGACAGCCGCAATCTCATCACAGGAAGGTAGGAGTGTAGATTTCAAAATGTAGATGTCACATTTCAGTGCAAACAACTCCCACATGAACACTTTATCAGTATGTCAAGATGAATTTTTTATCTCCCGGGCGGGGCGGTGGGGGGGGGATGGGTGCTCGCTGAGTAGATTGCGCTCCCTAGATTGGCAGGAAAAGATTTTTAGTGTTTCTGTGCATCCTACGGGGGGGGGTCCCCACGGTCCCCCGGGGGCGCACAAGGAGTTGTGAAAAGTACCGCACAACTGGCCACCGGCATAATTAATTCCCTCCACCTTCTCTTTAGCACCTCCCACGTCTTCTCTTTTTCTAGCAGTTCTTTCTCTCGGAAAATCTCAGGTTACTTGACTGGGAGTTCTCAGACCTCCAGTTTCAGCCCTGCCCTCAGCCTGCAGTCAGCGAGAGACACCCAGCCCCAGCAAATGGATTGGGCAGCCCGTCTTGACACACCACTGTGCTGAGTGCTTGAGGACGTGTTTCACCAGATGGTTGGGGTTAGTGTGTGTCATCACATTTGAGTGGGGATTAGGAGCAGGAAGGTTGCCTCGCTGGAGCTGTGTGGTCTTCTCCAAGCGAGAGTTGCAGGCAAGAGAACTACTTCCTTGGGGAAGAAGAGGAGGAATTCGTTTTCTGCAGCCACAAGAAAAGCAGTTTTTTCAGGTAAAGTAAAAGACATTGAATGCGCCTGTCTCTCTCTCTCTCTCTCTCTCTCTCTCTCTCTCTCTCTCTCAACATACTTTTGAATGGAATGCTAGCACAGCACACTTGTCAAACCCAGTTGTGGCTCTCCTATCAATGCTGCTATTGTATGGCTGACAGATAACAGTGAACATAGCTTGGTGCTTGGCTGTCTTTATAAAACTAACACTCCTCAAGCCTTGCTCTGGAAGGTGTAGCTCAGAAAATGTCTTTGGAAGCGGTGCTGGTCCCCACCCTTTCATATCCTCGTTGCATACTCAAAACAGGAGCTCTAAATTGTTCATAAAGGATGGGTAAGTCCAAGAATGCATGTATCTTAGCTTTCAAAATTAAAAGTCACTTTCAAACTGTTGCATTTTACTACCCAATTGATCAAGATTCTTTGAAGAGTCTATTACTGAGTTGCTGGCAGAGATGGAAAAGCTTTCTTCCCCGATTTTTGCAATGTAGATCCTGTCTGATTTGTGAGGGACCAAAGTGTTTCGAAAACAATTTGGAGATGGACTCTAAAGTGGGAAACTCCTTAAGAGAGGGGGCTGCCTTCGGAGCAGCTGAGAGAGCATCTTTAAACCCAAAATGCTTAGAGCTAGAAGAAAAGCAGAAAAGGAAGAAGTAGGAAAATGCTTTTTAACACGGCCCTTCTGCAGCTGCAGGGGAGCAGATGGAGGTAATTCATTTGCAGATCTGTTTGTGAAAGTTTTACAAGTCACTGAAAAGTAAAGGAGCATCTCTGTAATGGATCGTTAAAGTCCCTACATTTATGGGTTTTTAAACAGGCTCTCTGAAGTGTTAATTAAATGTAAATAGATTTTCTGGCTTGGTTCTAAACAAACGTTAAAAAAAAAAAAGGTTTTAATTACAAATTAGTCACTGGAAATGAATGGTCATCCGGTAACACAAAATGAGTTGTCATCATATCTGTGAGTAGCCATTGATTTAACCACTCTGACAAAAGCACCATGAAAATTAGATTGAACTGAACGTAGCAATGGGGTTTATATCTGATGCTTAATTTGTGGTATAACAAAGGCCTTTCAAGTTGGTGCCCTATTTTTACAGGGATCAAAGACAACATTTCCATTTTTCAAGTTTGTGATCCAGCAAGGTGGGTCCATGAGTTACTTCTTTTGCACCCTGACAGGCTTGCGCTCCCACGTCAGTGTTCAGATACCTGTGGTGCTTAAAACTTCCTGCTCCTATTGGACTTCCACATTGCATAGAGAAACCCGACACTGTCCTCACCCTTGGCAGGTGAGAGAGTCTATGAATAATACTGTATATAAGCTATTCTGAAATAGGAGCTGTTTTGTAGGTTGCATAACAGGAATTTATGGCTAATGCTCTGTGATTTTTGTATTCAGCTGCAAAAAGATGCTTGAAAAATTATGTTTCAAGTTGCATTACATATATTTTTGGCAACAAGAGAGTTGATTTTCTTAATCCTCTTTTTAAAAATTTATTTTTTTCTTTTCCATTATTGTTTATTAATCCTCTTTTTAAAAAATTAAGATTACAAGCATTTGTTATTATAGTATCTAGTTGTTATTCAGAGTGTTCTCTGAAATAGTCTCAGAAATCTTCTTCAATGAGAAAATATCCTCATAAATAACCAGGCAGTTATTACAACTGAGTTAAGATCCGATTCCCAATATTACATAACCCTAACAGGACTAAGTTCATAAGCTGCAGTCTTTTGGAATTCCAGTCATTCCATTTTAGCTTTACAATGGAACTGGGGTTTAAAAAAATAAAGACAGAAAAGGCAAACTAATATCTGGCATTGTGTCAGGATTAGGGTTACAGGCACAGCCTGGAGCAGGTACAGTGCTGGCTACCGATGCCATTTTTCACGATAGCAGAGATATTTCAGGAGAAAGTAAAGTCCCTCCTCACCAATGGGCTCTTCCTCCAGGAGATCTGGCGTGATGGCATCTAACAAAGGCAAGTCCCTGTTGAGCCATGGGAGCCCCAATCCCCCTCCCCTGCCACAAGCATACGTTGCTAATGTTGCAGACTGACCACCAGGCTGCTGCCCAGGATTTTGGCAATATGGGAGAACCCCCTCCACCCCCCGAAAAGTCAGCTGTCCGCAGGATTTAGGCAGGATGAAAACAAGAAAGGAAGTGTTGAGAAATAATAAATTCACACCTTGAGAAGGCAAGGCTGTGTGTTACTCCCCCTAACAAGGCTTAGGTAATGTGAAGTTACTTAACGAACCCAGAGGGTCTGTTTCAAGACACTGCCCGCAGGGCAATCCCAGTTTCTTGTCAAAATCTAAATCCACCGTTCCAGATGGTAAACATTCAGAGGCATATTTATGGTGACTTCCACATACCTCAGTTTGACATTTGGTTTCTTCCTGACAGCACTTGTGCTGGTAACACACATGAAGTTCCCATCAGTATTCTAACAGCTGTGAAAGTGTTTGAGCGCCTTGGGTATCCCTCCCAGCGAGGTGAAAAATCACTGGGGGGTGGGGCTGAGGGAGATCTTGACTTGCCCTGTGGCTGCATCCTGTGATCTAGGCACGCAGTAAGGTGACAAATCTCAGAGGCGAAAAGCAATCTGAAAGCTTGATCCATTAACTTACAAAACCCACTTTGACAGTGGCGTGGAAAACTAAAATACATGAATGCAGATAATCATTGAACTCGTGGTAGATGATAAGCAGGAACCTTCATCAAAGAACTAAAAGGGCTCTACTCTTTCCTTCTAAGGAAATTTATGTGACTTCAAGCAGATTGCTGTGGTCATTTCCATTGTAATAGCAGAGACGAGTGGCACATGTGACACTTTGCATTTACTGTCTTAATTATGTACCCATATGGGAAAGGATAGGGGCTTGGTTCTTTTGTGTTTTAGATTTTAAATGGTTTATCCTTTAGGAATCCAGAAAGCAGGATTTCTAATACTGAGTACTGAGATTTCACCAACCGTTGCCAGGTGGATGAGGCCAGCCAATGGGTCAGGTCAGGACATCTGGTTCTTTTTTCCCTCTGCAATATTTTTTGTGGGGAGAGCATGGAGTAAATTTAAGGGGATTAAAATGTTTAAGGAGCTGACTCTAAATAGATTTTTATTTTTAATCATCATTATTGACTTTGAAGAAAAGGAGGCTCATGTATGAAATTAAGTCTATGGTCATATGGTGAATTTACCTTTCCTTTATGTTAGATCCATGGGCGGAAAAAGATATTTGAAAGAAGATATTTTATGGGAAAAGTTTGTCCTGAAATATGTTTCCTATTTAAAATATTTTCAATTCAAACTCAGTATGCTGGGGAGGAGGGGTATAAGCCTGTTAGCTTTTTTTTCCTCCCTAATATTCCCCTCACCCCCATAGCCAATCTGTCATCAAATTCTGTGAGTCCTCCCTTGAAAGCGTCACCCACATCTGGCCCACAGCTACCGCTCCAGTGCAATGATCCAATCACATGGGGGTCATTACAGCAACCTGCTAACGGGTCCTCTTGCCTCTACTTCCCTCCTGTCCACCAGTTGTGGGCTGAGCTTCCTAAAACACGGCTTCCATCAAAGCATTTCTCAGCTGAGAATTACCACATGGACCCTCACTGTCCAAAGAATAAAGTTTGAATTTCTCAGTCCGACATGTTAGCTCTCTGTTATTCAGCCCCAACTTTCCAACTGTATCTCCCACCAAATCCCTACAGCAGCAGAAGTCTACCCTTCCCTGTGGCTCAAGTGGCCAGCTCAATGACCCCCACTTCCTGGTCTCTTCTCTTACCCCTAATCACTCTAGTTTTCCATCTTGTTGTCTGCAAAATGAGAGTTTATCATCATGTGAGACATTCCTTCTAGTTCTACGTTTATAAGCCTGTGTGTAGGACATCCTCATCACCTCTGTATACTCATTCTTCAAAGCTTCTGCTTAAGTTCCACCTCCTCCAGGAAGCCTCCCCTGACTACATCTCCCAGTGATGTTTTCTTTCCACTGAGGCTATTGGTTATCTGTGGGTTGCAATTAGCACAATTACCTTGTTTTTTTTAGCCCTACTTTCTACTTTGCCTTCTTATCACTTGACTCCTCAGGTACGGTGAAGACTCCTAAGACAGGAACTGGCCTGGTTCACTTTTATGCCTTACTAGTAAATGGGTGTTGGCTAGCTCACAGGGACATTCAAACATCCAAGGCACTTTCATCTCTAGTTACCCCACTTTAGAGCCATTTACTGGCTCTAATAGTCTCCTCTCCATTCATAAGAGAAACGGGAAAAAAAACGATAAAACTTGATTGGTTGTATTTGGGGGCAGCTTAGGAAAAATGCCACTTGGGCAGAATGTGTGAAATGATTGTCCAAAATTAAGCTTGAGTATTTTCTGAAAAATCCCCTCCTATTTCAGCTTTCTATAACCATGGTAGAAATCACATCTATTAGCTGCCCTGCTATGGTGTGAAATTTCAAACATGATTTTGGAAGCAGGAGAGTACAGTTTTTGGGTTCAGACAGACTTGTGTTCTAATCCAGGTACCCCCTCTCACTAGCTGCATGGCCTTGGACAGGTGACTTAACCGTTCAGCTCCCTCCTCTGTAAAATGAAGATAGGAATACTTTCTTTGGGGATGTTATGAAGAGAGAGAAAACCACAAAGCACCTAGCTCAGCACATGTGCAATGAATGGGGGAGAGAGAAGGTGGGTAGATGCATATGCAGATATAGGTCTAGGATACATGACTGTGTTCATCTCGGTCATGTCAATCATTCATTCTATCTGTTTATTTAAAGTGTGTCTTCTTTTAGCTTTTTTCTCTGCCACCAAAGGCAGGGGTGTGGGGAAGGGGGGCGGGGGTAGAGAGAGCACCAGAGGAGCTGCTTTTGGCATTTAGGGATGTGGAGCAACTGAGTTAATGGACCCGTAGGGACAATGGTGACAGTTGAATACCCTTTGCAGGGAGGAGGGAGTCCTGGGTCCTGCGTTGAAGGATAAGAAAGAGTGCAGGCGCTGGGCCACAGGGCTGGGGGAACAAAGGGCCCGAACAGTGGACCCCAGCAGGGAGCTGAATTCACCAAAGGGTCATGTGCTCCTCTTCCTTCCTCCTGGCCCACTGTTCAGAAAGAAATAATAACTTGGCAAAACACTGTAGAGAGTCAGGTCAAACTTCCAGAAGTAATTGGTAAAGGAAGATACCATTTAAACAAAACAAGGGGCTTGGACCCTTGCTGTCCTTCACCCTTAAACCAAAGTGAACAAAAAGCTGAAAGCAATCAGCTTGAGCTCTGGCCTGTTCCCAAACTCTGCGCCCACCATCACACACTGAGCTGTCTATCTGCACCCTTTCCCCAGAAGGGCAGCTGACCGAGAAATGATCTCACAAAGCACTAAATGCCACCTAGCAGATACGTCCTTGGACACTGGTCATTCAGCTTCAGTTTTCAGGATCTTGGGACAGATCAAAGGATGTTCTTTCCAATCCCGATCATCTGGTCTGCACCTGCCCCAGACCAGGGAGAGGAAAGAGACTGGAACTCCTCTAAATGAAGGGTAAGGCAATATATCTAGAGATGCCTCTCTCTTCCTAGCAAACATGACTATAGAACTTTCAAAGCGAAGCATTAACAGTTACGTGGCTTGACCTCATCTTTAGCTGTAGCAGATCAACTAGCTGCTCAAAATATGGGATCCACGTACTACTGCGCGATAGTGTGTTAAACCTTTGTTAATTAAAAAGAAAAAATGCAGCTCTCCTCTTGACCTTCAAAGGTAAAACCTTTTCTTATATGCTGATCTCCTTTTTTACTACACAGCTAGAAATCTGTAAGAAACTACTCCTGCATATTTGAAATTGTGAATCTAAGAAACTTGGCCATGCCACTGTTCATTAACTGTAGTGGGTGAGGTTGATATTGAATGGCTATGCTGAACAAATGAGCAGACACGTGTTTCTTGGTGAAAAGGTAGAGTCTCCCCAAATTAATCTACAAATTTCAGAAAATAATAAACAAATTCTCACACAAGAGAGTTAGATGGCTGACAGTGGGAGCAGCGTTTGGGAACAGGCAAGAGCCCAGATGGCTCCGGCTGAACGTAAAATAAAGATTCGAAAGTTTACATGGGTGGTAAACTCATGGGCAAGACAGGACACTTGTGTAAGAGAAGAACCACAGTAAGAAGGGGACTTGTTTTATCCCATATCCAATCATGTTATAAAACTACAATAATTGAATTTTCTGTTTCAAAGCAATTGACTCTGAAGTAGATGTTCATCTACCTTCACGTATTTTTGCTTTTGTTTTATTCTCCTCGGTTTTTTGTTTTTTTGTTTTTTTAATTCTCCTCAGTTTTCATCTCTATTCTGTTGTTGGCTTTGTCCAAATCTTCAGCTCAGCTACAAACTGTGGTTGCTAGAAAGAAGGTCTATTGCTACAATTAACTGAAACCCTGAACTAGTTTTTTTATTACTTTGTTCTATGGTTTTTTTCCCATCTGCAAATAGAGCTACTAATATATGCAGCTTTTCCACTTCATGGAATACGTAATAGGCCTGAAACAAGTTTATTTCAAGAACTCGGGAAAATCCTCCTGTTTTCATTGCCTTGATGGAGGCCCCAGATACACCAATCTAAGCATTCTCCCATTTTTCTGAACAATAAGAGCACATTCTTAATAAACAAAATGGAAATCTGAATTACAGGGGGTTCTGTTTATTGTCCCGTTTTTGTGGCATGGTGTTATAACTCACAGGCAACACCTGCTGTATTAACTTAAAATAAAACTGAAGGTTAGCCTATTTTGAGATATTAGCTATACCAGGGTCATGGGGGGAACCGATGAAATGCATACAGAGTGTGCATTTATTGATAAGTTAATTTAGAAGTGTGCACCTGTGGATATTAGCCTCAAACGCCTATCACTAATATGGCTTAGCATCAAAATCACCTTTCTATAACACGTCCTCTGAATAGACTTCCTGCCAGTTTAAAGCCTCCCCCTTAACTTTCACCTGCCAATAATCAATCTTCCCCTGAGTAGAATGTCCTAGTACACAGATGTGCTTGGCGTTGCATCCAGAAATTCTAGAAACTTCAGCTTTTAACTTTCATCTATAAGGAGTGCATCCCCCGCAAAAAGAGGCCCTTACAAATCACATGTCCCTTTTTTTTCCTCTTGAGAGCTTCATGCTGGCAAGAAAAAAGAAAATGTTCTGGATATAGCAAATGAATAAAAGCATGGGGTATGTAATATTTTTTATTTGAGACACCTAGAGGATTCACATGTGTTATCCCATTCTTTTCATATATGACATCTAAATTTAGTAAAAGAGATTTGAGGGATAGGCTCAATATCAAACAGTTTAAATTACTTTTTGGCAGTTGATCTGATGTCTAAGGAAGAGCCATAGGTGCCTTCTAAATGGAGTCAAAAGGAACAGGCTTAAGAAAGCTGCATCAATGTGCTAATTCATTTAGTCCGTGTGTACTCAAGAACTTCCTCTGTATGTATTTCTATCCTAGTGCTGAGAGGAGTACAAAATAATATAGGACACCATCCTTGCCCTGAAGGAATCTCTAGTTTAGCTGTGAGCGGAAAATACACCCCCCACAAAAAAAATTTCTAGTAGCAATGGAAGGAATTTTGTGGTTAAGTATCAATTATTAATACTAATTAAAAGGGATGTCCACAGAGCCCCCTACTGGAGGAGCTGGAACCGGAGCCGGGCAAGACTTTTCTCCACATCGTTAAGGATGAATCAGAGCTGTGATTCATCTCCATTCTTTACAAACTCCATGGGGACAATTCATTTACCCTCTTTTACTCAGTTTCCTTTTCTACGGGGATATGGTGATCACAAAGTGTGGTTATCAAGGTTCAATGAGATAATAAAATTAAGCGCCTAGAACTTAGTCAGGATTCAAACAGCTGTATTCTTTTTCCAAGATGGCAGAAGGAACCACTTGAGTTAAGGCTTGGAGTTAAACTGTGTATGTCATTTTCAAGCCAAGACATAGTATTTTTGAGTCAGAGGATTTGTGTAGATACAGTTTGGGAATACAGTGAAGAGAGGCACTCGGCAGAGGAGAGGGTGGAAAGGAAGGGGAAGAGGGAGGGAAGAAGGGTGATGGAGGAAGAGAGAGAAGATGAGAAAGGAGGAGGAGAAAGAGTGTGGTCCTTGGTTGCCTCTCCTCTGTACTCTTTTCTATTTTAAGCCTGTCATGTCAGCTAAATTAGGCCAGACTCTAGAGTGTGGTGACACATCAGGACACCAGGTAGAGAGGTTGGATTTCATAGTTGAAATAGATGCCTTAGGAAGTTTAAGCAGTAGATTTTTCAGGAATGGGGAGAGAGATGATAGAGAGAGAGAGATAGAGAGATAGAGAGACAGAGAGAGAGAACATACAATTGGGAGAGTACCAGGAGTCCAAAAAAAGAAAAAAAGGGTTGCCTATTCTCATCAGTGACATTGGGAATGAGGAAAGGATGGGTGTAAGAAACATTGTGAAGAACTAAATGACCATATCAACAACTTGGTAATTGGTCAAATAGAGGACAAAGGAAAGACAAGTGACAGAGAAGACACTGAGGCTTCAAGCCCAGGTAGACAGGGAATGGTGACACCACCTAAGGAAAATGGGGATGCTGGAAGTGTAATTTCATTTTGCAACACCATAAATATCCCAAGCTATGGTTGGGATAACTTTATAATGCAAACACAGGTAAATATATGTGCATATAAATGTTTAGCAATATAATTTTAAACAGATAAAATCTAACTTTCTCATCATCAATGGACATAAGACATACACAACTGATGTTTTTTATGACATATTCCTCCTTAGATAAAAAGAATCTTTTCTCAGATTAAGAAAATAGTTGACCTGATAACTATTCTAGTGTTTTTAAACTTTAGGGTAGTAAGGGATTTTCAAGTCAAGAACAACAAACTACTTCTGCTAAATACCTATAATTCTCTTCTTTCAACTAAGAAAATGTTGCTGGAGAGGGACATATACTTTAAAGAGTCTAGAGGCAAGAAGAGATGAAATATTTAAGTTGCCTCTGCTCAGAACTTTCAGCTTCTACCTTGCTTGGTTGACATCCTTTTGCAGAATGTACAAATGACATTTTACAAGTGATATTGACACTCCCTTTTTCACTAACTACAAAGACAAATCATTTTTAATTTTAAGGTTTGGGAAAGGTTTTCCCACCCCACCCCGCTGCTTTGCTTTCTATCTCCTCTTGTTCCACCCTTTTATTTTGTTTCAGCCACAGTTCATTTTAAGCTTCTCTCCAAAACAGGAGAGCCATTCTTGATACTAAATCAATGAATAGTTTTCAGGATTAGGTATAATTTTATTAGAGGTAGAGGATTATATTTGCCATTTCACAGTCTTGCACTAGATGTTGGGGAGCAGCACGATTAAAGAATACACCGCTTGAGTCCGCCAGATTTGGAATTTAAAATGTAGTCCTGTTGCTAGAAATTTGTGGGAATAACATTGACCTGTGGAGACCTGACAGCATTTTGATTCCTCAAAAGAGACTTGGGTTCTGTTCAAGTTTCTAATGAAGACTTTGGCCCACTTTATTTTACTCAACTGAGTTTTCTGAACCATGTTCCCTGGTTCCTGTGGGAGAGATGCCAGCCTAAGTATCAGCACCTGTAAATCTCGTTCTCATTTAGGGTTGCATGGGGGTTGAATTGGCATGAGTCAGCATACACTCGGAAACTAGTAATGGCTAATGACTGAATTGGTCATTCTTGAGACATCCAGTGCAAGGAACCAAGGGAAAAAGATAGAATACACAAGTGCCATCATTAGAGAAATAAACATCATCTGCAGCGAGCACGAAAGCTGGATTTAGCTGTCAAGTTTAACACTAGGTCTCTTCAGCTGGTGTCCACGTAGGTCAATGGGCTCTTGTGCATATTTGGAGATGAAGGCATGGTATATGGACTGATACGCCTAACCTCCTTCATCTCAGACTGTCTAAACTCAGATTTCAATTCAGGATTCTACTCCTACGTGTTCAGCTTGTCGACCTGTCTCAGGGGTACAAAGACTTCTTCAATGGGAGAAGCGTGGTCTTTGTAAGAAAAGAAAAATGAATAAATGGAGAGGAAGGGGGAAAAAAATACCAGTCAAAACATGTTCTGTCCTAGAGTCATGTTTTTTGACACAAAAATAAGGACAGAAAACAGAGAGGAAATAAGCTTTATGAAACACTTCATGCATAGCGATTGTTATTCTCAGTTGTTTTGCTCGAAAATCAGAGACCCATTGAGCCACCATTCTGGTCAACCACTACAGTTATCTCAGAAGTGGAATTGGAGATGTTTTTCCACTTGCTTCTGCCACTGTTCTAACCCCTTTGGAAGCTTAGAAAACCCCACTGGACTGCCTCATTGGCTTCAGGTAAATCACATTTCATGCTGGGCAAGTAGTAAATTAAAATGTGACTAGCAATGAAATAAAATTTGCTAAATAGTGGCAGTAGTGTTATAGCTGGGAAAAAGAAGCAGGGTAGTAAAGTGGAAAAACATTGGAAACCTGGATTCTAGAACTTGGCTACCGTTAATAATGAGATATTGAGCAAATTAACCTTTCAGGAGCATGCCACCCACTACCTTTTTACCTTTATTCTGCCGTTCTCTCCATCTAGATTACATTATTCTCCTTAACTGGAAAACTCTGCTCTTCCCTTAAAACCAGTCTAAATAAATAAAACATTCTCCTAAAAACTAAAAACGATGGTGGGGGGAACAGGGAAGGACTTTAATCCAGTTCTGCGTCACCTCTTGCTTCTAAATGGAGCTTACACTTTATCTTTCTTCTTCCCATTCATCTTACATATCACTGTTAAACTCATCTTCCTTTAGCACTTTTCATCCTGCCCTTCCATTACTCTAAAATAGCCATCTTCCAGTTTCCTACAGCATCCAGCCTAAATGAAACACCAGCCTTTAAGGACCCACATCATCTTTTCCACTACAATCATCCCCTTTCCCCAATGTGCTTTCTGCTCTTTCCTAAGCTGGTCCAGCATCTCCTAAATTTACATCACTTACTTCTACTACTAAGGATTTGCTCATACTGTTTTCTGGGCTCGGGCTGCCCTCCCATTATGGTTGTGAATGTCCACATCTCACCCATCCTTGAAGAAAAATTACCCCCTTACCTCCATGGAACTTTCTTTTCCTAGCTATACCAACCGTTAATAATGTCCTTCTCATAGGTGATCTCTTACCACTTAAAATGTTGCCGTATAATTTTAGCTCTTAATTAGGTACAATTGTGCATTTCTTGCTATTCTTCATAGATTTTTAATATTGCTTTCTCTCTTTACTATTAGAAACAATAAGGTAGAAGTTGAGTTTTAAACCTCTGCATCCATCAAGTATAGCTTCAAGATGGTATATCTGATATATAGGTCTTCATTATATAGTCATAGCCAGAATAGTCAACGATAATTGGGATAGAAAATTGCATTTTAGTCACTGAGAAATTTTAGGAAACTAATCAAAAGTAAATTCACAGCTACACCAGGCAATTCTTTTGACAATGTGGAAAGCCCTGTCTCATGCACCAGTTTTCTGGCTTAATTTTTTTCCTTCTTCTGCCCACATCACTGTCCCAGGGCTACATTTGAGCCAGCTGGATTCCATCCAGAAACAGATTCAAATAGACAATAGGCCAACTAGAATTCCCATCTTCCTTGATTAGATGCGAAATTGTAGAGCTGGGTGTCACTCACACGCCAGCCACGCAGGAGTCTATGCTATCAATTAATTTCTCTTGAGAGCTGAACTGAGGTGATTGTGACAATTCCATTTTTAAGGACATGTAAAACTACAGCGAGACCAGAATTTTAAGGACAGTGCTAGATAGACCCGTCCCACCTGAATGAAAGTATCCACTATCTGCTGCATATCATAAATTAAAATGCCCTGTAAACTCCACAGTAAATCATACTGTTTTTGGGGGGTGTTTTTTGTTTGTTTGTTTGTTTTTTGTCGCGGGATTTGACTGTAAAAATTCATTGGCTCAAAATCACATTCTCATTTGTAGGACAATTTGCCAGTGAGATGAGAGGCTTTAAATCACTTAGAAGAAAGAGGAAATTATCACACATTCTGTCAAAGCTACCAGATATTATGTCGTGTAGTTTTCTTAAATAATCAGAATTAAGGCTAGATTTCCCAGGAAAGGCACGGAAAATATCATAGAAGTACAGAATATTAGAGATATTCCTTAGAGATCATCTACATAAAATCCCTCATTTTACATCTGAGGAAACTGAAGCCTGCCTAAGAATCCTAAAACTCATTCTTACCAGAGATAGTTCTATAGTCCAGGCTTTATCAAAAAGTATAAGGCAGTAAAATTCTACCAGGATTAACCGGAGTTCATGCGTCAGTTGTACACTAGAACTAAGGAGAACATGGAGGTATGAACCCAGCTCTCCCATGGCCCCTCTTGCTAGTGCCGTGATGAAAAATCAGGGACTGCAGAGAATTCTTGGAACTGGAACAAATACCAGCAAAAGCATTTACTGTTTAGATGGATTCTTTGCGGAAAATCCATTCTACCAGAAATGCCCAAGCACTGATTCGAAAATTTGTAGCTTTGTTATCAAGAGCCTTGTTTGTGAAGGCACTTTTTAACCTTTGCCGAAAGAATGCTACCCAGGCGATGATGACAGTATTTACCATCACTCCCTCAAAACATTTTCCCTTGAGTGAAATCATTGGAACTTGCAGTCTTTGGGTAAGCAAAGCAAATATGTCATTTCTGCACACCAGAAAACTGAATCTGACAGAGGATTCTAGAGAGCTAGTGAGTGGAGTAATCGGTGTTAGAACTCATGGCTTCTAGCTCCTACTTCACTGCTTCACGCTTCAAGTGATTACAAATATATTACAGTAGGGAAACCTGTTGCCTTACATCAGTTGGGCTGTCCCTCAGTGATGTCACCTCATTGAGAAATAAACATTTAAATACGTCCCCAGGTACTGGACTTTTCCCAAGAGAAGTATAAGAGCCATATTCTTCACAGCTTTATAAATTATGTGAGTGTATATACCATTATATACCTACATAATTTGTCTAAAACTGATCTATTTGTAAAGGAAGTAAAATTAATCATTGTTGGATTATAAATGTCTTTCATAACCATTAACTTACATTTTTCATCTTGCACTATTGAGAACAACAATTTAATAATTCAAAATAAAAGATTAACTTAGAATCCTTAAGTGTGGTTTTGATTTTTTTGAAAAAATAGTTTTGTTTTTAAAACATGTCCTAGATTTCTTTTTGTTGTTATAAGTACCTAAAGAAAGCCATTATAATTTTCAGAGCAATGAAAGAAATATGCCACAGAAAAAAGAGTATTTGCATTCAGATTGTTAAGTTATTGGCTATATTTCAGTTCACTGGAGGGTGTGACTGGAAACCTGGTTATTATTATAAAGAAATCAGGCTTACCAGTATTACATCTGCTGATGAAAGGGAGAGTTCTATTGTCAATGTAGAGGTAATTTGGCAGAATAATTATGTTTTTCATATAGCTAAACCTTAATCACAGTGAGTGCTGGAAACGGATTCTATGAAAAATTATGTCTTTGGTCCTTAAGAATACTTTGTTCATACTATTTTCAACTAAGCCTATACATTGACCACTTCTATAAAACATGCTTTCCTATTTCTTATTTGTATCTCAACTGTTGTTTGTAATGAAAATAAAGCAGGTCATTTTCACTACTCAAAGGGAGAACCAGAAGAAATAAAGCTGAACTCTTCCCAAACTCTTTACAGCTCTTTTGTTCTGCCTCTGAGCAGCAACTGCCCTTGAGTTTCTATGATTTTTTCTCAAACATGCTCACAATCTCCACCAAAGAGACCACATAAAATGGCAAACTGTTAAAAATAAAAAAACAACACACAAAAAGATGCAGGTCCTTCCAGAAGTAATATAACTCGAGAGCATCTTTCTCGTTTCCCTCACCCATCACAGAGACTCCTAAGTTTGCTCCATCTTTAGCTTCTTATACACATTGAAAATGGACTTCCTTAGTAAGTCCTTTGATGTTTTATGAAATTTGATTTTTCCCAATTTATGAAACTTTTAATTTTATATAACAATTTATACTTTCCAAAGTGCTTTCCAACATTTCATTTGATTTTTACCACCCTGTGGAGCATGTCACCCAACTAAGTACCTGTGTCATTGAAAGATATTTAGGGTTATAAGACCATGAGGTATGCAACTTTCATTGAATTCAAGGAAGAACAAACAAACAAAATATATACATGCAAACATACATAAATTCATAGAAAGAGAAAGTGAGTGACCAATTGATAAAAAGATTGGGGCAAACTATTAGCAATACATGGATCTGAGTAAATGGTATGCAAGTGTTTTTTCTATTATTTGTGCAACTTTTCTGTAAGTTAGATCAATTCTCCACACCTCAGATTTTTTTCTTTGTAATTATTTTCAAATACAAACTTTTTTATAAAAGATACAGAGACACAGGAGTTAAATAATTTGCATATGCTAATAGAGCTGATTAGAATCCAGGTCTTCTAGTTCTCCACACTTCCTCCAAACCTATAATCTATTCTTGTATAAACTGAAAAGTAATTTCCACTTAAAATATTTATAAACCACAATTACATTTTTTGCCAGTCATCAGTAATCAGTACCATAGCTCAGGGAAAACTCATAATTATTATTTAGCTATAACTTTTACTTATATATCATATTACCCATTTCAAATCATTTTTACAATCCTATTTTATTTGATCCTCATAACTCTTTGGATGAAGTAGATAGCACAGGCATTATTGGACCCATTTTACAGATTAAGAAACAGGCTGTGGAGGTTACTTGTATCATTATTGTTCATAGCTATTAACTGGCAGTCATATTCTGCAGAGAGATACTCAGGTCCTAAAATTCCAGAACCAGTACTCTTTCCAATGCATGCCCTTGACATTCCAATGCCTTTTATACTCCTAATGACCATATCTAAAAATTCTAGGGCTCATGCTTTATTTAGCAATAGAAAAAAATAACATTCTCTTAAAGGACAAAACTAAATGACTGAAAAAGATGCCTGTGTTTTATTTACTAATATTATACATAATAACAGCTAAGGTTTATTGAATACCTACCTGCTGTGTGCAAGTAAGTGCTTTATATACGTTATCTAGTTTAATTTGTTCAACATCTCTATGACATGCAGTTCTCATGGTCCCCATCATACAAACAAGGAAACATGTCTGAGAGTCTGACTAACTTGACTGATGTGTAGAACTATAGGGGTTAAGGCAGGACCTGGACCCCTCCGAACTCCTACCATTAATTAAACTGTCCTATTCCACATTTTCCCTTTTTTCCTTTAAGCTCAGTTGATATTTTAGCTAATTTCTTTTCCATATATTCAGTGATCTTTCAATTCTGCAATCGAGAGAATTCTTTCCAGGAACACAGTTTGTATGGAAAAGCATATGTTTGAAAAAGCAGGTACCACATCCTATTCGTATCAGCAGCAACCCCTGGCGCACATTAAACATTCAGTAAATGTTTGTTAAATAAATAAATGATGTTTGGAGTTCTCTATTAAAAAGCTTCTAAGACGTCATGATCTAAATACTTAAATACAAGACCTAAAAATTGAGTTGGTTCAATTTGCCAAACCTCGGCTTTACAGCAAAACACACAGTTTCAAAACCAGGAGAAAAAAATGTAAAGAAGAAACCAAATTTCACTTAAAAATTTTTTTAAGCCAGCTCTTGGAAACTTGAACTGCTCTGTCAATAATCTGACAGATTTCGACTGTCTGGATAACCTTTTTTGGATAATCTCCTGTCTCTATGACAAAAGTCATACTCAGTCTTACTGCTGGGAGTCCATGATTTTTCCCTTTGCTATAACCAGTCAGGATAAAAGGTGAACACAGCTGACTTACTATGTAAGGTGCCCTCGCAGGTGCCGGCTGACGATGCAGGAAGGGACCAGTCAGGGAAGACGTGAGGTCACGGTAAGTGGCAGGAGGCAGGGGATATACTTTTCCACCTCCTTTCTTCCAACCCACGATTCCAGCTGTCCTTTTTGTGGTTTCTTCCCACGCCAAAGTTTCCAATAATATTCACTTGTATCCATTTTTCCTCAAACAAGAATAGTTAGGTGAGCCAAGAGGACCACATTCTCCTACCTCTTTCCTGCTTTAGTAATATGACCTTTGTCCTACCCCGTGCCTCGCCCCCCAGCGCACAGACACCTTAAGTGCACAGCTTAACTTGATTGCAATGTCAGGGAATTTCAGGGTAAAAAGTGCATTCGTGGAAGTCAATCACACATCGGGTCTCAGGTTTCTCCACTTGGCACCGGTTTATAGCATTAAAGCAATTCCTTTCAGGCGTGGCCCATTATCACTCCTCCTGCTGTCCATCAGCCTTGCCTCAGGCTTGGGCTCTTAATCTCTGGTTCTTCTTACTAATGCACTTGCCAGCCCCAGACACGGGTACTTGCAGATTCTGCAGAACGAGGCTTTCTCCTGTCTTGGGCTCAGCACATGCTCTATCAGCATCCCTCAGAGACTTCAGCCCCTGCGGTCAGCTATGTCCTCCACGCCTCTGCTTTCTCCTCATCTTCTCCACCCAGTCTGTGCTCCTATGCTTTGCCCAGCCCCTGCTCTCTAGCATATATGTTTTTGCATTTGCCATTTTTTCCTCCACCTGCTCACAAAAAGACTGGAGGGGGGCAAACTGGATTCGGCATCACTAAATATCTTGGATGATATTCCCTCGGTTCATTTTTTTTCTATATGTCTCTCTAATCCACTGTTTTCTAGCAAAAGCTTTCTTTGGATTTCTGACACCAACCCTAACAGCTTGAGTTGACCTGATGCCCTGAATAACTGTTTGTCTCCAGGGCTGAAGTCACAACAATAACATTCAGGTTATTATTAATAATTATCAGTCATTGTCTTTTTAAAGAGACCCTTACTGTTATCTCTTTATATCATTTAATATTTATATTTAAATACAGAAGCCTAAGCAGCTGTTGCCAGGGTCACCGCTTAGTTCGTGCTCACTGAAGAAAGGAATGTTTTTTTACTGACTCAGGGCAAATAATACTGAACTAGTGATTAGGACACAAACACCCTAAAAGAGCCAGAAAAGGAGGGAGAAACTGAATGATACTGAGTACCGGCCACGTGCTGGACACTGCTATTCACTTTCTGACTTCATTATTCCTGTACTACTCATTCTAGTTAGAAGAAAAGGACCTAGACTAAAAATTAAAAAAAAAAAAAAATTACACACCTGTAGAGCTAGGATTTGGACCCAAGTCAGTTTGTCTTCAAAAATCAATGCCGATTTTTTTTTCTCAAAAGAAAGTTCTACATAAATGCTAAACAGTAAAACCTCATCATTAATTACTTGAGGGAGTTTACTTTTGCCTGAAATTTACACCCTTTTTTTCCAGACTAATTAAACTGCCAATGCCAGGAAAGTGCTTCTTCCCACAATTTACTAGGCTTTTTGGTAAAGAGCTAAATGAAGGTTTGCTATCAAGCTAGCGAGGCAGAGAAGACTGAGATTCCAATAAAAACTTGCTAACTGGTGTGCAACACCAGGCCCATTAAGAGTGGAACAACTCCTACAGAATACAGACTGGTCTCTACATCGTTCATTAAGGGCTGGCTTAGACTTGTTCCGTTGGGTTAACTCCCAAGCCGGCCCTGAGAGGGTTGAAACAAACACCCATGGAAAACACTATTGGTTATTTAGAATCTAGGGCATCACGATGAACACGCTGTTTGGTGTTTTCCATGAGGCATTATTACTGTTGTTCCAAATTAGCAAGACATATGTGCGCTTACTTAATGCATTTTCTCTTGATTTACATGGCCTTGCTTCTTAAATCATTTCCAGAAATCCTTAGGAAATATGAAAGGATTTTATCAAATGAACGTGTTATCTTTTCCTCCAGCAGAATGTCAGACCACTTCTTGAAAGATCCTCTCCAAATTCTTCAGCTCGAACCAATTTTAACAAACTTGAATATACACACCATAATTAGGAAGCCAACTTATTCAGTTCATTTGCATCCGTCTAAATAATTTTTCCTGACAGATGACTTCCGTTCTAAGTACCAAGTACTTTTTAATCCTCGGCAGGTTATTGCTGAGGATAAATGATTTCACATTTCTCATAAAGATGCCAGTCATTAAGAATATTAACACGAATTCCTTCCCCTTGAGTAGAAAGGAGCTGTCATTTTAGCAATGTTGCTGTGTCAGCCTTTCTATTGTCAAACACAACAAATGATGAGAAAATCAATTTACTCTTTAGAATTAGTCAAGTGAGGAATTCTTTGAAGTGGCCGTGCAGGGTTTTGCCTGGGTTCCGTAATCACATAAAAGCGAGTACTGTATATATGTCGGTAAAATGTTGTGAAATTTAATGAGGACTGTTTGCTGCCATAGACCTTCCAGACATAATCTATCTCTGAAAAAGAATTCCCCACTCCTAAAATAGAGGTTTGATGAGCACCAGATGTGCTTCAAATGAACCCTTGTCCAACTGAACTAAGAATATATTTTGATCTGTATGAGGCACAGTCCAGAGACAGGGGAAGTGATTCTAGCACAGCCTGTGTTGAGGTTGGTGGTGGAGTTTGAATGTATTTATTTACTCCATAAAGCTTCTCTGATAAGGTAAAATGCAAATGAGCTTTTAATGAATCCTTTCTAATAACTGGAGGATGTCATACTTGCTGCTTATGAGACAATTTACAATTTTATTTTGTAAGCTAAGATGTGTGGAAGAAAGCATTTCCACGGGTAGCCGCAAACTTTAGAACGATCTGTGTCCTGGCGATGATTTGCAAGTTCCACAACTCAGTTTCTCCACCCATAAAGGGAAGATTAGATCGTTGTTCAAAAATGACAAGCATTTAATATTTGGAAATGACTAAATAATGAAGTGCGTGGATTCTATAGAAATGCTAAGGAGAAAAGAAGATTAATTTCAAGCCGAAATCTAGTACAAACACGACCTTCCTATTGTAAATCTCATGAACAGGGAAAGAAATTACATCGAAGGCTTTGTTTCTGGGGCTGAGAATATTGTACATTAATATTGGGATGTTTCAGTCGGAAAAAAAATCTGCTTATTATAATCTCTTGTCTGTAGAGATGCGAAAAATCCTTTCTGCTACATTGTTCTGAAAGAATGCTGTTAGTAAAGATTTAAATGACAGGCATGGCAGGGTCATCTTTTGATTCCTTTGCCTTTGGGCAGGACTAAAGTTAAGCCATCTCAGGAGAGAGAACAATGCTGTTGCTCGCAAAAATCTCCAGGTGAGAATGGTAAAAATTAAAAAGAGCAGATGGGAAAGCTCAGGAGCCTTGAAATTAATAAAGGTCAGTTTATTAGGTCAGTTCCGGCTAATTTCAGTTAAAAGTCATTTCTATTTGCCAATAGCCTAATGCTTAGCAAAACTCCAAAGGATGTGATATTTGGCACTAGTTCTCTGAAAATTCCATTTCGTATTAGCTTTAATGTCTGGTCATTGTTTTGTTCGCCTCCTCTTCACCCCGTGGGGGAGGGAGGGAGTCCTGCCCTAGGGTTCTGGGATGACCAAACACAGGACATCTGACTTGGGACACAGGGGATCAAGAGCAGTTTACTAGTCACATACACTAATGACCCAGGGGAAGCGGACACTTTGTGCCACATGGGGCAACACAGAGGCACATTCAGGAACAGAGGGAACAAGAAGGAGCTGGGGGGCACTATTTACAATAGCCAGGACATGGAAGCAACTTAAATGTCCATCGACAGAGGAATGGATAAAGAAGATGTGGCACATATATACAATGGAATATTACTCAGCCATAAAAAGGAACAAAATAGTGCCATTTGCAGAGATGTGGATGGACCTAGAGATTGTCATACAGAGTGAAGTATGTCTAAACGAGAAAAACAAATATCGTATAATATCGCCTGTATGTGGAATCTGGAAAAATGGTAGAGATGAACTTATCTGCAAAGCAGAAATAGAGTCACAGATGTAGAGAACACACTTATGGTTACCAAGGGTGGGGGTGGGTTGAATTGGGAGTTTGGGATTGACATATATACACTACTATGTATAAAAGAGATAACTAATGAGAACCTACTATATAGCACAGGGAACTCTACTCAATGATCTGTGGTGACCTAAATGGGAAGGAAATCCAAAAAAGAGGGGATATATGTATATGTATGACTGATTCACTTTGCTGTACAGCAAGAAACTAACACAACATTGTAAAGCAACTATGCTCCAATAAAAATTAGTTTTAAAAAAAGAAGGAGCTGTGGGGAGCAGGCTCTGTAGTACCAAGACGGTAAGTGGTACCCTGGTTCCCAGGGACGATGTGATTGGCCTGTTGCAATGACTGTGTGGGCTGGCAGGGAAGTGAAACCTATTAGGATGAGGACCAGGTGGAGCGATGATGCCCAGCTATCGGGGACCTAACCAGTGGGGGAGCCTTTCCCACTTCGGTGGGAGCATTGCAGGTAAAAGTAGGGGGACTCACAGCCCTTTGGGGCCCCGTGAGGCTCAAAGATGTCAAAGCAGCATGTGAAATCTTAGACTGTACAAGCCATGCAAGCTATGTGGACTTACGGGAGACTCACTTCCCCTTGGCTATACTGACCCCTTTAAGAGTAATGTCTTCGCCACACCTATGAGTAATGTCTTCGCCACACCTATGGTGTCTCCTGTGAAAAGAGTCACTTTTGATTGGACTGATAACCACGGGGGCATAAGCAGTTTTCTAGCAAGAGTACTCTCAGGCCAAGGCTATATAATCAGCTAGATGATGCACGCGAAAGTATCCTCTGCTACTTGCTTTGATTTGAATGAAAAGAGGACGAGAGCCCTAAATCATCCAGACAAATTACATATTTACTCCTCACTTGATCTTCATTTGCCACGAGGTGAATGTTGACTAATTTAGACACGGAGCCAAAGAGACGAAAAATAGTCTATCGAGCCAAAGTCGAGAGTATGCCTGCCTTCAGTTTTCAAGAAGAATACTGTCAGGAAACACAGTCAGGTCAGACATTCTCTCACTTTCCCTGCAATTTAACCACTGGGGAGATAAAGGACTCAGGGAGACCTGGGGTTCCAGGCAGAGCTGGGACATCTGCAGTTAATGCTGGGCCTGTTATAAAATCTTGGGCAAAGCATTTAATCTCTCTGAACCTCAAGCTGTATACCTTTTTAATGAAGAATTTAAACTAGTTCTAGAGTTTCAAAATAATTTTTTTTTAGTAGCAAGACCCTTGTTTTAAACAAAGTCTAAAGTCACTCTATAAAACAGACGGAGATGAAGCTTCTTTGTTTGAATCCAGTGAACGGCGCCCAAGCCCTGTTGACTTGCTTGGTCTCCTCCTCACATTTGCTCCCTCCCTATCCACACCACCCCCCCCAACCCAAAATTCCTGAAGCACTTCGTTGGAAGTCTAGTGCTCCTTGGAACCCAGTCTGAAAACTAGCAGTTAAGATTCTAAGGTTTCTTCCAGCTTTCAGCAGAATGGAAAAATCACAGCCAGACTTAGATTCAAATACTAGTTCTGTCACTTCCTAAGCTGTGTGACCAGTTTTCCCATCTGTAAAATGAAGATTTTTTTTTTTTAAACAGCTCTATTTTAGGACAATCACTATGTTAAGAATGCATGTAAAGCATCGAGCCAGTGCCTGACACCTAGCCGGGACTCACACGTGGTAGCAATAACAATGGTCATGGCTCTGACTTGAGCAGAACAAAAAGAGAGATCTTGCATGTGAACAACTGAATTGCAATGGGACCGCTGTCCTTCCCGAAGCCCAAACCTCAAGAACTGGAGGCCAAAATTCCTCTTTAGAACCTGAATCAGTTTTTATTGTGCCAAATTAGTGGAAGCAGGAAAATTCTTCTAACTCACTGAACATTCTGTGCGCATGGGAGAGCATGTCGACACACCCCAAGTCTCTTATATGACATCACGGTCCATCCACCCACCACAGATGGCACTGACGGCACCCTGCTTTCACCAGAGACTAACAGGGGGACGTCCTGAAGAACGCTTGAACGCTTAGCCACGGAGATTCAACACCTGACAGCTCGTGTTCTGTACTTCACCCCATATCATAAATCACCAGAGAGCTATCGTTCTCATGTCGAGCTGCTGTTGTGATAGTCTGCATTCTTGCCACAGTGGAGAAGTTCTCTCATAAAACACATCCCAGAAGTCTGTGATTTCTGAAAATCTCACCTTTCGGGAACTTTTCTGGCCTTCTAGGAAGTAAGTTCCACTTCAGAGGTCTCCTGATGTGCAGTAGCAGGAACTCAGTAGAGGCCGGAGTTCCTGGTACCCTCATGAACACATGTCCTAAAGGAATGTGACTCAAGGTTAGACATTCCTCTCCACTTTTTATAAAGCTTTCTTTCTTTTATTTTTTTTTAAATTTATGAAAATTTCCAATACCCAAAAGTAAAGGCTATCACAAACCCTCCTGGGCCCACTGCACAGCTTCAAGAGCCCATCAACATGGGCTTTCACCTGAGCCCATGGAGGTTACACGGGGCCCCTCCACTCTAAGACTGATGGCCCAGGTGACATCACGTTGGCTGTCAGCTGAATTTCATCAACACTCATGAAGTGCCTGTCCTAGGCCACCCCGGAGAACCACACAAGACCCCAGACTTATGAAACCAGACGCACATGAAGAATTACGTGCCGGGTCAATGGGGAGAAAAGAAGGGAAATCGGGGAAATCTTGTGGGGAAGATGGGATCTGAACTGTGCTTTGAAGGAAATAAGAGTGAGGACATTCCAGGCTGAGGGGGAGGATGTGAGGAAGGGCGGTAGGGGAAGGAACGGAAAGGCCTTCTTTAGGGAATGATTCATATTCTCATGAGCTGGAGTAGGTGAGGGGCGGTAGGATGGGAAGCGGGTAATTAGTGGGGTGACACATGGAAGCCACGAATGCCAGGAGGTTGAAGCTCCTCACATGTTGGGCAGCAGGGCCAGGAACAGGGCAGGAAAATAATAATCTAAGAAAACTGGAGGTAGCAGGATGGGGGAGGGAGGGTCGCAGGGAGGATGGGTTCTCAGAGTGAACCACAACTTTCTCAGACCCAAGCTCTGGCCTAAAGAACAGTCTGGCTGGGTGTCTTGCTCCCACAGAGAAAAAAAAGCAGGGGCCCACGGAGATTGAAAATAGAGGATGAACATTGAGGGTTCGGCCCCGGCCCAGGGAACTCCCTGCAAACCATCATTAGGAAAACGAGAGACCAGGACGAAAGCAAAGCAGCAGAAGCACCTGGTCTGAGTCTAAGAAACATCCGTGTTTACTAAGCACTTGGTCTCTGGAACGTCTGCCTTTCCAAATACCGCATCTTCCTCATCCACTCCATCCCGCCACGGGCGGCTACTGTGCCGGGTGCCGGGGAAGGGGGAGCCGGGACCGCAGCCTGGAAGCCCTGCCTACGCCCCCCACCCCCCCTCCCTCCGAGGAGCGTCTCCGCGTGGCCGGCCAGCCAGCTGCAGCGCAGTTTGTTTGCCGAGGTTTGCATACACATATTGAGTTGCCTTTTTTTCCAGCCAGTTCAGCAGTGTCCCGAAATTCACCCCCAGCGTAACTTCTGCCTCTGCTCCTCCCCTTCTTGGAACTGCCTTTTGTTTGTCTGGCAGCCTTGGTTCTATGGGGGTGTGTGATGATGATAATACGCGGGCTTATATAACCCTCCGCATCTCGCAAGCACTTCGCAGACTGGCCCTAACGCATCCCGGGGCCCGTGTCAGGCTGGGCGGCTGGAGCGGCTAATAGGAAACCCCGACCCGAGGCGCCGAGACCAGGAGGGAGGGCAGAGGGGGTCAGAGGCCGGGCCTTCCCGGCCCCTTGCGCCCGGAGGTCAGGGAGATAAGGAACAATGACTCTCGCCCCCAGAAGGAGGAAGGAAGCCCCGCTCCCACCTTATCTCTGCTCCTCCGCAAGCTCCCAGTTCCCAGAGCTTGTTCTCCAGGGAAGATTCTGAAGGCGACTTTTGTAAGTATGATGCTCTGCTTTTTCTTTCAAAAGGAGGGAAACAAAGTTTCCTTACTGCTGTCCATTTCATCGCATTTATTAGCGAGAATGGGATCCCGCACTCAGACGCTGCCATGATGGGAAGTGTGTTTCTGGCTAAAGTCCTCCATCCAGATGGGGCCCCTCCTAAAAGTAATAGGACGGGAAAGAGGTTTCTGTTGATAATTCACTTATTAACAAAATAGCACCAAGAGGAAGTGCTGAAATTGCCCCTTTCCCGGTGTCCTGGTCCTGGTGGTGGCTATTCTCCACTCACACACACATCTTGCCCTACAAAGGAGGCTTGGTTATTCACCTGACTTGTTAGGCATCCAGAAACGAGGCAGCAACTTCCAGCTTCAGTTTCTCTGCTTTCAGTGCTCACAATTTCAGGCAAATACAGTTGTTGGAATTTTCTTTTCACACTATGAAATAAATCCCATTTTTTTGGCGTAGGCTTGAAACTTGCACTGACTTGTGTAAACCCTGCAAAACACTGTAACTAGAGTGGACATGTGAATTCTTACGAAGATTTTCACTGCATAGCTGAGGGGTCTAAATATTAAAGGAACATGGGCACAAACTTCTTAAGCACTGGCAAAACCCAAAGCTCTGTGATTGAACTATGTGTCTGTAAGGGATGCTGAATTAACAAAGAGTATTTTTCTCAGGGGTGAGGCTCATGGCTTTGAGAAATTGTCTTTCAACAAAAGATGAATTTAAAACTCTAGGATAACACTCAGAGAGATACAAGTTCTGAACATTTAGAAAGTATGATTCACTAAATGAATAAGCCAAGAAAATAAAGTTCTGTCTTGGGTAGTTGTTCAATTTGCATGTATAAAACCATGATTATAAGTTGGTGTACTATGAGATAGAGAAAATTAGTCTTTATTTCAGGTAAGAATACTAAGAAATATAAATTGACGGTAACGTAGAAAAGCAAGGCCTCTCACTTTTAGTGCCGTTAAGTGCTATGATGGATCCACTGAGTGTGATTGCCTTTATCTTTAGATGAACAGCTATGAAAACCACACATAATGTGTGTACACCAGTGTGTGTGTGTGTGTGTGTGTGTGTGTGTGTGTATGTGTGTATAAAAGAGTTCGGGATACCCAAATGTATGTATATATTTAATTAAATATATATATATATTTAATCATCCTGAACTCGTATTTGTTGTAACTCTCCAGTGTTCAGTATCTTACATGACAGTGTAATACCCAAAATAGACCAAGTGGAAAGATTTCATATCAAATTTCAGAATGCAATAGAGCTATTTATTCATTATTTATTCAACAAACATGGGAAACATTATAAAAGTAGGTCTATTTTTAAGATTTCCTTTAAATGACATTTCCACTTAAAATTCTCTGTGGCTTCCAAGAAATTCTAAGACATAATTAAAGTTGAAAATAAGACTGAATTCTACTTGGGTTTCCCCCTAAATTTAAAAGTGAGCTGTCAATACTAAAATTCTATACTCCAGCTAATTTTGTTACAAAGATCAGCCACATAATCTCAACGTTAGCCTCAAAAGCGTACTCAGTCATGGCAGAAAGAACACAAACTATGATGGGATCTGGATTGGAGGCTTGGTTTTGCCATTACATGGTTATGTGACCAGCAGCAAGATCTTTCAGATTTTCAACCTCAGGTTTCACCTCTATTAAAGGAGACCAATACTACGTGTACCCCAAGAAGAACATTGTTGAAAGGACTAAGAGGAAATAATATATGTAAAGTATCTAGCACAGTGTCTGAAAATAGCAGTTTCATTCAATTTTAGGACTTTTCCATTTACTCTCATTTTTCATCTTTGATTCAGTGTCTTGGTTTTTTGAGCGTTTCCTGTGTATTGCATGCTGTGCTGAACACTAGTGATACCAAAATGAAGAAGGTTAATATCCTGCCCTGGAAACAGACCAAAACAACAGATTAATTTTCTTAACAGTATAACACCTGCAAACAACAGAAGTGTGTTGTGATTAAGTGACAGAATTGAGGCCTGAGTAATTCTCCCCAGTGAAAGTCAAAGGAACTTTTACAAAGATGATGTCGATTGGTGTGACTTTTTTTTTTTTTTTTTTTTTTTTTAGAAGATTGGTGTGACTTTTAAAGTATCAGCAGGAGGTGTGGAAGGACATTTCAGAAGGGAAGAGCATTGGAGAGCAGACTTTGTGAGGGAGCCAGGGGACGGGGAACTGGTTTCAGTTGGTGCTGGAATGTGGAATCCAGGGAATCTGGAGATTTAGTCCAGGGGTCCGATCATGGATATTGTGGTGCTTCGTGCTGAGATGTTTGGACCCATTACTCTAGTAAAAGTCAAACTCATGCTCACGAGTCTTTTTGGACCAGCTCATGATCCAAAAAAAGTTTCTTTTATAGGTTCACATCCATATAAAAAGCTTGGGCTGAAATATGCCACCTATATCACTAAGACGTTATTTGGTTCAACAGACTATTTTGTTTATTTGGTTTATTTGGTTTGTAGCAAACCCATCTCAATGATGGAAGCGTTGCAGCACAAGATCCTTACCTCCCCAGATCTGGCACTTTCAAGATTACTCTTGAGCCAATGGAGAGACAAGGAAGGACTTTGCTTGGGGTTGAGAAGGCGGAGACTAGATGTGATTTATGTTTTAGGAAGATTTTATATAGATCAACTACTCTCCAGTGTGGAATGTAGGTTAGGCAAAGGCCTAGGGGGTGGTAATGCTATAAACTAGGAGACTGATTAAAAGACTGCTGTTGTAAACAAGTGAGAAATGCTGAGGGCCTGAGCAGTGTAGGTAGACAACAGGGCACAGATTCCAGAGATATTTAGAAGGTGGAACATTCTCAACTTGAGGACTGAATGAAGGAATGAAGACAAAGGAAATGTCTATAATATTAGTTTTAAGCTTGGTCAACCGGGTAGCTATAATAGAATACCATAAAACAAGAAGAGGTACAAGTTCATAGAAGGAAATTGAGTTAGTTGGGGTAATGTTGGCTTGAGAGGTTAAACTACAACATTAAGTAAAATAAAAAGTCAGTTTGGGGGACTTCCCTGGCAGTCCAGTGGTTAAGACTCTGGGCTTCCAATGCAGGGGGCGTGGGTTCCGATCCCTGGTTGGGGAACCAAGATCCCACGTGCCGCATGGCGCAGCCAAAAAATAAAAGTTGGTTTTTGCTTAATCTTTTTTTTACATAAGTGGTATTGTTTTTGTTTGTTTGCTTGCTTGTTTTACCATGTTGTGTTAGTTTCAGGTGTACAGCAAAGTGATTCGTATATATATATTCTTTTTCAGATTCTTTTCCATTATAGGTTATTACAAGATGCTGAGTATAGTTCCCTGTGCTAGTAGGTCCCTGTTGGTTATCTATTTTATATATAGTAGTGTGCATATGTTAATCCCAAACTCCTAATTTATCCCTCCTCCGCCCCTTTCCCCTTTGGTAACCATAAATTTGTTTTCTATGCCTGTGAGTCTGTTTCAGTTTTGTAAATAATTTCATTTGTATCGTTGTTTATAGATTCCACATGATATCGCTTATATGTGGAATCTAAAAAAATGATACAAATGATATTGCTTATATGTAAAAAGTGGTTTTTAAAAAGTATAAAATTGCCAGATTTATCTTAGAAGTTTAGAGAAGAAACATAAAAACCGGGCTCTCCCCATTATGCTCGGCTAGCTCCCCCAAGAAATGTCAGTCTCTGGGCTCACGGGGCTCTGAGCTTTCATCTCCTATCCCCGCTGTTGAGTGGATTGTTTCCCATTCACTTTTCAACAGGAAGGCCATGTCCAGAGCAGTCTTGCCAATAACTTTGTATACCCTCAAAAAGAGAAATATGTACATCCTCTGAGCCTTCAGAAATGAGCGGAGACTGGGAAAAAGATCCGTGGGCAACTAGAATACTTATTCATAAAGAACACATACTCATGAAGAATTTATACTTATTCATCAAGAAGCAGCTCTTTCTTTAGCAGGGTTTTTTCACTTCCCTTGAATTGGGGGCCCACTCAGAGACTAGAGTAAAAGAGGAAACTTCTAAGACTAAAGCAAAGGAGGTGATTTCTTACCTGGGCATGACGTACCCCACAAACATTTCCTTCTTCTTCAGGCTGAGCAGGAATTTCTTCCCATTGACTTGAATGGTGGGTAACTGGAAAGGAGACGTAGGTCACGTTTGTGAGTTTTTTAAAGATAACAACGGAAAGAATCTTAACATTTAGAATGAATAGAAAACGATCTAATTAGCAGACAGGAAGCTGAGGTCTGATTACTTGATAACCTTAGTTTTCTTATACCCTTTCACATCTTCTATGGCAAAGCCTCTATCAGATTTCCTGGATTTCAGAGCTCTCAACCCCACCTGAACACTTCAGAGCAAATACCATTTATTACAAAAGGGGCTGAGCCCCAGCCTTCATGGCTGGTCTCACAAAGTCGTATAATATTTCCTCCTGGAAGGTAAACTGTATCAACACATTTAAAAGCAGATTTAAGAAGCTCTTGTCACCTCTAAATATAAAGAGTTTTATCACTCATCAGAAAGATAGTATTTGATTGTAATCTGAATTCCATCTGGCTTCTGATGGCTCACTTCAAATTCCCCAAACTTCAGAGATTATCTTTGGTTTTTGAGATGATGAAGAGGTTTCTATTTTTGCTAAAAATGCTTCCACAATAAAAAAAAAAAAGAAAGAAGAGACCCAGAAAAGAACTGTTACTATCTCAGTTATACAAAATAATCACCAAATATATACATTAGAATAGGGTGAGCGTGTATCATGGGAAAGTTTATTCTTTAAAGAAGGAGTAAGATATATTGGAGGGAATTCCCATTAGCATGATTGAAAGGATGAGGAATATACAGCTTCCATATATGGTGCCGGCCATTCTACTTTTAGGTTACTCAAGCCATTTAAAGTCTTGGCATCCTAAGCAAGGGCTACAACTTCACAATCTTTTTGGGTTTGCCGGCGTAATGACTGAGTCCAGGCTGGGTGCTGCCTGAGCCACTGTACTCTCCTATGCAGTGTTTGAAGAGGGCTGGGGTGCAGCTGTTCTGTCGCCCAGACACCTGAGTCCAGAATATTGCTGAATTTTGCTTCATTTCTGTGCTCTATGGAAAGCTGGAAGCTCCCCAACTCTCTCGGGTTTGGCTTCCTGTTCACATGTTTTCTGGTCTCATGTCATTGTGCATGAAGTAATAGTCCCACATGCGTGCACCATCCACAATGGCAAGATTTGTGTGGCTCGGTGTAAGCTTTCTAATGAGGACATTTTGGACCTTCCAGCAACTCCTTAGGGAAAGCAGTTTGGAACCGGTTATTACTTTCCAAGGTGAAGGGAGGAGAGACAGAATGCATTTCTGCAACAGGACTAAAGTCACTTTTAGGAGACAATTAAAGGACAACTGCTTAAGAAAAAAACAAGCATTTCTTTTACACATCTATCTAAACACATGTATGTGTACAGTATAAAGAAATGCCTCCAATCCATAGTTTTAAAATATCAGTTACTGTTTCAGCATTTCACTAACTATGAATGGTGCTAGTGTTTTCCACCGGGGACTGTTATTTTAATGACATTTCTCTGCAGCAAAATCTGATGAGTTCACAAAGTTTGAGAGCCAGGAAATGCAGCTCAGTTTCTGAACAACTGAGAAAGCCAGGAGAGCTCAGTTCAATCATCTACTTGCTTTCCAGCGTGGATTCCTAAGTGCTAAGACAATAACACACTAATACAGAGAGAGAAGCCAAACCAAACTTTTCAAAGCACAGCTCTTAAACCATCAAACTTAACTTCCCGACATATTATCAGCAGGTGAAATTCTGGGGCACACCCACACTTATTTGTGGATGTTAATGTCAAATTAATGGGCACATGTGCCAACATTTTATAGAATTTTAGAGCAGGAAGTGATTTTGGAGGTCTTCCAATCTTCCCTTTTATTTTACGAGCAGAGAAATTGAGACTCATGTGAGTTCACTCCAGACACACACACGTATATACATCTGAGTCTTAGGCCGAGTCATTGCTTGCAGAAAATATGATAGGTCTGGCTTAAGAAAAAGGAAGGACAAAATGACCCAAAGCTGGGCCAGTGGTTCCCCGTTCCATTCAAGTTTGTGTGGCCCAGCTTTAGGGCTGTGGGCCACTCGTTTATCCTTGCTACAGGAGCCGTTCAGGGTCTCAGATTAGATACACTTGACCAAAACTTGAATAAACTCCCAGACAACCCAAGTGTCAAGGAGTGACTCAGATCCTGACTACACTGCAATGCTCAATCAGTGCAAGGTGTTCTGGGGCCACGTTGTGATTAGAGCATAAAATGTAGACAGAGTCCCAAGTACAACTCTCACACTTCGAAATCTGAAAACCTGACCAGAGAGACGAGACCTTCCCCCGTCTAGGCAGCAGTGGAGACCCTCTCACTAGATGCTACATCGTGTAGTACAGATCTTAAGTGTTGTAAGTGTTCTGGGGAGAGAGATAAATGAAAATTGAGGTGGTCAGCTGATCCCAGAGGGGTGCTTAGAATTTTCATATGTGGAGGGAATAAAGGTAAACTCTTCTAGCAGAAATAAAAGCATGGAGAGGGTCTCGTGGCTCGGACCCCAAGGAAGCCAGGCTGATGGGTGCTCTCCAGCAGCACTTGTCAACCTGAGCAATGGACTTGAGCCCTGGTACTGATTTCCATCATTATCTACTAAACCGTTACTGAAATAAGCACCCCCTGCCAAAACTAGGTATAAATTACTTTAATTATATTTATATAACTATAAATCCACAATGATATAATTACACTTACATCATTGAAAATCCAAAACAGATTGCTAATTAAAGATAAACAAAACCATACAAAACCATAAACCAATAGTATTCTGTTGGTTGGAATCAAATTAATTGGTTAAAATTAGTAATATTGGTTTTATTTGCCAAATGATGCTGTTTTGCTGAAACTAAAGAATACATTTGTTTTAACCAGTGTTCATTAATGAAATTGTAAAAAAAAAAGAGAGAGATAAATATTTTAATTAAAATTTTCCATTGCACATTTCGCACTCTATTTATAGTGAATTATTACAAGTTGGCACATTTAAAGGCAGAAAGGGTCCAGGCACTCCATCTGCTGGTGTCGAGATTATGGAACTAAAACCCGTGGTGGTTCAGTCATCCTATCGCCTCACTCTCCCTTGGCAAATAAAACTTCATTCAGCACAGCAGGAGTATTTGACTCTCACAAGCGTACGCTTATCAAGCAGGTATAAATACCTGCCTCTGTTCTTTCTTTAATAGCCTATAGCTCTAAATTATTACGCTGTTCTCCTGCACATTATCATTTTAATGATGACAAAGCAAAGTCTCCGTTTATAAAATGGATGAAAACCCTGGTCTCATTCCATGCAAATGTCTTTTGATTGCAAATTACTACTGCAAGGGAAGTTGTATCTTTATTACTGGCTTAAAAAAAAATTCAGGGCTTCCCTGGTGGCGCAGTGGTTGAGAATCTGCCTGCTAATGCAGGGGACACGGGTTCGAGCCCTGGTCTGGGAGGATCCCACGTGCCGCGGAGCAACTAGGCCCGTGAGCCACAATTACTGAGCCTGCGCGTCTGGAGCCTGTGCTCCGCAACAAGAGAGGCCACGACAGTGAGAGGCCCGCGCACCGCGATGAAGAGTGGCCCCCGCTTGCCGCAACTAGAGAAAGCCCTTGCACAGAAACGAAGACCCAACACAGCCAAAAATAAAAATAAATAAATAAATAGATAATATCCTTTAAAAAAAAAAAAAGTCTCCTTGGAGCTTCCCTTAAAAAAAAAAAAAAAATTCAGTGCCAGTAATAATGATCGCCGGTGTTTCTTGGCCACTTATGCTTCTAAATTTCTTACGTGGATGTTTGCATGTAATCCTCACGTCAACCCTATGGAATAGATAACAATTTTTAATCCTCATTTTTCAGAGGAAGATACTGAGGCATAGAGAAATGAAGTAACTCGGTCAAGGTCAAAATAGCCAATGGATTCTGTAGCCTGGAATTCACACTGCTCCCAGTAGTAGATTCTGAATAACAGAGAAAGGATGCTGTAGTTTGACGTTAGGCTATAATCCAGCGTGACCACAGCCAGATACTTGTAGCCTCACATTCAAATGTAAACTTTTACTTTGGAAGATCACAGGGTGCCGTGCATGATTATAAACATAAACATTTATATGTCTTCCCGGAACATATATGAAAAGTGGAGATCTGCGTGATGCTTATAATAATTTATAATGTTATCAGAGAATAGAAAAGTTCTTCTAGAACTCACCAACTTCCAGGATGAGAAGCACAGGGGCGTGGTCAAAAGCTGACTGGGCTGGGTGTGTCAGATGACAGGGGGTGGCAGAAATGGGCGGAAGAGTTGGTCTGCCGGGAACAGAAAGAGACGTGATAAGGGTAAGGGTGGCATGGGAGGAAGAGTCCTGCAGCAGGCGGCCAGCTGCAGGGAGGTCCTACCACAACAATCTCCCTAAGAGTGAAGCTTCCAGAACGGAGCAGAGGACCTGGGACTGTCCACATTTAACCTGAATCACCAGGGCCAGTTCAGAACAAGAAGAGATTCCAGGTCTATTGTATTGAAATAATGTACATCCATTACCTCTGAGAATATTCACTAGTGAAGAGGTAGGGCTCCACGTGAAATGTCTTAGTATTACACAGGCAAGAGAAATATTTTTTAAATCTAAAGGAAATTTGGAGTTGTGAAATAGTGTGTGTTGTTTTCCTATTCTTCTAGTTTATGTCTTATAGCTTGTGTATTCTTATAAGATATAGCTACTATATATCTTTCCTCTTCTAATTTATATATCATATCTGCACTTATATATAGCATGCATATGTTAAATGTGCTCTTCATGTCAGCAAGATTGCTTCATCAGATACTTAATGCATTAAAATGGGTTTTTCCTCTTATTCAAAGTATCGAAGTTGATTTTAGTCACTTACATATTTCAACTGTCATAAATGCAGAATAGAAACAAATTTAACCACTTGAAAATGCTTACTTTGCTACTCATCAAATAGTAGCTTGCAGTCACTTTAGAAGATTTCATGATTCTGCATGTTTTCCTCTAAAATAGGTCTCAGAACCTGAAATTAGACATCATTCAACTTTTAAACTTGGAACATTTCGTAAACCTTTAAAAAGAAACTCTTCTTTATTGGCCTTACGAAATCCAGTTAGAGAATAATATGAAATGAATCTAATGGAAAGTCTCTCCCTTGATGAAGAGAAAGTCAAATGGAAACTTCTGTAAAAGGATTGAATGACCCACAATACTTCAAAATCTCTTGGAGTGATTTTAAGAATCACCCTCAGTCTGGGGACTTCCCTGGCGGTGCAGGGGTTAAGACTTCGCCTTCCAATGCAGGGGGTGCAGGTTCAATCCCTGGTCAGGGAGCTAAGATCCCACATGCTTCAGGGCCAAAAAACCAAAACGTAAAACTGAAGCAATATTGTAACAAATTCAATAAAGACTTTTAAAATGGTCCACATTAAAAAAAAAAAAAAAGAGAAACAATCTGGATGAAATTTGAAGAATGCTATTCCTAATGATGTCCTCCTTTGAAGGTGTGAAAGGGCAACACCTGAAAGATAAATCACTGATGAAATGCAACTGATGGCACTTTTGCTTTCTTCCATCATAGGTGCTGACGGCCAGCCATCACCATCTGAGGAAGGTGAATTTGGCAAATGACATGCAGATTCTCCAAGACAGAATAATTGCAGAAAATCTTCAAAGGTACTCATATCAAATATTGGTCTCGATTAATTAAACCAAGGCACTAATTAAACCCGGGTACTCCATGTCACTTGAAGAGGGGAATGTGTCACAGGTGGGGAATTATCAGAAACTCAGGAGTCAATAGTCCCGCCCCTTCCTGTAGCATTCTCCTCCTTCTTGGCTGAGAGAGCTGAAAGGCAGAGCCATTTCTTGAAATTCGTCTCCAGGAATGGCAGAAGAAGCATCTGAAGAATCATGTAACTTTATTAACATGTCATGAGATACTCAGGAAGCTCGGGGGAATTAGAGGGGTTGTTAATGGTAGGCCAGCTACGTGCAGTCATCCACAGTTTCAGGCATGAAAACTACAGATGTCACCTGTCTTGTTCACAGCTTGACCTCACAGTTTCTTGCCTTGGCCACATACGCTGGTGCCAAGAGTGCAGTGGGACCCAGGGCAGGCCATGGAGACCCATCTCAGCAGCACAACCTTGGCTGCGAAAACATCCCTGGGGGTGTTGGTTCATACGAGTTTATACCCCACACCATGAGTCTTTGCTCAGATGTCAACTTTGAAAGTTGTTTCCACCCTCATTGAAAACTAACGCCATGGAAACTGTTGAGTTCCTCTTGGTTTTTGCAGCCCTTCAAAATCGTTGCCCTTTGCTTGATTTTCATTCTAAGTCTTGTGTTAGCCCAGGCTGACTTGGAATAAGTCCTTTAATCACCAAAAAGCTCATGAACCTCACACAAACAGAACAAAACAAAACAAAATCTTCAAGTCTGACCTGAATTTCAGGTTTGTCTTTTGAGGGTTGATTTCTGCAGCTTCTCTTTCTAATACTTACAGAATTAAACATTTTGTCCTCATACTACAAATGGCAAGTGAAGAAGGGAAATGGCTGGAAACGTCTGGGAGCTTGGGGTTCATTCCTTGGGGTTCATCATGAGCGCTGGCAGTTTTTCTCTAATTCTCAGAGCTTTGTTGGCAGGTGGTCTGGGATCTCACCAGTAAGGTATTGGATGCTGGTTATTCACAAGCTAAATCAACAGTAAGAGAAGACAAGTTGAAGTTTAGGTCTCCTTACTTCGAAACTCCAAACGGGAGAGGAAAATATTCCAAAACAAACTGAAAAAGATATCTGCTTAGGAATAAGTTCAGTAAACAGTAGAACTGTGACTTCTTAAGACTGCTTCACCGTCTTGAGTCAGTTTGCCAAACCTTTTCCTTGTGAACCTCTGGTCCAATGCATCAATTTTTCTGTAAGAAAGAAACAGGTTGCCCTTGGGTATCATGTCATTCAAAAATTAACTATAGAAGAGGCTGGAAACCCTTAATACTGGAGGACACCCTATATCTTCCCAAGAGGTCACTGAAGACCTGATTTCTCAAAGCATCTGTCTTAGTTTCTCTTGTGCTATGAAGAAGCCACTTTTCTGGGATGCCATGTTGTTTATTATCTGGTCACTAATCTTTCATGTCACACTTTTCTCCCTCTAATGAGTCATTTCACCCCTTTAAGTATCAATATTATATCCTTTCGATTCTCAGCCTATCCTTATTATGAGAAAATAGAAATGCGTTTACTTTAATACTGGATGAAATCAGAATCATTTGCCCAAATTTAACACACATGACACTTATTTCCTAAAAATCTATGGAACCCCTGTTAGGGCTGGCTCCGGTCTGCTTTTTTCTGTCTTTGGACTGGAAAATTCAAATTCAACGTCTGACCAGCTGCCAGTTTCAGAGACCTCTGCCCTTCCTCATCCATCATTTGAGCTGGACTAGATAGCTGGCTGAGCCCCTTCCCACCACTACACCTGTGTTCCCATAGCCACAGTTCTCCCAGCTGGCAAATTTTGTAGAAAGAAATGGGTCCTTTCTGTGTGTGCTCAGACAGGCAGGTTTAGAAAGTAGGACCATTTTAATGAGTCTTAGGGTTTCAAAATGCTGCCCTGTGCATTTTTTTTTTATAAATTTATTTATTTATTTATCTACTTTTGGCTGTGTTGGGTCTTCGTTTCTGTGCGAGGGCTTTCTCCAGTTGCGGCGAGTGGGGGCCACTCTTCATCGCGATGCGCGGGCCTCTCACTATCGTGGCCTCTCTTGTTGCGGAGCACAGGCTCCAGAAGCGCAGGCTCAGTAGTTGTGGCTCACGGGCTTAGTTGCTCCGCGGCATGTGGGATCCTCCCAGACCAGGGCTCGAACCTGTGTCCCCTGCATTGGCAGGCAGACTCCTAACCACTGCGCCACCAGGGAAGCCCCTGCCCTGTGCATTTTTGATTGCCTCTCTGCTCGTGTCATTGGGGTATAAAGTCCTTTCAGTTAATATTTTTCCAGCTTTAAGAACTGCTTACCTGCAGTTCAGTGAACTTGGCATCACCTCCAAAATACATAACGCAAGAAACAGAACCAGGAGATGTTATACGCAAATCTCAGAAGCTGCCCAAGCGTCTCCTGGCTGTTCGATTGCCAGAAGATTCTCTCTTGTTCCAAGGAGAGATAGGTTGTATTCATGTATAATAAGACACCAAAAGGACAATTAAACTTCACAGCTTGGGGGAGATTTTGAGAGCTCTCGTCAAAAATGTTCACACCTGTGGAACAGACCGTTATGTTTTGTGGAGCTTGGTTTTCAGCTTGAAATACACCTGCCAAAATCTGAATGGCCGCTATTGTACCTTCTGGATTCAAAAACCGCACTGTTAGACAGGGTTTGGTGCACACAGATGGGATAACTTAGAACAGCGACTATGTTGTTTGTAAGGCAATTAAGGCCTTTCCTAGCCCTGTTGTTGCTTTTTGGAGATGGAAAATGTTATAAGCATGCCTTAACTGTGCCTCCCTGGGACTTTATTTATTTTTATTACTTTAATTATTTAAGTTATACTCAATACCTTAATTTGAATTTAAATATTTTTAAAAAATTGTCCGTAGACTGTAATAGTGAGCAACGTCTTTTCAAAGAATCAGTTTCAGATGTGGACCCTAAAAACCACTAACATTATCCTCGTCTTGGTATCCAAGGGCATGTAACTTGGTGCAGAGTATAAAAAGCTGAATTGGGGCATGCTAAGAAGCAGACTCTTGTGACCACTCTTAACATTTCTCATCAAAGAAGGCAATTTATTACACAGAATCCCAATGTCTGTTAAAATCATGTATTTGTTGTAAAAAACAATATAATTGCTACCTAATAGGAACTTTTTTTAAAGTTAAAAAAACACACACCCTTAACCCAAGCCCATACATCTTTTCTATATGAAAATTTGCTAGGTGGAATCTTAGAAAATTACTCCTATTTAACTATTTTTGACCTACAAAGGCAATAATTTTATATGGTACTACCTAATAGTTTACATAGTTGGAACCTTGGAGAACAGACAATTTTATCTGGATTTTTTTTTCACCTACCTTTCTATCAAAACGGTTTATACTCAAAACACCACAGTCACTGCCTTCCTTCACACAGCAATTCGATTTGGTTGCATTCTCATGCCGGTTTTTAAACTAGGGTCTTCTGCATCATCTTTCCATCCGTCTGAAATGAAATACTTTCACATGTGAGTCTTGCAGTCTGAATCTAAGTGATAAAGCAAGTGTTAGTTCATACAAGTATACAAATGTGCACACATGGTATGTACATAGTTAAATGGATCTGTTTAGACAATACCTCCTCCAAGCCAATGAGTTTGTGTTTAAAGAAAACCCAACTCCAGTGGGATGAGAAACATTTTGCCCGTCAGGCGGGCCGTCTTCAACTGGCTGCTCTCCATTCCCAGCTGACTGAGACCCGTCCCAGCAGATGACCCTCTCAGTCTGCTCTGGCTGCCATCAGAGTAATGCTTTGTCTCATGCAGCCAAGAAGCAAACTCCAGCAGTGTTGACGGACCAGAGGAAAAGCCTTTGCTCTTGCCCTAATGAAACATTCAGGCAGGAAGTTCAGAAGAAAATAGCAATGCCCGTGGGGATGAGGAATAGGGAATGGGAGGGGGGAAGCAGTTTAATTATGATGAGTGCGGGGGGACGGTCACAAGTGGAGATCAAGAAAAAGAATGGGATGATGTCATTCTTTACTGGGACATTTCACTGAAATGAAATCAGGTCACACACAATGGTCTTGTTCTCTGCCCAGACCCGTGTGTTACAAGGGATTACTTTGCGGTCATGCTTCTTAGGAGGGGTCTAAGGATCCTGCTCACATTAAGATATCCCCCAAGACATCTTGAAGACAGATAAGAAGGGCAGAATCATTTCATCCAGTGCTGAAAAATGGCCCACACTAGGTTCACAACATTTTTTAAGATCACTGAGCCACAGTTGAGGACAGAGTGTTCGGATTCTTACAACACAGTGAATTTTAAGAAGCAGAGTGTAACTACACAACTTGGTGTCAAGCCAAATATCTTAAATTGGTGCCTTTTTGGTAGGGTAATTTTGAAGGGTGTTCTGAAGTTAAGACGGAATCTATTTCTCAGTAGAAAGTTGGCACTTCCTGAAAAGAAATACTGCCTTGTACCACGTTAAGACATTTTTAGGACTGATTAATTCTGCTTACAGAGGAAGCATTTGATCTGTGGCAATCTCAAGTGCCTAGTGCCACTGGTGGCAGATACATTCAATTTTAGATTCCTTCTCTCAATAGTGTCCTGATTTAACCTCATTCATCTGCTTAGATTTCACAAGAGGGCATCACAATTACAAATGAAGGTTAGATTTTCTAAGAAGTTATCCCTGGAATAATTACATGGTAGGGTCAGATCCTGTTATTAAGATTCTGTTGTATTGCATTAATAGGGCTTAAAACAAATAAGTCATTGACTGAGGCCTTTTTTTTAGGATATTTTTGCCGCATATTTGTAATAGAACTGAAACATTGCAACCTTTTTACACTGGCATCTGTGGTTTAGAGAATTTGTAAAACTAAATGATCAATTTTGGTAAACCACTGGTCTTCGGGTGCATATATGTATTTAGGGACAAGGTCTTTCTCTCTCTTGTAGGGTATACAAAGATGTAAAAGTAAAATTGGATTACAGTGGGAATTCATATTTGTCTTATGTTTTTGCTCTGATGACTAGAGAATCTTGTGTGGTGAGGGTGTAGGGAAGTGGTGATGTATATGCCACAAAAGTGTTTTGAAACTGTTGTGGATTGTGGCTATCAAAATGGAAAGAGGCACATTTTGAAGGAGTCCTAATTTGGGCAGATTCTAACATGAACTGCAGTGATTTCTGCTTCCCTTCTTTTTAAGTGGAAGGTAGTTAGGCTGCAGGACCTTTGAGAAAGAATAATTATTTTAAAATTTTAAAATAACCAAAATATTTCCAAACAAATGGTCGGCGCCATCAGAAGTTCCCAAGTTTTCAGGACAGTGTTGAATTTTCTTCTCTGTTTATTTTCTAGTAGTCTTTAAAAGAAATCTTGAGTCCATTATTGATAGCCAGTTGACAATGGCAGCTAAAATACAAGTGTTTAAGCAAATCCACTATTTACTAAGCAAGTAGATCAGGCATGGCTTCTTACAATGGATTTACCATAAAATTAATTTTTAAATTATTTGTTTGTACAGTTTTACCAAGAAAAGGTTGGATGCATTTTCTGCATTAAAATGTATTTGGTTATTATGTGAAGTAAGAATGCTCCAGCAGGTTAAATCCATCCTACAATATTCATAGGAGTCTGGTCTGGCCAGACTTGATGACACTCAGCAATGGACAGTGGTCGTGAGAGAACGAGCAGCCTTTCAGCGCATCAGTGCTGTGCCGCACGGGATATAGATACTCAGAATACCTCTCCCGATGATAAGTATATCAAAATATAACTAGTCGCAAAATTCTGCTGTCCAAAGAACCTTGCATTGAGAGTTGATTCTAATTATAGGTATTTTGTTTACTATGTACTTTTCTACCAGTTAGCATATACTCATCCCCCTTCCCTCACTGGGCTGTCGTAAATAGAAGATAAAGGATGTAAAAGTACCTTTGGAGGGAGCAGGTGTTTACAGCCGCTCAAACACAACCTATTGTTATTATAATATTAAAAGGCTAAGGTGTTGTGTGGTAATCATTAGTTCCCATCAGACTGTGCTATTCCCAGCACCTTATTTCTCCCTCATTATTCTTTTAGTTTTATATCTCTGCCAGTAAACTAATCCCAATGTGTATTTTTGATAGCTGGCAAAAATTCAAAAATGCTTGGCACAGATGGAAGGCTGTAGAATCACTTGGATTATAACTATGTAGTCAGTGCATTTTTTAAGAAAAGCTTCAAAATGAAATACCTTTACTGGTTGAAGCATTAAAAATAAGAGTGAAAAAAAATAGCTCCTACTGTGTTATATGCTTGTAGTTGTTGGAATTCAGGTTAACGATTGATTCCAAGTAATCTTTATGATTAGGAAAAAGATGTGTATGATCAACTCACCGGGGAGAGGAGCTATTGCTTTCAAGATCTTGTTGATTGGCTCCTGTTGGCACTCAAATGGATCAAGAAATTGCCATCACCTGCATATCCCCCAGACAGAGGCCAGAGAGAAAAAATGACATCCTTCTGCCCTCTGTCAGTGCTTGTCACAAGACTGCCTTTCTCTTAGGGAAATATTCAATTGTCTGGTTGTTTTTTCCACCCCTAAGCATCGATTTGTAGAGGAATTTCTTTCAAATGTCAGATACAGTAGCAGCTTCGTAGTTTGTAAAGGCTGAAACGTCGCTTCTGGATGAAAGGAGAGGAATGTAATTTACATTTCTGGTTTGGAAGTCCATCTTAGTGTAAAGAACTTTCTCTCTAGCTATGGAAATATTAAGACAGAGTTTGTGTGGTATGACTGGTGTATGTATGCATGAATAACTGTTCCAGTGACAACCAACTCCTAAACGTGACAGACAATAATTCGGACTATCGAAACATTGATTTTTTTTTCTTCCGGGCTCCTGTTGAGACAGCAAGACCATGCATCATCTACCTGGTAATCACTAGGCTGAGCTATTGGCCTTCATGGGTGTCTGAAAATGTACACAGTGATGTGTGTTAGAGTCACGTGAAAAGAGCCTTTTGGAGAAGTTCGAGTGTTATCACCAGCAAAGGTGATCTTCTCTTCTTAAAATAGAAAACTCTCTTTTTCTAATTTATAGTGGTGCAAGAGAGAAGTGCAGAGTAGTGAGTTAGAAGCACAGATTCGGGAGCCAGACTGTTGGGTTTGAATCTCTGCTATGCCGTTGGTTAACTGTGTAGCTTAATTTCTTTGTGTCTCAGTGTCCTTATCTGAAAACTGGGGGCCAGTAATAATACTGACTTTGTTTCGCTGTTTAGAGAATTAGATGACTCCATATGCATAAAGGGCTTAGAACAATGCCTCACACTCAGTGAAGTGCCTTGTGCAAGTTAGCTATTATTATTATTTGTGAAAAATTTTTAAATCCAGAAATGCACAACGTAGATAAGTTCCCATAACGTTAGTCTGCTCATAGCTCCATACACTTAAATACACACCATACACACCACACACACACACACACACACACACACACACACACACACACGCACACAGGCACTATATAGAAACCAGTCACGGGCCACAGCGCCCACCTTGTGGAAATTGGTGCTGGTCAGAAGTAGCACATGTACATATTATTTGCCTTACAAATAATACCAAAAATGATACCTTACGCTTACACACCTAAAATCTACATTGGTTCACTTGTAACAGTTGTTGAGAAAGTCAAATGACACGGTGAATGGGAAAGTGCTTTGGGAGTATATTATCAGCATCCATATGGAAAACTTGTTTTAAACCAGTGTTTAATTTTTTAATTTCTGATTTCCCTTTAGACTTGCTTAGCCTTAGCCTCAGCTTTTTCCCCCAGCCAACCATGATTTGGCATATATGAACAAATAAAAACTAATTATTACTAAAATCCCATACAAAGATTCTCCATTTGGAGGCTCTAATGATTCAGTGGGCTGGGATTCTGATCCTCAAATAGGCTGGATACTTCTTCTTTGGTGTAGACCCTGCCTCAGTGCGGCTCCACAGAGCTGGACGCAGAGATCCACAAAAGTGGAAGATGGATTTGCCTCAGGAAAACTTTCTCAATCCTCTGTTTGTAAATTATATAGTTGATGATTTTTTCTATAACTATCACTATTTAAATGACGATGGAATTTCAAAGCTTCAGATTGACAGCTGTACTGTATCCTGCTTTTCTGTTTGTGCCATTAATAAGATTCCCTTGTTGAAAGGAGAGAAAAAAAAAATCCTTAGAGAATGATGAAGAGTGGTTTCCTCAATATTTGGGAGAGTTTTCACACAATGGAGAGCACTCATTCTGCCCGTATTTTATACTTCTGAAAAAAAATTTTTATATAAAATTCAAAATTCTAACTGCATATTGAATGTTGCTGCAGGATCTTAAAATAATAAACTTGACATTTGGTTTTTCCACTTCTCCTTCTCCACCATTAAGTATATAGGGGTGCCAAGAGTGGGCAAGTCCCCGCAACACCGAAGAAGGAGTAGAAAAGTGCTTTGTGAGCGAGTATTATTCGTGCCATCTTCATCATCTCCCAAGTGAAAATTAAAGGTGATCATTATCGTGGCATCAACAGCAGTGCAGTGGCTGCCCATGGTGTGCAGAACCAAGTCTGAACCTTTTTAAGGCCCCCCGAGGACCACTGGTGTGAGGGAAGAAATGTCCATGGAGATAGTCCACCATTTCCGACCTTGTGGGCATAGCTTTTTGATTCTCTTGGTGCCTTTCAGTAAAGTGTGGAAAAGAGCATTTAGCTCATAACGTTATTGTGAGGGACTCAGAGAGAAGGTGTGTGGAAAGCACCAACCCCAGGGCCACGCAGATAGCATGAATCTGAGAAGCCTGGGGACTTCATACTTTAATTACGGTTCATATTATTGAAATTTTGTTTGTACTGTACTGTCATTTACCTGTCTCTGCCTCACATTGGAGTGTGTGCTTTTTGAGACTGGAATACTATCATCTTTCCATTTCTTATGCATTTAGCACAGCACTTTGCATACAGTTGAGTGTATAATAAATGCTCATTTTTTAATATAAAAAACAAAGTTGCAAACTTCTGGTTATATTGAGCTTTGTGAATTACCCAAAAGAGGCAGCCGTGCTTTGGCCTGGGCCAGTTCCTAGCAGTAAATTTTAAAATTCATTTATCAAGTTTTCTTCTATTTGCTTAAGTATTTGAATATTTAAAAGGCTCCTATGCAAGTAGACCCAGAATTAAATATCGAGGAGGAGCCTGTGACCTAAATCTGTCTGTAGAGTTTAGTGAGAGATACCAGGCACATACAGAGTTGTTATGAAAGGCAGGGGCCCTGTGGAATAATGAATGAATAATCCCCAAAGCTCCTCGCCACACATCAGTATCTTTTAAAAGTAGCTTGTTACAAGGGATCACTCTGAAGGACCATAACCCTTTGGACACAGGAACACTACAGAGACAGCTGCATGCCTCATGGTCCAGCCATTCATGGCCGAAAAATAACAAGATGGAGACAGCAGAAAAACCACATTGGTGGTCAGATGCCTGAAACAAGGTGATTTTATGTGAACAAAGCCCCGTGACTCCCGTGAGGCAAAAAGGCAGGGCCACGACACCACGTGGTGTTTGATCAGCAGCAGTCGCTGGGCCAGGGGACGGCCCACCCATGCACTAATTATAGTCAAGTCTTCCTGTCCAACTGCCCTCATTTCAGCCATATTCCTAAAAAGAGACAGAAAGGATTCCAGCAAACACTAACATTTGAGAAACAAATAGTAAAACACACTCTTAATAAGTTTTCTAAGAGGGGGTTCTAAAATGTATTTTTGTTGTTGTCTATAAAGATATTGAAAGGGTGACAGTATAAGGGGTAGTTTCAGGAGGCCTGGACTTTGTCCCAGCTGCATATCTAACTGGCTGTGTGACCTTGGGCAAGGCACTTAATCTTTCTGGGCCTCTGTTTCCTCATCTGTGTTATGATATAGGTGTTCACTTCCAGTTCTAAGATTACATGACCAGATTCTACAAGATTATGCCTTTACTGTATCCTACCAAGGATTGATCACTACTCAGATGAGAATTGTACCTCTCATGTGAGGTTTGTCAGGAAAATGGTGCAATAAGAATACAGGATGAAAACATAAGTGACTTTGACTTTTTTCCTTTACTCAGGCTGACCCTAGATTTTCTCAAGCACTGAGGTGGAACGTTCGTTGATATGGTTGTTTGTAAATACAGGCAGATCCCTGGTTACAAAGAGACAATGGTAAATAAAGATGATCATTTATAAACCAGCCTACCGGTGGTTTGGTCTATATTATACTATTATCCAGTAACATTATTACTGATGCCATATTTTTTACAGATCTATTAAAGGACAAATGCCTTAGCAGGCCTGCTTAGAAATCTAAGCAAGAAGTTTAAAATTTTGGTAGGAAAAAGGCGTTTCATGTGACAGGCTGTAATACTAGAAATCCATCTTCTCATCTATGCTTACCATCCCCTAACTGCTTCCCCAGCCCTTGCAAAAAGAGTAAAGATTCCTCCTTCTCTTGTGAACCAACGCTGATGAAATATTCAGGCCTGAAATTCTAATGATACATAAATTTCAGAACCAGGAAGTAAAGGATTTAGGAGAGATGAAAAGGCTTGAGGGAGGGAAAGAAATGGGGATTCACCATGAGGCACTTAAAAGGTAGGTCGATGGATGGGACAAAATGAACATAAGGACCATTGATGGAAGAAGCCTAGTGAGAGAGCTGAGGATATGAGAGCCTGGGAGCTTTAAACAGTAAGTACTGGGGTAAATTAATTGTAAGGCATGAATAGAAAATAAGAGAAGAAAATATTTAGTGAATAAGAAGGCTGTGGACAACAAAGAGGGAATAGAAAAGAATTTCTCTATATTTTCATTCTGCGCTTTCATTGTCTACTTCTGCTTCCACGCCTTCTCATCACCACATATTCCAGTCATCTTGACACTTGATAAGAGGATAGTGGAGGAGTTGATGAATACTCCAAGTGGATGTGGAGAAGGAAGGAGAAAAATATATGCAGAAATTGATCAAGGAAAATTATTTATTTGAAATTTATGTAATAGGCTTACATTTGTGTATTTCTGTTATGGTATTCATCACATTGTATTTATCATGCTTTTGATTAGTTGAGCTTTTTGGATCTGTGGGTTTACATTTTTTAACACATTTGGAAATTTTTCAAATATTTCTTCATGTACAAAGGTCCCCCTCTTTGTACCATAGTCCAGAAAAGTGTCTCTAGTGGGACATACTTCACTTGTGTCCCTTCTCTCACAGATCACAGCCTATTGTCCAGTGTCTGAGATGGTTGCTTCATATACTTTGTTTTCTGGCTGTTTACAGCAGAAGGATTAGTGTGATACCAGTTGCTCCATCTTACCTGGAAATAGGAGTCCCACCATATTTGTATTCAAACTTTGTTTTTTGTTCTTTTTCTTTTCTCTTTACTAGTCAATAAGACCTTTCAAGGCAGTAAGAGGGTCTCCTTCAATGCCTAACATGGAGTTAGCACATAGCAGGCGCAGTAAATACTATTGAATGAAAGAATGAATGGCTATTGTTAAACTGACCCACAATATTTAGGGTCTCTGTATTTAGCTGAGACATTGATGTAAACATATAAGTGCTTCTGTAACATGTGCTTTTTTAAGCAATAGAGAAAAATCTATCAAACTGAGTTCATATAAGCTAGAGATCAATGCTAGGGTAAACTAGTCTTACATTAAGATTACTTAAGGTTCCTTATAGCTGTGACACGCCAGTATCCAGAAATAGGAATCACACGTTTTCAGATACCTATAGGACACTCATGACAAGTTATTCTAGAATTAAAGTTAGTGCTGGCTATTTTTAACATTCATGAAGTTGGCAAATGCAGTTATGTACCTTCAGGGATTTCTGCCTCTAAGTATATACCAGGATTATAAATATCCAGACTATAGTTGCATTTACCTTAGTCTCTGATGGCCATGGACTCTGATGGCTTTTCATTCACATAGCAAGATACATTGAGTTGGTCTTTCAGATGTCTATCTAGCTTTCTTTCTGTGATCAAAAAGTAGACTTATAAATGAAGAATTACGGTCAACTGCACAAATTGGGCAGAAAAGAAGTCCTGCATTTTCTTGTTAAAGATTTCTCTCTGAAACCTTAATACAACACCTGTACAAGCGGTTGTATATAAGAAATACCTGTATCTGGAAGAATATAGGATTTGTAGAAGTCTTTTAAAAATCTATGATGTTTAAAATCTCTGGACATGGGAAGTTTCCTATAATTAGAATACTTTTACCTAGCTATTTAAAGGGTCCCTAAAATTCAGAATTATTCCAGTCCTAAACACACACACACACACACACCACACACACACTCATGTGTACAAACCACATTACTGATAAATTATTCCTACTTTATAGATCAGCTCAGGGTTCATACAGTATTGCTATTATCAAAACCACAGCCTTTTAATACTTAATCACATTTGATGCACGAGATTCTTAAAATTTCCTTTTGTTTCTTTTTGACTATATCTCTGGTTCCCTTCAATGACAGGCAGCAGCTTTGTAGGCCCAGGAACTCAGCTGTGAATGCGACGTTGGTTCATTCTTCCAGTTACCTTCGGCAACTCACCTTTTCATCTTGATGCTTTGATTACACAACCTAGCAGATGGAAATAATAATTTGATCTCCACATGAGTGTGAAGGAGCCCTGAAATTCTAATATAAGATAACAAAAGCTGGTTCATTGTTGAGGGAAATTTTTTCAAAATAATGATCGTACTTGTTTAAAGCCTGAGTGAGATGACGTTTACAGAGCAGTGATTTACGTTTGTGGTTCCAGGACTGTTCAGAACTGAAGGTTTTCTTTCAGTTTGTTTTTCTCCAACATTCCCTCCCCCCTTGATTTACATTCCCCAGTTAAGAATTTAAAGTGAACCTTTGCCAAAGCCTCAGGTTCCACCTGGTTTGGGGTTGAAACCACATAAAGCCACTGAATTTTACATAGTTTCCATTTGAAATGATGTATCAGCTTAGTTTCTATTTCCCTGTGAGCCAGGCTTACAGGAAACTTGGCCAGGCTTTCGATGAACCTGCTCTGAGTTTTGATTTTATATCAGACCCTAAAATGAGGCCACTCACCTAGTTCCGTCTTCCAAAAAGCTCTTATTATAATGTCCCCAGAGTGTGTCCTAGCAGCTGAGGCACAGTTATACCTTGTTTTAGTAGAAGGTGAGGGAGAATTTCTCAGCTACTTGGAACCCATTCTAACTGGGAAACGAGTCAGACTCCATAACAGGCTCTTACTGTCAGGCATAACACTTTAGGGAAAGAATTTCTTTTGAAGTCTCAGCAAAAGGGTTTTCAAATAAATAGCTCAGTGAGACCAGGTTAATTCACTTTTTCTTTTGTTCCTTCCTTCCTTCCTTCACTTATGCATCATTTAATTCTCGGTGAGTGAAGTATTGAGAGCCTGACATTTGTGGATCTTACATTTTAGTGGCAGAAGACAGAAAATAAAACAAAACATAATACATAGGTCAAATATATGTAGTATATTAGAAAGTAGTGAGTACTATGAAATAAAAGAGAAGTCGAGCAAAAATTAGAAATCAGTGTAGGTTGCAATGTTAAGGAGGGTTCACAAGGAAAGTGTCATTGAGATGTAAGATTGGAACAAGACTTGAAAATAGTGAGGAAGTAGCAACCGGATATCTTGAGGAAGAGAATTCCAGACAGAGAGAAGAGCTACAGCAAAGTCCCAAGATCCATACACATTAGAGGAACCACAGTGAGACCATGGTGATGGAAATAGAGTGAGGAAATGGAAGAGTGGTAGAAAATGAGGTCAAATCAGTCACAATAGATCAGCACCTCACCTGTGAACCATGAGAAGGCTTTTGACTATTTCCCTGGATGAAAGGGAAGCCATTGCAGGATTTTGTACAAAAGGATAGTACATTCTCATTTCTATTTTAAAAGCCTCTCTCTATCTGTCATGTTGAAGTAGACTACAGATGGCAAAGGTAAGGAGAGACTGATTACAAGGCTACTGAAAGAGAGAAGAGTGCTTCCGATTTGGTGATAGCAGTGGAAGTAGTAAAAAGTAGTCAGATGCTAGCTATCTTGGAAGCCAGAGTTAACAGTATTGCCTGACTTACTGAATGTGGTATTGGGAGGGGTGGGGAAGAAAAGAATCAAGGATGCTTCAAAAGTTTTAGCCAAAGCCACTGAAAGGATAGAGTTGTCATTAATTGAAATCAGAAAGGCTACAGTTGGAAGAGTTCTGGGGAGGAAGATCAGGAGTTCAGTTTTGGAAATCAAGTTCAAAGTGTCTGTTAGACCTCCAAGTGGAGGTATCATTGAGTCAGCAGGTGGTTGGGTTTATCAGTCTGTATTTGGGATTAGAGGTTTGCATTTGGAAGTCATTAACGTCATATCAACAAAGATGTGAGTACAGACAGAGGAAAGAAGAAAAGACTAGCCTCTGCCTCTGTGGTACTCCAACATTAAGAGGTCAAAGAGAAGAGGACAGATTAACAGAAGATAATGAGGAGGAACCCAGTGAAATGGGAAAAGAAAAAGGGTAGAGGAGTTGCTGGCTTCCTAGAAACTGAATGAAGACCGTGTCTCAGGGAGGAGAGTGAATAACTATGTATGGCAGGTCCAGCATGATGAGGACTGAGAACTGATGGTTGGGTTGATCTCCTTGGCGGTCACTGGGAACAAGTCTGAGAGCAACTCTGGTGAAGTAGAGGGAGAGAAAGCCTGACTGTAGTAGGCGTAAGAGAGAACGGGAGAAGCAAAACTAAGCCAGAAATATGGCAACGCTCCCAAGGACTTTGCTGCAAGTGGAGCAAAGGAATGTGGGGCAGCAGTTGATGAGAGACAAGAAGGTTTTTTAAAAGATGGAAGAAATAACAGCATGTTTCTATGCTTATGGGAAAGATGTAATTTGGGGAGGAAGAATGATGATCTGAACAAAAGAAGGTAACGTTGCTGGCGCTAAGATTTTTTGAAGAGGAGAGAAGAAGTAGAAGCTAGTACGCAGGTGTAGAACTGGCTTCAGACAGTGAGAGCACAGATAATTCATGGACTCGAATAGATGAGAAAGCAGGATATTGGGGTGCAGAGGCTGGTAGGTGAGCCGACTCGGGGACTGGGGTGGGGGGAAGCCTGTGGAAGTTCTCTTCCAGTTGCTCCCATTTCTTGAGTGAAGTTCGAACCGAGGTGATCTGCTCGAGTGAAGGAGGAGGAGCGCTGAGGGGGTGAGGAGAGGGGAGGTGACTGGAAGTGCATCTCAGAGAATGGAAGAGCACCTGGACGAGGGAGAGCAAGGGTTGTTGCCTGGCTGCACTTGGGACTGTTCAGGGCGACACGTTTTTTTTCTAGGCATGTTTATTTGCACAGGTACAAATGAGGAGCAGGCAGGGAGTTGGATTTCACTAGGGTTTTGGTGCGCCAAGCAAGGATGGTGAAGTGATGGAGAAGGAAGTGGGTGGAGAGTATTTGCAAAGACTCATTATAATGACTGTGTAAAATGACCTTGACCTAGTTAGGAGGGGGGTGAGGATGTCAAGGGAGGAAGGGCTGGTCAAAGAGTGGTCGGATCAAAGGACTGAAAAGCCCCTCCGGGTCGAGAATTGCTGGGGTTGGCATCGTGGAAAGACAAGACACGTCCGAGGGCAGGAGGCATGAAACTGAGACGACAGGAAGGTGACAGTACTAGCCCGGTACTGCTAAGGGCTGGGGGTTGACTAGATCGGCCCCGGGAGTAGCTAGGGTAAGAGGAGAGGTGGTCCAGAAAGGTAGAGGCTATGGAGCTGGTAAGCTCACATCACGAACTTTGAAATTTCCAAGAATTCAGACAGTGTCATAGTGGGGAGGGTGAGAGTGAAGCAGAAGCTAAAATCACTTGGAAATGAGGAGGAATGTCCTGGGGTCAATCTGTGGAAGTAGTAGGCTATGTAATCTAATAACACGAGCTGAAATTTTTCATATGATGAGAAATAAGAAAGCACACACATTTAAGGAGGAAGAGGGAGAGAGAGCTGCAGGCAAGCTGGCCGGTGAGCTGGCAGACTCTAAGAAAGGTTTTAACATAACAGTCAGAAGATACACCCAAATTTGCATTCAGTTTTCCAGAATTATATTATTCAAAGACAACGTAGTTACCCATGAACCTGGATAAATCATTACATTTCATAAAAAGTGACATTTTGCCACAATGAATTTTTTCCCTTTCCCCTGCCAGAAACCATCAAGATGCCCCATAACTTGCTGCTTCTTGATTTACAGTGAAATAAACAAGAAAGTCCTTAGAAAGGTGCCAAACAATAGAAGCACAGAAGAAGGAATCCAATTTAAGCATAGATGGTCTAGGCTTGCTTTCTGGCAATAATAAACCAAGTATCTTTGCTGGGAGAAAGAGCTGAAATCTCTGAAGGGCGGTGAATAGTGCTTTATATGTATAGCGGTGGCTTTATTACCCCTTTTTATGGTTTTGCATCTTCTCCCTACTTTAACAAAAGATCATTCAGATGTGAATTTATTTTGATGACATCTATACGATTTTATGCCTGTAAAGGTAATAGTGTTTATCCTGGTGGTGGCTCAGGGGAGATGATCAAATTTTTATATTTTCATCATTAAGCCATATTCCATTCTTGATGCCATAGGCATATTTGAAAAAAAATTTCCTGCAAGTCAGGAATGGCACCTTGGTCAGATTCTGTACAAATCTGAGCCCACAGATACTCAGAAAGTGCTCAGTGGGACTAAGTCACTTGACTGTTAATCCCGTTGTAAGTTCCATTTTGTAGTGGAAACAAATCCTGTTTTTTTTTTGGAGTGGAATCAAGAAAGATGGCCAGGTAGAAGTTCCCCGGAGTAATTTTCCTTTTTGTGTTTATGAGTCATGTCTTTGCCTGCGGTGAGTCAGGGCAAGGATGACACCAGGTGACTTGTTTTAAAAATCAGTAAAGCAGAAGAAACCTTCCTTGCACTCTTCTAGGAAATCAGGTAGGGAGAAAGAAATATTCATATGGGGAAAGAACGTTAAGTAGAGGGTTTTTAATAAATTAGGATCTTGCTTATACTTTACTGTAAATAGCAATTATAAATTGCAATGAGTTTCCCAGGTGGCTGATGCTATGTGAAGAGGATTTTGTGGACTTCCCTTGAAATGGCAAATCTCAATTATTCATTCATTTGATAAATGTCAATGCATACCTTACATGTGCAGGATGTTGTCAGGATCTGATGTTGGGTGTGACCCAACATCAACACCCAACATGTTGGCTCTGTTCTCAGAAGCTTACATTCTAAGAAGACCCTAAGACTGTCTGGTGTGAGCTGAAGCTCCCTGCCAGTGTGATTGAGAGAAACTGCATCTTTACAGGGGTAATGAGTGGTCTTTAGCTCTTGGTACATATATCTTAAAACTCTTCAGTGGCTGATAACTCCAGCTCTATTGTTTGTTAGAATATATTTCAGAAAAATGATTAGAAGTTAATAACGTAAACAACAAGGTTGTACTGTAGAGAACAGGGAACTACATTCAATATCCTGTGATAAACCATAATGGAAAAGAATATGAAAAAGAATATATATATATATAAAACTGAATCACTTTGCCGTACAGCAGAAATTAATACGATGTAAGTTATCTATACTTCAATAAAATAAATTTTAAAAAAGGAAGTTCATAATGCAAATTGGCCAGATCCTCCCAAGAACTGGAAAGTTTGTAAGTACAAATTGCTAACACAACCAAATGCCAGACTTCTGCCCACACTCGCCAGCTTAAGGATGCTCAGGACTGTGGCACGAAATATTTCCCAGTAACTTTTTCATCAACTAGGTGTTCTGAGTGCAACAAAATCCCTTTCCTCGTATTAGAAGTGCGGTTAACATCCCGGCAGAGAGCTCTCCTTCAATAGCCTTTAAACAGAAAGGGCTTCCTCCCTGAGCTATTGGCTGTGTTTTCACGCAAAGAAGAATTTAAACTTACGGACTTTTGTTCCCAAAGATCAACCTGTCTTTTCTTAAATTTTATTTTATTAGCCAGTCTGTTAAAATGATTTTTTTATTAGTCAATATTTTAAAATGCTTCTGTTTCAAAATACTTGTTTGCTGAAGCTTATAGAGCGAGGTTACGTGAGTTCCACTCAAGTTATGGGATTTGCTTCATGAGAAAGATAGAAAAAAAAAAAATCAAAATAACCATCTCTTGTAAGTGTCTGAAAGATAGGAATAATCCAAAAGTACTTTAAACACTCTAGAGATACAAACAATAAAATGTCAGTGTGAATGGTTCTTGTTTGGCTTCAGCTGGCAGCTTGAGTGGGGATGGTCTTGAGAGTTCCCATCCAGTTTGCAAACAGGGGAAACAACCCGCTAGCCAGCATATTGTTCTATAGAAGGCCTTGCAGTAGGAACCAAAATACTACAAAAACCTTACAATAGCCATGTCACTGGGGGCAAGTGAAAAGACAAGGCGAATGACCAGCAGAGCAAGAGGAAAGAACCGGAGGTCAGAAGGACAAAGGGCTCTGCGGAAAGGGCCAAAGATGTCATTCCAGATGCCCCAAGCCAGAGGATGGCCGGTGTCAGCAGGAGCTTCCGGGGCAGCTTAGGGACTAGGCAGGCACAGCGTTTTGGTTTACTTAAAATACCAGTTATGCAGAAACCAGAATTGCAGGTGTCTCCAAAGGATGTATTTTTCCACATGTCCCTATGTAAATAGAGGATAGACAGAAAGCTGGATAGATAGACTAAATGAAAAATAAACAACCATTATCCATACAGATTTAAAGGCTTAAAAATGAATGAGATTCTCATCGTGTGGTTCCTAGCCATATAGTGTGGACACGTGTGTGTGCGCGCGCATATGTGTGCGTGTGTGTATTTTTCTTTCTCTAGAACTGCAGGAAAAATGCATGATGAAAATGATGCTTGGATAACAAAATCCGTATGTGTTTCACTGGGGTGGAGCAGAGAGAGACAAAGATGAGGGAAATGAGAAAGAGGGAATGTGTAAATAGTTTGATTCCCTACGCCCTCCCCACCCACAGGATAATGCACTAAACTAAAAGGTTAGTTTTGCTAAATAATTTAAGCCAAACAATAAAATGTGATCTGTCCACTAGTTTCTTGCTTTCCCAGTAACTCTTTTTATGTCCAAGCCCACAGTCTCTATCTTCTAATCCCTTTCAGTCTTCTTGCCCTTTGCCCCACGTGACCTTTGGCACGTTGCCTCCTAACCTTAAAAATGAGGAGTTCAGAGTTTCCTGGAGATTTTGATGAAACCACCTGCTGTTCTCCTCTCCTCTTTCCCCCACCACTGAATTCAAATAGAATTGGCAGACTGTATAAATATGCTAATTTTCTGAGCCACCCTAAATCCCCAATTCAACAATTCCTGTGAGATGGAACAGTTGTCATGATTGGTTGGATTTCATAATTCTCCCACCACTACTCAAATAGGAAAAAGAATGAAAAATCTTATAGACAGGAGCGAATTCTAATTTCTTCTCTCATACAGAAAAAGTCAGTGAAAAAGTTAGATGTGATTCTCAAAAGATGGGTCAATTTAGGATTGTGCTTTGAGATTGAGGCAACTCTTGATGTTTTTTTCTTGGTTTTCTTTAATTATATACTGGTAAACTCTGCCTAGAAAACTGGAATATTTGGTTACCTAAAATTTTCTTTGAAAAATCCAACTTTCAGATATACAACTCTTAGAAGACAGAGTCATATCAATGTCACCTGAGGTAGGGTGTCATTTAGGTCTGGGGGTAGGGATGGAATGAGATCACCACGCATGGCTTTGGGATATCAGTACTGGTGAGACGTCGTCTCGCTGCGAAGGCGGGGATCATGGTAAAAAGAAGTAGAAACTATGAGAGGGGTAATATGTTTAAGTTGTGAAAATAAACTGGTAACAAAAATGGTAACTTACAGGGAGCTTACTGTGTACTAGCTATTGTCCTAAGAACTTCACATATATTAGGTTATTTAACCCTCACAATATCCATGAGGTGGGTACTATTACATCATCTTTATTGATGAGGAAGCTTCAGTCCAGAAAGTTTTAACTTGTGCAAGTTCTCTTAGCTAGCACACGGCAGAGCCCAAATCAAAACCCAGCTTGTCAGTCCCCAAACTCATGCTTATTATAAACCACTGTGATAGATCGGAAAAGAGTGCCTGTACATAAGAAAGGGAAAAAGACGTAAGGATCTTATGAAAAAGCCATTAGAAAATTCCTTTGAACCATCACTGATAGAGCTGTTAAACTTTCAGGACACCTGTACTCCTTATTCTCATGAATTATTAACAGTTAACACTAACTCTCACTACGAAACTGAAAGGTGACTTCAGTCACTCGTGAAATCAACCTTCTTTGGAATCCTATTATATTAGTTATCTATTGTTGCATTAAAAATGACCCTGAATGTTTGTTGCTTAAAATAACAATCGCCATTTATGATCTCATATAATTTCTGGGGGTCAGGAACTTGTGGGAAGTTCTGGTTCAGAGTCATTCATGACATTGCAATCCAGGACCTTACCCAGGCCTGCAGTCATCTGAGGGATTGACTGGGGTCAGAGGGTCCTCTTCTAAGCTGGCTCACTTACGTGGCGGGCACATGGGTGCTGGCCATTAACAGGAGGTTTCAGTTCCTTGACAAGTGGACCTCTCTCCATGGAGCTGCTTGAGTGTCTTCACACCATTGCGGCCTGCTTTCCCCAGAGCAGGTGATCTAAGACAACGAGGCAGAGCAGCAATGATTTCTATGACCTGGCCTCGGAAGTCATACTCCATAATATCTGCAATATGCTGTTAGTTACCTGGGTCAGCCCTACTAAGTTACACAAAGGTGACTCCCAGGAGGTGAGAATCATGGGGGACTGTGTTGGAGGCTGGCTGCCACACATTATCAGGTTATTAATGATACCATTTGGTGTTCATTTTTTCGGCTTCAGTGCAAGACCAACAGAGAGATGAAATAAAAGCAGTAAATACATACAGAGAGTTATGAATGCAGCAGGCAATCTGCCCTCCATCTGTCCCAGGAAAACTAGAGTTTGAGGAATCTTGCTTGACTAGCAACTGGTCATCCTCTTGCCCTACTGCTGACATCAAGTGTAGGACTGTGTCGGACTCTAAGGCTCATCAAGACACAGCCATCAAGCACTTTGAGCAGACAGAAAAAGCAGGCATGTTTAGGACTACTCTCCATATTCATTCGTTTATTTGACAAATATTTATTGGATACCTATCAATGGCCAGAACTACAGTCTATGCAGAATCTGAGACATAGTGAACCACTGGGAAGGCTCAGTCTGTTATTCTTAGAGATTCTTTGCTAAAATAAGCCTTAGAGATAATTCAATATCTCCACCACCCCTTATTACAAATGAGAAAATTGAAGTCTCTGGAAAACCAAAACTTGCGTATTATCACATGGTTATGCCTATTCCGCCCTGACTTCTCATTCATGAAATCACAGTCAAAACAACCATGATTCATCTGGTTACTTGAGTAGAGGAAAAACTATGAAATCCATGGAGAACCTCTCAAAACAACTGCCTAAACTGTTTTTCAGTTTTTATTTCGTCATTTAGGAAATCTCTCTGTTGGTCTTGCCCTGAAGCAGAAAAACAAACCCAGATCACCCAACAGTACCATTAATAAACTGATAGTGTGCAGCAGACAGCCTTCAACACAGGCCTGAAACTGTCTGTACCTCTTTCCAGGGTTCAGTCGAGGGTCATAGGTTGTTTATGGACATGTAGTCTGCTTCCTTTATTTTAGAAAGAGGAAAATCTAACCCTCAATACTGGCATTGACCCACACCTAAATTAACACTTTCTATGCCTTTTGACCAACATATCAAATCACACAACTGTCCTTTCCAAAGTGGTTGGAGCTATTGGTATCCTGCATAAGGAAGTTCTGAGAAGGGGTGGAGTGAGAAAAAGGGAAAGGACACGATGAGGGCCTCCTGTGTGCCAGGAAGATGCTAGCATTTCCGCACTCTTGCCAGCTCTTCAATCCCCACAAGAATGGGAGGGGGTAATAGGCGTGATTCTTATTCCACTTTACAAAAGAGAAACCTAAGAAAAGGTAAGTAATTCGCCCACGGAAGCTCAGGGAGCAAGAAGCAGATTTGGGACTTCAATTCAGGTCTCCCTGAGCCTGGGTTCTTACTCACCACGCTGTCCAAATACCACTTGAAACTAACTTCTCGATGACCAGGCCTAGCTCACTTCCATGCTCTCCTTAGACTGTCCGTGTTGCTTTATAAGTGTTGATCTTTAAAAGGCTCTTTTATCTTCAGGTTTGCATATATGTATGAATGAAGAGCTTCCAAAAATATAGTTATCTCCTTAATAATAGTGTTCCTTTTTAATTTCCCCTTTCCCCACCAGTAGGGCACTCTGCCCACAGTAAACTCCAAAGGTAGTTTTTGTTCTCACGGCAAATTTTCAGCCAAGCCGCCACCAGCCTCCTCTGTCTCCATCCCAACCCACTGAGTGTTCCCTTCTACTGGTGGAGAAAAAAGTGATTCCTCGTTTTTTAAGATCATGTTATTTTCCCCCAAAACTTGTGTAGATTATAACCCCTAAAGAAGTCTTTCTGAGTCAATACATTTGGCTGCTTTGGAGTTGTGATTACAGTAATTAATATGGAAGCTGAAAAGTCAATTGTATTGTGACTGAAAGAGGTCCCTACTGGGACTCTAGATCTTAACATCATTTTAGAAGTATTTTCTATCCTGGAATCATTTTTTAAATGTAGACACTTTATAATACTTTTTATTTCTTCTTCTCTTTCTTTGTAATTCCCAAGAAGGCTTTTTTCTTCCTTTCTGCTTATGCGTTGGCTCTACAGCTTAGGGTCACCATAGGCAAGAGAGGCTAAGCTGATTAAATACACCACCACCCTCTTTGGAGGGAATGCTTTGCTACCAAGTTCAGGAATTCACATCCTTAATGGCAGTCTCAGCTGAAGACCTGAGACTCACTTGCCCGCTGATGACGTACAGTAGGATAATTTTTAGCTGTACTGACACTCCAAGAGGAACACAAGTTAGGGGATAGGAAGCAAGAGTATTAATGCAGTGACCACGCTCCATTCAAGAACATTGAGACACAAACCCTTAGATGAAGCAACATATCCATTTAGACGACGAAATTGTTCTTCAGGTCATCATAGAACCTCAAACTTTATATCTTTTATTTAAAAGTTTTGTTGTTTTTTTTTTGCCCAAGGGTCTTGCAAGGAAACGAGTCATTCTATGTCTTAAAATAAGTGTTTCAAAACAGACCCATGAGAAAGCTTTAAGCTTCATTGAACCTTCAAGGAATTTTCAATTTTTAGGGAGAAAAAAATCTTCACTTCTTAAAGAACAAAACAAAACCAAAACACTGGACAGCAATATGAATAGAACAGATTCATTAGCCTTGTGAAAAACAGGTCACTAGCTCCTTTTTTTCCAAAACAACAGCAGATACTTCGCCGCTACTATTAACTGTTAGAAAAGTCAGCTCATACACAGAAAGGAACTAGTGCTTTCACTACCCTCTGAAAGAAGAGAATGCATTGTATGGTCTTTAAATGCATTCTACGTAAGAAAATGGAAAAAGAATGCAAGAGGAAAGTGGGCGACTACCCGCTTGACCCTTAGATATCATAGATTTATTACTAATTAGAATAATTGTGAATACAAATAAAATTTCGATGTGAATATTGATTAATCTGAAGGTACTAATATAAGAAAATCACAGATTAGAACCTTGACTGACCAAGTGATTAAGAACAATTATTTGACTCTTACTGTTTCTAATAGAGTCTTCTATGTGCTTGCTTTTATGCAAAAGCTGTTAAAAAACCTAATCACAGATACCTACAATCCCAGCGAGGCCAGGGTCGTATTGGGCTGTGGAGAGTGGTAAAACCTAACTCTAAAAGCCCGTGGGCCATTTGTTCCACAACCAAACAAGTTGGAAAGAATGTGGTTATTTTTACCCCTAATCTGGCACTGTTGTGATATTAAAATCAAAGGCTGGTTGTGAATAGCTGAAAACTCCATAAACAAAGTTGAAAGACAAACAACGGACCAAGAGAAATATTTGCAAGATTCAGTTGTAAAGTCGACTATTTTTCCCAGCTAAGGGAGTTTTATTCTTAGTGGTTATGATAATGACAAAAACCGTGACATGGAATGGAAATGGTAAGGAAGCTATCAGTGGTTTAGGAAGATCTTCTGTTAATGACTTTAGTGAGAGCTACATGATCCAAGTTCACCTTGAGACTGAATATACTTGATAATGTACGTTTGACATTATTGAACGCTTAGGTTCACTTACTTTGCAGTTCATGCAGGAAGTAGCTACTAATTAAATAGGCAATCTCCAAGGGCCAAATGAAAATTGAAAAATTCAGGAAGCATTAACACATGCTTTGTTTAAATGTCTGTAATATCATATTACATCTTTAGAGCCAAACGGATCTTTGAGAAACTCCTAAATTAAGAGATACACAATGGCCTTTTCGCTAAATTGTGCATGGTCAATTTTCGTGCTAAATCGTGCATGGTCAACAGTAAGTAACATGGGTGACTTACTGTTAACTCAGTTTTTAAGGGAATTCTTTGTATGCCATAAGAAACAAAAATCTAGTGCACTTGGAGATACCAGCTGTGAAGAACAGGGATATATTTCTAGAAGCATCACCGTCATTTGAGGTTTTAAAATACATAAGAACAATTGCCAGAAAAGCAGTAATATTACATTCCTTTTACTTATATCTGTTTTATTACCAGTTCAACCTTCGACTTTGATGAAATCAGCTTGATCTTCCATATGTCATGGACTGCATTTCCTTGACAAATGAATGGATTCTAAGACTTTATTTCCCCACTCTTTTGAGACTTCAGAGAAATGAGACAAGATAGTAGTACTCACAGGCAATTTGAGGAGGTTGGCGAGATTACAAATTTCCCAGTTCTGTGAAGTGAATGGTACATTGATACAATCAATGTCATACATATTTAACAAGAATTGTATCTTTAAATTGTCCTAAACACAAAAGTCACCATTCATAATTAATTCTTAAGCGAAAAAATTTTAAATAATTCAGATAGGAATGTGCTGATTGGAAGTGAAATAATAGTAGGATTCATAAGGGTTGTTTGAATCATAAAAGCAAGCTGTTTTTTAAGTTAAAGTTTTACATTTTGTGTGTGTGTGTGTGTGTGTGTATGTAATTTAGAATACTTCGGGTTGAAATAGAAAAAGAATCAGCTCAAATTGGCTTAGGCAACAAGAGTGTTTTGGCTTACAAATGATAATTCCAGGGACCACTGCTCACTGCAGCTGGAGCTGTACTGGAGCTCAGTTAAAGTCTCCTACTCTTTTTCCTTCCATACCTCTCTTGGCTCTGCCTGCTGCAGAGAGCTCTATGTTTAGACATGTGTATGCCCTCATGTTTACAGTGTGGCTGCTGCCACTCCAACTTTTCATCCTCACAGTCTTAAGTCAGTGGATGACAGTGCTCAGCTCAAACAGCATAGCTTCTGAAGTGAGTCTCACCAGCTCTGAATGACTTGGCTTTGGCCAACGCTTAGTCTTTGAAACAATCACTCTTGCTGAGGAGAGGTAAAAAGAATGCATTTCATAATGGGGGGAGGGGCGGGAGGTGTGAATATTCCTAAAAGTCCATGGGATAGCAAGGGGGGAGAAATGATTCCCCCAAAGCCAAAAATCAGAGCCATTTACAAAAATAGAGGGCAGTTGCTGGATACGAAAAAGGCAAATAGCCCCTCTGGTGCCATGACATATGAAATAAAGCTCTAGCCTTATATACTTCTAATATAAAATCCGTGAAACTGGCTTAGATAAAATGAAGGTTTCAATTGGTAAACCGCATGCCAACTGTCAGAGAGCAACGCAACCACCCTTGTCCAAGGGGAAACCACGAGAGCCCTGTCTGCCATCACTAGCACCCCACACTTGATGGTGAAAATCACCTAGATGCTGGAAACCTCCATCGATTGGACTTGATCATGATTTTTTATACTATTTATGCCCTGGTGTTTTGCACACATCATCTCTCCTCCATCTAATCCTTCTGGTTTTGTTTGGTGTTGTGGGAGCCACGAAGCCCCATGCCTGTGCTTACGTGCATAAATTTTTTCCGTACTTTGTATAAACTCCATGATCCTGAGTGTCACTTGCAATTTAAATTAAAAGTAGTGGATGTCTGGAAACAACCTAAATGCCCATTTACAGGTAAGTGGATAAAGAAGACGTGATACATGTAAAAATGGAGTATTATTCAGCCATGAAAAAAGAATAAAATAATGCCATTTGCAGCAACATGGATGGACCTAGAGATTATCATACTAAGTGAAGTAAGTCAGACAGAGAAAGACAAATATCATATGATACCGCTTACATGTAGGAATCTAAAATATGACACAAATGAACTTATCTATGAAACAGAAACAGACAGACAGATGTAGAGAACAGACTTGTGGTTGCCAAGGGAGAGGAGAGTGGGGGAGGAAATGATTGGGAGTTTGGGATTAGCAGATGCAAACTAGTATACCTAGGATGGATAAACAACAAGGTCCTACTGTATAGCACAAGGAAATATATTCAATGTCCTGTGATAAACCATAATGGGAAAGAATATGAAAAAGAATGTATATACTTGTATAACTGAATGACTTTGCTGTACAGCAGAAATTAACACATTATAAATCAACTATACTTCAATAAGGTAAATTTTTTAAAAAACAACTGATGTCCTACCATTACTACGACGTATCAGAAGACATTCAGACTCTCTTTGCAGCCTGCTATTTATGTTTATAAATGTCTGTGGTAAGCAGGACACCCCACTACTCAGTACATTGGGCCGGGGGGCGTGGCAGACGGGAACACATTAGCCACATTCTCCAAGCTAAAGTGGGTTGCATTTTAAGATAATCATTTGGCAAACAAAATTACTAAGGATGGAGCCCCAGATCCCAGACACTGGAAGATATTTCCTTTTCCAAGGGACGCTTGGTATGTTGATTCACTAGATAAGAGTCTATTCATTTAGAGCAGTGTGGCAGATGTATTGTCCAATCTTTATGCCAGTATTTCAGAAGAAGAAGCTACAGAAACACGACACAGAGTGGAAAGTGCCAGGAAGTCTGGTGAGATGGTAGAAAACCATGTTCCTGCCCAACGTGGCTCTCCCAACTAGCCATGTAACGTTGGAAAATCTGTTTAACCTGTCTGGACCTCAGTTCCTTCAGCTGAAATGGAGAAAATAGTCCTGCCTCCTCAGTTTTGTGGGCTGTTACTGCACTGTTCTTGGCACCTACCGTGGGCTCAATCAATGTGAGCTTTTATTCTTAGCACCTCTGACTCACATTGGGCACATCCGTAAGAGCACCTGTGCCCTTGGGAGAGAGCGAAGCTGAGGTGGAACTTTTCAGAGCATCCTCTCCTTTTCCCTCTGCAGGTGGAAGGAGATTAGCTCATGAACCAGGTGCACATACCCAGATTTCTGGGCATCGCCAACAGCACATGGTACACAGGGTGGCGCTTTGGAGGTTTGTTGAATGAATGCTGGCACCCTGGCTGAAAATTCCTTCTCCCTGAGCCCCTGAGGTTATCAATCACTTGGTAGTTTCATACATTTCTTCTTAATAACCTCAACCCATGTCCTATTTATGGATTTCTGTTGCCAGAAACAATGATTAAATATGTATAATTCTGTTAAGAGATTTTCTTGATCCAGCTTCTGGTCTCCAAGAGTACACCATATCATATAGATATAAAAATTCTTAGCTCTGCTCTCAGCATGGGTGTGGGCATCTTAGGGGTACCTCAGAAATATGAATCATTCAAGAAGAGTCTTCCTCATACTAAGCTGTTCCATGACAGTCAAATCCTGTGCTTCCCATTTTTCCCATAAAGGGCAAAGCAGCTTCCAGAAATGCTTCATGCCTGCCATCGTGTCAGAGGCATGGAGGCTAACCTCTGACGTTTGAAATGAGAGCCTGTGATGTGTAGAGCTTTGTGCAATATAAGACGACAACTTTTGACTTTCAACTTCTCGCTTCTTTAGTTGGTTTTCAGATTCCTTGGAGGCTGTGTCCTTTCAAGGCTCTTTTAACCGTGCATCTGGAATTGAAATATTATACAACCTGAGAAAATGACTTTTGGGGGAGGGGGTGCAGGAGGGGAGAAGTAATCAGCCTGCTTTTTGTTTTGTTTGTTTGCATATTGATTTCTTAGTTTGTTTTGCCTTTTTTTTTTTTTTTTCTGAGCAATTGAACTCTTTCCAGGCACATGCTTCTCACCCCTGATCTCCTATACAAGCCCTAGAAACTAAATAACTTCAGGTCCCACACCCATTTGCTGTGTTTAGTGTCTAGAAATTTGGTTTGAGATTTCTAGGCTCATGCACTAAGGCCAGAACCCCTTTCTCGAATATTCAGGAGTCTGCCCCAGGTAGGCGGGAAGTTTAGTGAGTTTTGAAAGCACTTTTCTAGAAGGTGAGGGAAGAATAGTTAGTAATGGTTTCTATGGAAAGTTGGAAACAAAGCACTGAGCAAAAATGAGGCAATGAGAAAAAACAGACAGTCCTGTCATGCCTAAGCCTTCCCGAGCTATAGTCTTCTTTCTGTTTGCAACCTGCAGTTTATTTCCAAAACAAAGTGAGATAAGCCAGGACTGAGCCCTGCAGCTGTATACCGGCCAGCGTTCAGGGCTGTCTTTGAAAAGAACAGGGACACGTGCGTCCGAGAATCCCTCCCTCTGCTCTCACACTCACCTTGCTATCACCTCACTTGCCAGAAGGCTGATGCGTCCGAGAATCCCTCCCTCTGCTCTCACACTCACCTTGCTATCACCTCACTTGCCAGAAGGCTGATGGGAACGCTTCAGAATCCAAATACCTGAGCCTTTGTTCTCGGAAAGGACAACTTAAGAACTAAGTGATGGCTTTCAAACTGATTGGGAGTAAAGTCAGGCATTCAGCTTTTCATTCTTTTTTTTGAGTCTACTGAATGAAAATGATCTTTTAGAGAAAGATTGCAGCTCATTGAAAAAAGAAAGCCTTTTAAAGATGAAAGATCATGTGCTATTTGAAAAAGGCGTGCCCTAGTTTTTCTTATATTATACTATGATATGCAGATATGAAAAGATCTTGTCTCAGGCAATTGCTAATCAGATACTTAGGTAGGCTTGAAAATACCAGAGGGTGGGGCAACCAATTATTTTTTAAGATATTTTACATTTGGGTTGAAGAAGCACTCGTAAAGGAGTACATTACCATCTAGACATCCATTCTTTTATTCCACAAACATTTACCAGGCCCCTGTGGTGTGCTAAATTCTGGGTGGGCTTTAGAGGGACAGTGATAGAATTCCCGGTGTGTGAGTGGCAAGGGGAGGTCAAGGAAGGCCTCATTGATGTCTGAATTTTCTTAGTGAATAAACAAGAGATCAACCATTTTGGTGGGAGTGGAGTTGGTTGGGCACATACCATGCTGGTGCTTGAATCTAGAAGGCCTTTTTAACACTTAAGCCATGTTTGGGAAGACGTTGAATTTTGAACAGGGAAGAGACATGGTTAGGCTAGCATCTAAGAAGATTGCTCTGGTTCCCCAGGGGAGTTGAAGATGAATTTAAGAGGAAGCAGGTAGGAGACAGACCCTTAGAAGCTGTTAGTGATCTGGAAAAAAGAAGAAGGCATAAACTATGGTAGTGAAGAAAGAAATAGAGAAAGGGGAACAGAACTGAGAAACATTTAGATGACAAAATCGACAGGATGAGCGACTGATCTGATCTGATGAGGGGGGAAGGTGCCGGAATAGATGGAGAAATGGGATCCATGTGGGCTCCGGATCCATTTATCACTCATGGAATGATAGCTGTGCCATGAAGACAGAGACACTGATAAGACCCTGAGCCACTTTTCCCCCTGACACAATGACATAGATTATTTTCTGTAAATAGAGACCAAAATATTAGAGTGCCTAACATTTACAAGTCATTTCGTGTTTATCAAGCGCTCCACGAATTTTCAGTCATTTGGAAGACAGGCAGAGCTATTGCATTTTAAAAACGAGAAACTACTGATTCAGAGAGGATGTTGACTTGTCCAGAATCACACGACTAGTAAGTGAGACAGCAGAACTTCCAAATCTGTCTCTCCTGCTCTGGCAGGCCTACTTCTGTTTCAAGGAGCTGTCTCCGTGCCAGGACAGAGGCACAGGCTGTTTGGCTTGGGGATGGTGTTTCCCGCCCAGGTATCTATGCCTACTTGTGTGTGTTGCTGACCGTGGTTAGGAGTGCATGTTCTTGCTATAGGATGACATTCGAGAGCTCCACTCTAGATAAATATTTATTATGCCTTCTTTTTCCTTTTGCCAGATAGAATCCACAAGTGAAAGACCGATGGTAAGTTTGCAGGGAGATGTACCCGATGTATACCCTCCCGTACCTTCTTCAGTGGCATAACTTCTCCTGGACGTCACCACTTTAAAACCCTGAAGAAAGTTGGAGAGGGTTTCACAAATTTTAGGGATGTGGGTGGGGTAGGGGTGATGGCATTTCTTCATGCTACAAATGCAATTTACTCATTTGAGCAACTCCCTTAAGACAGAACTGGCCTCAGTGAAAATATTCATGGAACTCAAAGGAAACTGCCTTAACTTAGTTGTGCATTAAGTGCAATGGATAGCTCAAATGTGATCATGATGGAAGGTTCTGTAATGCAGTAGGAGAGTACAAGATGAGGGGTTCCTTCTCTGCCTTGAGAAACAGCGATTTGGGAGTCAGTCACTTAGCCTCTCTGAATCTGGTTCCACCCCTACAAAAATAGGGAGTACTGCCAAGGGTTACTGGAAGATTCCAATTAGAAAAGGTATGCGAAATCTTTGTACAGTATACATTTGGTTACTTGAGGTATCATTGATTACTCGAGGCCTCCATTTCCTCAATTCTAAAATAAGTTAAATAAGATGATTTGTAAAGTCCATCCTTGACTTTATGAGTCTATGAGTTTATGAGTCTATGACTTCTATGAGTCTGTGCTTCTGTGAAGTGGAGATTTAGGTTGGTTGTCCAACTGATTCTTCTTATTGGTCAAATCAGACTACTTTTGTTTTTTTTTTTACTCTAAAAACACCACGGTACATAATACATACAAATATAGAAATTAAGGCTCTGATTTTTTTAATATTCTATTTTCAATATCTCTACATCATTTTTTTTTTTAAATCATCACCTTTTTTGACCAGGATTCTTTATTTATTTATTTATTTATTTATGGCTGTGTTGGGTCTTTGTTTCTGTGCGAGGGCTTTCTCTAGTTGCGGCAAGTGGGTTCCACTCTTCATCGCGATGCGCGGGCCTCTCACTATCGCGGCCTCTCTTGTTGCGGAGCACAGGCTCCAGACGCACAGGCTCAGTAGTTGTGGCTCACAGGCCTAGTTGCTCCGCGGCATGTGGGATCTTCCCAGACCAGGGCTCGAACCCGTGTCCCCTGCATTGGCAGGCAGATTCTCAACCACTGCACCACCAGGGAAGCCCATCTACATCATATTTTTTGGAAAAAATAGCAACATCAGTTTAAAAACCTCATAGCCCAATTCAATTCTCTAGAATCCAACACCCTAGTAGTCCCTCTGCATTGGCAGTGGGCCACAAAGAGATGACAGGTATGTCACAATGCCCATGTCCGCAGTTCAGGATGGCTGGGAAGAGCCAGACTGGCCAGAGTCCCCTCATCTGCTTACTCCAATGTGCTGTGCATAATTGATATTTTTATTTTCTTTGTGTGCCACGTCATGCAACAGTTTGGAGAACACAATCTACACTAATCAGATTTCCCAAATAATTTCCATTTCCTGGTAGCTAAACATAAATCAAATTGAATAAGGTATTTTTGTTTGTGTATTCATATTTTTTCCTCCTAAACTTTGCTAGTTTATTAATGGCAACGTCGGAGTAACCATTAGTAATTGTTATGGAGTCAATCTCACCAGTCTAAGAATAGTGTGTCACTTATGTATTACTTTGAGTTTCTAAAATCCTAATTTGAGGTGTATAACTGACACGTAACTGAGACATATATGAAGAACAAACCCTTTTTTCTTTATTCCTGTCGTGCCCCTAGAGAATGGACTTGAGAACACGGGGAGGGGGAAGGGTAAGCTGGGACGAAGTGAGAGTGGCATGGACATATATACACTACCAAATGTAAAATAGATAGCTAGTGGGAAGCAGCTGCATAGCACAGGGAGACCAGCTTGGTGTTTTGTGACCACGTAGAGGGGTGGGATAGGGAGGGTGGGAGGGAGATGCAAGATGGAGGAGATATAGGGATATATGTATATGTATAGCTGATTCACTTTGTCATAAAGCAGAAACTAACACACCATTGTAAAGCAATTATACTCCAATAAAGGTGTTGTTTAAAAAAAAAAAAAGAACAAACCCTTTTAAAAAATTCCTTTAAAGCATAGAGACCTTGGGTTTCAGGAGGTTTTTTTTAGAAAATCCTTGCTATTCAAGTTAAGGCAGAATCTGTATTTTCAACCAAAAACAGAAGTCTCATTTGCAAGAGTGAGAAGGAGAAAAGGGAAAAGGTCTGCAGGTGAAGAGAGGTAATTAAGTTTTTCTCATGAATAAACATGTCTCAGCATTCCTTCAGAGGGGTTGTTTTGTTACCATCTTTTTATCCAATAAAATTCTGCAATTAGGTAAGACAATAATAAACTATCTTCAGCAAATTTTTTGAAAGTATGAAAATTCCTCCTCTGGATGTGAAATATGAAAATTTATCATTGGGGGGTTACAATTTAACCTCTTATAAGAAAACGCAGGTAGAGTACTGGTTATTGCCTACAAAAAGACTTCAGGCTTTTTTTTAAGATGCTAAAGGGCAATTCACACCATAATGAAATCCACTTGAAGCCTGGGAAATTACCAAAAGCTAGAGGAATCCATTTCTGCTTTTCATTTCCATAGCTAATGAGCAATTTCTAACATTCTTTAATCGACCCAGAAACCTTAAACTGCCTTAAATATTAGTTAATTATTAGTTGGAGCTTAAATCCTGCTGAGGGAATTTTGTGTTCCCACTTGCCCCTATGGATTTCATAGCATTTACCATAACTTGTAATTGCACGGTTATTTGTGTAGTTCCTTATGTCTTCAAATCTCTCATTTAACCACAGGTTTTGTTTTTTTCTATTTTGAACATAAATCAGACTCTTCTGGTTTGCTTTAAAAACCCATGTTTTCCTAACATTTTAATTATAGGATGGTGGTAGAATGAGGAAAAAAAATAGTAGTGTTAGTTAGAAGATGTCATTAGGGATTTTGACTACACATAGCAGAAATCAAAATAGGGCCTTAGCCACAAAAGGTTTTGTTCTCTCAAGTAAAAGAAGTCCAGAGTCTGGTTGTCAGGGCTGGGATAATAGTCACTAGAGACCCAGGCTTTTTTCCCTCTCTGCTCCACCATGGAACATTCCATCAGTGAGAGTATCTTATGGTTCAAGATGACTGCTGAACTATTGACAGTAGCCAAGACATGGAAGCAACCTAAGTGTCCATCAACAGATGAATGGATAAAGAAGGTGTGGCATACACACACACACACACATATATACACACAATGGAATATTACTCAGTCATAAAAAAGGATGAAATAATGCCATTTGCAGCAACATGGATGGACCTAGAGATTATCATACTAAGTGAAGTAAGTCAGAGAAAGACAAATATCATATGATGTCACTTATATGTGGAATCTAAAAAAATGATACAAATGAACTTATTTACAAAACAGAAATAAACTCACGGACCTAAAAAAACAAACGTATGGTTACCAAAGGGGAAAGAGGGGGAGGGATGAATTAGGAATATCTTGTAATAACCTATAATGGAAAAGAATCTGAAAAAGAATGTGACTGTATGTATGTATATATATATGTGTATACATATATATATATATATATATACACATATTCAGATATAGATATATAAAACTGAATCACTTTGCTGTACACCTGAAACATTGTAAATCAACTGTACTTCAATTTTTTTTAAAAAAAAGATGACTGCGGAAGCTCCATCCATGTTAGACGACAAATGGCCACTCACCCTTTTTTATGCAGCCACCCCAGAAGTCCCACATAACCCTTTCATTACATCTCATTGGAAAGGATTTCATGTGGGCACAAGGAGAACTGGGAGATGTCACCTAAAGCTGGGCACATAACCACTGCACATAAAATCAGGATCTTGTTTTGAATGAAGATGGTAATGAATGAGGAGGTGGGCAATAAACAGTCCCTGCCATATAATTTAAAACCATTTGCATCAGTCAAAACTGTGCTTTTCTTCCAACAAAGGGTGACAGAAATTATATGAGCTCAGAATTTATCTGGAGAAAAATAGGGTGTCACCATCAGACAAAATAAAGTTGTGCCTTATCGTTGGCTGGAATATTATTTTGGTCTCTCCATTCATCCCCATGGTCAGGCAAAGCAATGACTCAAGATGAGGTGAATTTCCAGGAATAACTAGTAGGTCCTATTGCCCTCTCCCCATGACTCCTACCTAGACAACTACAAGTTTTCTGGCCGCTGTCCACTGAGAAGGTGCAAACTTCCTACAAAGCTGTCTTTTCCTGTTTAACTGAGTTTAACTGAGTTTCATGTCACCAACAAATGTATTTTCAGTGGTGTAATCAATCTAACCTTCTAGTCTGCTTTTGTTGAAATGTTAAAATCAACATATCTTCAACGCTTTCCTCAAGTTATTAATCCTCAACTTATTTAATCCAAATTATCTCATAGACATATTTTTACCGAAAAGTTGTTTTTCCCATACGTTTTTTAACCTAAGCTTCTATTAAGGATATTCCGATCAACATAATAGTACTGCTAAAATTATTAGAAAGCAACACCAGCACTTTAACTCACTCTATTCCATTTCTAGGGGCATTATTACTTCTTTGTATTTTCATTGGTTGTGGGTTTGTGCAGAAAGAATAAGTAAACCTAAAAACCAATATTCTGTTTCCTTGAGTTGCAATGAAAAGTTGCAATGAAAAGTTTGAAACTCATACAAATGCATTTTTTCTTTGCAAGTTTGTGCATTACATTAGTCTGTATGTTTTTAACATTTGTGTCCAGGGATGATTAAGTTGGCAATTATTCACAAAATAATGGGGTAAAATGGAAAATAACTGATTTATTAGGGGAAAAAGCCACCAGGTTCAGAGTCAGAAGACATGATTGTGAGTTTCAGCTTCAGCTTTCTGAACCTCCTGTACGGGATGGCGGTGGATTGGAGAAGGAAAAATAATGCTTGCTCTAGCTTCCTATAGAAGCTGTTGTGAAAAACGAATACTAATAATTCAGGCCAAAGTCCTTCCTGAATTGTGATGCATTGTGAACATAGGAGGAGTTATTTTATCCACAAAACAACAAAGATACTAATGGGATTTGAGATACAAGAAAACACCTAAGCATATGAAAAATCTTGTTCACAGTTCAATTACTATCAACGTAAGGTCAGGCTTTCAGAAGAAAACTAAATGTATATCAGAGAAAAGTACCAGCTAAGAAATAGTTGTCCACTAACCAAGTTGGAAATATTTGACTTTCATTTACCCTGACAGGCTAATATGCTCTTTGGGGTTTGTTTTCATTGGAAAAAAAATGAACATCTGATTCCACTATGGTGTTCGGGGTGATATCAACCTGAAGCAAATATCGTGCACATTCTAGGGAGTCCTGGGGCCTTTTTTAAAATTTTTTATTGAAGTATAGTTGATTTACAATGTCTCAAGTGTAGAGCAAAGTAACTCAGTTATATATATGTGCATATATATTCTTTTTCAGATTCTTTTCCGCTATAGGTTATGACAGGATATTGAGTATAGGTCCCTGTGCTGTACAGTAGGTCCTTGTTGTTTATCTATTTTATATATAGTAGGGTGTATCTCCTAATCCCAAATCCCCAATTTATCCTTCCCCCACCTTTCCCCTTTGGTAACCATAAGTTTGTTTTCTATGTCTGTGAGTTTATTTCTGTTTGTAAGTACGTTCATTTTTATCATATTTTAGATTCCACATGTAAGCAGTATCATATGATATTTGTCTTTCTCTGTCTGACTTCACTTAGTATGATAATCTCTAGGTCCATCCATGTTGCTGCAAATGCCATTATTTCATTCTTTTCTATGGCTGAGTAATATTCCATTGTATATATGGACCACATCTTCTTTATCCACTCCTCTGTCAGTGGATGTTAGGTTGCTTCCATGTCTTGGATATTGCAAATACTGCTGCTGTGAACGTTGGGATGCATGTATCTTTTCGAATTAGAGTTTTCGTCTTTTCTGAATATAAGCTGGGGGCTGTCAAGTGTGATATCTGTCCAACCTTTAGAAAGTTGGCAGTTGCCAGCACGTTGCTGGATCTGTATTATACCTGGCACTGGATATAACTCTCCATTTGAGAGCAGGGCTCTTCTCTCATTCACCCATTATCGCCAATCATGCTTTATCCAGGAGCTCTACAAGACTACTGAATTAAGTATGTGTGGTGATTAAAGTAAAGAGAATTGAGCAAGAAATGACAGGTAGTTTTAGTGCTTAGTCAACTGTCTAGGAAAGAATATGGAAAATGGCAAAGCAAGGGTGCTCCTGTGGAAGTCAACTCCAAACCCAGTCTTCCCTGACTTTGCTTGTCTGACACCCTCAATCAGCCAGACATACAAGAACAAGAAGGAATCTAATAAGCCTATGAAGCGCCCATACCCAGACGTTTGTCCCAAAGCCTGTGCGCCAAACCCACCCACGTACTGCGCTTGAGAGAGACTCTCGTGTCTTCACTCTTACTTTAAACGCACATTTAACAAGCCATCTCTTCAGCATCTCCCTAGTGTGTTAGCAGAGGGCAGGTGGAGTTGTGAGAGGTAAATACACTTATAACAACTAGAAGTGATAATGGATAGCGATGGAGGTAAAACAACAGCATGAAAAGTATTCATAAGGAATTCCAAACAGTATCAGTGCCGTGTCATTTATGTGTTAACGCAGACAGCTTTCCATATCCCAGTATCCCACAGAAAAAAAATCTGAATTATAGCTAAAAGCAGTATTTATGTTAACGATGATGACCCAGAGCCATAAAACAAAACAAAACAGTGACATCATTCCCAGTATTTTTTGAAGACTAGGAAATACGTGATTAATTTGTGAAAGTGCACGCCGTAGATTAAATCGTGATCCCAATCTTTGCCATCCCTCCCCCACCAGAGAAGTGACCAGAGTTCAGCGTCCCCGCCCACTGCCTGGGACTTGCAGAGCCTCCCAGGGAGCAAAACCTACTCCCACCCCCACCCTGGGCTCCACTGTGTGTATCGCTTTGGCCAAAGGCAGGTAAGCAGGTGCGTCAGATGCCGCATGGAAGCAGATGACTTCGAGCGGCATTCCAGATTTCCACCAGCTCTCCCGCGCCTGGGGTCTGTCCTGAGAGTGGCATGTCTCGCATCAGGGCTGCTGCCCCGGCCTGAGGGCTGGAGCGGGGAGACTCAGAGAGCCACCACCTCTGCAGCCTCCACGTGACACAGGGAGAAGACGTACCCCTTCCTTTTCTGTTACAAGCCTCTGAGTTTGGGGAGGTTTTTTTTTGCAAACTCAGTGTGCTTTAAAATGGTTCCTGTTTGTTTGTTTGTTTGTTTGAAGCTCCTACCCTTAAACAATTAAAGTAAGGTTTCATGGAAATTTACATATTTGGAGACCCTTCCCTGCCCTGCGATAGATAACTGAGGTATTACTAGGAATAACCTCAGATAAAATTGCACTTGAGGAGATGGTGGAAAAACAGCCACAAGCAGCCATGTGCAATATATGAACGAGAGTGTCCCCTCCTCCACCTGGCAAGTTGGGGAGGGCTTCTGTGGGCCGGGGAACAGGGCCCGCTGAGGAGAGGGTGGTCTCAGTGGATGGCGTCTCCACGGACGGGTGATACTGGAGATGATGTCATGAGGGTGTGGGTTAAGGACAGCTGGCAACCACCTGCCTTCCCTTTAGAAGATTTCAGGGCTTGAGGGTGTGGATCTCTGGGATCACAGGCACAAAGCAGAAAGTCAAGTCCGATCTTCTTTCCATCTGGGGAAAGCAAAGCCCTCCGGCGCTAACTCGGAGCCTGAGAATGAATAACTTCATGACTACGCACAAATTATTTCACCTTCTGCCTCGGCACCCAGGATTAATTAGTCATTGCAAGTTGTCTCGCCACTACACAATGCTAAATACAAATGGAGGAGACCCCCGAATTCATGGAGCTGTGACTCGTGGTCTTGAATATTCATGTTCAACCACGCCAGTCCACTCTCTCGCCCAGCAACAACTCTTTGTTTTACTGAGCTCTGAGGGGTCCCCTTCTGTTTGGAAGGTGAAAGGGGACCTGTACGTGGTGTGTGGCTACAATACCAGTGCCCTGTCGCGTGCTCCTGGGGGAGACGCTCTAAGGCGCATTGACAGCTGCCTGGAAACATCAGCAGCACCTGACACCCATTTTTGCCCCCAGATTCTCCCTGTTGATTTGGCAGGTTCAGAATTCACTAGGCCTCCAAGATCTTTTCAAGTGAAAATGCACTTCAGGAGAAAATACTACAAAAACAGAACCGTTACGAACAAAGTTTCTGGTGGGAGGTAGCCCCAGTTCTACCCCTTGCTGTGTAATCTTGGACAGATTCCTTAACTTCTCTGAATCTCAGTTTCCTCATTTAAAAAAAAAAAAAAGCAATAGGAGTGCCTGCTTTATTGGTACATGGTGGGCTAAAGGGAGCTGATGCCAAGTTTGGTACATGGGACGTGTTCAATGCATATTAGCAAAAATTGTTACTTCTGGATAGAAGGTAAAGTCTGATCCACATGTTGGAAATTGTAGAAGGTTGGAGACTCAGGAAAGCAAAAGGAAAGAAGGAGTGGTGAAGAACTTTACGTGGTCAAGGGGCATATGGGGGTAGTAGAATGTCAGGAATGAAGGAGAAATCGACAGTAAAAGGAAGGGGTGAGGGGGAAGGCCACAAATTCAAGATGTGCCACTTCTGAGAAGTGCCTGGGTCCGCACAGCCATCACATGGTGCTGGACTCTACGTCCTGAAGTCGGGCAACTGGAAAACCCGGACTCCAGAATTCCTGCCCCTTCTCGACCAGGACGACTCAGTCTTCTGAGAAGTGTCTGCTACAGGAATTAAAGATGCACACAGTAGGTTGGAAGGTTGCAAACTTGACCTTTGCTCTGTTTACACCCACTGTTCTAGTTCCGGGAAGTTCAGTCCTACTTTTCCAGTTTACTTTTTTGTGGTTTCATCTCTTTCCCTCCTCTTGCTCAGTGGGAGAAGGAGAATTCAGCTCGGGGTTTCCCAGAACACCTAACGTGCGTCACGCATCGTGGTGGGTTGAGATCTTCTGGGATCATACTGCGTCATTTAGTCAGTTTGTTGTTTTACTGCATCTGTATTTGTCTGCCAGTGTCTCAAAGAGGAGGTGATGGATGAGGGTGAAAGACCCAGAGTGGGCGATTGGCAGAGACAGCTGGACAGAATTAGCAAACTGAGGATGGGCTTCCTCAAAACAAAAGCAGTAACTCACTCTGCTGCCTTCATCTCTAGTAATAATTTACCTAAAGGTGGAAAACAAATTTTGGTGGTGGCAAACGTACCTTAGTGCATGACAATTGTTTAATAAATGTAACAAATTTCGACATTGCATGGGGCCACTGTCAGACTTTGCTAGTTCATGTATTCAAGGATTTGTGAAACCTAGTTTCTTCAGACATTGAAAGAGAATACACAGAAAGGGAGATTAGAGGGTCATTTGAAAGCTGCTCTGAAGAACACTTCTAGATATTTGCTCTCCAGCAGAAAACTCTTTCAGTTCCTAGTGAGTGTGTTAGAATGCTTGCCTTTTCGGCAACTCTGCAAAAGATGATCTTACAGAAAGGTCCTGTCAGCTATGAAATAATTGGCAATCTCAAGTGTCCCATTTTGTGAATTATCAGCTGTCTCTGCCAATGCAAAGGCCTGAGAGATCACCCCTCATGAGAAGACTTGAAGCACCTGCTCCAGGCTTGGTTCCATCTACCTTTTCTTTTGCCAACGCTAGTCGGTTGATTGCTCTACCCTGGACCAGTACTAAAAGCAGCAGCGTCTCCTAGGAATTTGCTAGAACTGCAATTTCTTAGGCCCTACCCCTGAATCAGGAACTCTGGAATAATTAACAAGACCTCCAGTGATTATAATGAACCCCTGCTCTACCTTAGGATTTAAGTACTTGAGCTTGGGGCCTTTGTTTAATAGCAAAACAGTTGTTCTTCTCTTGCATGGCTCTTTTAAAGTATCCAGGGACTTCCCTGGTGGTCCAGTGGTTAAGAATCCATCTTGCAGTGCAGGGGACGCCGGTTCGATCCCTGGTCAGGGAACTAAGATCCCACATGCCACGGGGCAAGTAAGCCCACACGCCGCAACTACTGAACCCGTGCACTCTGGAGCCCACACGCCACAGCTAGAGAGAAGCCTGCACACTGCAAAGAAGAGACCGTCCACCACAACTAAAGATCCTGCGTGCCGCAACTAAGACCTGATGCAGCCCAAAAAAATAAATATTTTAAAACTAATAATAAAATAAAAAAATTAAGTATTCAGTATTCTGAAACTGGGAGCCAAATGTGGTAAAGAAGATGTTTCTTCTTAGAAGGAAAGCTTCCTCAAAATCTAGAGAGAAATCAATGACTAAATTGTAAAGGAATGAAAACTATCTAGTCCTTGGATTAGCATTCTTAGCCTGGATCTTCATCTTCTTGTCTGGCTTTATTCTCCAATAAAACTGATTAACAAGTTACTTATGCATATTTTGGAAGATATTTGAGTTGAATTTAGTCCAAACACGAAAGTAGTGTTATATAAGGAAATTTTTCTTAGTGAACTTGGAAAGCATTGATTAGTAGCCTAGTAATCAGAATTCCTTTGAGCCAGATGGACATTAAATATACTGGCTTCCTATCTGTGTAGCTACAGCTTTGTAGGATCTATTGATCCACTACTTAACAAGCCAGTGGCCCAATTCAAAATAACCACTTCCACTGTTCTCCCACAATGTACCACATAAGTATATTTTTTAAGAGGAAAAGATTCAGGAGTTAGATGGAAACAATCTTCAAATATTTAAATCATTCGTTATTGAGAAGAAAATAGAATTATTTTGTGTGGCTCAGTAGACTAGAGCATGATTAAACACTTAGAAGAGAAGAGGACAGATTTTTGTGCAATAAAATGGAGAATTTTTTAACCTGTTTCGCTGCCCAAAACTAAACAGGTTTCCTAACGAGGTCTGTGTTACCTAGACAGGGGCATTTTTCATTGATGGTCTAGAGAAGTTTTCTTCATTAGTTAAAAGTTAATCTAGGTGAACTTTAAGATCCCTCGTCTTAGTGCATTCAGGCTGCTATAACAAAAACACCATAGACCGGGCGGCTTAAATAGCAAACATTTATTTCTCATTGTTCTGAAAGCTGTAAGTCCAAGATTAAGGTGCTAGTGGATTGGGTATCTGGCGAGAGCCCACTACCTGGTTCATAGATAACCATCTTCTCAGAGTCCTCATATGGTAGAAGGTGGGTGGGAGAGCTCTCTGTGGCCCATTTTATGAGGGTACTAATCCCATTCATGAGGGTTCCACCCTCATGACCTAATGACCTCCCGAAGACCCCCACCTCCTAATACCATCACACTGGGGGTTAGGATTTCAACATATGAATGGGGAAGGAGGGGGACATAAACATTTACTCTATAACACCTTCAAACTCAAAGATGCTATAACATATTTTCAAGACTGTCTCCTTCACATTAGCTCTCTAGAGTGGAGGTTGCTTCTCTCCTTTTTCATATATGATCTGTTCTGTGAAGCCATGTTCCAATGAGGAACAGCAGATTTTCTGTGGCAGGGTGTTGCCGTTTGCTCATTTTGCAAACCCGTTCATGATCATGTACATGTTTCCTTTGTTTGCGTTTCAAGGATACAAAGCTGTAGGTAGGAGATCCTGAAATGGAGGGACCAGAAGCATATCAAATCTAATCCTTTGTATTTTCATCCACAATTGAAACTAAATACAATCAAGACATAGCAAAAGGATCAGGAAAAATAAACAAATCCTCCAGAGATCCGCCAGAACTGGAGGTCTTGGTAAGCTTCATAGGCAGCCAGACTTACCTAATAATCCAGTTCTACTAATGATGACAACTAGTATTTTGAAGCTGTCATGCTGTTATATGACACATTTTGATAATGTTTCACCAGAGCGAGCCAAAAGAATGATATACTGGAGATTCACAACTTTATAAGGAATTGTCTAAACAATCTAAGCTCCTCACTCTTTAGAGTTATAAATACATACTGTGCTTTGCTAATCTGTCCATCAGTGAAAACTGTTTTAGTTTCTCCTCCACTTTTATTTGCAAATTTTATACATTGATACAAGCCCAATTCAGATAACAGGGGAGCATTCTTTATTTTTTTCCTTAATTAAGTAAACATCATGCACCTTTGTATGGATAATGTTTTAGTAAGCTTACAAATAAAATCGAAAATTGCTTTCTTCTTGAAGACTCAGGTATTAAAATCAGCCCAACTGTGTTGCATTATAATCTCTAATATCACATCAGGTTTTAATAAGCCTCTTTTTTACAGCACACATGTGCTTAAGACTTCATGGAAACCAAATCTGTGGAGAGAAGGGATTACTTTAGATTACTTTGAAATATGCATTGTTTGAAATGGCCTCTGGTGACCAGCTTTCGTGAATGGCTGATTTTACTTGTGGGGCACATCATCTGGTTTAATTATATTAGCTCCTTTGTGTGACAAGTGCTGGTCTTGTGTGTGCTGAGAAATGAAGGTTTCAAACAAAGTCGAGTAGTTAGAAAATAAATTCTGGAAATGGAGCACCATTGGGTGTTTGTAGTATAGATGGTTAGATGAGATTTAAGGACTTGGCCAGCTGTAAACATCTATTTATAAAGATACTCTAGTGACAATAAACATACATTTGCCCCAAATGTCCATAGACATAGATTATAATCTGAGCCTTTTCAGGAAGATTATTTTACAGATGACAGATAATTGTTTATGGTGATAATATAGCTCTTAAAATTTTCCTTCTATAAATTCTTCTGCTTAAAACTTCATAAAGTTCACTCTTTTATAACAGTAGAATAAAATGTGAGTTTTCATTAGCTAAAATATTTCCCAGCTTCTGTCCAGACAAAAAGCTAAGACAGAAGTCATATTTTAAGTTTCAAGTTACTACAGGCCTTTTAAGCAAGTACTGTGATTTGAATCAGTGTTAGTGAATTTATGGTTTTAAAAATGTCCTACTGTGTCTCTTCAGGTGCTATTCACCTGAAGACTGTGATAAATATCCCTATGTCCAAATACTGTTTTGAGGGTAAGCTGATGAATTTGATTGGACAAGAATGTCATAAATCAGATGGATGTCAATAAAAATGGGTAGACAATTTATCTTTGTTGTATGCTTTGTGTGCTTTGTGGCTAAAATTAATAAATTAATTTTCCTAGAGAGGCCTGCTAGCTACTCAGTTTGTTCTACTATAATGATATTTTCCACGATTGCAGACCTGAATTTCACTTGAAAGTTGAGTTGCTTTTTTTACTTGATAATGTACAGCTGTGCTTGGTAATCACTGGGAGGTAAGTATATAGCTGAAGGAAAGATGACAATCTGAAGACAGTAGAGGGATTTAGGTACATATAAAGCACATGTTGAAGATGACTTTGTCATTAAAAGGCTTGGAATGGTATATTTAGCCAATAACACAAAAAAACCTCAAACCAGCATTTCCCAGTACAACTTGTGAAGGAAGTATTTTTGAAATAATACATGAACTAATCTGAATTTTAGGGTTTCCTTGGAAATGGGTCTCTGAGCAAAGGCGTTGACTTAAAGATGGATGTTTGATTTTCTTTAAAGGTTCTCCTGTAAATAATACGTTTTGGAAGAACAAATTAAAAAACAGAGCTATTCCCCATAATTTGTCCCTAAATCTTGAGCTAAGAACTAGAATTTGTTGTCTTTTGAAATGCACATTTGTTTTTCACACTCTGTGTTCCCAGACCTCCCTTTCTTGGTCATGACTCCGTGTGAGGCCAGCAGGATCCCTCAGAAGGAAATTGTGTCTCCACTCTTCTGTATTTAAACCCTTAGAAAATGTTAAAGAGTATTATATTGGTAGCGAGCTTTATAGTGTAGAAAGTAAGCCAGTGGGAACTCTCTTGACTGTGGCTTAATTTTTAAAGCTAAGTCAGGTGTTCTTCTTTCCTCGCATAGATGTTATCTACAAGAAAATATTTTGAGAAGTGCTTTTGAAATCTAAATGTAGCACCTACCTGTATTTTTTAAAATATTTTCTTCAACTTCAATGTATCACAAGAACTGTAGAACTTTAAAATAAATTCATATTGTGCCAGATTATGTACATCAGGGAAACAAACTAAAATGAAACATGTCCCCCAAATTCCCAAAGCTGTTAAAAGGTGCATTTTTTGTACCTAGGAATGGTAGAACTTTAAGCTACGAAGATTATGTTTCTTCATTACTTAAACGTGTATCGGCATGTATGAATATGTTTGTACATGTATCTTAAGTATGTGCATGTGCATGCATGCACGTGTGCGTGTGCAGGCATCTAGTGAGAAAAAAAAGATAAATACATAGGGTACTGATGAAACTTGATGCTTGTGGTAAACAGTAGTGTTCAGCACACTTCAGCTGTGCCATCAGTTTCCAGCCCTCTTGCAGTTGGATGTGGCCATGTGACTAGTTACAGCCAATGAAATATTAGAAGTGATCTGAGTCACTTCCAGGTTGAAGCCATGAAAAGCTCTCCTGCAAGATTCTCCAGTTTTTTTCTTCCTCTGCTTCTTGGTCCAGCTATTGCAGCAACACAACAACTGTTCCCCCATCAGCCCGCATCCATGCATGACCGGGCAGAGCAAAGATCCCGTCACTGTGTGTGTGACTTGCAGTGTGTGTTAAGTCATTGATATTTGGGGTTTTTTTCTTGTTATTATTGCAACAAACTATTTCTGCTGACTTATGCAATACCTCCAGATACTTCAATACAGATAAGCTATAAATATATGAAACCAAAGGCAAATTTAATGTAATAAATCATATACCATAAGGAGTAGCTAAGATGCCTAAGACCACATTTGTGGTTCTTTTAATCAATATGCTATTCTTGCACTAGACCCAAACTGAAGTTTCCAATGCCCCACTTTTTAAAGTTCAACAATCTTTTTATTCTCATTATCTTGGAGCTCATTGCCACCATCAAAACTTGTGACCATTATCAGACCCTTTGGACACTCTGTAGCATCTGCTTCAGGAATATCAGATCCTTCTGGGGGTTTTTTTCATAATTTTTAGGTCACTTTGGTTTTCTTTGGTTTGCTAATTTCGATTTGAAAGAAACTGGACGAATCTCAGTCTTGGACCCTTTGCATTCTCCAAAATGCTCTTGGTGAGCTTGTTGTTATGTGGTTTTAGTCCCTACCTTTGTGGGGTAACTCTCAAAAGTACATTTCTTGCTGTAACCTCTCACTTCATTCTTATCACTGCTTACCTCTTTCTGTCTATTCTGTTCCTCCACGAGAAGACAGAGGGAAAGCCTAGGAAATTTACTTATTTCTATTCTTATCATGCAACAGATCATGGGAAAAAAATCCAACTTAAACATAAATAAAATAAAAAATAAAATCTGTTCTTCTCCCTCACCGTACCCCAGGGATAACCAACGCTAGCAATTTTGTGAATAGATGACTTTTCAAGGTTCCTTCCAATGTCAGAATTTACAGTGTTGGGGGGAGAAAACAGAAAGGGAAAAAAAGGGAAGAAAAGCAAACATTGTTCAAGGAGGATCTCATCACTTAGCCAAGGATTTCCCCAAAGGTGCTCCAGGTCAGAGATGCACACTTTTCAGCTGTCGTGGGTGACTGGAAGAGATTTATTATTCGAGGGGTATAAAAACGTTATCGCACCAGAAGGAGACTGTTGTCTCTCTTCTTTGCTTGGAGTTGTAATAAATTAGGTTGGGAAACAGGCTTTCTTGGGATTAACAGTAGATGAACTTTGCCAGCTATGGGGTTTTTAAAAGAAGAAATTAGCTCCTTCATGGTTTCACATATATCATAAAGAAGCTAGCACATCCTGAAGGCTTCCTCTAAAGAAAAAAAGTGATATATGGGAAACTTGAAAGTCAAAATTAAAGGAAAAGGGCCATGTAAACTGACCCTAGGAAATGTGAGAACTATGTCGATTGGCGTTGGGGGGTGGGACGGGGGAGGATAGATACCACCTTCTCGCTGGTATAATCCTATTTTGCTTTACTCTAACGATAAACTAAGTGTGTTCTGGCTAAATTCAGCTTTGCATAATTGCATGCTGCTGGCCTAATCTCCCCACTGCTGTGGTTGGTTATGGTGTCCTTTTTTTCTTCTCTGGCTTCACTCTGGAGTGGCATTGCTTTGTACTAGAAACAATTCCATTGCCCCACCCCTGAGAGGTTGATTTCTGTGCTGAGTGGGTTGTTCTGAGCCTGTCTCTCACATACTTTAGATTTGTGGGCGTTCACTTATAAAGTTCTGTGTTATCCTCAGATTAAAACACACACACACACACACACACAGAATGTCATCACAGAATGTCATCACTCAATAGATTTGCAGGCATTTAGAACTTAGGACAGTTTCAAGGCTTTAAGGGGAAAAAAAAGGAATTAAGTTTGTGACTAGGGCCAAATCTGTAGCCTTAGAGGTGAAAGGCCAGGCTTAACTATGGAACCAAATATACTATAGGCCAATAATTCTCAAATTCTTTGGGCTTGGAATCCCTTTATATTATTGAAATTGTGTTTTTATCATTTTATATTAGTAAGCTTGTGTTTATGGGGATTTTAGCTATTGATTCTTAGAAATTCAAACTGAGAATTTTTTAAAGTATTAATTAAAAAACAATAAATCTATATGTTAAATGATATATAATATTTTATGAAAAATAACTATATTTTCCCAACCAAAAAAATATTGGTGACTAAAATTGGCATGTTTTACATTTTTGCAAATCTAATATTTATCTGAATAAAAGAGAACTGGATTCTTATATCTGCTTCTGCATTCAATCTGTTGAAATATATTGTTTTGGTTGAGGTATAGGAATAAAGTTCAGCCTCACATGGATAAATAGTTGGAAAAGAAGTATTTCAAGAGCTTTTTTCAGATACTTGTAGATCTTCTTTGATACTATACCAAAACTTGACAAGTGGTGATTCCTAAAGGTTAGTTGTAGTAAGAAATCTGAAACCATATCAATGAGCTTTTCCTACTCTGTTACATTAAAATCCAATGGTCATCTTGCACTTTGAATGAATTTCTTTTACCCATGTATGATTTTGTAACATTGTGTTTGGTCATTTGGGAAACATTGGTTCATTGAATTATGCAAATAGTCTAAGTGTTGACATATTTCATTTTACAATACCATGAAATAACATTCATTAATATCAACATCAGTGTCATCAGAAAGGTTTTACATATTGGAAAGCTGCCAAGCTCACAGTAGCAGATACAAGTTTTCCAAAATTCTGCTTTTGACTTGAAAGCTAGATTTCTGTCATTGGCAACAAACACGACAAATACCGTCAGTTGCTTTCCTTGAAATGACAGTCTTATTTCATTTACAACTTGAGAAAATGTCTGCCAAAAATCCAAGTCCAAGTAATTCTTTCAACTAAAAATAGCGTTTGAGCAAAAACAGAGAAAAAAGATGTGTCTAGTTCACCTGGCAACTCAGTCCCACGAGTGCTTTCCCTCAACAAGCATCACACCTCCATAGGCTGCAAAGGGTTTTATGTGTCCCTTCTCTCTCAAAACAGAAAACTTAAAAGAAAAGATGTACCTTCAAGGGTCAAGGTTTAATCAAATTAATCATTTTACTGCTTCATCTTGAGTGAAACTGTTTTTTTTTTTTTAACTGTATGTGATGCTTCCTTCATTCATACAAAAGCAGCTTTGCCCACCATTGCCCTTAGATCATCAGTGCAAATGTCAGCGAAGTGAAAAAGGGAAATAAAGTGTCAGCATTCTTCAAAATAGTTCTGGTCTTGTGGATTCCACCACAAGGATCTCAGGGTCCCCCCCAAAGTCCCAGATTACACCTTGACAACCACAGTGGTGGACAAGCATATGGCCACCATCCCCTGTACCTCGGCACCAGCTGCCCAGACAATGGGAGGCTTATTGAAGACAGAGACCCCCTTAAACCTACTGGGGCAACGAGGGCTTTGATTTAGTGTGGGGTTTTGCTAGACAAGCATATGTGAACTAGACTTTCTGTCCAGTTGGCTTGAAGGCTTCCCAGTCTTTTCTTTCTTTTATATGTGACTTGAAACTTTTAATGTCACATTTATAGTTGGCTTGACTGCCCCAAACAAAGTGTTGTAAACTTTCCCCACCAATTGGCCATAGCTACAATTGGTGTTTTCACTTTAGAGCTTGAAGAATAGGCATCTTGTGTTCCGGTCCTGATTCGTGAATACAGCAACCGTTCCTCAAGCTCACTTTCCATGTGTGAGAAAAACCTCTTTTGACATTTCTCCCATTTTCGACTATTTCTCAAGACAAGTTGTTAGTCTCTAAGGACACTTGTCGTCTGCCACAAAGTATCCAATTCAGACATTGCATGCTTGTCTCCTTTGTTGAGGTCTGCATTTTGTCTGTCAGGTTTTTTTCCTTCTTTTCCTTCTGGAGCTGGAAACCAGGCAGTGAGAGGATGACAGGTTCTAAAAGGTCATTTTTGAATAAAGAATTGTCTGTGTGCACTTTTCTTCAGAGTTCTGTGTTTTGTGTGTTTTAGTAAAGGGAGCACTCCTGCTGGCCAGACCTGTCTGAAAGTTCCATTTTCTTTACCACTCAATTTCTCGGCTTTTACATATGCATCCCCTGAATCGATAATAAATTGTGGCAGAAAAATAAACGTAGGTCTCTTCTGCACCTTTGACTGTCCAGAAAGGAAAGCTACTTTATAGGTAAAGCATGCATCTTCTCTGCTGTCCCTTTTCTTTATTAGGAAATGATTTTCAATGTAGTTTATACAAGGTACCATTAAGGCTAATTTTCTTTTTCCTAAAGGAAGAAGTAAAGTAAATACAATAAAGAAAAGAATAACCCAGAACACTGATTGGGTTCCAGGGAATGTTATCAGCATCTTAATAGTCAAGAATTTTCAGTTGCATGTGTGGCTGATTATTTAAACCAAGCGCTGCTGTTCCCTCCATACTGTGAGTCTGACTGTATTTTCTGGGTCACCATTGTCAGCAGAGGTTAGTCCATAGCGGATGCAAGAAACCCTGCTGATTCTCTCTTCACACAACGTTGCCGGCTTTGAGAGGTGGGCAAAGTTTTGCTACTTCAAGGACCAACCCCCTAAGATATTTCTGTATTTAACTCTTAGGCTAATGCACGCTCTGTGGGAGAAAGCCATTGTTTCACTCATTTCTTTTGCTTTCCCATCCTTTCATGCTTGTATCAGTTTTCTCATGATTTAAAACAAATGCCCAGAAACCCAACAGTCAGGGCAGAACAATTGCGGGCTTTCAGTGTTCAGCAGGCACCGCAATCACTGAAATAACCCCGAGTTATTACCAAACAAAAAACAAAACCGCACGCCAAACCGTACGTATTGACTTTGTCAAGCCACAGGATCAATCGGAGGTGGCTTGCTTTTTTGCTCTGCAGATCATGTGGTCAGGACTGCCTTGCTGCAGACAGTGGATTTTTGTTTTAAAACCTAGTTCTTACTGAGTCTTTCTCTCTCTCTCTCCCTCCCTTCTTCCCTCCCAAAGAATAATTACAGGCTGCAAAGTAAAAAGCATTAGAACTGTTTACAAAACAGCTCATAAAGTTTAAAATAATAGGGGCGTGTGTGTTTGTGTAAAACACAATAAGGTGCATGGCGGGGGAAGCGGTACACCGTCTTTCTTTATTCTTCTTACGCTGCCCCATGTCACCCTCCAGAGTTGAAGGCGCGGAAGGGAGCGATGGAGTCCCTTTCCTCCTGCTTTGCATTCCTCACACTTCATTCGTGATGCTTACTTATCTGACCCCCATTTATTGTTGAGCATCAAAATACAGACCCTCAGGTGTGTGGGGACAGAGTGACTGCTGGAGCGGGCTGCTATCTAATTAATTTTAGGGCAGTCGAAATTCCCATACAGATGCTCCCTCGTGACATTCAAGAGAAAGATGGTGTTTTTTTGTTTTTTGGTTTTTTTAATGAGCCCTTTGCTATCTTTCGGAAGTCCAAGAGAACAGCTTTCAGCAGGTTAGCGTTCTAAAGTGAAAGGGGCGTTTTTCCAACCCTTTCCAAAGTCTCCTGTGCAGATTCGCAAAGACTTCCACAGTGCTCCCCTCCAGATTTGATTTGATTTGATTTTTTTAAGGTGGAAGGGTCGCCTCTAACCTCCAGCCTCAGAGCCCATCAGTCATGTTGCTTTGCAGGTTAAGATCTGCTGCGGCAAAGCCAAACCTCGGTGCTAGCGGCGCTGCACCGGCTCTGGACAGTAGTGAAGCTGGTGCTGACAGTCGGAGGAGGGCTCTGTCCCCTTAGGCGCCGATGCGCTGGGGACGAGGGCTGGGCCGAGGGACCAGCCCAGCCGGGAGGAAGCATCCCTTCCCCCGGTGATTGATGGAGGACAGTTAGCTTTTCGGAGACTGGGAAAGGTCGCTCTCCCAGCCACTTACTATGAAGTCTTTGTCAGCAAAAAGAACTCTCCTGGGCAGTGAGTGACATCATGCAGATGACAAATGACAGCTTTGCGTTTCATTCTGCTTGATAAGTACTCAATATCGTCCGCAGGTGAGTTAACGCTCCCCAGATGCAAACACTCCACTGCCCTGTGGTTTCACAGGCACTGCTGGCTCTTCCTTATCAGTCATTTGTTTTCTTGGGGATGTTTAAAGTACTATTAAAGTGTGAGCAGGGATGATACCCAGATCACTGTATTTATGATTATGAAATGAAGGTGTTATTCATGTCATTTGTTAGCAGTTCTGAATGTTGTTTCCTTCTGTTTCTCCCTTTTGGAGTACAGATTTTAAAAATTATATCAATATATATGTATAGATATGATTTATATATTACATTTATATTTATTATACTTATATATAAATATAATATGTAAATCATATCTATACATATATATTTACGCTCTTCCAAGAGACTATTTCAGACCAAAAATCTGTGTCAAAATCCTTGACTGACGTTTCCTTTGTATTTTTTCTCCCCCTTCCAGGACCCCATCTGCAGATGTCCTGAATACCTCTGAGTATAGCAATTGATTATTCAACCAGGATACCTAATTCAAGGTATTAGCTCTTGTCAGAAAGCTTTTACATCTGAACTCTGTGTTGGAAATTCTATTTTGGCAATGAATTTTGAAATCGGAAAAGTTGGAATGAGAATAAAGGACAAAAGTGAATTTGCAAAATAATCAAGCGCTTAAAAAAACGACCTGACGCCTGGGAGGGTTTGCCGCTTCTGACTCATGGGCAGCCCTTTCTCTGCCGGTTTATGTGCCAGTTCTCACTGAGTTGTAGTGCTTTTTCTACAACTGTGTCTGGGGCTTGGATTTCATTTTCGTCTCTCCCTCTCCCTTTCTCTCTGGCTGCCCAGAGCTGCAGGAACCAGGAGACAGACATTTTGTCAGTTTTGCGACATTGGACCGAGCACAATGAAGTATTCTTGCTGTGCTCTGGTTTTGGCTGTGCTGGGCACACAGCTGCTCGGGAGCCTCGGTTCAACCATCAGATCCCCGAGGTTCAGAGGCCGGATACAGCAGGAACGAAAAAACATCCGACCCAACATCATTCTTGTGCTCACCGATGATCAGGACGTGGAGCTGGGTGAGACACTGGGTTTTTCACTTGTTGGTCTCTTTTGCTCAAATGATTTGCTGGCTTTGCATTATCAGTAACAGTCAGTTAACTTTTGGGGGTTTGGCATGTCATGGTAGTATCGGAACCAACAACCTAGGTTATAAAATGTACTCGTATTAATGATACAGCATTTGGTTTGTGTTTCAGCTTGACTCTTCTGATCTTAAGTTTTTGAAGCTGGCAGTGGGGTGGGAAGATGGGAGGATGGCAGGCGAGAGGAAGCACGATACTGTAGAAGTCAAGGGTTGGATCGTGCGCCTTGGAAAACTCTTGGTCCAGAACTTTTCAAAATATTTGGGCAAATTTGTTTCAAAGAGTATGAGATGATGACTGTAATTCTCTGCAATGCAGATGAACATAGGCGGATACAAAAAGAACTTGTCGATTGTCATTATTATTAAGGTGATTCCTTTATTCACAGCTTGTGATTTTTAGGGAATTGAAAGTTACAGTATCCTGCACATCCTTCCGGTGCTAATTCACTGCTACCACCTTAGACAGGATGCTTTTCTGAAGAATTCACTCACCTGGGTTAATTCTAGAGCACTTAGAAAGCCTGCCAACCTCTGGTGTTTCAGCTCAGCTTCTGTATCACCTGATTTAGTTTCTCACCTTCTCACTTTCTTTAATGGCCCAGCCCTATGGTCTTGCCCATAAGCTTAGGGTCAAGTTCTTCTAGGGTACCTAGGACAAATGAAAAGCTTGCCCTTACAAGTTATCACCACCACTCATTTCCATTCCTGGACGCAATTCCTTGCTCTCAGGAATCGCTCAGCTAGGCTTATCCATCACACTGAACTTGACCGTTGCTTGTAGCTTTTAGACTTCCTGCTAGCAGAGCACCCTGGGCTTCTTTCCAGAGCTCCTCTGGCTAGGGTCTTTGAGGATAAACCCCTCCAGGCTGGAATTTGATCCACAGGGATAGGGACTTTGATTTCCAATTGGAAACCAAACCCTGGAATCCCAAAAAGTAAACTTTTTGGGTTCAGCTGGAAACAAAGGCACTAAAAGCCAGCAGAGGTAATAATTGTTGGAGGTGACTTGCAGCGTCTGTTGTCTCACTTAATTGCTTTTTTTTTTAAAATAAATTTATTTATTTATTTATTTATTTATTTTTGGCTGCATTGGGTCTTAGTTTCTGTGCGAGGGCTTTCTCTAGTTGTGGCAAGCAGGGGCCACTCTTCATCGCGGTGCGCAGGCCCCTCACTATCGTGGCCTCTCTTGTTGCGGAGCACAAGCTCCAGATGCGCAGCCTCAGTAGCTGTGGCTCACGGGCCCAGCCGCTCCGCGGCATGTGGGATCCTCCCAGACCAGAGCTCGAACCCGTGTCCCCTGCATTGGCAGGCGGATTCTCAACCACTGCACCACCAGAGAAGCCCAATTGCTTATTTTTTAATTTTTATTTACTTATTTGGTTGCGCCAGGTCTTAGTTGAGGCTGGCGGGCTCCTTAGTTGTGGCACGTGAACTCTTAGTTGCAGCATGCATGTGGGATCTAGTTCCCTGAGCAGGGATTGAACCCGGGCCCCCTGCATTGGGAGCGTAGAGTCTCAACCACTGTGCCACCAGGGAAGTCCCTCTCACTTAATTGCTTAAGCAAGACCATGGATTTTCAGGCATCATGCCAAAATGAAAAGTCTTGCAGGTATGACTTTAGTATGTATGTGGCTGGTGGTTTAAGTTTTCATTCACCTACAGGGCAAGTAAAGTGAAGACCTTTGAATTCACCTCCCTTAACATCTCTCGTATCTATCCTTTTCAATGAAGCCATTCTCTTCTCTCCCAGTTTTTCCCTAACTGGTTGGTCACGTGACCCACCTGTGCCCTCTAGTCTTGGCCCCTCCTACCTATTCTTCATTTCCTGCAAGTATCTGATCAGGTCTCTGCTGCTTAAAACCCTCCACCGGGTTCCTTTACCAAGAGGATTAAGCCCCTCCCCTCTGCAGGCTGATGAGCGCCGGGCATCTGTCCCTACCTATTTCTGTAAGGCTATTTCCCTTTCCCCCACTTTTGCTCTGTGCTTCATGGAAACAACTTACACTTCCCTGAAGGTGTCTGGTGGTTTCATCTCCCTCACCTATATTTCATGCCTTTGTACATCTCATCCCCTCTGCCCTTTCCCCATTTTTCCACCTGGCGAACCCCTACCTATTCTTCGTGACCCAGTCCAGATGCCTTCCCCTCGGGGGTCTTCCTTTACCAAAACGATCCTGCTGTCCAGCAAGGTGGAGGGAACTTTCCTTTGCACCACCTTGGACCTGCCTCCAGCGTATGACCCTTAATCCACCATGTGCTTCCATACCTGTCTCTTCCACTCAACTGAGAGCAGCTAGAGGGCAGGGTAGTGTTTTATTTATGTTGCAGTCCTGATGCTGGGACTGTGCTGGGAATCTAGTAGGTGCTCAGTAAACTGGAAATGGACCCACAGGGGCCTGAAAAGGCTAACAGAATTCCCAGAAATGAATGCAAGTATCCGTCATGATCTACCTCTTCAATATACAATCCTTGTCTTTAAAATAAATTAAGGAATTGTTTGATCAGTGTATTTTTAAGAGTTCAAAATTTCATCCTTATCCTATAGTTAATTAATTCATTCAGTAAATATTTATTAAGCAGTTATTAAACGCTGGCTTCTAGTGGAAACACATGGATATAATGGTGAAGAGCCGTAGGCCAGGTTCAGTCAACCCAGCTGTTTCCTACATGTTTGCCTTGCCTTTACTTCCTTCCTTGATTTCCTACCCAGATACCAGGCTAAGCATTCACTCATTTAATCATCACAATCGCTCTATGAAGTGGTTACTATTACTCTCTTCAGTTTATACTTAAGATAAATGAGGCTTAGAGAAGTCGCATAGGCTGTGATGAGCTAGGAAATGGTAAACTCAGGATCTGTATTAGGGCTGGGTCTCCACAGCTACACATTTAACCATGATTCCTTCCCTCAATCCGTCCTTCAACAAATATTTATTGAGCCCTTCCTAAAACAACCTGTAAATACATGGTCACGCCCTAGGTTCCAAGATAACAGCTAAGATGGGTCTTGTTATCCCACTGGCAGAACAAGTTGATGATGAACCACTGTGAACCATGGGTAAAAATTTAGAGAAGACTTCTTTTCTCAGCAGAAAAATTATGCTCTTGGTAGTGAGGACAGTTTGATGGAGACTTTTGCCTGGCCAATTGTAATGCTCTCATGATCTTTCTTGACACTTAACTGCTCTAGACTTTAGTTGGCTTTTGTGTTTTTTTTAATCATCTTAACCAATTTTTTTTTTTTTTTTTTTTGGCTGCGTTCTGTCTTCGTTGCTGTGCATGGGCTTTCTGTAGTTGCGGCAAACGGGGGCTACTCTTCGTTACGGTGTGCGGGCTTCTCACTGCAGTGGCTCCTCTTGTTGCGGAGCATGGGCTCTAGGCAAGCGGGCTTCAGTAGTTGCAGCATGCGGGCTCAGTAGTTGTGGCGCACAGGCTTAGTTGCTCCGCGGCATGTGGGGTCTTCCTGGACCAGGGATCGAACTCGTTTCCTCTGCATTGGCAGGCAGATTCTTAACCACTGCACCACCAGGGAAGTCCTCATCTTAACCATTTTTAAGTGTACAATTCAATAGTGTTAAGTACATTCACATTGTTGTGCAACCAATCTCCAAAACTCTTTTCATTCTATAAGATTAAAACTCTATACCTATTAAACAGTAACTCCCTAAACCCCCAGCCCTTGGCAACCACCATTCTACTTTCTGTCTCTATGAATTTGACTGCTCTGGGTACTTCATATAAGTGGAATCATACAGTATTTATCTTTTTGCAACTGGCTTATTTCACTTAGCATAATGTCCTTCCTCACTGTTCACCTGTGTTGTAGCATGTCTCAGAATTTCCTTCCTTTTGAAGGTTAAATAATATTCCATTATATGTATATCCACCCTATGTTTATCCATTGATCTCCTGTTAGACATTAGTGTTGCTTCTGCTTTTTGATTATTGTGAATAATGCTACTATGAACATAGGTGTATAAATGTCTCTTTGAGATGCTGCTTTCAATTCTTTGGGGGTATATACCCAGAAATGGGGTTGCTAGATCATTAGATAATCCTATTTTTAATTTCTTGAGGAACTGCAATACTGTTTTCATAGCGACTGCACCATTGTCCATTCCCACCAACAGTACATAAGGGTTCCAGTTTCTCCACATTCTTGACAACATTTGCTGTTTGCTGGTTTTTTGATAATAGCCATCCTAATGGGTGTGAGATGTTCTCTAATTGTGGTTTTGACATGGTTTGTTTTGGTTTGATTTTTTACTTACATGTGATTATGTTTGCCAAATATTGAATAAATCTTCACCTAAGCAAAACTTTTGCACCTGTAACACTGCAGGCATTTTTGGCTTCTGTGCCTCCAGAAGGATATAACAGACTTAGAAAAGGCTTAGGTAAACAACTACAAAAATTGTAATAGAATACTTTTCCTTTTGGGAAAGAATAAAACAATTGTATCTCTTTGTCTGGAAAGACAAAGGCTAAGAAGGATTGTAATCCAGGTTTATGAAACAAGCTGGGAAGGAAGGCTCTTATTAAGTAGGACTGGGGCCCCTTCCTCAACTTTGAGGACAAATAAAGTAAACTAGTACTTTGTGAAAGGAGTGAAACACATGAGGAATTTACTAATAAAAGTGCTAGAACCTTATATGTGGATAACACTTTACCTTTTTCCAAAGAACATTTATTCTCATTATTGCATTTTATTGTCATCCCACCCAAGTTGGGTGGGTAGGACAAAGATCATCATCCCAGGAGAACACTTGATCCATGGAAAGATTAAGTAATTTAACCAACGGTCCCCATACTTCTGGATTTGCTTTTTCCACAACTTGAGAAGTGGTTCAGGTTATGCCTCTACCTGTAAATAGTTCAGGTTTTTAGGCAAAGTTAATGGGTGGAGATTTACACCTTTTTAAAAAAAATTGAAGTATAGTTAATTTACAATATTCTGTTAGTTTCAGCTGTGCAGCAAAGTGATTCAGTTATACATACATATATATCTATTTTTTTCAGATTCTTTTCCATTATAGGTTATTACAAAATATTGAGTATAGTTTCCTGTGCTATACAGTAGGTCCTTGTTAGTTATCTATTTTATATATATTAGTGTGTATATGTTAATCCCAAACTCCTAATTTATCCCTCCCCCTCCTTTCCTCTTTGGTAACCATGTTTGTTTTCTATGTCTGTGAGTCCATTTCTGTTTTGTAAATAAGATCATTTGTATCATATTTGAGATTACACGTATAAGTGATATGATATTTGTCTTTCTCTGTCTGATTTACTTCACTTAGTATGATAATCTCTAGGTTCATCCATGTTGCTGTAAATGGCATTATTTCATTCTTTTTTATGACTGAGTATATTCCATTGTATATATATGTACCACATCTTCTTTTTTAAAAATAATGTATGATTGATTTTATTTTATTTATTTTTTATTTTTTGTTTTTGGCCACGCCACATGGCTTGTGGGATCTTAGTTCCCCAACCAGGGACTGAACCTGCGCCCTTGGCAGTGAAAGCACCGAGTCCTAACCACTGGATTGCCAGGGAATTCCCAGTACCACATCTTCTTAATTCAGTTGTCTGTTGATGGGCACTTAGGTTGCTTCCATGTCTTGGCTATTGTAAATAATGCTGCTATGAACATTGGGGTGCATGTATATTTTTGAATTATGGGTTTTTTTTAAGCTAGAAAAACACAAATGGACATGATTAACATGAAGTTTGGGATGATGGTTACCATCTGGGGAAGGAGTGGTAACCAAGAACATCAGCAGTATCCATATTTCATTTTAAAATTTAAAATATATATCTGAAGCAACTGTGATCAAATGTTAAGCTTTGACAAAGCTAGGAGACATGTTATTTATTCTATTTTTCCCTGCACTTGAAATATTTTACAAATCAAAATGAAGAAAATCAGAAAATCAGCTTGTGGGACTCCCCTAACTTTCTGAGACTAGAGTCAAAGAGATTAGGCTCTAAATCTTTCCCAAATGGTCCCTGGGTGCCACTCTGAGAAACAGAATAATGAGCTGATTAGACCATTGATCTGGCTCAATGTGGCATTTCTTAAATTCTTAGGAAATTGGACTGGTGCTAACATCTCAGTAATGCTGACCCAATGCTTCTCTTAGATCATAAGGAGAATTAAGAAATCTTAAATACATGGAAACACTTTGTCTAAAGCAGAGGTCACAAATGGGATCTACAGTCCAGAGCTAGCCCACAGATGTGTTTTGCTTGACGAGCACACTTTTTAAAATCAAGGCAACATTTTAAAAGATCAGGTGATTTTACATAAAAAGAAAAAAAATCCAGATTCCGACTCTTCTTGAAAGTTCAGAAGAATGAGGGCTTACATTCCCATGAGGCAGCCATCAGTTAAATGCTTGAAGGGGAGTCAAAGCTGCCCCCATTAGGTGGGGCGTGTCCTCCCGAGACCCTCACGGTCCCCACCACTCTCCACTGCTCCCCAACACTTAGGCCAAGGAGCACTTGCTATTTGCCATCATGCCCATCCTGCTGATTTTCATATAGTCAGGGGAAAGTTCTGTATACCCACATCTCTATCAAACGTAGAAAACTGGAAAGACGAAAGCTCTGTGATTTTTCTTGTACCGGCCTACCTTCTCTGTCTAGTCTGTAGGCATTTTTACTTCCATTCCCCTAAAAAACTAGTCTCCACTTTTAATGGCCTTTAGCTCTTTAGGGGAAAAAAAATAATGAGTCCTAGTGACCTGGAAACATGCCAGACAGATTTATTATCTGCTTCTTGGTCCCTTCTTCCCCCAACTTGTTTTCCCTCCTCTGGTTTTAGCTGAAACATCTGTTTTTTTCTTTCCTACCAATTTCATAGTTTTGGTAGAAAAAGGTATACTGTGTGATCATGTTATCTTTTTAATGCTTTCAGAATTAAAATTTTCAATAGACCAATAAAGCCATTTTTAATATGGGAAATATCACTGTTTAAGGTTCCATACTTAACTGTTGGCATAGGAAAATAGCAGGGATGTGCTTTAGCACAGGCCATTTATATATTTAAATCATTAACCTTACCCCATCTTAAAACAATGGCGTCTAGAAACAACCCTGCACATTTAATGAGTTGTGTTTGCTTGTCATTATCACTCATCAAACCATGAATTGTTGCAATTCACACAGAGGTGTGTCGCTCTATGAAGCCAGATGTGTATGAATGCCACATATCTGGGACTTCCTTAAAGGATGATGATGACAAAATTTATTATTGAATTTCTGGTTCTGTGAGTTTTTCTGGACATGATGAACAGCCTCGATGAAAATGTTCATGTTTGATAGTATGAAATATTGAATAATCAAATGCTAAGATATTTGAATCAGGAAAGGCCAAGCTTTGTTGTAAAGTTTAACATGTACGTGAAGTAACAAGCTCTCTGTGTGATTTTGGTAAAGTCATTCCGATTAGTGGGACATTTTCTCCCTCCTGACCTTTTTTCACACATGTGATTTGGGAATAAATGAGTTGAAGCCTGTAGAATGATTTAAATTCCTGGCTATGACATCCCCACCCCTGCAAGAGCGAATGGCAGATGTCCCCAGTCCCAACCTGGAACTCTGGCGCTGGGACAGCTTTTCTTGGCAGCCCCAAGATTCAGCTGTGGCCTGGACCTTCCCTGTCCTCAAGCCAGCCCAGTCAGCAGTGCCCCCATGCCAGCTACTGGACTTAATTACGGTCACTTCATAACATCCCTGTCAGGCTTCCACCTCACAGGACAATTTTAAATGATAATGAAGTCAGGCTTCTTGCTTAAGAGGGACGTGGGGAACAGTGTGTGATGGGTGGAGGGGAGCTGATATCTCTCAGCCAGCATTAACATTTTATGTCTTGAAGCACAAAGCAGTTGACCTCTGTCTTAGTCCGTGAGGACTGCTCTAACCAAATATCATAGACTGGGTGGCTTAGTGACTTATAAACAACAGATATTTATAATTATTATAATATTTATAATTATAATATTTATAATATTATAATTATATTATAATTTTTATTATAATTATAATATTTATAATATTATAATTATTATATAATTATATATAATAACAATATATTTATATATAATAATTATAATACATATAAATATATAATAAATATAATTATAATATAATTATATATAATAATATATAATATATAATATAATTATTATAATAATTATAAATATAATTATTATATTTATAATTATCAGGTAATTATTTCTCACAGTTCTGGAGGCTGAAAAGTCCAAGATCAAGGCTCCAGCAGATTCGGTGTGTGGTGAGGACCCACTTCCTGGTTCATACGTGGCTGTCTTGTCACCGTGTCCTCACATGGAGAAAGGGGCAAGGGAACCCTCTGTGGCCCCTTTTATGAGGGGCTGATCCCATTCATGAGGGCTCCACCCTCATGACCTAATCACCTCCCAAAGCCCCACCTCCTAATACCATCACCTTGGGTGTTAGGTTTCAACCTATACATTTTGGAAGGACACGAGAAAGTTCAGTCTGTCACAACCTCTGTATTCTTACCTTAGCTTTGGAATTCAGATGTGATTACAGATAGGGAGATGGAAAAGGCAAGAGTAAAGGAAACACGTTGGGGCTGAGGTGATCACAAAGTAAAACCGCAGCTCATGCCATTTGCTCAACAGCCCTGCTAACTAGTCCGGGGAGCTATTATTAGCTCCATTTTACAGCTGAGAAACACAAACCAAAAGAGGGTAAATGGCTTGTTCAAGTTCATCTGTGACAAACGCCCAGATGTTTCCCCCCAAGTCCAAACCCAGGGCTCTTTCTCTTCTCGTGCTCACGCTCCTAAGCCCTGCTTTGGTAATCTTGTTATGATTCTTTAGCCTTAAGCTTCATGTCATTCCTATGAAATAATTGTTCTGATAACGAAGAATCAACACGATTTGCATTTTAGGCACCAAAGGCCTGAAACCCAGAAGAAGTGAGGAGCTTCAGCTTAAAACAAAGCTGAGTCCTTCCAGCTATAGGACAAGACATGGTCCCATCCACTGCTCTCAAGCTGGAAATGCATAATTCTGAGTTGTTTTTTGCAGAATAGTGTTTGGTAGTTTCCCAATGAAAAATCAATGGTGCGATCATAGTGGCTGTAGAAGCAGGACGAGGCAGTGTTGTTGGCTGACATTAATCATTGCACAGCCATAAAAGAGAAGAAGGAGGTTTTTGCTTACCTTGTTGGAGTGCAGTGACTCAGCAGAGGGAAGAGGTATGATTCCTGTGCTCCATCATCTGTGTCTACGCAGGGGATCCGAGATCAGAGGCAGCAGTTAACACCAGTGTGACTGTCGGCTTCTGAAAACAGACACGCCTGCAGCCCACTCACCCCGACCTGGGCCCGAGCTACTTTAATCACTTCAGCCCCTAAGAGGGCAGGAGACAGGCTTTAGTGTCTGTTAGTATCTCCCCTAAGAGGCCGGATGAAGCAAGATATGAGATTACAGAAAATGAGACATATCCTGACTCCGAGCAGACATCATTTCTGTGTCTCAGTCTTGAGAACGTCAATGTCACAGCCAGGACTCAGCCTAGTTGGAGCTTAAGAGTGTGATCTCTGAGCAGACTGCCTGCCTTTGCATCTGGGTTCTGCTGCTTAGGGTCTGTGTGGCCCTAGGCACGTTGTTTACCCCTTTTGCTCCTCAGCTTTATCATCCTTGGTATGAGAATAATAAATAATAGCACCCGCTATGGAAGGCTATTGTCAGGGTTAAATGAGTTGCTACACGGGAAGCACTTAGAAGTGGGAGTAAAGTAGAAAATCCATGAGAGTAAAAGTATGAAATCAGTGCTTCCTCTTCCTTTCTGCCCACCTTACAGCCTTGGAAGCGGTCTAAGCCACTTAGATCACTTAAAATGAGGCACCCACAAAAGTCTCTTCCAGCTCGAGGCTTCCCTGGCTCTGTGTCAGGCCTCGAAGAGTTCTGCAAGAGTGGGGAGGGGCCGCGCCAGCATCCTCAGGGAGCTTGTTAGAAATGCAAATTCTCTGGTCCTTCCCGGGTCTTACTAAATCAGCATCTCAGGGTGGACCCAGAAGTCTAGGATTTAACATGTGCTCCAGGTGATTTTTAACGTTGGAGAAGCATTGTCTCAGAATCTTCTCCTTACTGAGAAACGTGAAGCCACATTCAGGAACCTCACATTCGGGAACCCCGCCCGTGGTTCTACCGTGGTCACAGTACCTGCAGGGACCAAATGTCTTCATTGTTCCCTTAGACGTGTGGGCCGGTTGGAAGCAGAGCATTTGGAGGGATTTTTTAGTTCCTCGGTACAACCATCTCAGTCAATTAAGAAAAGAGAGATACTTAGAATGAGAGGAGAGTCCTGGCTGGGACAATTATGATGCAAGGGGCTAAGTTTTAGTCCCCAGTTTGTAGATTATTTGACCTTAGATCAGATTTTCACCTCCCTTCCTGTGCTGCAATCCAAATAAGTCTGTAAACTGGAGGTTGCAGCTTTGTGATTCGGGACCTTGGAGGACGGCCTGCAGCTGCATTTTTTTTTTTTTTTTAATTTGAGTCCAGCTAGGCTCACAAGGAAACTCTGAGAAGTCATTCTTTGACATGAAACGACTGTTAGGCAATAAAAATTGGTCAGCAGTGTTTGCTGAGTTTTCCCAAAATTCAAGCTATTACCATAAGTAATCACTGCAGTTTTCTAAAGAGGAAAGAGTAATAAGGGAATGGACTTTGGCATCAACCTCGAACTCTCTCCCTACTCCTGCGTCTCATTTCATGTATTTTCTCCAGACTCTTTCCCCCTGTGCGATCAACCAACAGAAGTATAAAACACAACATTTCTAAAATGCACTTCTTTGATCTTCTATAGGACATATTTCTTGTTAGTTACTTCTTGAGTAACAGTGAAACCATTACTTTTCCAGTTTTCTTCCCAGGCTGAAAACTGTGAGTCAACTCACAGCCTTCTGAATGCATTACAACGTCTCTTGGGTCCGCTGCTTAAGAGTCCTTCTATTTTAAAGGCACAATCCAGTTCAAGTTCTTATCAGCCCATGGCCGGGTGGGTTCAGCAACCTTTTGGCCGTACCCTTGATGGACCAGCCTATTCCCCACTCCACCCCGCAATGCACATACTTCCATTGCCATGGCAACACCTCTCTTTGCCTTTGACAAAGAACTTGCTCTGCCGTCATTTTGTCGATTCTGTCAAATCCAAATATCTCTGCCCAGCCTCCAAGCTATTGGCTAAATCTGCCGCCCATTTCATCAAGAGAAGTCTTCATATTCGTTTTCACTGCAGAAAATCCACGTGCCATTTTCATCACTCCACTTACTTCTTCCCACCTCCAGTGCACCGTGCATACCACCTTCCCCGTGCTACCCACAGTACACTTCGCCCATCCCATGTTTTTCTTCCTCCTTTCCTTCCATTTGTCCTCATCTCCTGTGGCAGAGCTCTTATTAAACATTGCCTCCGGTCCCCGCTGTCTTTATACGTCCTGCTACTGCTATATCCACGCTCACGTCTACCTTGCTTTGCAGATACCCCTAAGCAATTTTCATATGTAAATTCTCATCTGGATGGTTTACTGCTGAAGGTGAGAGGCAGCAGAGAATTTTCCATTTCTTTTGTTAGTGCTGCACTCTGGGGGATCCGTCCAGAGGGTTGAGGTCAACAGAACGAATGCTCAGCATGAGGTAGGTGCTCACTGCACGTTATCCGCTGATGGCAAAAAGGTTGCTTGATCCCCTGAATACAACCAGGGGAGAGAAAGCAGTTAGGAATCCTCCTAACTGAAGCATATTTTAGGGAGCTCTAAGGAGGCCCAATTAGAAACCATCTTTTCTGTTTTCATGTGAATGGTAAGAGCTCGTATGTGAAAAAAAATCAGGCGAACTGTGGTTTTTGGATGGCTGCACGCTTCTCTTCTGCTCTGAATGCTTGCCTGGTTTGCATTACGATTTCCTTCCTTCTTGGAAAGCTACATAGACTTTCTCCCTTTCTTTGGAAGAAGTAGGACCTGTTGGAAATGTGAGGCTCCAGGATTGAAATGCAATGGCCTTGGCTGTAGTGCTCTGTAGTGCATTTCTTGACAGGTCCTGAAAAGACTATTGAATTCTGGCCTGAGCTTTTTTTTTTTCCTGCAGTATTTGGATGGGTTTCAGCTTCCATGTTTGGCTGGATAATCGAAATAGGTTTTTTTTTCCTTCCTCAGCAATCGTATGTACAATTTCATCCCTTACAGTTCAAATGGCATACTTTACTACTATGCAGATACTTTTGAATGCAATAGAATCATAGCTCTTTCACAAACAAACAACCCATCTTTTAAAATGACGTGGAAACAGGTGAAAATATAAACTGGTCGTACTATCCTGGTAGAAAAACTGGCAGGTATGTGGTGAGTTTGCTAGAGAATACCAGCTTACATTGAAGATCTTTTTTTAATTAAACACAGGCATTTTGCAAACCAAAACTACAATGAGAAATCACCTCACACCGGTCAGAATGGTCGTCATCAAAAAATCTACAAAAAATAAATGCTGGAGAAGGTGTGGAGAAAAGGGGACCCTCTTGCACTCTTGGTGGGAGTGTAAATTGATACAGCCACTATGGAGAAGAGTATGGAGGTTCCTTAAAAAACTAAACATAGAACTACCATACGACCCAGCAATCCCACTACTGGGCATATACCCTGAGAAAACCATAATTCAAAAGGACACATGCACCCCAATGTTCATTGCAGCACTATTTCCAATAGCCAGGACATGGAAGCAACCTAAGTGCCCACTGGCAGACGAATGGATAAAGAAGACATGGTACATATATACAATGGAATATTACTCAGCCATAAAGAGGAACGAAACTGGGTCATTTGTAGAGACGTGGAAGGACCTAGAGTCTGTCATACAGAGTGAAGTTAGCCAGAAAGAGAAAAACAAATATCGTATATTAACGCATATATGTGGAATCTAGAAAAATGGTACAGATGAACCAATTTGTAGCACAGGAACAGAGACACAGGCATAGAAAACAGACGTGTGGATACAGGGGAGGAAGGGGGGTGGGATGAGCTGGGAGATTCGGATCCACATATATACACTACCATGTGTAAAATAGATAGCTGTACAGCACAGGGAACTCTACTCAATGATCCGTGGTGACCAAAATGGGTGGGATGGGGGGGGTGGGAGGGAGGTCAAGAGGGAGGGGATACATGTATACATATAGTTGATTCACTTCGTTGTACAGCAGAAACTGACACAGCATTGTAAAGCAACTATACCCCAGTTAAAAAAAAAAAACACAGGCATTTTGGAAGGACTTTTACTTAATTGGAAAACTTCTCCCCTCTTTTATTTCATACGATGAAAACATTCTATCTCGTCATCTCTACAGTGTCTGTGGCATGGTGCGAGTGTGGTGGGCTAGGAGTTTTGATGCTCTGTTTTGATGCTCTCTGATAATCTTCAAAGGGCTGCTGGCCTTGGAATCTGCTCCGTCTCTAAAATTCTAGCTTTAGTGATCAGATAAGCCTGCTTTTCTTTTTCTTTTTTTCTTTGTGATTAAGGAGGGGAGAAGCTGAAATGTGTTTTTATTCTGCAAAATACTTGAGATGGCAGAATCCCAAATGTTGCATTTTGTTCTAGAAATGAGAGCTCGTCAAATGATAGACTCCTTCAAGCTAAGGAAGAGAAGTGAACAAGCCAGGGGGAACAGAGTCCCTGAGTGACGTGACATCGGTGGGTGATCGTGCGGTGCTGTCTGTTAACAATGCTGGCCATTGTGCCTTCCAGGGTCCCTGCAAGTCATGAACAAAACCAGAAAGATTATGGAGCGTGAGGGGGCCACCTTCACCAACGCCTTCGTGACGACGCCCATGTGCTGCCCCTCCCGGTCCTCCATGCTCACGGGCAAGTACGTGCACAACCACAACGTCTACACCAACAACGAGAACTGCTCTTCCCCCTCCTGGCAGGCAGTGTACGAGCCGCGGACTTTTGCCGTCTATCTGAACAGCACCGGCTACAGAACAGGTAAAGGGGGAGCTTTCCAGCCCGTGAAGCTCTGGTAGCGCACCTCTGGGGGATGCACTGCATGGTGAAATATATGAAGTTCCAATCAGTCCCTGAGTGGAAGGAGCCGAGGCTTGTCTCCCTCAGCATCCTCCCCGTCCCTTACTTTCCCCTCTGATGGACGTCCCAGCGAGAGGTCCCTTAGAGAAAAGTCAGAGATTCTCAGCAGACACGTTAAGAAAGTGTTGTCCCCATCAGAGCAACCAGCAATTGGAATTTTCCAGGGGAACCTGCAACAGAAGAGTTTTCATCCCATGAACATGCTTACCTCAACCTTCCAAATCTCCAGGCATCCCGGCGCAGCTTGAGGCTTGTCTCAATTGTTGGCAAATTCTTGCCGATTGGGTGAGAAATCATCAAGCGCTTTGAAATTGTTTAGCAGCTACCCCAGGATCTGGGGCACAATAGATTATCAAAATTATTTACTGAATTCGTACGTAACTGAAAGAAATAATCCAATGAGGTGTACCTTATTAATTCATCTATTTATTTACTCGTAATTAATAGGATTGGGAGTTTCTTTAGCTTAGTTTTGGCGACTTTTAGATCTCAAGTGTTCGCCCCCATCTCCCAGGAAAGGAGGGCATCCCAATTGCTACATCTTCTATCACTGTTTAACCTACATAGGTGAGTGGTTTGGTTAGTTGGTGTTTTGCAAACTGGGGACCTCCTTCCAGAGAGGTCATGAACATCATACCAGTCTAAGAAAGAAGCAAGGCTCCTTCCTGTGAGGTTGTCCCCAAAGCCTTTATTCTCCTAGCATTTATATGCTCTCCTTGGGTTTTCTGAGCATTTCTTTATGAAAAGAAACAAAGATATTGATTGAGGGGCTGTAATGAAAAATAATTTTTTCAGAACCACCTAGACGTATTCATAAGAATTAAGGGTGTCATAATTAAAGCTTGTTGAAAAAGATTTTCAGGTCTGCAGATTCTCTATTCTGAAGAGTTAAGAGGAAAGGATATCAGATAAATGTATTCTCTCAAATCTCTTGTAAAAATGAAATTAATCTTTTCCACTGGACTTAGGAAATACGTGGCCATTTGCTTCTTTGCAGAGCGCCTTGTGGGCACTTAATACTTGTTATTTATGGATGAAAATATTGATTGTGGATATGATAGCACTGTCATCCACAGGCATTCAAGAGCTCCACGCACAGAAGAAACTCCTCCCATGAGCCTCAAGGGTGTTTGCTTACGCTTCAGAAAGGAACTGGGTTACTCAGAGTGCCTTATCCTGAGTGTGTTTTCCCACATAAGTGATTTAAGTTTATAGCACCTTTCACCTGCGAGCTGTAAAGCAATTTGCAAATCTATCAAACATCCCTGTAGGGTTCATAAACAGCAAATGTGCTTAGCTCCATTTTATAACTGATGTGGGGATTTCAGATACTGTGTGACCAGCTCAGAAGCAAAATCAGAAATGGTCCCCTGATGCCTGATTCCTGATTTTGACCACCAAATTGTGTTTCGCTTGTGGGAAGCATTGTATGAAATCAGTGCCTTTCAACTCCCAGGCTCCCTTATAATTTAATTCCTAGTAGCAGACACAGAGAGACGGAGAGGGTTGGAACCTAGGGAGTTAGAACTCTCACTGTATCCAGACCGGTGTGGACGGTGTCCATCCTAGGAGATGGAGATGCTGGTGCCACAGAGAACCCTGCCCAGAGCTCAGAACCGTCGATAAGGACTTGCTAATTCATTTCTGGGCTAAATCAAGAAAGGGCAAAAAGAAGATAATAAGTTCTGGACAGATAGTGAACAGCAGTGTGGCTATAGTTGACAGTATTCTATTGTGTACTTGAAATTTGCTGAAAGGCTAGATCTTGGGTGTTCTCACCACAAAAATGGAAGCTAGCAAAGATGTGAAGTGATGGATATGTTGATTGGCTTGGCAGTGGTTAATATTTCACAATGTCTACGTATAGCAGACCATCAGGCTGTAAACCTTACAATTTTTTTTAAAGATTTTTTAATTAATTATTTATTTATTTATATTTGGCCACATCGGGTCTTAGCTGTGGCTCGCAGGCTTCTGTCTAGTTGTGACACGCAGGCTCCAGGGTGCGTGGGCTCTGTAGTTGTGGCCCCCGGGTTCCAGAGCACGAGGGCTCTGTAGTCTGCGGCATGCAGGCTCTCTGGTTGAGGCGCGCGAGCTCAGTAGCTGTGGCATGCGGGCTTAGGTGCTCCGCGGCATGTGGGATCTTAGTTCCCCAACCAGGGATCGAACCCGCGTCCCCTGCATTGGAAGGCGGATTCTTTGCCACTGGACCACCAGAGAAGTCCCACCTTACAATTTTTTTTTTAACATCTTTATTGGAGTATAATTGCTTACAATTTTTGATTGTCAATTATATCTCAGTAAAGCTGGGCAGCGGGGAAGAAAGGGGAAAAAAGGGAAATTGATATTTGATGCTTGCTTCCTCTGTACCAGGCACTTTAGCTAAGTTTTCTCACCTAATTCTTCCGGAAACTTTGAAAGGATTTGCCCATATTGCCAGTGAAGAAGCCGAAACTCAGGAGGATTTATCTGAGCTCACAAACTAGTCAGTGACAGACTGAATCCAGCACACCTGACTCCAACATCTTTCCTCTTTCTTTATTTATTTCTTTATCTTATTTCTTTACATACATTTCTATCATGCTTCATTCCGAAGTGCCTGGCAGAGACACATAAAACATAATAAGATACAGAGCAATAAGGACACTGTCGAATGCAAACGAAGGGTAGAACCAGTTAAAATCAAGGCAAAGGTTAATATGCAAACTTCAGGCATGCCACGGAGTTGTAGAGAAAGGCTGCATATTTGGAACTAACTTCCAGATGGCAAAAGCAGAAATGGAAATGCCATCCGTTACACAGCTCACTGGGTCACCAAGAAAAAACAAATCTGTTGCTTCTAAGAAGTGGAGTGTACTCTGGAACTTGTTTCAATTATCCTGTGCTGTGTCCACCCTACAAGAGCTGGAATAAAACTCAGAGATAATTTAGTTTTTCAATTCCTTTGTTCTCAGACGAACAAGTTTAGACCTACAAGATTAAGGTGACTTGCTGAAGTGACACATCTGATGTTCTAACAGGAAGAGTGGGCAACAGGACTTTGGTCTTCAGGCCTCTTTCCAGTATGCTACCCTAACCTTATGGGTTAGGTCTAGGATGAAGCCGCAGACCATCAGGCTTTCCCGGGGACAACTGTCAGGCTTTCCCGGGGACAACTGTCAGTCCTTTGGTGCAGCCCAGTAGGCCTGCTTCAATCAGTTGTCTTCTTCAGGGAGAGGAGATTTGCTCCTGGAAACTAACTCAGATTCTGAAGCCAACCTTCTTCCCAGGGGTCTAGACACTTAGGTAATAATGGAATTTATAGTGAGTCATCCTGTAAAGTAAAAGGAATTCTTTAAGGGAAACAGGACTTTTCCAAACACTTAGGACTCGTCCAAACACTTAGCTATGAATAGAAAACGGATGATATACACTCAGGAAAATAAATTTTGATGTGCCCATTAGTAAATCAGAAAAATGAAAAATTGGAAGACTAAAATGGCAGTGATAATGAGCTACGTAATTTAAATTCATCTTTGATGGGAAAATATTGACATGTCTCAGACGATTAGGAAGTAAAGATGTCTCTGTGACAATAATTATCGATCCAACCAGGGACAGAGACCCATTTGAAAATCCACAAATAAGCACATCAGGATGACAGACATCTTAGGAAGTTAAGAGAATTGGTGAGTAGGTATTAAACCAGTATATTTATTTATGAGCCACTAAACTAGTTGGGGGGTGGGAGGAGCCAATATATAAGGATTTTAATGTTTTCTTAATAATGAGTACGTTATTTGGAACATTTAGCTGAGAACCTAAGAAAAATAATGACGGAAACTGAACTATGTATTATACATAAATATCCATGTAGAGGAAAGCACAAAGCAGCAATCAGTTTTATGAAGAACAACTCAGAGAAGACAAATTACTAAGAGGCTTATTTTGGGAGGCATCCAGAATACATGGATTTAAATGAATTGAATTGATCCAATATTGTATTTACCATTGTGTGACATGATTTTTCTTTTTCAGAACCAAGGCATATTTTTGGACTGGCTGTAACTTAAATTTTTCTAACTTTACTCATGGAAAATATGACTCTACAACAGCTTAAATGTTTAAGAAGGGAAAATACAGTAACGTGTCTATTGCATTTTATGTTCTAAGTATAGTGAGAACGATACTGGATTATCTATCATAAAAAGGAAAATTCTGCCTGACTATCTGCTCAAAAAATTTTTAGTTTAAATTTCTTGTGAGGGTATAGACATGAATGTAAAACCTGGCATAAATTTTAAGGTAAGAGTAATAATCCATGTTTTTTTTTAAACATCTTTATTGGAGTATAATTGGTTTACAATGATGTGTTAGTTTCTGCTGTATAACAAAGTGAATCAGCTATACATATACATATATCCCCATATCCCCTCCCTGTTGCACCTCCCTCCCACCCTCCCTATCCCACCCCTCTAGGTGGTCACAAAGCACCGAGCTGATCTCCCTGTGCTATGCGGCTGCTTCCCACTAGCTATCCATTTGACATTTGGTAGTGTATAATAATCCATATTTGAGAGGTAGCATCAAGTGTTAGAAAAAACCCCTGAACCGAATGGTGGAGAACTGGAATCACATCCTTACTCTGCCTTAAACTTGTTTTGAGAACTTGTCCAGCCCAGTTTTCCAACCTATATAATGCAGAGATTCTTTTCCTGTCCAAAACTATTATATATTGTAATTTTACTATAATCACTGTAATCATATTAATTCCTTTAAAAATGGTAGTGTTCAAATTATAATCATAATACAGGATATGTAAAATCACATGTGAATTAAATTTTAGTCATACTAATTCTTCTTCATATCACTGGGGTAGAAGGGCCAATATTTAATAGAGACCTGCAATAAAAATTTTTGGAGAGAATTCTTTTTGTAACAAAACAACGTAGACAAATTAATCACTTTTCTAGTTTCGTGTCTTTTTACATTACAAAATTTATTTATGTTACTTATAGCAAGTATATTTATTTATTCTCTAATATGAGATGTTTTAAAATGTAGAGTTCACTAAAAGTAAGACAAAGTAATATTCTTATTTTTATGAATTGTGGTATTATCGATTTTTGGTAAGTACACAAACATAAGATATAGCATACCATAGTATGCTATTTATTGAGCCACACTATGCTTAGAACTATACTAGACATTGGTGTATGAAGAGATATAAAGTAAGATTCCTGTCTTTGCTACACTTACAATCTAGATGGGGAAGCCAGACTCACGTGTACGAGGTCACCTAAGAGTAGATCATAATTTTAACTTGGTTCAAAATTATGTAACTTTTTAGTTACTACCAGTGAAGTCCTGCCACCCCAAATCGAATAATACATGGAGTAAAAGCTCAATTAGTGTATCATTTGTTATATTCAATAAGATTTGACTTCCCTACAGCATCAGAAATCTTTTGTCTATGTGGGTACTATTGCCGACCTAAAAATAAATGCTTTTGCCTCAAATGGCTCAAGGGAATTTTTCTAAGTATTATGTAGCAGGCAGCCCTGGACAGAAGTAGCATGGCCTGAAGTCAACAATCATTATAATCAGGTCTTTCCGACCTTTCTCCCTGTCACCCAACAACCCCCTGCCACCTTCTTAAACAGCTGTGAAGGGAAGTGTTTAATGGCCCAGAGAAGAGAATGATACAGAAGGAGGGGTAGGTGGTGTGTTAGTGACATATTCAGACAGTAGTTAAGTTGGGCTGAATTGCCAGTGCCAAAGGATAGAAAAACTTCAAACCACACCCAATATAATGGCAATACGGGCGAGAAAATGTAGTTCATCTTAGGGAGGGAGAAAGAGATTTAATACATCTGGAGGAAAATAATTAGAAGCCCAGATAATCAGTTGCAGAGCATTGCCAGGAAGCGTAATGTTGAAAGAGGCCAGGGGTGATTACAAATGAGCCTCGGTCTTAGGAGGCAACAAGAAAGGCCAAGTAACTTGAAGCTGACAACGCTGGGTGCTGCCTCATGACGCACGAGGTCCCCGGTCTCTCTTGGAACCAGTGTGATGGGTGAGGCAACATCTGGAATACTGAATACATTTTTTACACCCCATTAACACAAAGACACCGAAAACCTGGAGGGAGTTCTAAAGCACATAACAAGGACTATTAAGAGACTTCAAGGAATAGTTTATAAGGGGTGGATTAAGAGAAAGGGCAATAGCCATGGCAATGGGTAGAAAACAGTCCTAAATAATCTAACGGGTAAAACAATGAGGGAAGGGCAGGAATGACTTGTTATGACTTCCCTGAGAGGAAAAAAAAAAAAAACAGAGAACAAAACTAAAAGTAGCAGGGGAAAAAAAAAATCTAAAACCTAATTAAGCAGGAAAATGTCAGCCAGTTGGGAGAGAATTTGTTGCCACAAAGTAAATCAGATTGGGGAAGAAAACTATGTAACCTCTCAAGCAATGTTTTCAGATGCGCAAGTGCAGAACTCTAGAACAGGATTTCCTTGCATTGCAGGAGGGTAAATTATTTAAAATCAGAGCACAGATCATTGAAAGGCTAATGATCATAGCCATGGTAATCATAATACTGGCAGTGGCAGCATTTAATAAGCCCTTGTTATGTGCCAGGTACTGTTTTCAGTGCTTTACATATGTATTAATTCTTTTTAATCCTCACGACGATCGTACCACTATTATTGTTATCATCTTCATGTTTTTCCAGAAGGGGAATTGGAGGTAGACAGAGGTTAAGTAACTTGCCTCCGGCTGTATAGCTAACAAATAACAGAGCCAGGATTTGAACCCAGGCAAGCTGGCTCCAGGTTTTATATTGCAAACCACTATGATCTTTTACAAAAAGAGAGAAAAGTGAGAAAAACCCCTGGGGATGAGGAGCAGGCCAGGGGAAAGAAATGGGCTTGAGGTTATTAAGTGAAAGGCTTCTGGAAACAGTCCCGTTCTGAAGTCATGCTGGTGGGGTGTGGCTTTGGTCCGCCGCCTGTGACTCTTAAATCACGTTGCCTTTTGTCGGAAAGGAAAATCATCTTGTGGTTCGATGTGAAAAGGTGGTTAGTCTCTGAAGACGAGAACCCCTCATTAGAAGAATTTCTACCGCTCGGAGCCAGCTCACAGGGAAACCGTGAGTCATAGCTGACGTGAGACCCTCTGACACTCTGTCCCACACCCGTCCACCTGCTCAGGGGCCCTGGCAGAATCCTCAAGCAGTGGGTGTTTGGCTAATTGACCACCTGATTGATTTACTCATTTGCAGATTCAACATATAAACATTCATTCAACAAATAAATAAACACTGCTGTGTTTCTCAGACTTGAGTCAGCTCTTCAAAGAAAGTAAATCCAATGGGAAGTGTCAACTTTTCTAACTCTGAAGCTCTCCTCTATGAAAATATTTAGACCAAATCAGCTTTTAAAAAAAAAATCATAGCGCAATTGAAAACACAACATTTAACAAGTCCAGAACAGGTACCATCTCCAGAAGACATGGGGCTCCATGAAGCCCAGTTCAAGAAACAAAAATTCATGCCGCCCCTAGACTACATGCAAGGATGAGGGGAGGGTGGGCCACAGATGAGGTCAAGGCAGTGTTTGCCCTCAAAACCCTTACAGTTTAAGGGAGATTAGGCTTCTACGTGAACATAACTATACCACAAGGAAGAAAGTGAAGACAGCTTCAGAGCCACAGAAATAAAGTGCTGTGGGATCGGGGCAAAGACTGGAACTGAAATGGCTTCTGCTCTGGGCTGATTCATACAGAGGGTGGCAGAGAGAGTAGCACAGGCAAAGGTGGAGAGGTGGAAACCAGAACAAGTAGAGGCAACACGTTGACTGGAGAGAGGGACGATTCACAGAGACGTGCAAGATGGGGTTGGAAAGAGAGGGATTTTTTCCAGAGACAAGGAAGGGCTTGGATGGCAAGGTGTCAAACTCAATGTGATTCTGCAGGCGAGGGGGGGCCATCCAAGATCATAAGAAGGTGATGTGACCCGAGCTGGTCTTCAGGAAGCTGGCGGTGAGAATGGAAAGACCCTGGAGCCTGCATAGGAAAGCCAGTCAGGAGACAGTGGGCCCCCATGAGGGGTGTCAAGTAATCAGGAAAGAAGGACAGATCCCAGAGCTCCGACCCCACTAGAACCTTCAGGCGGTAGCCGCTGCACAGCAAGGGGAGCCAAGGGGCAGGTGAGGCGCTGGATGGCCACGCCTGGTGAGTGATGGTGCCACTCCGAGAATTAAAGGATAGCTAGAGAAGTACACGTGGAAGGGAAAATTATTCATGCTGTTCTGGGCAGTTGCATTAAGGAGCAAGGAAAACATTCAGATGGAGATATTCTACAGGTAGTTATAGATCAAAGATGAAAGCAAGCTAAACAGAGATCCCATCACGACCCAGAAATGAAATACGTTGGATAAGTTTGAGGTTCAGAAATGTGTGCTTTAAGAGCAATACCAATGAAGTGCCTGGATTCTAGGATCTGTATTCATCATTCCAAGCCAGTCATCCAAGAACTGTCTTTCTTCCTGTATGTAAGTGCAGGCGTCGGGAAAACCTGCTTAATGAAGCCAGGGAGTGGCTTTGACATGGAAGGCATCTGGCTGCCCTTGGACATGGTCTCTCCCTAAAACAGAAGATTGAAACCTTCTAAAATTTAGAAAAGTTAAAACTTGCATGAGTGTGTTTGTATAGATACAAATGTGTATAAATACATATTCACAATCACATACATACACACATACGTGCACCTATATATACATATATAAGGCAGAATTTTCCTAGTCCTTCCTACTTGCAGGGAAGGCTATGTATGTGGTTAATGGGGTGAGCAAACCCATTAACCACATACATAGGTCTAGGTTTACCCCCAGGAGCGCCTGTTCTCTGAGTGTAATTACATTGATTACAAAGACCACCCTCTTTCTCTCTCAGAAGTGTGCCAACAATACGTTTATGGCTACCCTTCTGACAGTTATAAGGTCTTAGAATTCAAGAACTAACCCATTTTGGTCCCCAAATCTCAAGCTCCCTTGCTTTCTCCTTCACCCGCCTCCTATTGTCATCTTTGGCAGAGGACAAATTTGCAGTTTCCCTCTTTAAAAGGATCAGTAAGCCCTGTTGCACAGTGTGGCCTTTCTTGGGTGTGACCATGCCAAAGTTACAAATGTGAAGTCCTTCCAGTGGCCTTTTCAATGAGCAGCGGAGTTTTTGTGGCACATATACCTCTATTTTACTATAATTCTATGAAAATTAGTCGTCGAGGTTGTAACTCCATGTTGCTAGAATTTTTGATTATCGGTAATAAACACATTTGCAAAATACACATAATGCAAACACCGATGACATAAAATACATGTGACATAAAAACCCTGACCACGTCCCACGTAAACAGAGTTTACTACTGTTCCTTGGCTGGGAAAATGTGTACTGTCCTGATAGGCAAAAACAAAGACAAGTTTTTCAATAGTGGTTTTGTAATTCGCAACTCTCAAACAGTTAGAAAACTAATTTTATCACAAAGACAACTTTCAGTATTCCAAATTTCATACTGGCTACTTCTCTGATTCTTACATCAACTTAACAAAAAGGTACATTCTGCTTTTATCACTTGCACTCAGAGTATCATGATCATGATGGCGATTTTACTGAACTATAATCCATGTACTTGGGCACTACTTTTATTTATTCAGAAGGAAAATGTATATGTGTCACCTTGCTAAAGGATGAAAGTATTACATGAGTGTTATTCTGGCATCCACTGTTACCAGGTTAACTTTTGTTTCACTGCCTTTTTTTCAAGTCATAATTTCATGTTGATGCATTTAGTTATGCTTAATCATTTCATATGAGAAAATAATCCTTTTTTCCCATTGCAGCCTTTTTTGGAAAATACCTCAATGAATATAATGGCAGCTACATCCCTCCTGGGTGGCGAGAATGGCTTGGATTAATCAAGAATTCTCGTTTCTATAATTACACTGTTTGTCGCAATGGCATCAAAGAAAAGCATGGATTTGATTATGCGAAGGTAATTTTCAGGCACTTTTACACTGCATCAATTTACTTTGTGCATAATGGGGGAAAGCCATTTTCAGTGTGTTAGCCCATACACTAGATTGGCTTTCTACATTCTCACAGTATTAGAATGAGAAATTTTAAGGTAATTTTAAACTCCAGGCAAGAAAAAGGCTCTCAAGGAGCACTGACTTTGAATAGTGATTTTTTTTCCATTAGGATGAAAGGCAATCAGCCTTTGATGAAAGTATTATCAGAAAAATCATAGATGCCTCCACTCTGTCTTGGGATAATTTTTGAGTTTTTCCTCCTCTAGGGGACTTATCCACATAATCATATGTTCATCTCATACTGTTTTGCTTTTCACTGGGGTGAAAGTATATTCTGTCTATGGCTTCCAATTTAGATGTAAGAATAACAGCAGACAAGTGAAATAATCAAAAGTTGAGAAACCACATTCTTTGCTTTTACTCCTGTCTGATCACACTTTGATATTGACAAGGACACCTGCCCCATGGCAGCTGGAGTCCGCAAAAGTCTGTAAGGCTGTCAGTCCTACAATTTCCAAATCAGTTCATAGAAACTGAAATGGACATGCCCCACAATTCAATCCTAGGATTTCTAGGATTTCCAAATCAGGTCATAGAAAATGAAATGAACATGTCCCACAGTTCTCTAACAAATGGATTCCAGATTAGACTTTGTAAAAGTCACACAGGTTTTGTGATTGCCAACTTAAAATAAAACTATTTCCAGATCGCTTAAAATAAAACTATTTCCAGATCGCAAGAGTGGAGGGGAAAATATCTTTGAATTTAGCCTGCTAATTAGCCTAAAATGCCTTCTTCCCTCCTAGCCATATCCATCTCTTCCTCCTTTATCTAAAAGAAGCCGAGGATCTGCTCTATCTAGCACAGGTCACTAGGAAACAGCTATTGGTAGAAGTCAGAAAGAGGAGACTTGATCTAACTTTGGCACATTGCTGTCTTTCCACTTGGCCTGATTTGAGCACAGGGGACTTGGGGTGAGGGTGTATGTCTCACTCTTTCATACCCTTCAGAAAACAATGCATGCAAATGAATGCGTATTAGCAATTCACAAACATTGCTAATAGGTTTCCAAACTCATCAAAGTTGAGAGCTGGCAGGGAGGGACCTTGGAGGCAGATTTGAGCACTGTCCTACCAAGTGCACTAATTGTCACTGCTCATTTTTTATCTGTGGGGATGCTTGTCTTGCTTCTGTTCAAGCTATTAACCTTTCTTTCCCTGTTGTCCTAAGGAGAGGAAAGTAATCAAGGTTCCTTCCAAAGACTAAATCAGCGTAACTTGCCCGTTATCACAGCTGATTAAGTGTCAAAGATAACTGTGTCAAAAAGAATATGTATCTTTTTTTAAGGAGGAAAGGAATGAAGCACACACTCCCATGGCCAAAGGTGTTAGCCTGTGGACTTGTCTTAACAATGACATGTGACACAGATTTGGTCCCTTGGGCACTGCTTTTGCAGCTGTTCTGGTCCTTGAATCTACATGTGATTAGTCATGCCTAGAAGCCTCTGACGGTGCACATTGCCTAGACACTTTCTGAATAAACTTTATACTGGAGTTCCAGGCCAGTGATACACACTTAGAGGAAGCAGGTGTTTTAAGTTTTCATTTTTTTCTTTTTTATTCCATTTCTTCCCCCTCTTCCCCTTATTGCTCTGTATCAGCCCCTTGGACTGCCGGTTTAAGTCATTTTATTAACAAGTCAGGCTCCAATCCCAACAGCTGGGTAATTTTAGTTGTGCAATTAACAGAGTATAATCTGCAGGAAATCAACTGCTCCCCATATTGAGTGTTTCAAATAAATTAATTGATAAAATGTTGCCACTTTTCCCTGTGCACCCAGATTTTGGCCAGGACTTTCATTAGCATTTATTATGTAATTCTCACAGGTGAATTTTTAATTTAAGGAAAAGATCTTTTCTTTTGTTTGTGCATTTATGCATGTGTGTGTATGCCTGTGTGTGTCTGTGTGTGTGTGTTCTGCAACTGTGAATTTGTAGTAGGTGTGGGTGTTTCCTGCCCTTGAAGTAATTAAATTTTTTTTGTCAACGAATTACATCAGTGAAACCTGAGAATGAAATATGTATCCGGTGTTTCATGTGCTGGAGCATTTGTATTGCCAGATCTGATCATTATCTTGGGCAAACGGGACTTGACCCTTTTTATTTTGCTAATTGCTAAATTGCACATTATTTTTTAAAAAAGGTTTGTGCATGTTACCACTTTAGCAAACCTAGAAGGTAACTGGCAGCTGATTTCCTCTGTCTCCGGAAGATGTTGTGCTCCTTTGGGAAGTAGTTTCCCTTACTGCTTAAGATCTTACCTCCTCATTCAGTGAGTTGCTTCTGAGGGAAAGCAGTATTCAAATGTGATCTGATGAATGTCACCTTTTGTAATTTTTGTTTTGTGTCAAATGTATGTTTCAGGACTACTTCACAGACTTAATCACTAACGAGAGCATTAATTACTTCAAAATGTCTAAGAGAATGTATCCCCATAGGCCCATTATGATGGTGATCAGCCACGCGGCACCCCACGGCCCCGAGGACTCAGCCCCACAGTTTTCAAAACTGTACCCCAATGCTTCCCAACACATGTGAGTAATAACCTCAGCTCCGGGACCTGCTGAACGCGGGCCCCTCCTTTGCTCCCCATCTCGCTCCTCCCCTGCACCCCGTTTCCTTCCACGCGGCATCTCCACGAGACAGGAACACCGGCTTCTGCCCCGAGACCGCGGAACAGGCAGACCCTGAACTCAAGGGCTTGTGGAGGTGGTTTGATTAGGAATCACATCAACATTTGTAAGCGGCTAAATGAAAAGAAAGAGAAGCATACGGGGTGAATGGGGGGGGGGGCGATTTTGATCAAGGGTTTCCTTCAGTTGTCTTAAATAATATTCACAAACGTGATCTAATAATAATAATGATCAAGCAGTGTGTTTCTCATAGCAGCTGGGTGGCAACCCCTGGTCTGGTGATAAAAACCTGGGTGGATTTCCTGGGCAAGGACTGTTGCAGCTTTGCCGCAGATGTGCAATTAGCATTGCTGCAGAGGCAGCTGGAGTGGGCTTGCCCGAGAGGCCTTCTCAGGTCACGGCTTTCAAATAACCTGATGTTTCTTTTTAAGAGGAGGGGGTGGGGAGACACAGAGTAGAGGGCTGATGGCATACAGGGACAGGACAGAGAGCAGAGAGCTGTAATATGCGGATCATTCTCACTAGCCAAAGTCGATGCTTAGGCAGCAAAGGACGTGATGTTGATTTTCACTCTGTCCTCACACTTTCTTCTTATCCATTGCAATAATGCACAGTGTTCTACGCAGAGCAGTTGGCTCTGTGTCTGCTGAAAGTTTGACCACCAGAGAGGTAGGGAACAGGGTACTGATGTGTTTCCTTCATCACTAAACCTCCAGAATACATTCTTCATCTGTTTGTGCTTAAATATCATCCCTTTTCATCCACACTGATTTTCTAGCTATGATCCCAGACAGAAAAAAAAAAAAAAAAAAAAAAAGATTAAATATACTTCCTTACGAAAAGAGGTAAGTAACTACGGAAGGCATTCTAGTTGCTGGTCAAGACATATCCCTGGAAAACTTTTTATTTTTATTCTTATTTTTTATCTTATTATAACTAATAAACTGCTGGGTCCTGATCAGTGGTACTTAGATCCTCTCTATCGTATCAAGTGACTTAGAAAGAAAGAAAGACAAGAGCTGACAATACGTATGAAGCCAGGGTGGGTGCCCTACTGAGCATGCCCAGGAACTTGGAGGGTGAAAGTGTTTTGATGCATAAAATATTGTCGACAAACAAGGTTGCCCCAGCATCTGGGGAATACGGTCTGGATGAGCCATTGTGCTCTGGAATCAACCCTGTGGATGGATATACAAGCCTCTGAAAACCTACCCTACGTATAACTATGCAACTAAATTCATGAATGAAGCCCATGAGTGGTGAGTTGCTCTCCATTACCAATCACTTGCAAATTTAGTAACCAGCTGGTTCAGTGAGAGAAAAAGGTTTTTGCAGGCTTCTTCCATGCCCTGGGACCCACCTTTCTCTTTTCTTTTGAGTCAGAAATCTCTCCCTTTGTTGCGTTAGCAGAATCTCAGCCTAAGGTGATTTTCCACAACTGTAAACTTCACTGATGTTTTCCCGAGTTTGAGGACAAGAGGTTGACAAAATGTGTTTTATGGCTCCTTAGAAGTCAGCCTGCCTTTGAAGCTTCAGGGCAAGGTCCTGAGCCTACAGGAAAATCAGCCACAGGTCAAGAGGTTCTGACAGCTCAGCGGCATGCACAGACAGCAGTGCAAGACCAGAGGAATCTGCAGAGTTCTCGGGCCCTCAACAATGGCTTTTTTTAAAAAAAAAAAAAAAGCATCTCTGATTCCAGCAATTTAAAATTCTATTAGTTCCACAAATATTTATGGAGCACCACCTGTGACATTGTACAACATAGCAGGGATATAGGCACGAGGAAGACACAGTTGCTAACCCTGGAGACCCAATGAACTAGGACAGAGGTTGGCACACAGGGGCCAAATGCAGCTTGCCACCAGTTTTTATAAATAAAGTTTTATTGAAACAGCCATGCTCATACAGTTAGGTATTGTCTATGGCTGCTTTTTCAATACAACAGTGGAGTTGCGTAGTTGCCACAGATACTGTATGGCCTGCAGCGCGTAAACTATTTACTGTATGATTCTTTACAGATAAGTTTGTCCTGGTCCCCTGCTCTAGGGGGTAGTGTCCAAATAGGCTTATCAGCAGCAGGCCCAGAAGTAAGTACTAGAGCAGGGATCCCAGGGGCTGTGGAAGTTTGGAGGAGGAAGCATGCACATCTTTTAGAGGAACCAGGAAAACTTCAGGGCCCAGGAGGCATTCAAAGTGGGCCGCAAAGGATGGGCAAAATTTCTGCAGCTGAAACGCAGAGATTGGGTAGATGATTTCAGGAAGAGAATATGGTGTGGAAAAGTGGTCGCCGTGTAAATGAGGCCATCTAAGATGTGACCTAGGAAAGCAATAAGGGATAAAGCTAGAAAGAGAAATTCACAGAATATTGAGAATTTGTGTAATTTGTATGTAACCATAAGCAGAGAGTCACTGGAGGCCATTTAGTAAAGGTAGAATGACATCATATGTGACTTGATCATTTTCCCATGCAAAGTTTCCATTATTCCTTTTTAATTCAAATAAACCACCTGTGTGCCTTAGTAGTGATTCTATAAAGTGAAATCTGCACATGGCAGAGTGAAAAGTTCTCAGGCCTTGGAGCCAAACAAGCGTGGGTTCCTATCTCAGTTGTCCTCACCGAGCCTGTGGGCCGTTTCTTTAAGCTCTCAGAACCTGCATTGTCTCATCTGTAAAATGGGAGTAATAACTAGCACCTTGACGTGGTGTCATGAATGACAGTTAAAAGAGGCCCCACCTTGGGCCTGGGACACAGAAGCCACTTCATAGATGCTAATTCTCATTGATCCTTTCTGTTAAGACAAACCATAAAAAACTGTTCTTTCTGGATTGGATCTTTCTTGACCTACAAAAAGTGCTGCTTCGTTTGGTTCAACTTAACGTTCGGGGAAAGCAGCTAGAGAAAGGACGAGTTGATACTTGTCTGTCGTGACTTGACAAGTCTGTTGACTAGCTAAGACCCGCATTGATGAGGCTCTCACACCTGGCTATTCTAAAAACACAGACAGGAGAAGCACCAGCCTGGGCTGTGATATCTTTGCCAGGTGCAAAATGTGCTATAGGCAAGTGCCAGTTTGGAGAACACACTTAGCCATAGAAAATGAAAATTCACACAGTGGGTTGAGTGATTCAGCTTCTGTTTGCTGCTGAGCTTGGGGCTTTGTGCACCTAGAATGGGGAGATCCGCTGTGTCTCCTGCAGACCTTCGAAGCCTTGAATTCAGGGCATCTTTGTTGTAAAAGTCTCCCCGGCTGCCGCTGGAGGAAAGGGCTGGAGAGAGTCCGTGTGTGTCTCTTGTCACTGTGAGTGACTGCCCAGGTTCACAGTTCAGTCCACACACAAAAGGAGTGAGACAAATTGAAGACAAGCTTTCCATTGTGGCGCTCGGAGCTCCTGAATGGCTGGTTTCCTTAGCGAGAACAGGAGCAAGGCATTCAAGCAAAGGGATGCAAGAAGTTAAGTGCTTTGCAGAGATATACGGCAGGCCCTAGGAAAAGAGAACGAGAAGCTGTAGGCTCTCCCCTGTCGGCGGGGGGATGCAAGCCATGTGAACGCTTTCCTTGAGGTCACCTTCCTTGGTGGTCAAGCATTATCCAGATGCCTTTCATCCGCCTTGGGTTAGAGCTATCTGACCCCCTCAGCCTGCAGCGAATGTATCGGGTTTCCATGGTGTTCGCCGTTCCAACAAAGGAAGGAAGCCAGTCCAATGTTGAGGCTAGAGGTTATGCCAGCCAGCTAAGAATGAGGACAGATTACAGACGGACGGAAGACACTGTTTGATCAGACAGTGGCTCAGCCACTCCTGGCCTCTGAGAGTTCTGAGGGAGCCTCCGTCATGATAATACCTATAATCACCGTTACCATAGAGCCCTTCACTATGGCTGCGACCCTCCTGCACTTCCCAGTAAATTCCCTCCCCCGTATCCTCACAGTAATGCTATATAGCCTCATCCTCACTTGGCATCGCTTTTCTCTCCTGGCCTCAGTGATGTGATAATATGCACCTGTGGACAAAAGCCTTTATGAGAAAGGAGATTCCATTTACCTTCCCGATGATTCTATTTGGAGCTCAGACTCCCTGAATACTTTCCTACCAACTATGCATCTATGAACTTAAAAATTTATTTTGTTCCAATTCAACAGTTCTTTCTTTCCATCCCTGGAAATGTGTATGACTGTACACACACACACGCACACACACACACACGTGCACACACACACACACAGAGGTTCATGTGAAATCTAAAATTTCAGTAGAACAATCCACATCCACTAAGTTGCAGGAATTGTTCTGACAGTGGAGTTTGGGATGGACATGGCATGTCAAAGGGAAAACTACGTCTGTGTAAGCCTCAGAACAGTTTTCGAAACACCTTTGTTATCTAAAGTTGGAAAGAAATGTCTTGCCTTAAAAGAATTTGCAAGTTCTCCCTTCATTTCTTCCACAGATACATAAAAGGATATGCTTTCGAAGATGAGAGAGTTTTAAATCCTCCATAAACATTTGTGATTGGAGCAGAATTCATTGCTCCCTTTCCTATATTCCCACTCTCTTCTTCTCTCTCTGTTTACTGCATATCCCATTGCACTGGCTGTTTACCCAGATCCCTGAAGTGCAATCGCACAAGTCCAGGGGGCCGTATTCACACTCAGTATCACGTGAATGGTGCCCTGCTGCTAGCTAGGCAAGGTCGCTCTTTCCCAAAGGCAGGACCCAGCGGTCCATCGCTACCTCTCGTTGTCTGGTGAGCACAGCTCCTGTTGCTCTAGTTGTACAATACATTTTTGTTTAGCAAGTGAGTAAACATGTTAACCCCACCAACTAGCTGACATTAAGACACTATTTTAACTAGTATGAAAATAGTTGCACAATCAGTTTTATAAATTAAATGGGTACCTAGAGATAGTATAATTCCATAAATTTTTACATTAAAAAAATGAATACCCAAAGTTTATTTTTTTTAAAAAAGACCCAAATAGCTTTGCCCAGGTCACATAAGTAGATAGGGACAAAACTGGAGCCCAAACTTGACTCTCTTGGACCCTAGATCTTTCCACTACACCGGGCTTGTTCAGTACCCATCACAGTCACAATTAATAGGAGAAGAGTTCCCTATGTATGTCTTTGCACAATTAGAATTGGAGTTTGCAGTATCATTGGAAGACTCTTTAAATTAGTTTTATGATATGCCTTTTTATTTTAAAGTTTTATGATATATCTATAATCAAGATCATTTGGTATTATCCTGCATGTGTTCAAATATTACCCACCTAAAGACATTTGAACTCAAATGGGGAAGATCTCCAAGAAGTCAATTAAATTAAATAAGTTTAATTTTAGTGAAAGCTGAGATGGTGTGGCCTGGGAGATTAAGTCTAGAATTTCCAATTTAATGCTTTGAGTGTGTGCGTCTTAAAATCTGTACAACTAACTTATTCTGGGAATCGAGACCTATTTCTCAGTGAGTAATGATCCTGCTGCCAACAAGGGTATTAAGAGTTAGGATTTTTGTTGTCGTATGAGACTAAATAGCAAATGAAGAAAACACATGTTCAAATACAAAACGCTCGAAATATATTTTCTCTGGGGTGACAGCAAAGACCATCAGTGGTACAAATGAACTGCTAAGTTCTTTGCATTTCCCCGCGAATGGGTTTAATGTATGACACATGCATTTCTTGAAACTACTTCTGTGCTAGTAAGAATTATTCTCCCTAAACAACCACCCATCAAATAGAAAGGGGACATGATTGATTTTCAGAATTCTTATCCCTGTTATGTCAATAAGCAATAATAGCAAGAAAACCAAAGCCCGGGGAGAATTGGCATTGATGGCAGAGGTTGAACGTACAAGGCCAGTAGTCTGAGCGATCTGCGAGCTCGTACACTGAGCAATAACTCCAGACAAACAATGACTAGAGAAAAGCAATGTGCAGGGAAGCCTTGCTGGGCAAAGCTCACGTTTTTAAGTATTGGAATAATCTGTTGAGGGTTACAGGTGCCTTCCTGAGAGTTAGGAGGTCTGGAGAGCACAGTTCTGGGCCAAACACGTATCTGAACAAACAACAGACCAGACACATGTTACTGTAACTCGGACAGATTTTCGTTTTTTGAGGTTTTTTTAAAAGAAAGCAACAGAAACTCAAAAATGACAAGTTGGTCCTTTGTCCTCTCCATTTTCAAGCAAACAGCCAGTGTTATCTACCTTTTTGAGGGTGCCTCCAGTGCACCCTGGAGGGTCGGACTTGATTCTGTATTTGCAACAAACATAGACACACAGCAGCTGGTGGGAGGCGTCTGAGTGGGAAACAGAAGCAGCTAATATTTTATTTTATTTATTTTTTATTTATTTATTTTTGGCTGCGTTGGGTCTTCATTGCTGCGCGCGGGCTTTCTCTAGTTGCAGGGAGCGGGGGCTACTCTTCATCGCAGTGTGCGGGCTTCTTATTGCAGTGGCTTCTCTTGTTGTGGAGCACGGGCTCTAGGCGTGTGGGCTTCAGTAGTTGTAGCATGCAGGCTCAGTAGCCGTGGCTCGCGGGCTCCAGAGTGCAGGCTCAGTAGCTGTGGTGCACGGGCTTAGTTGCTCCGCGGCATGTGGGATCTTCCTGGACCAGGGCTTGAACCTGTGTCCCCTGCATTGGCAGGCGGATTCTTAACCACTGCGCCACCGGGGAAGCCCGCAGCTAATATTTTACATCAGGATGAAGGCTAATGATTTCAGGACTTACTTTTTATAGAAAGAAATGTATGGATCAGTGCTTTTAATGATGGGGATTTTGAGGTGCTTGCTGGGGACGGCAGTTCAGTGTGACGTCATGGAGGGAGCAGGGGTCCCAGCATGTTCTTTCAGGGCCACCTCCATACGCTTTACTGTCTCATTTGTAAAGTGGGAGTAAGATGCCCTGCCTTCTCCGGGCTGCCACAGCAAGCAGGTGAGCTGTGATGTGATAAGCTCTCTTCCAGCTACCTGTAAGTGTGGGTGTGATGTGGTCACAGCATTTGTCCTCTGGAGTCACTGACACCCCTTTGAAGCCTCACAAGAACTCTTTGAAATCCTTGCTCCCATTATAGAGATGAGGAAACAGAGGCCTAGAGCAAAAAGTTGCTCTAGACCACACACTAGTAAGTAACAGGACTGGGATGAGAATTCAGGTCTGATTCCAAAACATTCTGGAACAATTGGATATGTGGTTTTCCACTGTTCCCTAAAACAGTTACTTGCTTCTCTGTGGCTCGTGTGCCAGCCAACAGCTCCAGGCTCTGTCTGAATAATTGTAAGTCAATTCTTAGGGCGGCAAGCCTTCATTATCCCTGGGGGACAGAAGGCTGCATCTTCCAGGAATTTGGCAAAGCCCAGCAGGAGGCAACCGCAGGTCTTTGGCAAAAGATCACTTTTCAACGACGCTGTCAGTTCCAGCGACCCCCAACCTTCCACCTGCAGGTCCCTGAGCAGCTGCTGTTCTGTGGGAAGCAGTGGAAGCCGGTCTTCCTTTAAAAGGCAAATGCTTATCCCCCCTCCCCCCCTGCTGAGATCCCACCTGGAATCTCATCCCCAGAGCAGGGGGGGTCATCTCCCACATCCAGAAATTAAGAAAAACAGGGGATGGGGGAAGGACAGGTTTGACAGCCGACCTGAACTCTCCCTTTTAATATAAGCCAGATTGAACATATGTCATTCTGTAAATCCGAGAGTCCAATTTGAGGCTTGTAATTTGCTGCAACCTTACCTGTTCCTCAAAGCGAGGTGGATGGAACCCTGCCAAGCACTTGAAGGTAAATGGTGGAGGACGTGATTTGCCCACTGTGAGCCTGCCTTTCGGTTCCCTATTGTAATTTTTATTTGTGTTGAGTTTTTGTGGTTTAAAAAAAGTCGACTAGATTTATTTTAAAATTAAGGTAAACCAACATCAAAGGCAGTAAGAGGAGCTGGTTAGGTATTATGAAGAAACCCCATGTAATCTTTTATAGCCGTATTGTTTTTCAGGGCACGTATCAGTAAGTGGTGAGGGACCTTTCGTGACCCACTTGCTCTATTTCTCTGACCTCAAACTACCCCCATGGGTGAAAATCTCTTTCCGCCGGGATTAAGAAGCCCCCTCTCTCCACCTCCTCTTCTGTCTCTTAATCTAATCCTGTTTGTAAGGCGACATGCTGCGTGAAGAATAAGAAACATGGGCTTAAGTCCCTTCCTACTGCCCAGGCCCCTGAGATACAAGAGTCAGATTTGGCCCATGGTGCAATTTTAGATATGAAGAACGCTTTCAGGCCAAAAATGGGACCATTTGGTTCATGAGGTGTCTACTTGGTAAGGAGACGAAAGTTAATGTTGAAAGTTTCTCTTGAAAAGAATGGCAAGTGATATCTGAAAGTTTGTTTTTTAATGCCATGAGATTTTTTTCAACCCATATCCTTATATAGAATACATTTTTTTATTGGCTCATGTAGGAAACTCAGGTACGTCTTCTGTTCCGGGCACTTTAAAGTGATAGATAGATAGATAGATGATAGATAGATAGATAGATAGATAGGGATAAATATAGATAGAGGGGATAGAGATAGATGACAGATAGATAATAGATAGACAGATAGACAGATAGATAGATAGACAGACAGATTTGTTGTTCCTCAAAACAACTTTTTATTAGAGATGCTCTTATCCCCATTTACAGGTGAGCAAATCAAGCTGCAAGTGCTTTTCCCACCCTACAAATCTGTCTCTTTAAAGGGGAGTTACTTACACTTCTGAGTGTAACTTGTACACTTTTAGGGACAGTGTTATATTGGCATTTGAGCTGTGGCATTTCTTCTGGTTAACCGCATCCTTACAGATCATCAGGGTAACTTTTTGCACCAGGAAGACCAATGGTACCAAAACAGCATTTTCAAATATTAAAAGAGAGGTGCTGCAAATCCACTGGCAGAAGAAAATGTATAGTCACAGGTGGCATTTATAGAGCCCTGTGTTCATGGAAACACCCCTGTGTACAATCATGCATCTCAGAAACTCCAAGTTCCCCCATGCGAAATTCCCTCCATGATGGAACCACTGGAACACGGTCGAGGCTCCTGGACTCACCAGGCTCACAGAGACTGGTTGTTTCTCTAGTTTTATAATAAATGATGCCACAGGGTCACCTTCAGTTGCCATTATCCACCATCTTTCACTGATAGGATCCTCCCCAGAACAGAGACTGGTAATCAAATTTCTCGATCAACATAGACTGTTGCTTATTCTGTGAGACTGGCTATTTGCACAGTTGTGGTTCATATGAATCTCAGATGCAGGAAACCCCCTTCATTCTACTTTCTTTTCATTTTGTTAAAGCGAATGGGCTTTGGAACCAAGTCCTGGGTTCTATTACCCGCTAATTTTATTAACCTGAGAAAGTTATTTATCTTTGCTAAGCCTTAGTTTTCTCGGCTGTAAAGTAAGAATGATAAACCTATATCCCAGAAGAGCTGAGCTAATTAAATGAGTCGATGTGAATAAAACACTTAGCACGATAGCTGACACGTGGTAAATACTCGCTAAGTTTTTAATGTTAAACAACGCTTATATGCTTATCAGCTAAGGAAAATGTTCAAGTACATTATAGTCTGGCGGAGAGGTCAAAGGAAAAACAAACATTTCTCACTGTGAGAATTGTTCTAGCATAGATACGTTCTTTGGGAGTGTGAGGTAGCAACATCTAATGGTCCAGGGAGTTGGGGAATACTTCAAAGAGAAGGTGAGGTGCTTTGTGCGGTCCCAAAGGAAAGTATGGACACCTCTTGGATCTCTGCAATAGATTAAATATAGGCCTGAACCACCTGTCCTAGAACAACAGAACCCACTTCCCTATAGTTAACAAAAAATTATGCCCCGCACCTATATTGATTTGTCTATAATGAATAGCTCTATTAGTAAGCATGTATATTGCCGTAGACTTGGTTATAATTCCAGCAAATCCAATTAAATTAATGGTATCTATATACAAGGTTAGGAATGAGAAAAATTCATAGAGACTAGATATGGTAGTAATCCATAAAATACCCTAGTAAATTCAAGAGAAGAAAATGTATTGAATTTTGATTCCTCATCATTGCACATAACGTATTAATGACTATATTTCATACCCTAATTAGCAATAAAATTTTACGAGTTAATATCACCATGAGAACATTCCCTTCTACATTACTGAGTTTTATCTGTAGATCTGTAACATGACCACGACCACGTTGACGTGTTTTTACACATTTTAGTCAAAGGACCCAAAGGAACTTGCACTAATTAGATTTTTAGCTGCCCGTCTTGGTCTCATAAGTTTGAATCCATATACCTTCAGAGGACTTGTGCTGTTTGGGGTGGTGCAGACTTCAGATCTCTATATAAACACAGAGAGATGTAGGGGAGAAAAAAATACTTTAGCAGTGTCTAAATTATCTTTCCTAAATGGTTATTTCACAGCCTTTAACTTGAGATATGTCTCTAAATGGCTAAAAAGCGTATGTAGTAAGACTCCTTTCTGGATACTTGCAGAACTCCTAGTTATAACTATGCACCAAATATGGACAAACACTGGATAATGCAGTACACGGGACCCATGCTGCCCATCCACATGGAATTTACAAACGTTCTACATCGCAAACGGCTTCAGACTTTGATGTCAGTGGACGATTCTGTGGAAAGGGTAAGCACGCGAACTTGCCTCAGTGACAGGTTTTGGTCCAGCTCCCCTTATGTAGACCCATTCTTGCCAATCCTGTTTTTGTAGTTGTTGTTGTTGTTGTTGTTGTTTTTCATTTTACGAGAGAGAGTGTGTGTGTGTATGTTCAGTTAATTTATCATTGCTCCCTTATCTCGTCCCCTTTCTATTACCTCTCCATGCTTGGTTCTTGTGGAGCCAGTAGCAAAGAGGAGATACAAATCAAGACATCATAAATCAAGGGCTATGGCCACAGATACCTTCAGGAATTAAGCAAATAATGTAAATAGCGAAATCAGATCCAGTATAAGGCAGTAGGGAATGGTGGGGCTTGTGGTGAACTTGAAACTAAGTGCCCCCATCTAAAGCAAGGAGCAACTACTCAACTTCAACTAATTTTTGTTGTGTAAGAATGTGGATGCAGTATCAAGTCCTCTGACTTCTAAAAGAAGCCAGAAATACAAAAATTTTATTTGAAATTTCCTGAATTTTAAAACATAAGCCAAACAAGACATGCCTGAAGGCTGGATCTAGCTGGATCAGGCTCAGAAGTAGCCTGTTTTTAACCCTTGATAACTAGATAAGAGTGATGATAGTCAAATTTGCTTTTAATGGACTTTTCAAAGTAAAACCTTAAAGTTTGGTGGTGGAGGTTGTTTTGTGGGATTTTTTTTTTCCAAATAGGCAAACAAAACCTTTAAATAGAACGTACCAGACTCACAAAAGTTACATATTATACAAAATCAACTGTGTTATTGGACTTTTTCCCTCCAGGATTGCAGGCAACTGGAAAATGTGGGTAATGTACATGTTTGTCGGCCTTATTAAAGCAGCTCTTGCCTTCTAAAAATAATGGAAAAAAGGTTTGGGTGAAATGATGGCAACACTGTTGTCATCTTGCGCCATCACAATTGCTTCTGACTGGTGTCTGTGCTGTGTTTCAGCTGTACAATATGCTTGTGGAAACGGGGGAGCTGGAGAATACTTACATCATCTACACTGCCGACCACGGTTACCATATCGGGCAGTTTGGACTGGTCAAGGGGAAATCCATGCCATATGACTTTGATATCCGTGTGCCTTTCTTTATTCGTGGTCCAAGTGTAGAACCAGGATCGATGTACGTATTTCTCTGTTTCCCACATTCAGCTGTCATAGCTCGTGTACGTCTGAGATAATTCAATTACCAATCTCAGGCTCTGGTTTCCTTTCGTCCAAACAAAAAGGGTGCATGTAGGTTGGTAATTTAGAAGACAAAAAACTCCTCCCTGCTCCACCCCTCCCCCACCTCTGCCACATGTTAAATTAACTGAAGTATACTCTTTCAAGAGAAAGGAAAAATCACTGTATCAGTGATCAATTCTCTCAAATTTACCAGAATGCAAGAGGCTGTGCGCACAGACACAGAATGTGACCTTTAGGGACATCACCCTTACCGTCTTTGAATCTTTTTTTTAAAAATAACCAGTCCTTCCTCTTGTTTTTTATTTTTTAATTATCACTGAAGAATTTTTTAAGGAAAATTAAATTTTAAGAACTTTAAATAAAGTTTAAATAAATTTAAATAAATTTTAAGAAAAGAAGCCTGAAGGACTGCAATTCCATTTCTGTCACCTTAAGCAAGTCTCTGCATCCCTTTGTATCTAGATATTCCCCTCGTAAAATGGGTTTCATATGCCCTACCGATCAGAATGTGTTGTGTAACTGTTAGTAGACGTAGAGCAGGTGCTGCCCGTTAAAAAGCATCTGTGAAAAACTTCTGATATTATTATGGAAGCAATAGGCAATATTCAAATGGAGGCAACTCAACCACTTAAATAAATGTGTTTTTAATCATTAAAAGGATGTTTTGTGTAAAATGAGATCTTGTACATGAACCAATTATGGAAAGAGTGAAAGAAAAGAGTGCAAGTAGAATTCAAAAGCTGGAATGATCCTTAAAGACCATCCAGCCTGAACCCCTGATTTCACAATGACGACGCTCCGCAGACAGGGTAACGTGCCCCTCAGAGCCCCCGATCGTGGAGGTGGCAGCCTTGGGGCCCAGATCCCAGATATCCTGAGTCTCCTCTACGAGTCTCGTCCGCTGCACCCTGGGGAGGAGGGGATGGCAGTCAGAGGGACTTCTTTGGAGAATGTTATCATGTCTCTCCAGATCACTGGAAACCCCTGGGGAAGTGTCAGATCTAGAGTGAGAAGGCTCTATGTTTGCAAGACTAGGTAGCATGGATTGAACTCAAGTATAAAAACCTTGTGTCCTTTTTCAGAAGGTTGATTTCGAAGCCCTAGTTGAACAGAGGAGTGGTGGACTGTCGGGTTTCAGAAGAAAATACACAGCTTACAAAAACCAAATATCAGGCCACAATTTGCCTGGCAGTGTGGCCAGAGCTCAGGGGGGCAGGCGTCTCTCCAGCCCTGTGAGAGCCGGTTCGTCTTTCTCTCGGCCCTGGTTGCTGACCACTCAGGCACCTCCCAGATGCAGCCAACATCCCTTGGGGACCAGATGAGAGGCTGAGAAGCAGTGAAGGCCAGGGAGCCCTGGGATGGAGAAAACAGCCCTGGTGGCACCCTCCACTGGTGCTGGGTCTGGGGCGTGACCATCTGTCCCTTTGCAGAGTCCCACAGATTGTTCTAAACATTGACCTGGCCCCTACCATCCTGGACATTGCTGGGCTCGACGCACCTCCTGACATAGACGGCAAGTCTGTCCTCAAACTCCTGGACCAGGAAAAGCCAGGTAACAGGTGCGTCAGTTTTCTTCCCCTGAGCCAGCCCCGAGCACATTGGCTCCCAGAGCTGGGCAGCAGCTGGCAGAGGTGGAGGCAAAATACCCTTTGCACCTGAGGATCACCCAGAGCTGAGACTTTCTTGGCTGTTTGTGAATAGCGTATTAATGGAGATGCAGTCCTGGTGTCCTGGTCTGCGGGAAGCGAGAGGTGTTGCTTTAAATAAACTGTTAGCACAGATCCGTTTGGAAAAACGTCCAAATGCCAACAGTAAATATTATTGTTTTGCTTTCAGGTTTCGAACAAACAAGAAGGCCAAAGTTTGGCGTGATACATTCCTCGTGGAAAGAGGGTAATTATTGGTTCCTGGGGTGCTTCTGGACACCAGTCCTAGTGGGCAGCTCTCCCTGCTGGGAATGTTTTTCCCCTTATTTTGGTTTACTAAGCGTGCAGATTTCGTAAACTTAGTCATAAGACTGAACGTTTGCGACTCATCCTTCCCCGGCCAGCAGAGGAATGATTGTTGCATCAGAATTGCAAGGATGGGACCACAGCCCTTACATGGCTGTGGATTGACAGCTGTATTTCTCCACCTCGCTTCCTAATTGGACCGGTCAATTGACTTTCTCAACCTTCTTTCCCATCTTCTGCCTGACACCCTTTTCCTTCTTTTCCTTATGTGCCTTTACTAGTTTTGACGAGACAAGTAGATGAGATTGTAGCTGTTCCTGTGTCACTTCTGGGTTTGCCCTTTTGATTTATAACGCCCAATGCCTTTGTTTTCCTCCATACTTACACTGAGCGGGAGAAAAGCTTTTCTATCATTGCTTTTTAACAAAAAAAGAACTTTGAGCCTGGAAAGCTAAACGTTCCTGCCCAGAGTTTTGAAATGAATGATTTTGGAGGAAATGACTCTTCCTCCCCTGACCTCTCGTCCTCATAGTTTCCAGCTTGTAATTTTTTGCAAAGGACTCGTGAGATTTGGGGTTCCTGTGGTTTTACCCTTGATATCAATTTCTTGCTGTCTGGAGAATGTGGAGTCATGAGACAGGGAAGGAAAAAGAACAGGCAGGTCTCAGCGAAGGTCATTTCAGATCCCTTCTCACATAAGAAGCTTTTCCCTTTCTGTCAAAGGAAATTTCTACGTAAGAAGGAAGAATCCAACAAGAATATCCAACAGTCAAATCATTTGCCCAAATATGAGAGGGTCAAAGAACTGTGCCAGCAGGCCAGGTACCAGACAGCCTGTGAACAACCTGGGCAGGTGAGTGACACAGCTGTTCTGCACCATGACTCACATGCTTCTCTAATTCTAACATAAAATATTTTCAACATGTCAAATAATGTACCTTTATGTATAAAGAATTTCTTCATAGCAGTCATGGAGTGCTCACTGTGACATCTTTCCCATGACTGAGCAGTGTCTAAGCGGTCCAAGCTGGGCCTCCTCATCACTGCTTGGGCTTCCTCCAATTAAAAAAGATGGTGCTCTCAGAGAGAGACTTCCAAATATCCACCCAATTAGCCAGCATCCGTTCAAGATATCAGACATATGAAATGGGTAGTCCAGTTAGAAAGATCAGAGACTGGTTCCATCTGAGGAGAAAGCTCCATCCCTGGGGCCCCTCCTAACTGGTCATCAGGAAGGGTCGAGAGGCAGCGTAATCAAGATCTTGGGTAGATGACTATGTATAAAATAGATAACTAGTGAGAGCCTACTGTACAGAACAGGGAACTCTACTCAGTACTCTGTGGTGACCTAAATGGGAAGGAAATCCAAAAAAGAGGGGATATATGTATATGTATAACTGATTCACTTTGCTGTACAGCAGAAACTAACACAACATTGCAAAGCAACTATACTCCAATAAAAATTAATTTAAAAAAAGAGATCTTGGGTAGATGCTGAGCCTCTGGACCGTGAATCACCCCAAGAGATTGGGTCTCCCCACGCCGACTAAGATCAGATGTCATCTAACCCAGAGAGGAGGACAGAGTCTGGGACCAAGTTTGAAGAATGAAAAGGGAAACCATATTCTGTTTGATTATTGTTTCTACCTGTGCTCACAAAATTTCTGACATCAAATATTTCATTAGAATGAATCCTCTTCATTAATAGAAATATTACCAGGGAGTTCACGGCTACCCAGAACACCAACTATTACCAACAAGAACTAAAGAATTACCGCGTGATGAATTAACACAGATCTGTTTTTAAGGAAAGTGAGGACATAGGAACACAAGTTATTTTAAGCACTCTTGATGGAAATCTATGCTAGCTGGGAGAAATACACTATGTCATGATGAGAGGGACTGAATTTCTGCCTAAGTCATTGCGATTTAGAACAAAATTGGAGGAAAGAGAAAAATAACATTTATCGAGCATTTGTCTTATGTAAGACACTGCACCCAGAGTTTTATACACATTAGCTCAATTTAATCTTCACATCCGTTGAGTGAAGAAGGCATAGACATCTTCATTTTAAAATCTGGGGATCCATAAGTTTTCTGATTCTAAAACTCCAGCCACTTGCTGCTTTCCAAGGTAAATTTCATTAACAAGGTGAAGAGAAGTTCAATTCTTCTGTGAGTCTTTTTTTTTTTTTTTTAATTTATCTGACCTCTAAATAACCACACAACTAGCCAACACCAGTCCAAGGTATCAGACACATGAAATAAATAGCCCCGTTATTATTAAAATGGCCTCACTCATTATACTCTATTTATATGGCATCTAGCGTATTGAATAGATGTTCATAATGAACTACTTGACCCTCATATGCTCTGAATTTCCTCATGCCTTTTCACACACACAGGAATCCCTTTGAAGTGGAAAAAGGTGAGGAGGGAGGGCTCTTGAAGGAAGGGATAAAACCAGGCCTTCATGGCACTCTGGTAAGTCAGATTTCAAGTGCTTAGTGGAGAAGCTTAGACCTATTCATTATATTTCAATTTGAAGTCTTCAAATCCTTCTTATGGAAGCTCTAAGTATTATTATGATTAAAGTCTCAGAATTGTTTTGTAGCTCTAAAATGATTTTTATGAGCCAGCCTCAATAGACTAATTTTACTTCTATTCAGGAGTTGGAAATGTTCGGTGTTAAATATATCTCATGCACGTTGGTGATCTTGTTACTATTTCAGCCCTTTAAGTGGCGAGACTTATAACCCTTTGAGAATAAGATACATGGCCTACCTTTCAGTATACAGTTTTGCAAACCTATCCATATGGCTTGTGCTGAAATTTTAATATATGTCCTCAAGGGCAAATGCAGTATAAACTAGATTATTGGCACAAGTGCTTCACTCATGTGCTGAATGCCAACTATGTTAAAAACTTCACTTTGCTTTTTTATATTAATAGTTTTCTAAACTTGTTTTGCCCCCATGAAATGTTTTAATATTTGGCTCCCGGGAATTTTCCTCTGCTGCTTTATTTCTATGTTAATCAGTCTGAATTTGGATTCTATCACATAAATATATGAGAACTTCTCAAAGAACAATCTCTTTGAGAAGTGCCTGAATTCATGGAGCAAAGAATTAGACTCTGCCCAATGGTGATTTCTTTCTATAGGTGGTGCTCAAACCATAGCTTTAGAATCTGAGAACTGTGAAAATTTTGAGCCTCTTCAAGGTAGTTATTAAATCTGTAAGTCTAACCTGACATAGCTGTATTCTATAAATCTTTATATGTTGGCCTTTTGCTCTTTTATCTGGCTCCACTTTGAAGATTATCTTTTTAGTTACAATATCACTGACTTTTAGAAGAAAAGAAAAAAAGTCCAAAATAATGAGATTGTTCAGGAACAAGGCGACAGCTAAGGCTAGAGCTAACTTGCTTGGGTTTCCTTCCCTTGACATGGGTTTCACACATGGCTTGTGCCCTGCTTCTCTTCCTCTAACCAAAGTTAACTGCCTTCCTTCAAAGGCAGCACCATCTTGTCTTTGGTTTGACCCTCTATGTGGTGTAGAGGAAAAATCAGCACCATTAGCCCCATTCCCTTCACTCCTAATCCCCACAGAAACAGTGCACCGCCCCCTCACCAGACCCCTGTGCCTGGTCACCGAAGGATGGTTTGGGGTCAACGTGGATGCAGGAAGTGGAGTAAATAGGAAAGAAGAATGTGAAGTTCAAAGGTTTGGGTTAGAATATTGACATCCACTACCTTTCGGTTGCATGTTCTTGGACAAAAAGCTTAATTTCTCCTGAGTCTTGGGTTTTCTAGCTCAAGAAAGAAACTTGATCTCTGTCTTTGGAGGAAGAAGTGATATCATATATGTAAAGCGCTAGATGAGCTGAAAAGCATGTGCAAGCGTTGGATGTTGGGTGTTACTATTGTTCCAGGCCGTCTTACCTGTTGTTTTCATTCCTATGAAGCCAACAGGCAGTTAAAATGGGCCAGGATCCCAGGCAGTTGGCATCACTTCTCCACCACGTGAACAAAACAACCAGCAGGGACTAATTAAGACAGCACGGACATATGTGTTTGCATTACTTCCATGTTCCTGAATTAATACGAGGCCGAATGTGAATTCCCACCACCCTCTCAGCTGGCGTTGCACCCCCAAGCGTATTTATGTACACACTACACACACACACATGCACGCGTGTATGCACACAGGCACCCACTCATGCACAAACTCAACTTCTGTCTGAAGACTTTGGCTCAACAGAGAACATAGGAGTTACATAAATGAGAAATCCCTGGGCATTCCATTTTGAAGTACATTTTATATATTCTCTGTCATTTAAGAGGAGAAAGCAACTTGTTTTCTTTTTATAAAGCAAATGTCATGTCCTTTTGTAAAGTTGTTGAATTCCATCATCTTTGTAATTTAGTTTGCCTTTCTACTATTGTATCAATGCAAAATAAAAAATCCGTTGAAATTCTAAAAGGACCCCAGCATCGAGCAAAGGAAATTAGAATGTAGCATGTTGAGTGTAAGCTGGTTTAGCTCCAGGATCTATGTCGTCATCCCGAAATTATCCCTCTGACCAGAGGTCCCTGAGACCCTTTGTGACCAGCTACCGAGCAGGAATAAAAAGACATTTGCCAGTAAGTTCTGGCTAGAATTGTTAGCGTGCCAGAAATGGGCTGCCTGTTTCCAGAAACTCACTGAGCCCTAGTTAAGATCACAGGATGGCTTATAACCATCCACTGACCCACCTCCCCCTGCCCTGGCTCTCCTGGTTCCAGAGAAGCTGGCCAGAAAGACTGAGCCCCCAGTGCCTTGCTCTGGCTGAACTCTCATTTGCACAGGAGCCCAGCGTGGAAGGCAAGCGTCCTCCTCTCTTCAGCCTGCACTGAAGGATGCGTCTGAACAGTTGGGCATCTACCTAGATGCTTGGCTTCTTTGCATTTTTCAAAATACAAATCGCAGGGTTAAACATCAAACCGTATTTAATAATGTTCCAAACAAGTCAGAAACAGACAAACGTTAAGGACACTTTTCTCCATCAATTACGTAATGTGGCCCCACCTTATTTAATTTTTACTCTCATTTCCCAATACGCCCGCCCTGTCTCGTAAACGTTAACATTCTCACCTGCATGTAGGTTGTCACCTCTGTCTTCCCAAGTGCCATTCCCTCAACCGAGGCCCACCTGCAGCCTCACACTCTGCCCCAAACCACTCTCCTTTCGTATCGGTGTCCTCATCCATTGGGATTGCATCCCGGGTCCACTGCTTGCTTGGCATGTGACCGTGGGCAAGTTGCTTAACCTAACTCTGCCTCAGTTTCTTCATCTGTAAAATGGGCGTAATAATAGTACCTGCCTCCGGGAGTTACTGTAAAGATTATAGGAGTTAAATATATCAAGCAGCTGGAGTAGTCCTTGGCACATAGCAAGCACTCAGCAAATATTAGCTGTTGATTGTTAGCCAAGGTCAGTTCACCAGTTTTACTTTCCCTCATTTGCAAGAACCATACTTCTTCCAGCATTCCAACACTGACTTTTACAAATGGTTATTCACATTAAAATCTAAAGGAGGAAACATTTTCTGTCTCTTCTGCTATTCCCTCTCCCCTTTCCCCTCCCCAATCCCATCTTACCCCATCTCAGAGAAAGCAGGAGATCAATCTCCTCAGCACAAGTAACTCTATTTCGTATTTGTGAGAAAGTTTGACAATAGCTTGAGTTAGTAGCAATTCGAACAAGGATGCTTATGTGGTCTTATATTCCCCAGTGTTGAGATGAAAATTCTTTTTTTTAATTGAAGCATAATTGACATATAACATTATATTAGTTTCAGGTGTACAACTTAATGATTCGATATTTGCATATATTGTGATGTGATAACCACACTAAATCTAGTTACCATCCATCACTGCACAGTTAAAATTTATTTTAATGTTTTTTTAATTGTGGTAAAAGTCACATAATATAAAACATACTATTTTAACCATATTTAACTGTACAGTTCAGTGACACTAAGTACATTCACATTGTTGTACAACTCTCACCATCATCCATCTCCCGAATTTTTCACCTTCCTAAACTGAAACTCTGTCCCCATTAAACACTGACTCCCCATTCCCCCTCCTCACCCCACCCTGCCCCTGGCATCTACCAATGTACTTTCTGACTATGCATTTGACTATTCTAGGTACCTCGTATAAGTGGAATCAAACAGTATTTGTCTGCACCTAATGTATATTGGAGTGCATTTTTTAAATTTATTTTATTTATTTTTGGCTGTGTTGGGTCTTCGTTGCTGCGCGCGGGCTTTCTCTAGTTGCAGCGAGCAGGGGCTACTCCTCCTCGTTGCGGTGCGCGGGCTTCTCATTGCGGTGGCTTCTCTTGTTGCGGAGCACGGGCTCTAGGCATGTGGGCTTCAGTAGTTATGGCACGCGGACTCAGTAGTTGTGGCTCGTGGGCTCTAGAGCACAGGCTCAGTAGTTGTGGCGCACGGGCTTAGTTGCTCCGCGGCATGTGGGATCTTCCCGGACCAGGGCTCGAACCCGTGTCCCCTGCATTGGCAGGCGGATTCTTAACCACTGCGCCACCAGGGAAGTCCCTGGAATGCATTTTTAAGGTTAAGTTAATATATGTCCTGCAAACAGATGGTACCTTCTTTTTTCTTCCCCCTGTGCTATACAGTAGGCCCTCACCAGCCATCTACTTCATACATAGTAGTGTACATAGGTCAATCCCAAATATTTTTTCCTTGTGATGAGAACTTTTAAGATGTATTCTCTTAGCAACTTTTAAATATGCAATAGAGTGTTATGAACTGTAGTCACCATGCTGTACATTACACTCCCGGGGACTTATTTATTTTATTACTGGAAATTTGTACCTTTTGACCCCCTTCACCCATTTTGCCCACCCTCACCCTAGATGAAAATTCTAAACACATGTCCACATGCAGGTAACTGCTTTCCATGATGTTGGCACTGGCTTAAAGGATAATCAGGTTATCAGAAAATTACTGTATTGTGGTTGCATCTCAGAGAATATGATTTGACCCAAATTAGGACCAAATCCATGTAGTAAGACATATAAGAATAGAAAACTAATGTGCGTGTGTGCATGTGTGTAAAATTAAGCTTTCATTGCAGTGTATCTTCGAACAAGTTGTAGCCAAAGTTTTTTTCTTCCTCATGAAAATGTGTATAAGTAGGTCTAAATAAGAATACAGAACATTCTTAATCAATCTGAGGAATATATACAGTTCAAAACGTAGAAACTATAATGATCCTCTAGTGGTCACTTCAGGAAAGGGAAGTCACCGAAGTTCTATCACCATCTCATACTATGCTGAGCATTTTACATGGAACATTTTACACCTGAAAACTCTTCTGAAAAATAGATATTATGCCCGTTGTAAATATGAGTTTCAGACAGGATAGTAACTTGACCAAAGTCGCACAGTTAGGAGGGTGACAAGTCTGCATTCAAACCAAGATCTGTGTGATTCAAAGCTCGCAGTCTCCCCACTAAATACTAATTACTATATTTAAGACAGTTTACAACCAGGGAACAGTAACTTGCCCAAGGACTGGATAGCCTTTTTAAAGGTCAGTTATAATAGTTCTGCTCTGGATTCATGTAGCGCATCTTTTCCTCAGAACTCCGAAAACACTCAGCCATTTATTCTCATGACATATCCTTAAAGCCAGGAGGAGCAAGTATTATTTTACCAGATGTGGAATCTGGAAGAACAAAGAGATTCTGCAGTTTGCTCAAGGCCATAGAGCTAGCAGCAAAGGAAAATTAAAATCGAGGTCTTCAGATCCCTAACCCAATACTTAGCTCCATTAAAAATGGCTACGTCTCATCAAGTTTACATTAGATCAAATTCTTTCAATAATAAACTGTGTGTAACAATAATAAGAATAAAAATAATAGCAGCTATCTTTGTTGAGTGCCTGCCATGTGCTAGGTTCTTCCTATGTGTTATCTCTAGTGCTCATGACCCTGCAGAAACTTAGATTGTGTAGCTGAGTTGCCCCAGGCCCCATAGCAATGTGATAAAGCTGATATTCAAATCCAGGCTTTTCTGGCTTGAAAGTCCAGACTTTCCCACTAAGCCACATCAATATGGGTATGAAATGCCACTCCCAAGTCCCAGGCAGAATATAGGTGATATTCACTACTACAAAACCCTACTCCAATAAATGAATTATGGTAACACTTTAGGTTATTGTGAACATTAAATGAATAAATCTTTACATAAAGCACTCTACACCAGTACCTTATATCGAGTAAGAGTTTAATAGGTGATGATAATGTGACATTTCTCATTACGTTGGATTCCACCCAAAGAGCTGCACACATGATTCCTTGAACCAAAATAGCCAACCTTCTCTTCTTCATCAGGTGTGATTTACCTTAAGTTACATATAATCCATCAAAAACACTAAGACATAATTATTAAATGGAGTGATTCAATGCTGAGCTAACTTCAGGGAACGATTCAGGAGTAAGAGACTTGGTCCTTGCCCTTCATCCCAAGTTTCAGTGTAGTTGGAAAGGCTAAAATGAAATAATAATAACTTTGGAATTATTGAAATAGTTTCATCGATCGCCTCGCCCACAGCAGATGTACAGAAATATTTGCGGAATAAATGTGCGCTAAATTATCAGCACAGACTCATACGTCAGAGAGGCAGGAGGAGGACTGAAGTGGTGTCCCAGAAATCAGAAAAGGAATTTGCAGGAGTGAGTGGTTGGAGAAGATGGACAAAACTGGATCTGAGCATTAACTGATTTACCGATGAAGTCCAAAAGCATAGATGAAAGCGAGGCAGTGTGCCGTCTGTATTTCGGGAGGGCGCTGACTTAACGAAGCTCATTTCTGAGGCTGATTCCACATCGCATTAGCCTCGCCTGAGCTCAGGCTCTCATCTGACTCTGGCAACTCTTCTGCAATGCAAAGTCATCTCATTATTTGGAGCCTGTAAATGGCTTGCAGCGTGTTTCAGAGCAATTCTTTTATAAGTTCTCTTTCTCCGCCTCCCTCTATAAACTCTCTAAGTAAGATGACCGTTTAGTTGCCACTATGTCCAGGTTTGATTGCTCAGCCATAAAAACTGTCATGATATCGGACACTGAGATGACTGTGGCCAGTGCGTGGTAATTACATGTCATTAAAATTCCTAGTATGCTTGCTGCTGAGGTTTTCAAAGCCTCTAGATAATTACTCTATCTAATAGGGTCTATGACTTGTTCAGAGAGTCCAAGGTACAGAAAATAATTGGCTTTTTTGTCAGTGGCTCCTGTTTTATACAAGAACGTGTGCGGGTATATGTATGTATGCGGTGTTTGTGGGTGTATGTGTGTGTGCGTGTGTGTACATGTGCATGCATGTATCTACGTCTATTTGAGTTTGTATGATACATCATCCACGCCAAGGACCACGCCAGACCTTACATGTGGTTAAATTCAACTCTTCAGGAAAGAAACACACTTTCTCTTCATCTCTGTCCCATAGGAAATCAACAAGGAATTTGGCTAATGGGAAATGCAGGTTGTAATCCAAATAGGCTAAGTCACTAAAAATTTTGCCTATATTTTTGTGTTCTACAGGAATCTACTTGTCCCTTCAGCTCTTACAAGGCAAAAAAAAAAAAAAGAAAAATTTTAATGCATTGTGGTTATAAAACTAAGGAAGGTTTTCAGTGTAGTTGGGTGCTTTAAAAATTACTATGTGTACTAAAGTTGATATCAATTGGGACACAAGAAGACATAAGACCATCATTTTTCAAGAATAAAGTTAACCATATTTTTTTTGTCTAATAGAAAATAGAGCACTTCTTAAGCTTCTGCTTGGCTGTGAATTGTGCATCCACCGATGCCTTCTTTTGCTACTACAGACATTAAGTAGTCAACTCTTGGTTTTTGAATGCTTGAGGTAGCATTTCAGGAGGATGGATATGTCTTAAACCATTTGGATTTAAGACAGATACAGATATAGATACTCAAGCACCACTGATTCCCAAACTTTTTGGAGCTATGAAATGTTATTTATTTTAGTGACACTTTTCACAAGCAAGAATTCTAAATGACATTTAATTATTTCTTAATGGAGTTGTACGTGAGTCTCAGAGAACTTTTTTGAGAATTTCCTGGCACCTCCTCAAGCTAATTGGACATATCTAGGAGTGCTGTGAACCCAGGCCTGGAAATCACTGGTCTCCGTGTTAAACAACTGCATGGAACCAGCTACCTGCAGTTTTCAGCTAAGAGTGTACGAAGACTAAGCCTGTCACTTGTCAACTAACTGTTACAGTTAGGGTTAGGGTTAGGAGAGAGAGTGAGGAGAACTGGTTACTCTTAAACAAAGCACATTGTCCTGTCAGTGTAGGCTGAAAGTGTCCATCTGTTCAACTGGAGTCATTTTCTGACCTGGTTACAACAGTACATTTCTAGACACATTTCTTTTCACAGTCACACTCAAAAATACACATCCCTCTCAAAGACTCATCCATCTGAGCTCCTTAGACCTAAATATATCCCTTCTGCCCTCCTTGTGGGATCCAGCTGCAAAGAAGTCTGGTAACCAGCTGTGAATCTAAAGCAATGGTTCTTAACCCAGCTGCACATTAGAATCACCAGGGGAGCTTTGGAAAAGTCCCAGTGTCCAATCAAGTGTGAGAACCACTGATCAGATGTAACTCCCGCATGCCTTATCGATTTGAATTCACGTTTTTGGGGTCTTTTTTTTTTTTTTTTTTTTTTAGTTAAATCATCTCTAATTTAGTTAGTCCTTAGATTACTCTTGTCTTCTTATCTTTTCATGGCTTTGTAGATAGGTAGTCAGTGGCCTTCTCTTTTGAGCTCCTGCTTCTCTGGATGGAGATGTGAACATTCAAGACATTCTGGCCAAGCCACTAAAGAAGGTTGTAACCTGGTGTATCTTGAAGTAATTTAATTCAATAGCACGAAGAGTGTATAGAGGTTAAAGTGAAATTATAGTACAAGTTCTGTATACTGGGGATTTGGGAACTCTGTGGTAGAAGCACAAAGGCGGCTGTGATAATTCAACACCCACTGAAGGCATATGACTCTGTTAAGAGAAAACAAACTGATAAGCATCGTGGTCCATTGTGAAGGGCTCTATACTATTTTGTACGCAAGTGTCATTTTTCTGCTAACCAAGCCATCTGGGACCCTTGGCCAAACTTCACCTTGCATTAGGACAAGATGTTCCCCAATGATACAGGTACAACAAAGGGATATATGCGATCATTTTACATGGTGCCTGAAAGAACATCTTTTATCTGACATTGGGGTGGCGAAAAAGTTCGTTCGGGTTTTTCCATAAGATGTTACAGAAAAACCCGATCTTCTTGGCCAACCCAATAATTTTTCACTTACTTTAATATATATTTGAAAATACATAACTGGCACAACAAACGCATAATTTTACAAGTATTATTGCTTTGGCCACAGTTTAGAAATGTGTCTGTCTAAAGAAAAGAAGTATCAATAAAAATTGTACACAGGTGACACTCATACATGGAAGGGAAAAAAAAAAAGACACAAGTTTGATAATACTACACTGTAGCATGTTGTAACAAACACGATCAACTTAAAATAAAAGTCATTGTTCTTCCTGTTTGCCAGATTAACATTTTAGGGAGGGAGAAAGGGGAAAATGAAAAGTAAAAGGAAGGTGATTAGATCTTTAAGTCAGTTATAGAGGATCACATGAAATAACCCCCAGGCAAAGAAAGCGCTGTTATTGCAGCCAGGTTTGATACTCACGAAGCAGGGTGGGGGGCACTGAGACCCGATCCTGGGGCATACTCATCTGGAATTTAGCCTGCAAGCTCTGTGGCTGTCTTGAGAGAAAGCTCGAACTAGAAAACCCAGGCCCAGCTCCTCATGCGTGTCTCCGAGGAGGTGAACCTTCCTCTTTAGGGAGCATCTTGTTCTGCTGGCTGCGCGCTGTTTGTAGAAGGATAAGAAAAAGCACAGAGAAAGCCTGGCACATCTGCTAATGTCTGGGCTGTGTGAACTTTGCCTTGCCCCGTGATGGACTCAGATTAAACTCATCTCTGTCTTCCTCATGTGCCACTCTTCCCGGGCTCGCATTAGAAAATTCAAGGACAGAGAACAAAGCGGCCACGTTTGTTTTTCCAGAAAAAGAAGGGTCTGGTGAAAACAGCCCTGACAGCTGTGCTCTGTGGCTTGGTGAGTTAAGTAAGGGCTTTTACGTGTTTCATTCAAGACTCTGTTTAGTCTGGATGCTGAGGATTTATATATCAATTTTTGGCTCTGGTGTCATTGAGGTAGCTCTGATTTCCCGTGATTTTGTGGTCATCTGTATTTGCCTGCAGTGAAGGAAATACCTAAGAGAACAGGAGTCAACGTATTCCAGGGTCACTTAAAAGCTGGCCTTTTGTCCTTGGCTCTTTTTAATGGTGTCGCCAGGGTTCTAAAAACAAAAGCAGCAGTCCTTAATCAGGAACACCTGACTCGGGATGGGTAACTTGCTCTCACGTTGGCTTTTGCAGAAGTGGCGGTGTGTCGAGGACGCGTCTGGCAAGCTTCGGATTCACAAGTGCAAGGGGTCTGGTGACCTGCTTGCTGTCCGGCACAGCACGAGGCCCCTCTTCTCTCGCAGCTTCCACGACAAGGACAAAGAGTGCAATTGTGGAGATGCCGGTTATCGGGCCAGCAGAAGCCAGAGGAAGAGTCAGAGGCAGTACCTAAGGAACCAGGGGACCCCGAGTAAGCCATTCTCTGTGACCCTCTCAGCGGCAGGCCAAGGCCTTTGGGAATGGATGTTAGGGAGACAAAAACGTCTTGATCCGTCTACATGTTAGGATATTATCAATGCACAGGTTTGGGGCTAAAAGCAAATAATAGTTCTGTTTACAATATGAAAGCTGAGGTCATTTGAAATTTTGCTTTGTGAATATTAAGCTTAGGATGAAAATATATTCAGTAAAAGCAGCAGACACAAAACATATGCACACTTAAAAAGAAAGAAAAGAAGAATCCAAGGTTTCAGTGCTTGTGCATTTAACTAATAGGAGAAGCATAAATGCTTTTTTAAACGGCATATCTGTTTTAGGATAATATATGTTTCTAATTCCTCTTATTGACTGGCAGGGTCCAACTAGTCGAATTCAGCATGAGGCGCACTGCCTAGCATTTTCTTTATAAAAACTCTTATCAGGCAACTATCAGATTCCTATGAAGCGGCACCTTCCATAAAAGAGTGAGAGTCTAGTGCCATCTAGTGGCTTAATGTGAAAAGTGACATTTCTATGATAACGCCTTTCTGAACTGGTTTTGGAAAGCAGGATACATTAAATTAAATTCTATGCCCAAAACCAGGAAATCAAATCATTCACTAGAGTGCAATGGAAGCTCTTAGAACAGGCTTTATTACCCTGGCCTTCACAGGTGAACTTTATAGGATCGTGAGCCTCTAGCATTTTATACAAAATTTTAAGTATATTCTATGTGTATATATGCACATGTTTCTGGATGTCCGTAACTTTCTACAAAATATTAAAGGAATCTATAACCCCAGAGGCTGAAAATCATTGACTTTGGAGGTTTTCTTTCCTCCTGAGAGAAAATGCCAGGTTTAATAATTCACACAAAGATTTCAAATGGGAAAACGACAAGGGACAGGACCCCTGACCTTCTCCCTTAACAGAAGCCATCTCCAGTGTCCAGCCTGGACGTGGGGGAAGCCTCTTTTCTCTCAAGAAGTTCAGTTGTCGCTCCCCTGGCACTGACCATAAAACACACTGATTTTTCCGTGTGGAGCACCAGCTCAAGAAGTCTGGGGCCACTTTTTCAAGCCACGTGGAGTGCTGTGTATTCGAGAACAGGAGTGGACGTTCCCCTTTTGCGTAGTGATGGGATTCGTGAGCACTCGCAGTGATCCAGTGCACAGGGGCGTTTCCTCTGAGAGCAGCACCCTGCAGAGAGCGACATGATTCTGATCTCGCAGCCAATGTGCTCCCTTTCTTCCTACTTTAGCAGCAGGCTGGACACGTAAGGCCACTGAGTGCCCCCCCCCGACCCCCCGCAGAGCCTGAGTGCATCTGACCAGCGGGGACCAGTGTGTGTATGTTAAAGCTCTTATCTAGCCCACAGTGAGCCTTGACAGTGGTCTCCGGTGACCAGAAAGCCCACTCACCTCCCCCTGGCATTACTGTCCATCTGCCAGGCATTTAGTCAGTTGGCTGATGAAAGCATTTGCAAAATTTAATTTTTCTTAGAGCAATCTTCTATTGTTTGTGCAAATAGAAGGTGTCTGGAGCATTCACCTTTTTGAAAAAACAGCCCAGTGTCGTGGGAAGACTGTAATCTTTAGAATCTGATAGGTTGTAGTCTGAGATCCCACAACTATTGGCTGCGTCACCTGGCAAAAGTATGTAACATTCAAAGCTTCAGTTTTCTCATCATAATATAAAGACGATAACGAACTCATGAGCCTGTTTTGACAATCTGATAGATTTTTTAATGTGAGGATTTATTGTCATAATTCCTGTCTTTCATGATTGTGCATTAGAGATAAGGACGACGGGAATAATACACAGCAAAAGCTCATTATAGTCATTACTATTATTAATAGTTTTATTGTTAAAAGCTAATTATAGTCATTACTATTACTAACAGTTTTATCCAAACGGCCTTGTGGTTCACTTTGAAAACTTGATGTCGAAGTTCACAGCCTACCCTAAGGGGAAAGGGTCTTAGAGATCAGCTAGATCTACCCCCTCACTTGAGGGATGAAAGGCCTGAGACCCAGAGAAACACACCATCCAGCACACTGCTCTGCACTTGCGAAGCCAGGACCATAGCCTGCCTCTCCCAGTGTGAATTCCCACGGGCCGGCCACTGCACCATGATGTGCCCTCAGCAATGCAGTGTGTGCTGCTTGCCCCCTCCCAAAATGCTCACCAAGCCTGGCGATCATTTTCTTCCCTCCTAAACTACACCTGGCCATCCGTGTTAACCTGTCTGCCCTTATTTCCAGAGTACAAGCCCAGATTTGTCCATACCCGGCAGACACGCTCCTTGTCAGTCGAATTTGAAGGCAAAATATATGACATAAACCTGGAAGAAGAAGAACTGCAAGTCCTGCGACCGCGAAACATTGCCAAGCGTCATGATGAAGGTCGCCAGGGGCCCAGGGGCCGCCAGGCCAGCAGCGGCGGTGATGGGGACGCGATGCTGGCCGACAGCGGCAATGCCGTGGGCCTGCCCGCCACTGTCCGAGTGACGCACAAGTAGGAAGGCTTTGTGTTCACGGGGGTTGAGTTCGGAGTCATCCCTCCATATCATACGATTTTGCCCCTTTGCAAAAAGCGGTGTCACTCAGCAGTACGGTGTTCCTAGAGCTGGCCGATGTATACCTGGGGGTTAAAGAAGCAACAAGGAGTCCAAACAGTCATAGATTTGGACGTTTGCTTTGGGTCAGTTTCACATGAAGGCTGATCAGCTGGGCATTTAGCCAGAGTGATGCTGTCACATCTTGACTCAGCAGGAGTGGAGTTCTGCCCTGAAGCAGTTACCTTTGTGGAGTCTAGAAAACACATGGAAGCCGTTACCAGGGCTGGAAAGGCTCTCGCTGCGTGGGCACTGTGGCTCAGAGCAGTTACCGTGTGAGGCTCTCAGAAATGAAACACAGCCCAAGGGAGGACTCTGGGTCCCGGAGAAGCGTCCAGAAAGATGGCGTGGGTTGAGGATGGATATGAGATGCAGAAACACCTGACCTCTCCAGATCCCAGAGAGTCACGGAGATGGGGAGGGAGGTGATTCCCCTCGGCTTTAACTGACTACCCTGGTTCTTCAGTTCCTTCCAAAATCTGTGTGCTCTCTTGATAGAGAAATCTTTTCTTTCTGAATTTTTTAGCGAGATCTTTGTTTTCTCTTGCATTTCATCACTTTAGGGAGGTGGGGTGCTGTGAGCCCTGCCAGGATTTTTATCTTTGGGACGGGTCTCCTGATGCCTGCAGCGGTTATGGTTAGATGCTAAAAGATTTACACCCGGGTTTGTTTCTCATTCAGTGTTGATTTGCTCCCCCATCCCACCTGCTGTCCATCCCTGGGGCTGCTTCTTTGCTTCAAACTTAATGGGGCACCTCAGGCAGGCTCTTTGTAACAAAATAGGTAGGATGAATAACCACCTTCTAAATCTGTATTTCTTCAAATCAACCATTTCCGTTACAACTGTGAGAACTTCATTTTTTTTCCTACAGTATTTGGTGGGGCTTTCGAAAGTGGAGTTTGGGGGGGGGTGATATTTGTTCACGGGGACGTGAATATTGAATGTTGCCTTGATCTTCGTGATGACGTCTCTCTGATACCATCCTCTGTCCTCACCAGTAGCCAGGAAACATTCCCACTTATCCTTGTCTGTAGCTCAGCTCCAGGTAACTGCTTGCATCCAAATTAAGCAGTTAGAGCAGCGGTCCCCAACCTTTTTGGCACCAGGAACCGGTTTCATGGAAGACAATTTTTCTACATGGTGGGGGAGGGAGCAGGGGATGATCTAGGCGGTAATGCAAGCGATGGGAAGAGATGGGGAGCGACAGATGAAGCTTCACTCACTTGCCCCCCGCGCACCTCCTGCTGTGCCACTCAGCTCCTAACAGGCCGCGGACCACTACTGGTCTATGGCCTGGGGGCTGGGGACCTCTGGTATAGAGGATAATGAAGTTCCCTTGGCTATTTTTAATGCTTTTTAATATTAGCATAGAAACCTATTTCTAATGTTGTTTGCTTGGTATTTGCAGATGCTTTATTCTTCCAAATGATACAATCCATTGTGAGAGAGAACTTTATCAATCAGCCAGAGCCTGGAAGGACCACAAGGCATACATTGATAAAGAGGTGAGCCATGGCCATGTAATTGGAAGGTATATTCCAAAAGCCCACCCCACTTGCCAGCCCTGCTGTGTGCACTCATCTTTTTTATAATTATGCGAAGAATAGAAGAACAAGCTGCTTCTGCTTCTCCAGTGACACTGTGATAGTCCTGACTGAAAACAAAATAGAAGGTGAAAAAAGCGTGACCTCTTGAAATCTCTGTGAGCAAAATGATTCAATTATAAAAGAGCCAGCTGTTAATGTTTATTATAACACATCGGTTGGAATATAGAGGTAGACATATTCTAGGCCCAGCTTGTTTCCAAATTAATTATCATCTCAGATGAATAGCTGTCATTGTGGAACACGGAAAATAGGGTGGAAAGAAAGATGCTTTGTGTAGAAAATTTTGATCTTAAAATGCCACTGTTGACATGCGTGTTTTCCAGATTGAGGCTTTGCAAGATAAAATTAAGAATTTAAGAGAAGTGAGAGGACATCTAAAGAGAAGGAAACCTGAGGAGTGTGGCTGCAATAAACAGAGGTGTGTGTGTGTCCATCCGTGGTCTCATTTGCACGCAAGTTGCAGTGATGCACGTTAGGCTTGTTTCTCTCTTTTACCAATAGAGAGCTTACTAAATTGATATCATATATTGTGATGATCTAAACCATTTATGTCAAATTAAACATGTCATAAACCTAAGCAGAAGCTTAAAAAAAGAAGTCCCAGTAACTTAAGATTGTTACATACAACAAAATAACTGCCTACCTTGTATTTTGCTTCCATTTTATAAATCAACTGTTTGATCAAATGCACGATGATGAAGACTCACTTTTCAACCTTCTTGCCTGCAGCTATTACAACAAAGAGAAAGGTGTGAAAAAGCAAGAGAAATTAAAGAGCCACCTTCACCCATTCAAGTAAGTAACTGTTGGCCACATTTGCTGGGAGTGAAGGACTTTTTGCGGGGCCTTCCTGAAAGGCTGCTGGGACTCCTGTGTTCCAAGTGGTGCTGCTTAAGAAAAGTAGATGCAACTGGGAGGGCATCAGCTCAAGAAGTGGAAAACAAGCCCACGTCTTGCCAAGGGACCATGGCAGTCGATGTTTTTGGAATCCCGGGAGGGGGCATCATTTGAAGTTCTGCTCTAATTGCGTGTGTGCTCTCTGCTGGTGTATCGGCTGGTATCTAGATTGTACTCCATGCACTGCTTTCTGTGGACTTGCTGAATTAGGTCCGTGTGTTCTGCAGAACAGTGTACAACTGTGTTGCGTTCTATAAGTTGGAAGAAAAAGACATCTTTTTAAAATAATCGTAAAATTTGCGTGTAAAGGGAATTTAATATTTGAGCCTCAACAAAATTTGAGCCCTTCATGGAAAGATCAAGGTCATAAAAAAAAATTTTTTTTTGATTCTTTCCAAGCCTATTTTGTAGGATTTGTCCAGAGAATTTTAGCAACCTAATTCAAGTCATCTAATCCAACCAATCATTGACTTCATGGCTGATAGATACTGGGCCACCAGGAATTTAAGCCACTTGCCCAAAGGGCATGGCCAACGGGATCTACTGATTCACGTTGACATTTATTTCCATCAATGTTTGCATGTCAATAAGGAAGAAAATGTCAATCCTGTTAAGACTCAGTAAAATTCTAAGAGCGTTGTCACTCCATGAGTTTGTCTCCAATATTGCTGCTTATATTTTGTGCTTCGAGGCCCTCTGAAAAAGTAAGGCCATCTGTTATTGTGTGTCTACTATCTTGTGCCTAAATCTGTGTGTGCGATTCATAGCAACGATCCTATTTTTACTTGAGAAAGTGCTTTCTGATCATTAAAACGTCCCTTCTATTGGAATAGAGAAGCCGCTCAAGAAGTAGACAGCAAACTGCAGCTTTTCAAGGAGAACCGCAGGAGGAAGAAAGAGAGGAAGGAGAAGAAGCGGCAGCGGAAGGGTGAAGAGTGCAGCCTTCCTGGCCTCACCTGCTTCACGCATGACAACAATCACTGGCAGACAGCGCCGTTCTGGAACCGTGAGTCGCCCCATCTAAGTGCCACCTCCCGCCACCAGCCTGACAGCCAGCAGCTCGCGCACAGTTACTTAGACTGGGAATTCAGCAGCTCGAAACCAGGAATCTAGAAAGACCCTAGATTAAAGCATCATATCATTGTCTATACTGACAGCTAGAATCATTTTGCCCAAAATTACTTTTTTCTTTAGAAATTTGTATTTTGATGTTTTGTTTGAAAATGCCCAGCTCTCCGTGGGTTTTTCTCCTGATGATATTTCACGGAGTACCCAGCCCCTGACAGACTTCTGGCCCAGCAAGACTGCTTTGTCACTAAGTAACTAAATAAATGGATGAACAATTTTGTCCCAAATATATTTCATTTCTGCTTTATTGCGAGTGCATGGAGACTTGCACTTGAAGTCCAGGTCATTGTTTCTCAAACTGGGATTTGGAGACTCCCAGGAAACCAGAGACCATTCTTGGGGAGACCTAAGACCTATTTGTGATCATTTTTGCTTTCCTTTCTGTTTTGGTGCATCTTGATTTCAGGGTCTGTGTTTGCATTTATGTTTACATAATGTTTACACACTCGAGGCTGAGTGAACTTTTAAAGGCCTAGCTTTAACTTTGAATGTGGGGATCTGAGGGTCACAGAGCTTGCTGGAGATCGGCTCTCCATCAGGGTCTGGGCCGAGCATGGGAGACACACGATGAGCGAGACACACCTCCTTCTCTGCCCTCGAGACACTTATATTCCGAAAGGGGGTAAAGAAAGAAAGTAAATGAAATCAATAAAATAATTACAAGTTGTAATAATGCTGTGAAGGAAACAGTGATCAAAGTTTTTAAAAGGGACCCTTTTAGAGAGGGTAGGGATAAAGGGCCTTTCTGAAGAGGTGATATTGAAGCTGAAACCTAAGGCGTGGAGAGAAGGAATCATGTGAACAGGGGTTGGGGGTACAGCACCCCAGGCAGAGGGAGTAGCAGAAGCTTTCATATGACCGCTCTTTCACGTACTTTCTACAAGTTAACCAGCGAACCTCTGCGTGGTACAAAAGATGTTCATGGTAACGGTCCATCTCATGTTCAGGTGTTGTAGAGAGTCTGCAAGATCACAAATTTCGACACCCTTAAATCCACTGAGCTGCGCTCAAGCCTCCTCCAAACCCATCCACACTGCAGAATCCCCTCTCTTTCCTTTCACCATTTGTGACACGCGACCATCTGACATTCAGAGCAAGCTAAGGCACTGGGTCCATCTTTTTATTAAGTAACCATTTTTTCCCTCTTTAAAAAAAATTAAAACAACCATAAATTGGAGTTCCGATACTTTCCTTCCCGTTCTCCACTCAGTCACCCTGTTTTGGAGACAGTGCCCCACAGAGCTAAGGGGACAGCAAACGAAAGAGCCTGAAACTTCACCTTCACCTTCAGCCTATAATCACCCTCCTAGGTTGCCACTGTTTTTTTGCATCGTCACCTAATCTCACGGCAAATTTGTATAGAGAGGGGGAGAAATGTAGTTGTTTTTAACGTCTACACACACAGTATTTGCAAGAAAGAAAATGTGAACTTTAAAATGTAAAGATAAGGAAACACTGGAATGGCGAGGCTCCTGGGTTTTCTCATTCTTTTTGTTTTGTTTATCTTTCTTGCCAACAGTGGGCTCTTTCTGTGCTTGCACGAGTTCTAACAACAACACCTACTGGTGTTTGCGGACAGTTAATGAGACGCATAATTTTCTTTTCTGTGAGTTCGCCACTGGCTTTTTGGAGTTTTTTGATATGAATACTGATCCTTATCAGGTAAGTCAATATGTTTTCATTTTATGAAGCTTACTGAAAATGGAATAAGCAGAACGTGAGCTTAAAGATACTGTCCTGGCCGCTTCATCCGCAGCTCACAAATACCGTGCACACAATAGAACGGGGCGTTTTGAATCAGCTACACATGCAGCTGATGGAACTCAGGAGCTGTCAAGGGTATAAGCAGTGCAACCCAAGACCTAAGGGCCTAGAAGTTGGTAAGGAAAAAAATTTTTTTTGTCCCATAGTACCTGGAAAATTCTTTCTGTTGTCAAGTTTTCTGCCTTTGAAACATATAGTTGGGGATAGAAGACATAGAAACGTCTAGTTTGGGATCCTTACAAGGGAAACTTTCCAGGCAATTCCAAACATATTTTGTTCCCTAATTTAGCTCTGGGTGCACTAACGAAAAATTTAATACCCCCAAAGATTTGGTGAGTGTTTCATTCCATCTCGCCCAAAGATCCCTTCTCTTAGTAAACCTCAATTCCTGATGGAAGCATCCACTGGAAAATGGGATGAGAGCATCGGGGGTTTATTTGTTATTGATGTCAACAGTCATAAGATATACTCTAGGTCAACCAGGATATCCTATTTTTTTTTAAGAGAATTGGGATGGAAACACACAGTGCCCTATTTCTGCCTCTCAGAGTTTGGAACTGCCCCAGTTGGATCCCTGCCCACGACACACGGAATTAGATTTCTTCTGCAAGTGTTTCCCATCTGAAACTAGAGATGTTTGGGCACAACGTTGTCTTGAGATCTGAAAGTATAAGAGGGCCTGTATGGAATCAGCCAGATGTTCCCTCCCTGGTCTGCAATGTTAAACTCATTTCTCCTTTGGCTCATGGAGATGCAGTTCTTTTCAGTGTCCGTCCCAGCTCTTTCCTGGTTAATGAGAATACTTATTTTCTCATAATTCCTGTGGAAATGTAAATATCAGCTGTCCATAGAAGGAAGGAGAAAGAGCTGAGGCTGGCCAAGGGCACAGCGTGCCAACCCCAAAAGGGTGAAGAGCTAGACCCAAAGACAGTGGGAACAATTTGCAAAAACCCGCTGTTGGGCAGCTGAGTTTTCTCAGCGCCCTTAAGGGCCTGTGTCCCTGTGGGTCCCCTGCAGAGCCAGCAATAAAAGTAGGCAGCTCCCCAGGCCATGAGCCTTGATGGGGGACTGGGGGCGGGGGCAGTGGCGCATGCTGAAATGATCAGCATCGTCACCTGTCATTTCCACCACTATAGGGTCCTCACGGCATTCAAGCTGCGAGTCCCAGAGGAAATTCTAAATCCTGTGGGCGGTGCCATCACAGCTGTCAGTCACCACCCCTCAGTTAAAACCTTATCGGAATTCATTGCCAGCCAGAAGAGTCCAGCCAGGTCTTTTGGTCACTGACTCCACTCAGCTTAAATCTTTCCAGATATCCTGCTTATCTGTTGACCTTTTCCTCAAATTTTACTCCCCAAAAAAGCCCCCTAAGGCCTGGAAATTGAAACAAGTATTAGAGGCACTTGAAATATTACACCCGGATATTTCTCCCCTGAAGAACATAGCACCTCCTACTGGTGATGACATAGCAGCTCCACTTAGTGAAACCTGATAGAGTCTCTAAATGGTGAACGACACGCCAGGTGGAGCCTATTGTTACCGTTACACTTCAAGTAGTCCTGTCCACCTTCTAGACGCTTCCTGAGGGAGATGATTATTGGCCCTTTTTTCCAAGTGTTTTGTCTAAAATAGCCAAAAGTTAACTATTCCTGAGACTTACATGGACTTTGGGAAGTACCGCTTTATCACTTTGAAATGGGCTTTCCTATCTCACCCTCACCCATTTTTCATGTGAAGTCTGATACGTTTTATCTTAAACCTTTTTATTTATAGCTTTCCATCCTCATTTTGAACCTGTCTAATAGAAAAGCTCTGTGGGACTCCGGCACAATCTGTATTTCACACGATATATTTCTTTCTAGGGTTTAGATGTTGTGCATGGAACATGACATAGTGGGTGGTTTTATGAGTTGTAAAGCTAACGTAAATTACTCTTATATTTTCCTATATCAGGAAATAAAGATGGAGGAAGCTATGACCTGCACAGGTATTCACACTTTTTTATTCTGCCCGGCAGCTTCTTTCCCAGTCATTGCATGATCCAGCCATTTTAACTCATTTCTGTTTCTCACCTTGTCGCACAGAGCGTAGCTTGGGGTGCACGCATGTTCTAACAGCTTTCTCCACCGTCTTGTGTCACTGGGGACAGATCTGTCATTTTGCTTTTACATCAACTCATTGTCACAACAAGATGTCTCTCAGAGCATTCACTCAGTCCCACGCTTGATTGCTTGTTGGATGGTGCTTTTAAGCACGGAATGATGTGAAGAGGGAGAAAACAGAATGACCTTCGGGAGCCCTGGGGAGAAGGGGGGAGGATTATTTTCCTGGTGGTGCTTACACGTTGATTTGGTGGAGAGGCTTCACAGAAATGAGGTAGAGATTTTATGAAGTCAAAATCACAAAAGGAGTCACGGGAATTTTAAGAGCACACTAGAGCTGAAGGTGGAGCAGAGAGAAGGCGTTTCCTTGTTCACAGTCCTTAATTAACTTTGGCGGTGAAAGCAGCGGTGATGGGGCTCAGAAGCTTTGCAGGAGGCTGGTGAGTGAATAGGAAGCGTGGGAGTCGGGGTCAGGGTATCTGGAATCAAGACTCGCAGAAAGGTCTCAGCACAGCCTAGAGACAATAGTGCCTGACACGTGAAAGCTTGATGAAGACCCCTCAGCCCTGTCCTCTTATCCCCTCCAGCCCCCCATCCATCCCGCTTACCTCCCTGTGCTCTGGGGTCGGGGAGGGGGACCCAGAACGCCTGGTGGCCGTGTCAGCCCTTGCACAGAACCTTCTACTCCAAGCTTAGACTTCAAGCAGGTCTGTCAGAAACGTGCCGTGTGGGGCAGGAGGGGTCTGTCCTTACCACCTTACTGAGGGGAAACTGAGGCACGGATGTGTCACTGCCTTAGTTCACGAATCCTCTTGGGAGAAACACTTTCATCAAGGGAACATGGACCTCCCTGGTGTCACCCATCTTGATACTGTCTCAAAGAAATAGAATAATGTCGCCTGTCCAGGGCACCCTGGTGGCCCCCTGCCCCTCCTCCAGGCTCCTGAGCTGTGGTCTCAGGTTCCTCCTTTCAGAGGGCAGTTCATTGGTCCCATGAGAAGCTGAATGATGGCGGGGAAGGTGTAAGCAAACAAACAAGACAAAGAAAGCTGGACTTTTGGGGATCCTTGATAGCGGTCTCTCTGTCTCTTCTTTTTCTCTTCCCTCTTGTCTTTCTTCTTTCCTTTCCTCACTCCGCCTCCACACCCACCCTGCGTGCCCCGCACCAGCACACGTGAGACAGAGCAGGACAGCCCCCTCTTACGCGGGTCTCCCCCAGGCTACGGGCTGCCGAGGTAGCATCTCACACACCGGGACTGATCTGCCTGCTTCCCGGGGGTCCCATTAAGACATTTCTGAAGTGGGGCATTTTAAGTGGACCTCACACTAGTTACTGACTTTACAGTTATTTTATGATGCACTCAATTCTACAGCTGCGGGATTTTCCGTCCGGCCCTCTTTTATTTCTGTCATGACAGAGGTAAAAGGGTATTAACAGATTATTTAAGACACCAGTCTGGTCAGAGCTGAGGAAGAGAGTTCTTCTTCAGCAAGCCACCCTTGGACAGCTTTGAGATGAAGAATGGCTAACTGCACTCCAGTCATGAGTAAAGGGCAGGCATCTGGGACCCCCCCTACCCTGACCCCTGTCACCACCATCACTAAACGGGGCCAAATCCATCATTTCTGGGGTCGTTTGGGCAAACGCTTGGTAGCTTTAGTTGTTGAGGACATGGCGTCCCTTCCCTGGGAATGTGGCGAGTGAAAGTGTGTGTGGCAGGGTAACCTCATGTTACCTGTTTTGTATTTTTTTTCTTCTAAATTCCTTACCAATGGACAAATCTAAGGATCCTTTTTAACTCAGAATGACTGGCGTTTTCAGACTCCACCGTTTCATAATCCATGAGGCAAACTACCTTTCAGCTGCTATCCACATCGTAGGCAGGAAATGATGAAACAGGAGGGCATCGGCCTGTCAGACCTGGGCTCTCCCCGGACACCCAAAGGCAGTGCTTGATGCGGCCTCCCCTGTCCATCGCATCCTGTCGGATTGAAAGGCGACAGATGTGGAACAGCCGGAAAAACTGCCGTCCCACTTAACCAGTCTACAGCCCTCCCGTGACGGCACCGCTGATGGGTTTTTGGAAGCTTCGATTCTTTCAGATTTTTATTTATTTATTTATTTATTTATTTTAGAAAACTAATGAAAATGCATTTTGAATCATGCAATTTGATTACAAAAGCCTTTGAGAAAAATGAGAACAATCACACCTGAAGAATTTGGAATTTGAAAATTCAAGGATATTTTAGAGAATGTACTTTGTACAAGATCGACTACAGAAGCATTTGTAAACTGCCTTCGGTTTTGTGAATTTTCGAAAATTAATCCTCAGGCTTATTTAGAAGGTCTTTTAAAAGCAAGTCTGTTCCCTGTTCAATTTCCTTTTTTTTTTTTTTTGGCCTGGGAGGTCCATGAGGCAGGGCAGCTGAAATGCTTTGCTTATTCCCACTGGTCATTTTCCCGGTTAGGACAAGCTCAGGGTAGGGACACAGCTCAGTAAAGTGGCCCCCATTCTACTCAGGAAATAATTGCTGACTTGAGTTGAAAGTAATAAGTTCTGTGTTGCAAAATAGAATCGGATCCACAGGTTGATGGGGTGTTTATTTTTCCCATTGCCTGTGAAAGCTGATGCCCCTGCCCTTCGATGAGCTCCGGCCAGTCCCGGTCCCTTCTTGGCAGCCTAAGGCCGGCATGGCTGCTTCCTGCCCCTTTTGTCCCGCGCCCTACAGCCCAGCAGGCCACGTCGTGCCCGCCCCCAGCGACCATGCTTCTGTCCACATTGCTTTTGCTTGTTTGTTTTTTCCAAACGTAAAGTCGACTTTTTATTGAAGTATAGTTGGTTTACAATGCTGTGTTAGTTTCTGGTGTACAGCAGAGTGTTTCAGTTTTATACATGTATATACATATACATATATTCTTTTTCAGATTCTTTTCCCATATAGGTTATTACAGAATATGAAGTAGAGTCCCCTGTGCTACACAGTAGGTCCTGTTGATTATCTATTTTATATATAGTAGTGTGTTTCTGTTAATTCCATACTCCTAATTTATCCCTCCCCTCTGTCTTTCCCCTTTGGTGACCATAAGTTTGTTTTCTATGTCTGTGAGTCTGTTTCCGTTTTGTAAATAAGTTCATTTGTATCTTTTTTAGATTCCACATATAAGTGATATCATATGGTATTTGACTTTCTCTATCTGACTTACTTCACTTAGTGTGATCATCTCTAGGTTCATCCATGTTGCTGCAAATGGCATTATTTCACTCTTTTTTATGGCTGAGTAGTATTCTATTGTATATATGTACCGTATCTTCTTTATCCATTCCTCTGTCGATGGACATTTAGGTTGCTTCCATGTCTTGGCTATTGTAAATAGTGTTGCTATGAACATGGGAGTGCATGTATTTTTTCAAATTACAGTTTTTTCCGAATATATGCCCAGGAGTGGGATCACTGGATCCTTTAGTTTTTTTTTGTTTGTTTTTTTGTTTGTTTTCTAAATTTATTTATTTATTTTTTGGCTGTGTTGGGTCTTCGTTTCTGTGCGAGGGCTTTCTCTAGTTGCAGCGAGCAGGGGCCACTCTTCATCACGGTGCGCGGGCCTCTCACTATTGCGGCCTCTCTTGTTGCGGAGCACAGGCTCCAGACGTGCGGGCTCAGTAGTTGTGGCTCACGGGCCCAGTTGCTCCGCGGCATGTGGGATCTTCCCAGACCAGGGCTCGAACCCGTGTCCCCTGCATTGGCAGGCAGACTCCCAACCACTGCGCCACCAGGGAAGCCCCTGGATCCTTTAGTTTTTAAGGAACCGCTTTCGCTTGTTTTGATTCATTTGCCCCTGTGGCCACAGTGCGTTCCTTGTAGACAGTTGTGTGTGGCATAGCTGTGTGTTAGGGGCTGCGCAGTACTGTGGTTAGAGAACAGACACTGAAGCCAGCCTGCCTTGGGTTCAAATCCCAGCCTCACTAGTCAGAAGCTGAGAACAGAGCCTGACATATAGCAAGCCCTGATGATGATGGGTATTATTAGTAAGGTATAATATGGGGGCACAAAGCACTCACATGAAGAAAGCAGTATGTGAACGGGAGTAATGAGTGATACAAGAATGCTACTGTATTTTACAAGAAACACAAAAAGATATTCATCAACACCAACACCATCTCCATCATCACTCGTTGGCAGCCCAGAGTTCAGCACACAAATGCATTTTCTGAACCACCCGAACCTCTTGAGATCAGAAGGGAAAAACACAGCCTTCACTGCCCTGCTCTGTGTTGCCCTAAGGAAGCTGCCCCGGGGTCTCTTCTCCCAGTCACATCTCAGGGCTCCGTTTTCTTTTCAAGCTGCCTTGCTAGCACTGTTGGACTTTTCTGTTTAAGGCACTAGACCAAGAGATGGGTCAAAGCCAGGGTTTGGAGTTCAGGGGGCTGGAGGTGAGGTCGGCTTCCTAAGACGAAGAGGGGACCTGTGTCAGGGCTGTTAAGGTGTGGGTCAGGACCAGGACCACCGGGTACTGCTGTGCAGTTTGCACCCTGAAAAGAAGTGTGCTGTGGAGGGACGGGTAGGCACTGAAATCCAGTGTCCATTATCCCCAGTGGATTAAGTCATTTGTTAAATGCTGCGGTACACAGAGAGCGATTTCAGAATTGCTAAATCACACTACTGCAAAAACAAACCCGCTGTCTAGAGTTCAGTGTATTTTTCAGTTGTTTCTCTTTTTTTTTTTTTTTTTTAATTTTATTTATTTATTTATTTATGGCTGTGTTGGGTCTTCGTTTCTGTGCGAGGGCTTTCTCTAGTTGCGGCAAGTGGGGGCCACTCTTCATCGCGGTGCGCGGGCCTCTCACTATCGCGGCCTCTCTTGTCGCGGAGCAGAGGCTCCAGATGCGCAGGCTCAGCAATTGTGGCTCACGGGCCTAGTCGCTCCGCGGCATGTGGGATCTTCCCAGACCAGGGCTCGAACCCGTGTCCCCTGCATTGGCAGGCAGATTCTCAACCACTGTGCCACCAGGGAAGTCCCTGTTTCTCTTTTGAGTAACAAAAAACAGTGCTATGTTCAAAGTTATCTGGGCTTGTTCTGTGCCCCGCCCTCTTTTATTGTGGTTATGTTATTCATTTGAAGTAAAGTAAGGTTTGCTTATTTGTTTGTATTCCATTTTAGGTTCTTTTTATCTTCATCATTATTCATTTGATTTTGGTTTTTAGTATGTAATGCCTTCACCTAGCTCCAAAGTCAAAACTGCAAAAAGCATAATTTATTCAACTGCTCTTTTATGTATTATTCAGTTATTTTCATATTTTACAATTACAAATAGAACTGCAATAAAGGGCCTTGTGCAAGTATAATTTCATGTTGTTGAGAATATCTTCAGAGTAAATTCCGAGTCATGAATTGGTGGGATTACTGTATCAACAGGTAAATGCATATGTGGATGTTGTAAATATTGCCAAATTCTCTTCCATACGGGTTGCATTCCCATCATCAATGTATGACAGTGTTTGCTTTTGACAGCTGTCAAGCTTTTTAATTTTTTTCCAATCAAATAAGAAAGAAAGGGTATCTCAGTATGGTTTTAATTTGTATTGCTCTTATTATGAGAAGAGTTGAACATATTTTTGAAAGTTTAAAGGACATTTTACATATTTTGTATATTATCTGGTTATGTCTTTGACCATTTTTCTGTCTGGATTCTGCAAGAATTATCAGGAAGAATTCTTTATTTTTTATTGAAGTATAGTTGATATACAATATTATGTAAGTTACAGGTGTACATTATAGTGATTCACAACTTTTAAAGGTTATACTCCATTTATAGTTATTATAAAGTATTAGCTATTGGGAAGAATTTATATCTTTATGATGCTGAGTCTTCTATCCAAGAACAAAGGACATCTTTCCATCTGGCTAAGTATACTTATGGGTCTTTCAGGAGCTTTTAAAAGTATTTTCTTAAAGTTTTTGAACATTCTTATTAAGTTTATTTATAATTACTTTATCTTCTTTGTTACTATTGTAAATAGGGTTTTCCTCCATCATTAAAACCTCTCCTTGATTATTGTTTGTGTATATGAGGGCTGTTGGTTTCTGTATATTAACTTTACATCCTGCTACCTTTTAAATTTTTTTCTTTTTTTTGAGTTAACTTTGTCATGGATTTTCTTGGATTTTCCAGATACACTACCATACATTTGCAAGTAGAGATAGCTTTGCTTCTTTTCCCACTTGTGTGTCTCTGATTGATTTATCTAATTGGATAAACTAATGCTTTCAGTACAATGTGACCTTGTCCCTGTTCTTTTTTTTTTATTATTTTTTTTTATTTTTGGCTGTGTTGTGTCTTCGTTTCTGTGCGAGGGCTTTCTCCAGTTGCGGCAAGCGGGGGCCACTCTTCATCGCGGTGCGCGGGCCTCTCACTATCGCGGCCTCTCTTGTTGCGGAGCACAGGCTCCAGACGCACAGGCTCAGTAGTTGTGGCTCACGGGCCTAGTTGCTCCGCGGCATGTGGGATCTTCCCAGACCAGGGCTCAAACCCGTGTCCCCTGCATTGGCAGGCAGATTCTCAACCACTGCGCCACCAGGGAAGCCCCCTTGTCCCTGTTCTTAATGTAAAGACTTTCAGGATTTTCCCATGAAGTGAGAAGCAGGTTTAGGACTAAGGTATTTACATTTTTGTTATGTTAGGGAAATAGCCATCAATTCTTTTTTTAGTGTTTTTATCAATAATGAGTGTTGAATTTGTCAAAAGCCTTTTCAGCATCTATGGAGATATGCAGATCATTTTTCTCTTTAGATCTACTAATATGGTATATTGTATTAATAGACTTGCTAAGAATGAACCAACCTTCCATTTCTGGAATAAATTGCAATAGGTCATCATGTGTTATTTTCTTAATATAATATTGAATTCTCTTCACTAATATTTAGGATTTTTGCATCATCTTAATAAATGATTTCAGTCTGAAATTGTCTTTCTGTTTATGCTAGCGTTCTCTGTTTAGGTATTGTACTGGTTTCCTATTACTCTTATAACTAATTACCCCAGTGCCTTAAAGCAACACAGATTTATTCTCTGACATTTCTAGAAGTCAGAAGTCTGAAACGGGTTTTACTGGGCTAAACTCAAGGTATCAGCTGGTCTACGTTCCTTCTGGGGACTCTAGGGAAGAATCCATTTCCTTGCCTTTTCCAGCTTCTAGAAGCTGCCTGCATTCCTTGTTCATGGCCCTTTCCTCCATCTTCAAAGCTGAAAATGTAGCGTCTTCAAATCTCAATACCTGCCTCTACCCCACCCCCGCCAACATACACGCCCCTTTGCTTCCGAGGTCACATTTTCTCTGACTCTCCTGCCTCCCTTTTTTATAAAAAGGACCTTTGGGATTACATCGGCCCCACCTGGCTGCTCCAGGATAACCCCCCCAATCTCAAAATCCATAACTTAATTCACATCTGCAAAGTCCATTTTGCCATGTAAGGCAACATACCCAGTTTCCAGAGATTAGGATGTGGACATCTTTGGGGGGGTGAATCCACTATTCTGCCTACCACAGCTAACAATGTTATACTTGCTTCGTAAAAAGTTTGAAAGTTTTCTTTGATCTTCTATGCTCTGGAACAGGTTGTAGAGCATTGAGATTCTCTTTTCCTTGAAGGTTTAGTAAAATTCTCCTGTGAAACCAGAGACCTGGTGCTTCTTTGTAGTGTAATTCTTACAAGACTGATAGAAAGTTCCTATAGTAGTTCTTATAAACTTACATAAAGGTTATAAACCTTTCTTTTCCTTCTTTGGAAATTGTTCTGTGTAAGCTGTCTATCTCTATTGGGTCAATTTCAATAAAATGTATTTTCCTAGACAATTATGTGTCTCATCTAGGTTTTCCAATCTGTTCACTTTAATGTCTGCAACATAGTTGCTTGTGTTTTAAATTTTGTATATTTCAATGATTATTTCTCCCTTGCCATTTTCTATTTTGTATATTTGAAATGTCTCCCCTTTTTCTTAATTAGGTAAGCTAATGACTATCTGGTTTGATCCTTTTTTTTAAAGAACCAGGATTTTGATTTATCTATTAGATATGTCATTTTTTTCTGTTCTCTACCTCATTAATTTTGGTTTACTCCTGGATCTGATAAATGTGTTAAATGCTCGCCATCAATCCTTTTGCTGAAGTTTCCCCAGTGATTTCTTGGTTGAATGAAACTCATCCTCTAGGAGACTGCTCAAGGTGAGCTGATGTGTGCAGTATTCTCTGCACCCTTACATGTTTGAAGCTGTTTTTCTGTAGCCTTGATACTTGAAGGAGAGCTTGACTGAATATACGATCCTTGGTTCCTACTTTAATTTCTGATTTAAGGTGACTTTTACATCCTTGGATGCTTGATTGAGAAGATTCAATTTACTTAGCAGTGTTACATTGTGGTTTTCTTCACTTTATGGTTTATTTTGGCAGGGGCATTTTCATAAGATGGTAGACTTTTTATTCTTATTTTCTATTTTCTCTTATAATAATATTGTTTATATTTAGACTGCTTCTATTAATTTCATGGTCTTCAAGTATTTACAAGATGTCTAGTTTAAGAAGATCCTTTTCTGTGTAACCAAGTATACTTTCTTTTTACTTTTTTATTTTCTTATTATTGGGGGATGGGATTGTAAGAGGTTGTGTGTCCTCGAATTTCTTTGTTTCTCTCTTTTTCTTGCAGGACCTGAAATTTCCCCCCTTTGGCTTCCTTTTTCCTTTATCGCCCATTTCCAAAGGCTGTTTCTCTCTTCCTTTGTATCCTTTTCTCCCTGAAATGATGCCTTTCAAGACTGCCACCTCGATTCATGTGCCCTTCTAGGTCTTTTCCTCATTGTCGGTACCGCGATTTACCAAGACTCTACAGCGTTTTATACTCCAGGTTGACATTCTTTCCAGCAGTGGTTTCAAATCCATTTTTGACTTCATTCTCTCTTTCTTCTTTTCTCTTGTATACAGTCTTCCCAGGGCTGGTGTCCAAAGTGTGACATACAGCTCTACTGGGATTTGGTATTAACTTTTTTTTCACTTACAGGTGATTTGAAGATTCTAGAATTCTCTATCTTCTGGCTATACTGAGGGTGTAGGTTTTGTATAGTTTTACTCACTCTTCCTGCTAATCTGTATTGCTTTGTGGGTAGTTCATTGCATTCTTGGGTGCACCCAGAGAAAAGCTGTTGTTTGCTGCAGAACTATAGTCATCTTAGTGATGTAGAAAAATCTGAGAGCGAGAAAGCTGGTGTATTCTTTGCATGCTGTGAAAAACCACTCAATGATTGATTTATCTAAAGGATAGAACTTTTAGGGCAAAAAGCAATCAAAGAAACATCTATTTACTTTGAAGAGTTTAATTGCATTCAAATGTGTTTTTATACTGAATGTCAGGGAATATAAAATAAAAATACCTTACTAAGCATTGCCTATTACATTAAATTACTTTGAAATTCATCGTTCATCCAGCAGCCCTATAAGTAGTACAGGTTTTATCACACAACTATTCCCACATGTGGCAGATGAGGGACCAAGACTCAGAGAGACTCACTCACTTGATTTCCTGATTGCACAGGGGACTTGAGTAGAGCCAGGAGTAAAACGTAAGCCCCCTGACCGGTAATACCAGTGTATTTCCAGTACAAACCAAGCCTGGTCATAGAAGTTCTCACTCGTTTGATCTTCTTTCCAAATTTCACTATCATTCAGCCACTTTTGTAACCTTAGGCCCCTCCTCGACAACAAATTACTAGGGAAACATACTTTTTAGTGTTTTATTTCAAATTGACTTGTACCACAAAAACAATGTAAGTTATTTAGCCAATAAGTAGGAAATATTTTCTCCACTAAGGATCCACCTTCATCTCTTTTCACAGAGGACAGTTATGGGACGGATGGGAAGGTTAGTCAGCCCAGTCTCACTGCAGACGTCAACTGGCAAGGCCTGGAGGATCTATACCGTGTGAATGGAAGCATCTACGAGGACAAACCAAACTATAGACTTAGTCTGGTTGACTGGACTAATTACTTGAAGGCTGCAGATAGAGTATTTGCACTGTTGAACAGTCACCATGAGCAAAATAAAGCAAATAAGACTAAAAGTGCTCAAAGTGATGGGTTCCTGGCTATGTCTGCTGAGCTCTCGGCACCAGCAGAGTCAGATGAAGACCCGAGGCGTAGGGTTGGGGAAGCACCTCCTTTGACCTTGCCGGCTGACCTTCCCACCCTGCATTCCAACCGACCAACATTCAGCCCAGAGAGTAAACTTGAATGGAATAACGACATGCCCGAAGTTAATCGTTTGAATTCTGAACACTGGAGAAATCATAAAACTGAGAAGTGGATGGAGCATGAAGGGATCAATCTTCTTGAAACTGATTTCAGCGGCGATGGCACGACGGCGGAGCTGGTGCAGCCCGGGCCCAGGCACCAGAAGGGACTTCCCCAGGATGGTCCTCCAAGAGAAGATGCTTCTGAAGGTCGGCTGCATCTTACCACACATCCTGATGTTGACTCCATTCATCGGGATCAAAGTGTCCACCAATAGGAGCAGCCGATTTCCTCCTGCAGCCAAGAGAGGATGTCAGACCAGCTGGGGAAGAATCACAAGAAGTGGAACTTACAGAGCCTGGAAGGCAGTGTCTCCTTTCCACTCTCCTCTGATGAGATGCCATGTTACCTTACCCTAAACACAGTATTTTTTTTTAACTTTTTCTTAGTAAACTAATAAAGGCAATCATGACAACCGACATTCCAGACTGCCCCGGGTACTCCCCCGGGGACACCCGGGCAGCGGAAGTCAGTGCGCATGCGAGCGGTACGCGCCCAGCGACTCTGTGCTAAGTCGCTATTTGTCAAGAGTAGAAAGACAGGTGGATTTGTGGGGTTTTGTTTGTTTGGGGGATACTAAAACAGTATTATCTTTTGAAAGCTGTAGGGACATGAGTATATAAATGTTAACCAACCAAGATGGCTAGAGTTGTGCCTTTCTGAGTTTCTGGAACTTGACGTCCTCGGTGAAATTTCAGTCCATTTTCCACGGCCTGCGAAGTGTGGTTTTGATTCATTTTTAACCACTGGAATTTTTCAAGGCCCTCGTTTTTAGCTCAGTGATTTTGCACTTTGAGATCGGAATGCCATGTCTATTTGGTTAGTCTTATTTTTTTTCCAGACTTGTCAGTCTCACTGCTTGCTCTCAGTGTGACAAAGGAAAATGGACCCCCAAGGGTGACACATCGTATGGATCACATATTGTTCAACACACGCTTTTGCCAGAAAATAATGCATGTGTTTTACCTCGACTTGCTAAAACTGATTAGCAGAATGGCATGGCTAAGGATGTTGGCAGTAAAAATAAATAAACAAAACAAAGATTGCCTGCTTACTCTGTGCCTGGCCTCAAAGTGTTCATCATATGCTTAAAATTGCTAAATTTTTATTATTTTCTTAACAGCATAAAAGGACTGAAGACTTTTTTTTTCATCTTTGTTTTGTTTTCTTGACTTGGCTAATAAGCTTAAGTGTTAAGAAAATATATCTAGTTATGAATTTATATAAGGAATTCTTTTCAGTAAAACAAACTCATGAATGTTTCATAATTTAAATGCACCGTATGTGTTGTGTGATTATTTTTAAGGCCTTCACCAGGTTCTGATTTTTTAAAGGCATACTTCAAAACTGCTTTTGAAATTCTGTGTTCTTGAAAATATTCTTGTCATGTATTAGATGTTTAAATACCAGCAAAAGGATTATTACCTCATTGAAAGTTACCAGTATCCTAGCCAACTTCCCAAGGTTTTTTTTTTAGCTTAACAGTAATTTTTGTTTTATTTTTAGATAATTCAAATGCATAGGTAAATTATGTTTCCTTTACATGTTTAAGGTGAACTCTTTTAAAGAAAATTTAATATGTTATAGTTGAATCTTTTGATAACTTTAAGTCTTTATCATAGACTCTGTACATATGTTAAAATTAACTAGCTCTTTATCAGGTGTGTGTGTCACCGGCTGAATGACAGATGAAACATATTTATGGTCATGAATGATGTGCTTTGTAAAAAGGTTTCAAGTTATTAGGAAGCATACTGTGTTTTTTAATCTTGTGTAATATTCTGTGATACTTTTATAGAACAATTCTGGCTTCAGGAAAGCCTAGAAGCACTATTTCTTGAAATAAAAGGTGTTTAAACTTCACCTGTTTCAGCGAAATGAACTTAACCAAGTTTTTGTGGTACACTCATTCCTTGCAAGTAAGCTGGAGTCCTGATCTCAATGTACCAATGCATGATTAAACATTAGCCTTACTTGTAAAATTGATCCAAAGTCAGTGTGTTATAGGACACTCTCAGATTGATGATTTCCACATGGGTTTGCCTCATTGCTGTCCGGTGGGATGTGGCAGAGGCAACCTGAGGGCCGCTTCCCCAGGCAGGCATCTGGGCAGCTGCACAGGGCCAGCGCTGGGTTAATTTCTCTACTGTCGCCATCTTGAAATACTCAATCGTTTTTGAACAAGGGACCCCATGTTTCCATTTTTCACTGAACCCGCAAATCATGTAGCCAGTCCTGGGCAGCAAAAATGTAGTTTTTCAAAAGCAAGAGGACAGGACCCCCGACCCCCTCCGAAGGAAGTTTGGGTTCTTTGGGGACCATGAATTTTGGTGGAGACCTCGCCGCCTTCCAAAACCTCAAGTGTTCTGATTGACAAATTCCATGCACTTCCTTCTGCTCCAGATCTCCTGAGGAGCTCTGTCCCCTTCAGACAGAGAGGCTGACAATCTGTGAAATGTCCAGAGCTCAGAAGGTTAATAATAAAGGAAAAAAGCAAAGGACTTTGGGATCGCCAGTTCCATCCTTGGATAATTAAGGAAACCATCTGTATTAGTTTGGTAGGGCTGCCATAACAGAATACCACAGACTGGGTGGCTTAAACAACAGAAATTTATTTTCTCACAGTTCTGGAGGCCGGAAGTCCAAGGCCAAGCTATCAGCAGGTTTGGTTTCTCGAGAGGCCTCTCTCCTTGGCCGGCAGAGGGCCACTTGCTCCTGTGTCCTCACATGGCCTTTTTCTCTGTGCATACCCATCTCGGGGGTCTCTTCTGATAAAAACACTAGTCATATAGGTCGGATCAGGGCTCTACCCTTAGGACCTCGTTTAACTTTACCTGTTTAAAGGTCCTCTCTCCAGATACAGTCACGCAGGGGATTAGGGCTTCAATATATGAATTTCGAGGGGACACAGTTCAGTTCATAACACCACAGTTTCTTCGAGAGAAGAATCCCAGATAATAGTGTTGTCCGAAGACACATCACTGTGCCTCCCTCCTTGTTCCTTTCCTATAAAATGTGAATAGGCCAAATGCTGCTATCCTGGAGGGAATTCCATTGTAGTTCAATAACTATTCCTGGAGTAGCTACTCTGTGTAAAGGGCACGAGAGAGACTATTTCAGATCTCGAAGGGCCCTTGGAGATTGGTTGGCCACTGGGTCCCATTTGATCCCTGAGGAATCTGGTGCCCAGAAGGGCTGAGCTGATTCCCATCTGTGCATTCCCCGCGGATTTAGAAGAGAAAGAGATTTAACAGAGGTGAGGGCCAGTCCTCTCCACTTTCTCCATTCCAAGACCCATGGGCGCACGTGTGCACACACACACACCCCAACTTAGGGAAAAGAGAGGCCACAGTGAGACCCCATTTGGTAACGAATAGTGGAAAGAACAACGGACATGAAATTAGACAAGACTAACTTCCCTGCACACTCTAGTTTTTCCTATCTGTGTGAGCTTGGAAAAGTTACATAACCTCTCAAACACAGCTTCTTTGACTGTAAAATAAGAGGTTTGAATCAAGGATGGCAAATACATAGCATATGTGCTGCTTTTCCCAAAATGTGCCCAGGGAAGACAGTGCTAATTCTTCGGGACAATTCTGCATTAAGCCAGAGTGTTTGTATCCTTAGAATCCTCAGTGCAGCCAGCTACTATCAACACTGCTGAATTGGTGTTGGCATGCAAGACAAAACCTATTTGCCATACGCAAATTAGATCATATCCGAGGTTCCTCCCAGCCTTCTTTTTTAAAAAAAATCCTTGAAATTCCCTGGCGGTCCAGTGGTTAGGACTCAATGCTTTCACTGCTGTGGCCCAGATTCAATCCCTGGTTGGGGAACTAAGATACCACCAAAAAAAAAAAAAAAAAAAAAAATTCTTGTGATGGCAGCATCTGCAGGGAATTTTGGTTAAGAGAGAAGGAATGAATACTTCACACTTTCACACTTCCACCCCAAGCCAGACATACCTACACATGTTGACCTTCTAAAAAAGATTTTTAAATGCTTCTTTTTCAGGATTTGCTTTAGAGCTGATTTGATCTCAGATATAAGAAGGTCCTCAATTCCCCTAAATTAGTCCAGTTCTGCTTGAGATTTTCAAAACTTATTTTAATAGAAAAGAAAGATTTTTGATGGATAATTAAAATACCTAAGGAAGTTAATACCTCAGTATGGTCCACCTCCCTGGTTCATTAAGGCCTCATGACTTCCTTTTTTCTCTTTTTTAATCAACTCAAATGAAAAATTTATTTTTTCATAGAATAAAAAAATTATTGTTTTACGAAAATAAAAGATTATTTTTAAAATTTTTTGTAAATGTTACAAACTTACAAAGTTAACACACAGGGTTGAATTTTCTAATCTTCAACTCCTCTGGTATTTTATCATCTTCACAAAAGTGGCTTTCAGTGTTCCTTTCCCTTATATTAACAACAGTGACCTGTTCTGGCGGGAATTCTTCTTTGGGTTTGTGCCCTCCCTTGAAGGGGCAGGGTGGGTAATGTTAGAAAAAAGAGGGAAGAGATATGGGAACATATGTATATGTATAACTGATTCACTTTGTTATAAAGCAGAAACTAACACACCATTGTAAAGCAATTATACTCCAATAAAGATGTTAAAAATAATAATAATAATAATATTAATAATGCTAACAGAAAAAAAAAAGCCTCTTCCCTGCCTCTCCTCCTCTCCCCGTCCCTGCTTCCCTGTTTCCCCTCCCCTCCCTACTTCTTCGCCACTTTTCTTTCTGTTTAACCCCATTCCTCCCTCCCTCCCTCCCTCCCTCCTTTGTACCCTAGTGTTTATTAGGCCTCTGTGGCTTCCTATAGAGGCTGCAGCAAAAGCTGTAAGAGCTGCCTAAGCCCCTTTCCCACCTCCTGCCCCTCCGTCTCTAACACATCCATACCCACTGCCGTGGCTCAGATCTCAGACTTCTGCTCAGAAATCTCCAGTGATTTTTGTCCCCTCCAGAAGCTTCCTCCTTCCATCCACCCACTTGTTCCCCTCTCCACCAACCTCTCACTACCAGCTTCCCCTGGAGAAGTACCACCTTCCCAGGTCTAAATTTTTCTCTAACTTTTCATCTACCCTCCTGGGCCATAACTCCATTCCCCACCTTAATCTCATCCATCTTTCATTCCCCTACCGTTTCAAATTTTACCTTTTCCTTCTATGTAAACTTTCCTGGACATAATATCTTGTCCATTTTACACTCTCCCCCAGGTAAGAAAACACTGCTGTTGTACCAAGTCTGGGGCCAAGGGAGTGAGAAGAACTGGCCACATTTATAACCTTGCTCTTTCCCCCATTTCTTTTTTTAATAAATTTTTCAATCTTTTAAGATAAATTTATTTATTTTATTTATTTATTTTTGGTTGCATTGGGTCTTCGCTGCTGCGCGCGGGCTTTCTCTAGTTGAAGCAAGCGGGGGCTACTCTTCGTTGCGGTGCACAGGCTTCTCATTGCGGTGGCTTCTCTTGTTGCGGAGCACGGGCTCTAGGCGCGCGGGCTTCAGTAGTTGTGGCGCCCGGGCTCAGTAGTTGTGGCTCGCGGGCTCTAGAGCGCAGACTCAGTAGCTGTGGCACACGGGCTTAGCTGCTCTGCAGCATGTGGGATCTTCCTGGACCAGGGCTCGAACCCGTGTCCCCTGCATTGGCAGGCGGATTCTTAACCACTGCACCACCAGGGAAGTCCCTTTAATAAATTTTTATTGGAGTATAGTTGATTTGCAGTGTTGTGTTAGTTTCAGTGGTACAGCACAGTGAATCAGTTACACATATACATGTATCCACTCTTTTTTAGATTCTTTTCCCATATAGGTTCCTTCCCCCATTTCTGACCAAGAAACTTACCTAATGTGCCTACTGTTCATGGTGGTCTAGACAACTCACCTTCCTCTAAGTTGTGTGGTGGACTTTGGGGACGTCCCCAGCCTAATACCTTGGGCTGATAGCGCGCCTGTTGCTGTACGAAGTAAGCAGAGAGAATGACTTTCAAAAATTAGATTGCTCCTGTTGGGACTAGGGTGTCCCTGCTCCCTGGTGTTAGGGAAAGCACTGCAGAGGGTTGGGGGACAAGGAAACGACAAATGTTGAGGGTTTTTTGCGCTCAGCGTCGCTTCACCTTTCTGCTGGCAAAAGGAAGTGGTGAGTGAAGGTATCTACCTTCTGTTCTGAGTTTCTAGCCCCCACATAGGAGGGCATCCCAGGACTCCAGAATCTGCATCCTCCCCGCCGCAAACCTCTTCCCCCACGTTACCTCACCTCCTAGCCTCAACAGCACAGGTGACCCAGAGCTAGAGTGGACACAACCACTAAAAGGTTTCATCCAAAGAGGAGATGTCATCCACCGTACAACCCTGATATGTATCCGGTCACTAGGAGCTCCTAAGTCAAACCCAGGAACTGAAAGGGCCGAGAGATTACAGCCTGTGTTTTCCATAATGACCATTAGGTGTCACTCTAGTGCAACTAAAGACCTCTTTGCTGGGCGCCAGGACCTGGGCCCTCGGCAAAGCTGCCATTTACATTGATTTCTAAAGTAGCATAGCACTATCATTTCGACAAGAAAACATCTAGAACTTGATCCATGGCAAGTTTTCGCTCTTTCTTCAGGGCCTAGGGTCTTAGCCATTCCAGCGGGCCAAAGAACAGTTTAGCTTTCCACTGATTTATATTGGTATTATGAGTTGGAATTGCATCAGACTTTGACGTTTAAATTCAAGAGTGAGCACCGAATATTTATCTCCTTGCTTTCCAATGACTCCGTGCAATTAAAAATGTTTTTTGGCTCCCCTACACTGAAGCAACAGAAGCCATCTCTGCCTAGCTGACAATTTTAAAAAGAAGAAAGGAACTGGATGCTTTTTAACAGCTCTTAAAATGCTGAGGTTTTACCAAGTCTGGGGCTAAAGCAAGGAAGATGAGTGGCCACATTGATAACCTTTCTGCTCTCTTCATTTCTTAAAGAGAAACCGTTTTCTCATGCATCTATTTCAAATGGCACAAAATCCAGAATGGCTCTGACTCTCCCTTGAAAGTGTGCGATACTGAAGAGATTCAAGAGAATCCTTTTGCTTAAATTGCACACATAATTGAAGAGAAGATGGTAGACTTGGGCAGGGATTACTATCTGCTTTTTACATAAATGGCTCCCTTGTTAAATGCACGAAGCCATGGAGGAAAAGAAAGCTTTACCCAGAAGTCAGCACAGAAGCACCCACTCCCTCCAATTATGCATGTATCTTGGGCCACTGTGACCTTTTCGTTTAGGTGTGCAAGGGAGTGATGGAGTGAGAAATGGAAATCAATTGCCCTGCTTTCCGCCTATAGAGTGCTTGAAGCTGGCTTCTAAATATAACCGCTTTGCACTTCAGTCCGTGAGTCATGCTGTTATTTCCATGGCTCCTTCAGCTCCTTCCGCCTCTCACTCAAAAGTTTTAGATGCCAGTGTACTTAGAAAACTCTGCTGGCCGTCAGACAAGACCTCAAAATCCAGTGCTTTTTCTCCATGGTTGGGGTCTGACCACAAGTTCCTCCTCCAGTCCCAGGCCAGCTCCTGGGCCCCTTGAGCAATGACCAGCTTGCTATTCAGTAGAGACTGGGGAAAGGGAGCCTTTAACTGCTTTGTTGATCAAGTTCTGTTATTTACTCCTTTGGAAATCATTCCTTTTTATGTTTGAGACTTTCCCTTGGTTTACCCATTTTATCCGTAACTTATCACGATCAACAGTGTGGCAAAGAAGAATACCCATCAAATGCCCACCATCTGCTGCCCGACATTTCCAGGATCCCAGCAGTTAGGCAGGAACATGGCACTAGTTCAGACTAATGCAGTTTGACATGTGTCACTTCCGGGCTGACAAAGAGAAAAGGACTTTTGCCTTTCCCTGGGCTCTTTGCCTCAGCAACCAAAACCAACCCTGAAAGTTCCAAATGGGGCAACTTCCAAGATGAGGGAGTCTCGTCAGTCTGGGTCCCTGAGGGGCTCTGTGGAACAGACCCACATAGAAATGTCCTGTAAATGAGAAATAAACTTTTGTGCTAGGAGGCCACTGAGATTTGGGGGTTGGCATGTTATTTAAGCATAACTTAGCCTGTCCTGACTAACACCAACCATATTCAAGGCATATAGTTCTGTAACCCCAAATTCTGTTTGAATTTAAATAGATAAGTGGTGAAATATTTAAATTATTCTCTCTGCTAATTCAATGGAAAATGTGCTACTGCAGACTTCTGAAACTATAGTCTTAATAGTTCCCACCTGGGACACTTAGCTTCAAGGCAGAGAGTTATCAGTTACATAAGGAGTGCATGACTGCCATTTTCCAGATTAAGTTGAGGCCCATGTAATCCCATCAAACCCCTGTGTCTTTATAGTGGGAGAAAACACTGACATCATTACTTCTTCATCTCTTCAAACAACAAAAATCCTAAGAGACAAACTAATTTCAATCCAACACACTTTATTCTTTCTTTTTTTCTTTTTTACTTTTTTTCTGAATTTTCAATGATCAAGTATTCAAGATGTTGTAAACCAAGGTTTATTAGTACATTGACAATAGATTTCATTAAACACAGGAATTATACATCTTTTACATTACCTTAAGGGGTCTCCAAATAAATATTCATTTTAAAAATCACAAAATCAAACTCCTTTATGCAACAACTCAAAACAGCCTTTCATCACAAGCACACCCCTACACACAAAAACACACACGCTGAACACACACTCCGCTAGGATCCTAATGCCAGTTTATTTGACACAGTATTACATTTCCTTTAACTAAAGAGTTAGAGGCTGACCTGCCTGTTTCATGTTTCTAAATTAATATTTGGGGTAGAGGTATGTATTTTAAGAAAAATGCCCACTATAATACCTTACCAATTATCCTTATTTTTCATTTCTACATACAAACTTTAAACTTGTTTTGTTCACCCCTTTGGTTTAATATATCCCTGCAATTACTTTAGTTTTCAATAATATCTTCTTCAATTTTAATATGTAACAGTAGAATACCAGAAAAAGACAACACCTTCAAAACCTCAATATTAAAAACACCTTACATGGGTGTAAGGTTTTTTTGGAGAAGAAATAAGAAAAGATTATCTTGGGCTTCCCTGGTGGCGCAGTGGTTGAGAATCTACCTGCTAATGCAGGGGACACGGGTTCGAGCCCTGGTCTGGGAAGATCCCACATGCCACGGAGCAGCTGGGCCCGTGAGCCACAACTACTGAGCCTGCGCGTCTGGAGCCTGTGCTCCACAACAAGAGAGGCCACGATAGTGAGAGGCCCGCGCACCGCAATGAAGAGTGGCCCCCGCTTGCCGCAAATAGAGAAAGCCCTCGCACAGAAACGAAGACCCAACACAGCCAAAAATAAAAATAAATTAATTAAAGTTATAAAAAAAAAAGATTAACTGAAATATATTTTCCCCTCTCTCTGAAATTCTTTGTAGCATCTGATTATTCTTGCTTAAATAAATATCAAAAGCGCTGAGTTTTCCATAGAAAAGTACTCCCCCTTACACTCTTCATTTTTGCAGTGTAAAGTTCATGGATTAGCTGTAGTAACGAGAGTAATGAGCGCTTGTTTTCTGAGAAGTTCTTCAGATTTCCAAAAGCAAAGCACATGCTGCCCCTTATCAGTGAAATACTGTGAATTCAGTGGTGCATTGTTGCGGTGAGCATGCGTCATCAAATACTTTTAGCACCGAGGCATTTATTTTTTAATGTTGCAAAAGCAAATACCCAGGGAGGGTTTTCCTCATATATGACCCTTCCTAGGGCTGAGTAAAAACGAAGTGCTTAAAATAACCTCTTCAAACATACACAGATCTGATTCCTATGTGGCAAGAAGTCTGGGACAGATACCAGCAGCATCCTGGAAGGTAAGGAAAGGAGAGAAGACAGAAAAGATAAAGTGCGTGAGGCCACGAACTTCCCCTCACCAGCCCTGGCACTCCCTTCCGTTCCATGAAAGAGGAAATGCAAATATGTGTGTGTAAAGGATATCTACCAGTCTGTATAACAGAATTAGCAAAACTGCAGTCTAGGCAATTCTGGGATTATGCAGTATTTTGATATCTATCTGCTACTTAGACTACTCAGTATGCACCTATATATCAATAGTTATATTCATATTTCTGTGCCACTTAGGATGTTTTAAGTACACACAACATCACAGAGTATAACTGGCTACCACTCCAGGCTTGGCCTCTCCTGCTGCTCCCAGGCACAACTAGAGAATCTCTGCAAATGCTTCAGGTCCATTCAAACTATGAAGCTTCTCTTCCCTTTGGTGCACTTGTAGTTGATACAAAACAGGCTCCAAAAAGAAACTCTCTGGCTCCAAGTCTACCAAACAATGCAAGCTGGAAATGCAGACTAAGGGAGAAGTGTCTTGGTGGTTGGTAAAAAGGTAGGGCTGCCATTACCTTCTGCAGATAAGCTGACATTTCTAGGCACATGCTCCTGTTTTTTCCTGCAGCTACTAATGGTAACAATCAGGAATAATCGGGTTGTGGTTTGGTTTATAACATACAGCACTTCGTATCTGTTCACTTAACATGTAACACTTTGTATGTGTCCGTTTAAAACATTTATTAAGAAACTTAAAAGCTATAGTCACTTTAAAAAACTAATGTAAATGTTAACATTCTGAAACAGGGGGAAAAAAAAAAAAAGCATACACTTGAAATCCCCAAAACTCAGATTCAACAAATCTGAACCACCTTTCCTCATTATGATTCATTTCAGAAACTCTACCGAGACTAAATGTTAACATTAAAATTGGATTTGTTCTATATTAAATAGGAACTATAAATAAATACTTGAGGTATGGCAGGACAAACAATTGTGAATATAAGACTTAGGTAAATAAATGTAAATTTACCTTGAAAATCAAAACATTCAATTTTGATGTTTCCTACAGATTTTTTTTTCTGTTTTACACAAGGAAATAATAATTTCTCTACTCTTCAGAAACAGTAACACATCAAAAAATGAAATGCTTCACCTCACTATCTTATAGTCACATCTTACCTATGTTAACCAAAACTACTGTACAGCATTATGTAGTGTAAGAAGTGCACAATAGAGAAACATGTGTCTGAACCCTGACTTGGCCACTATGTACAATCCTAAACGAATCACGTTAACTCTCTGAGCCTCAGTTTTCATGATCTGTTTAAAAAAAGGAAAAACAATAAAAATAGTTATCTTACAAAGTTATTAAGAGGATTTAAATGCATGATGTATATTAAGTGCTTGACAAAATGCTCTGCCAATAGTCAACATTCAACAAATGCTGATTTGTTTCCTCTCTGCTGCTCCTTTCTTTCCCCTACCCTAGTTCTGAATGACTTTTGACTGTTTTCAAGAGTTACATCCACCTACAAAGGATATGGATTTCAAGCTACAGAAGATAACCAAAATAATGTGTACTAACTGCCACTCCACCCCCTGGGGTTTCTAAATTAATAGGCTAGACTCAAGGATATTATATTTGCATATTAAAGTCAAATAATACATTAATCTATAGAGTTTTTAAAAGAAGAAGGTGACCTTTCCAAAAAATAAGTAATTAGAAGCCTAAGCTAATGGAGAGTGGCAATTAAACTTTTAACAGGAGTGGTGACTCTAAAGTAACACAACCAATTTATTATCAAGCATATAAGGACCTCATATGTATATACAATTAAATGGTGTCATCTATCAAGTAGTCACTTCAGTTGACTATGTAATAGTCCAATGATGCCACCAGAACCCAAAGCATTTTGGGGACAACTCTTATTTGGTACATATTCCAAAACGTCAGTCCCCCAAGATTTTTACTACTTACTCTACATTCACCAACAACACAATAATGATATACCTGCTATTTATAAGTACCAGATACTTGAGGAAGTACAATATTAACATTGTGGTGTACAGTTCAGGCCAATTTCTTTGAATTATGGCCTAATCAACCCAAAGGATTTCATAGATTGGCAGATGGTAATTAGGTAAAATAGTGCCTGATAGGGAAATGGTGCTCAGTCAGTGATGGCTTAACTGGATGACTGTTCATGGTAGAGAAGGGGAGGGGGTCTCTAATTATACTTGATGAGTCCATCATTTCAGATCGTAGATTTCTAAGAGCAGCTCCTTTTCAAAATGTGCTACTAAGAAGAGATAAATTCTAAGAGTGTTGGAACACACAATCTTAGCTACAAAAAAAAAAAAAAAAAAAGTGCCAATCCCACTAAAATTCTCTCAGTGCAGTTTCTTAACCATCAGAGGAAAATTAAGAAAATACCTCTTCCCAACCTACATATCTTTAGCTCCAACACAAAAGGAAACTTTCTCTTCTAAAGGATTAAAGATCTCCCACAAAGGGTAAAGGGGATCACTAAGCCCCCAGAGTAGACATGAAGATAATCAGCAAAATTCTCTGAAGACCTTCAAACTACACCAAGCTGACGAAAGTTTGACAGACACAGTGTAATTACAGGCAACGATGCTTCTTATGACTTAGCCAAACACGTCTGCCCCAAGGGAAGTCCTTGTCACCTGGGACCACTGACTCCACCCCTTGTAGACATTATTTAGTCTAACGATGAGAACCCTCTCCATAAACTGCATGCAACCAAGAGAGCCATTTGACCAATGACATTCCTAGGTAGAGAAGAAAACAACCTTGAACCCAGGAATATTCACACAACTCCACCTATGCAGCCATGGATGGATGGCAAAAAGCCAGAATCATGGGTCAGTCTCATCCCTTCTGTGGAAGACTATAAATCAGCCAAGGAAACCATTTCCCAAATTAGCCTTATAGAAGCATAGGCTCATTGGCAGAAACCGTCCACAATCATATGGATATTTGTACATTATAGTCCCTCCTAAGTCTGAGTTCTCATGATTCTTTTTCTGAGCAGCCAGATTCCATGAGTTAACTTGCCATCAGTCCACAGTGCCGTCAGGAGGCATCTACCTTAAGGACCACATAGAACACATTCTGTGTGGCATCTACATCAAAGTGATGTGCTGGGAGATACTGAAAAGGATGATGGATGTTGAACCCCAAGTGCATTTAGGAACAGAAAAATCCTCTCTCAGAGTCACTGCAGGAAGGTTACAGTAGAAAGGAATTAAATGGAGCTATAAAATGATTCAGATAAGGTAGGATTCAGTATGACAGACCAGTTTATTTTACATAATTTTTAACCATTACGTGGGATCATAACCTAAATCCAGCTCACAGATCTCCCTCCTCCTGTGTTCAAGGTGATCTTCCTGATTAAATGACTCCATTTCAGAGTGACTGCAGCAATTTTCTGCACATAAAAAAGAAAGCTACACATGGGCTAGTGCTTCCAGGTATATAACTAAAATGGTCAGGTGAGACTCAATCTTACTTCTGTGGGATTTCTTTTTCCAACTATTTTGAGTGTCAAGGTTACAATCCTCAACAACCCTTATGTGGGCCCTTAAAAGCTAAAAGAGGGCTTCCCTGGTGGCGCAGTGGCTAAGAATCTGCCTGCCAATGCAGGGGACACGGGTTCGAGCCCTGGTCTGGGAAGATCCCACATGCCACGGAGCAACTAAGCCCATGCGCCGCAACAACTGAGCCTGCGCTCTAGAGCCCGCAAGCCACAACTACTGAGCCTGTGCGCTGCAACTACCGAAGCCCGTGCGCCTAGAGCCCATGCTCCGCAACAAGAGAAGCCACCACAATGAGAAGCCTGCGCACCGCAATGAAGAGTAGCCCCCACTCGTTGCCAACTAGAGAGAGCCCGCATGCAGCGACAAAGACCCAACACAGCCAAAAATAAATAAATAAATTTATATTAAAAAAAAAAACTAAAAGAATTTCTGCAGCAATTTTCTTTGGATGAGAAAGCCATCAGTTTCTTTCCTTATTATGCATCTCAAATGACAGTTTCTAGCCATATTGTTTAGCACACGAGTGTTAAAGCCCCTTATGAAAGAACCCTGAAGTTGATATTCAAGCTCTCAGGTTCATGATTCAGCAGCTTCTTTAACTCCTTTACGGTGGGGCAGATAGACTAAAAGAGAATGTGTCTTATGAAACGAAGTAGCTGTTCCCTTTTTCACGCTACGCTTATGGTTCCTTTGAAGCATTTGAAAAGTTCTACCTGATTTTTAGCTCTGCTATGGCTTAAAATGCTATTAACAGTACTTTAAGGAAAGTTTAGCTTCCTAATTTCAGAACCGTATCTGCTTTAGTCTCTGACACCAAAAGTAACATGCTGCACTTACAGTTTCCCAATCAAATTGCATAGTTGAGGCAAATTCATTTGTGCTTTGTAGCAGGACTCACAGTAGGTGTTCATATCTAAAAACTCTGCTTTGTAAATGCAAAATCATGGTCAAGCTCACCCTTGGTCAGAGTGCACGCTGATGACATGCACCGCCATCGCACTTCCCATGACTTTGTTAATCACGCACCCAGCCTTATGTTGGAGCATAAGCATCAAAATTAACATCTCAGAAATGGTAACAAATCTATCTAAACTCCTCCTTCTTGGAGAGAAGGGGGGAAAGGCTCAGTCTTGTTGAGGTATCCAGCCCTCAATCAACAGTGGCTGTGTATACTGAGTTTTGTTGGTTTCAGGATTGCGTCTTTAGAGGTTAAAAAAAGAAAGAAAGAAAAGAAGGCACGGGTGTTTCTCAAGTCGCCATATTCAACTCAACCCACAAAAGTCTTCCGTTTTCAAGCTTCAGAAGGGAGGCTACATGGCATCAGGGCTTCCTTCCAGGCCCGGGTCTGGGGAGGAACTTATTGCTTCCAGGAAGGGCCCCGGATAGGTCTGTGCTGTGTACTGGATCCCTTTTTGCGGACCAGTCTCTTCGTGGAGTTCTCCCTGGGTGCTGAAAGCCGGGCAAGATCTAGTCCGGACAGACTTATCGGCACTGTCGGTGTGGCCCACCGTCTCACTCACGGTGCTCAGAGGGAATTCTCTCCACCTCTGCCTCTGCAGTCCTTCCTCCTTGTATTTAATGGAGTACCAGGCCAAAAAAATAAAAATGAAGCCAACAAATTTGAGGCCGGCTGCCAAACCAAAATAGACAAAACGAAATGATGTGACATTGTACTCCCAGCAAGAGCCCTGCACGCCGCACTCCTGCTGCCAGAGCATGCAGCTGGTGTCAATGACGGCTCCGAAGTAGATCGGAGTAGGAATGTACGCTAGAGTTGTCGGAAGAAAGAAAAAGAAAAACAGTTAGCACATCTTATAAGAGGAAACAGATCTGTAAATTAACAGGATGCCTGTTTGCTCTAAAAAACCAGTTGAAGGGAGTGGTTTTCTCGTGTTACTTGATTTTTTGTAAATATATATCACATCTCGTCATAATATTCTTATCATAGAAATGTTCGCTAAATTGTAAATACTTTAAATCTTCTAGTTTGCAGCTCAGTCAGAATGTGTTTTGTTTTTTAGGCATTTTATGATATTTATTTTATAATTTATTATTATTTATTATAGTTGACATATTATGATATAAAATGTCTAAAAAGCATTAACACATCTTTAGACATAAAAATTTCTATTGATAAAAATGCACTTAGAGAGGGGAGTTCCCTGGCGGTCCAGTGGTTAGGACTTGGTGCTTTCACTGCCGTAGCCCCAGGGTTCAATCCCTGGTGTGGGAACTAAGATCCCACAAGCCTCTCTGCCCAGTCGAGGGAGAAAAAAAAAAAATGCAATTAGGGAATCCTTTTAAACTTAAAAAATCAGATTTTGTTATGAAATACACAACTGGCCATATGAGAACCCTTTATGATCCACAAAAATTCAGTACACTTAGTTCTTGTGGCTTGGGTTCTAGCTTTGGATGCAGGAAGAGTATAAGGCAAGCACTGTCCCCTATAAGTCGGAAACCACGTCAAATGGCTCTTGGAGTATGGAAATAAATAAGGCATAATATTCATCTTTACAGCTTATGCAGCACCTGTGATGAGTAGCAGCTTCATTGTTTGGGCTATGATGTAGACATTTCTTTACTCCCATAAGGAAAAGTGTCTACCCAAGTAGACCTCCTTCATCACATGTTACTCCCTTTGCTGAAATGTGTCCCCATTCCCAACTTGTTCACCTTGCAAATATCTACTCCCCCTTTAAATTCCTGACTGACTCAGATGCTACCGTATTACCATTGCATTTTGAGTACACCTCCATTTTGTCCACTATCACCCAGTATTTAAACTATTTGTAAGTCTGTCACCCATAAGCTCCTCGATGGCAGGGACCATGCCTTTTATTCTTCACATCCCAAGGACCTATCAGGACAGCCCATGGATCCTCAATAAGAGTTTATAAAAGGAAGTGATGAATGGAAGGAAAGGAAGAAGACAAGAGAGAAGGGAGGAAGGGAAGGAGGAGGGGAAGAAGGGAGAGAGGATAGGTGGGCTAATAGCCCAGGAGGCTGCGAGTGGTACATTTTAATCTTTTGGCTGCACTGCACGGCATGTGGGATCTTAATTCCCTGACCAGGGATCGAACCCGAGCCCTCTGCATTGGAAGCACGGAGTCTTAACCACTGGACCGCCAGGGAAGTCCCCCGAGTGATACATTTTTAAATACACTGTATTCATTTAAAAGGAGATATGGTCACTACAACTGAAATGTAACATTATTGGGCTGGGCAAAATAGATGAAGGGGATTAAGAGGTACAAAACTTAAATCATAAATAAATCACAGGGATGTAATATACAGCATAAGGAATAAGGTCAATAATATCGTAATAATGTTGTATGGGGGCAGATGGTTACTGGACTTATCGTCATGATCATGTCGTAATGTTTGCAAACATCAAATTGTTATGTAGTACACTGGAAACTAACATAATATTGTACATCAACTATGTTTCACTTTTTAAAAATTTAACATCATTGAAATACCTGAAACTCTCTTTTTGCTTTGGCACTTGGGGAAATGGAAAGTGGCCTAACTCTACTTTTTCATCATCAGTGGAACTTAAGGTAAGGTTGAATTAAATAATAAATTCCTGATATGTTTGTTCTCCCTCCACTAATTCCTTATGCTGTGGTGTGCATCTGTTGACTTATTCCGCATCCATATGAAATCACCCAAGCCCCTGGCATCAGAGACAGGCCAAGCAAAAAGGAGGAACTACTTTTTTCATTTCTTATTCAACTACCCCTTTGCTAAACAAATTTCCTTCTTTGAAAATAACTTTTTTTGTTTTCAATGAGAAGTGTAAGGCAAACTTCTTAACTAAATCAAAGAATGTCAGTAGTTCCTTGAACCAGCATTCTTTGGAAAACGGTGCTTTCAAAGTTATTAAGGTTACCAAAAAAATAAGCTGCCCAGGGAGTTCTCTGGCAGTCCAGTGGTTAGGACTTGGCGTTTTCACTGTCATGGCCGGGGTTCAATCCCTGGTCAGGGAACTAAGATCCCGAAAGCTGTGTGGCACGGCGCCCCCTCCGCAAAATAAGTGAAATTAAAATCTGATATTTAAAAAAAAAAAAAAAAAGCCCCCTAATTCAAAACAACCAGAAGCCTTTGATGCCCAGTGACAAGTCCTCACTCTAAGTCTGGGCCATCAAGCAGAACATGAGACAAAATGAGAATTTCAGAGAGTATTCATGTTGCCAAGGGCCAGATGATTTTTAAGTGTTTAAAATGTTTCATCCTTCAAGATTGAAATAAGCAACTTGAATCAAAAAAGTAATTTTTTGTGCTGTGGGCAATGATACTGATTACTGGGGAAAATAACAGCTGAAGAAGATGACAGACTGCCACTTAAGAAAGAAAAAATATGCCTGAAGATGAGGAAGTCATATAAAAATACACTGAAATCCATCAAGGGAATGGGTCACTTCACACGCTGTTTCCCTGTCACTGTTCCAAGACACCACAAGTGATGCAGTGTTTGTAAAAATCAGAAGGCTATTCTTCACGTCCAAATAAACTCTGGGACTTACCCCATTGACATAGCACTAACGAGCTTCTTTTGTTAATAAGTAAAACGTAGTCCTTATATATCCGTTTGGAAAACTTTCTTTTTTTTTTTGTTTTAGAATTTTTAATTTCTTTTCTTCAGGGAACTTGATCGGTATACTCTTTACCCAGCCCAATAAAATGACTGGAAAGAAGTAAGGAATTGAAGTTTTCACACACACAAAAAAATGAGCACCAAATCCCATCACTTTCATGTTACAAAGGCACAAAAGGGACAAAAACATCAAGGTCCTTTAGCCCGTAACAATTTCTGGGTTCAAGATTTCTTACTCTACAAAACTCTGGGGAATTTAGCCCAAGTTTATGTTCACAGTGAAAGAGAAACTGATCTAAAGTCAGTTTTGTTTTCTTTCACCAGTGACAGAATTGGTCAGCTTTTAGTCCAAGTCAGGAAATGAGGAAGTTGTGCCTCCCCACTAACCTGTAAAATCCTAGCTACTACGAACGGTAACAAATGACTTGACTTGCCATTTTTAAAGGACAGTGGAAATTTGCCATCTACAAAGAGGAACAAAGAGGCACTCTTGGAAATACAGGAACATACCAAGTGTTCGCAACAAAACAAACTGCATTCCCAGGGCAAAAGGTCTCTCTTCATCTTCTACGGACCTACGAAGAAGGTAAAGAAAGAAATGTTTTAGAATAATGGCCTCAAGAAAATGAATGTCAAATCAAGCTTGCTTAGCTGCAGAGCCAGGGACCAAACATGCTGGGCCAAAATATTGAATTCGCTAGAATTTACTAACAATAGTAGAACAAGACTGCTTATGGCTAAATCACCGAATAAAGGTCTCCCCAGTGAAGACTGCAAAGAAACTCCGATTAACTCTACTTTTTGTGTAAATAACGGTGGAAGGACAAAGGTTCAGAGCTGAAGGTATAGAAGGTGAAGGTACAGAAGTGGCTTTAACTGAGTCTGCTGAAGGTACAGAAGTGGCTCTGAGTTTGGAAAATCAATTCTGTTAAAAAATAATTATATATATATATATATATATATATATATATATATATATATGTAGCATTTTATCCTAACTATTGCATTCTTTTTTTCTGTTTGCCTGCACTTCCCAGAATGGTAGGTGTGTACACTGAACATGACTCCCATCATTTCTCAAGTATAGAGAAAAAAGGTTTTTTTTAAAAATGATCCCAAAATGTGTAGAAAACAAGTCAAAAGTTAGAAAAAGAATGAACCCTTCCCAGTCACCTCACATTTTCTTCTTTTCCTAAAACTTATGCTCCAAGTAATTCCCACATGGCAGGAAGATTGGAGTCTATTGATTTTGTAATTAGCAAAGATTAAAGGGCTCCTTTTCTCAAGTTTTGGGTTAGAAGCCGACTGGTGATCTGCCATGTTTGAACATTATAAAATGGGCAGCCCTTATCTGGGTTATTTAACATCTCCTGTAGAATTAAAGTTCAAAGTATTAGATTATTAATGATTCACATGTTTTCATGACGAGGTACTTTATCCTTTCTATCCCGTACACATAGGGTTCTCAGTATATAATGGACCAGCATGTTTGTCATCTTTTCCCCTAATTTCTTTATTTTCTCAGAGCAATTTCCCCAGCGTGGAACACATTTTTGTTACTACGTAAGTATCTGCTGATGGAGGAATTGAGTGAGTAAACCATTGGGACCAATGGGACTTTCGTGTGCTGTTATCTGTCAATGAATGCATCGGCTGAACGTGGTCTAATTCAGCATCCCATAGAAGGGAAGCCAGAATATGCAGAACAAGCATGGGAGCCGCCCAACTGCCCTGCTGAGAACGACGTCTCAGCAGATACGTCCCACCAGGTGCCCAGCATTGCGGGGTACTGAGGAGGCAGGGAGGGCATAAAAGGGAGAACAGAGACTGACACCCCTCACTCCCTCACCACCCTGCATCCCAGCCCCCCTAAAGCTGCTGTGGGCATGCTTTTGTTTCTTCACCACGCTGCCCCCTTCCTTCCTTGATCCACTGCGGTCTTTACTGCAAATACCAAAACTCTGATCCGAATGTGCTGGTGTCAGCATTTTAAATAGGGCTTCCATTAAGGTAACTTTCACATTCTCTCTTAGGAGCCAAAAATCACGAACAGGATATGGAACACAGCAAAGAAAGCACAGCACGAACAACTTAATAAATAACGTTTCCAGGTCTGCCCTTTCCTTGATTCAATGTCAAAATTTTATATGACAGTGAAATTAATTAAAGCAGCATTTGGAACTGCAAGACCAGCAGCAATGGCACTGATCCTGGAGTATTAACCATCTACAAGGTTGGAGATAATATTCTTCACTATGTGCACAATTTAGCAACTTCCCCAAATGACTTGCCGCCTCCTCCAGGGCCAGGTTTCTTGTAGCTATAACGGTCATGGCTTTCAGTTCCTGCACTTGAATCTTTTAGGGTAGAGACTTCAGGGACCAAAGGCACCCAAAATCAGTCTCCCTGAACTACAGGGAGAGAACACATCTGAATAAAGAAAGTTCGGAAGTATGAAATGGTACCATCTTCCTTTCCTTGCCTGACATGGGAAAACTCCCTTCTCTTAAGTTCACTGGGTAAATGTCTGAGCGCTTTCCTGCACTATCTCACTTTGCTTTCCTCTCTGTTTTACCACATCAGCCCCCAGTCTGGACCAGGAATTCTGGCAACTCCGAGTGTATAACCCACCCTAGACGTCAAATGCTGTCCTCACCTGAGAGTGACTATGATGGCTGACGGCTGGGCACATGCTGTGATGAAGGTCACTATGAACAGGAAAACTAAGAACGGGATGAGGGTGTTACAGCTCCGTTTACACTTCCCAGACACAGCATAGCCGTTCTCATTGAGATACGTCTTGACGATGACCACGCGGAGCTGGCTGCGCTGCCCCACTGTGGGGGGCGTGATCACTTGGCGGCTTTGGACGCAGGTGCACTCTGTGTAGTTCCGTATCTAAGTGATAACAAAGGTCAGTTGGATGCTAAGCAAAATTCAGCATAGGAATAGTCAGACAAAGTTAAAATGCTCTAAAATCACTCCAGCATTTAAAACTATGCAGAATATTTCATTGGAAATATCTTGTGGGAGTTCCCTGGTGGCCTAGTGGTTAGGATTCCAGGCTTTCACCGCCATGGCCCGGGTTCAATCCCCTGTTGGGCCTCACAGAGCGGCCAAAAAAAAAAAGAAAGAAAGAAAAGAAAATATCTTCCTCGTTTTAACAGTTAGGATCCAAACAGTGCATCTAACAACATCAAAATCTGCTGGTCAAGGTTGTTTAAACCTAAACTTTGATAAGAAGCTTTCAACATTCAATTCTATGCCATTCACATTCCATATGCTCATTCGGGGTCATAATCATATGCTGTTTCCATGGCTGTTTAATTCTTGGGCTCTCCGATTAAAGAAGCCCTTCAAAAACAGGAACTAAGCCTTATTTTTATTTGTGCTCACCGGAGTGCCTAGCATAACCCTGAACACAGTGTAGGACCTAAAGTAAATATCTGTTAAATAACTACAGAGAATTCATAAGGCAACCCTGATGACTTCAGCGTCTGTAATAGTGAACATATCATTGGCTCTTTCATTTGAAACCAGCTAATGCAAGGGACTAAAAACATGTTTCAAACAAAACAGCCAATTAACCTTTCCTGCCTATTATGCTGCTTTTACTGAATGGACATCAGATGAATTCACTGTCATTGTGACCTCTTGACCACCTAGAGAAGCAGGAGGAACAAATACAAAGATGGGCCACTGTTTGGCTGCCTGTGCTCCAAGGACTGTGGGCCTCTTTGTAAGAATGATGGCTGACCCGGGGATATGACCCCCAAGGAGCCCATGTTTTCCCCGCTCCCCTGAAGAGAGTTTTGAAGCCTCAGGTTATTGTTTATCTTGGCAAATGACCAGATGTCTGGACCAGAGTAAGGCCCAGAAAGCCTGATGTTATCTCCTTCCACCCCCTTCTTTTTGCACTCCCAGGAAAGATAGTCCAGAAATGGAACTAGATTCCATAAAACAGGACATGTGGCCATCTGTGTGCATGACCTCCTTAGGCATACTTATGTCCACATTTATTGCCAAGGGTAAGGTTGGTCAAAGTTGCTATCGATTTTTAATTATGCAATGCTCTTGGTTTTATCAATTGAGTTTTTAGTGTGTTGTTTGGTTAACCCTACAATGTGTAGCAAGACATCTTTGCATATTTCTGATTTATCCTTTCCAATAACTAGACTGGAAGACAAGTTGTATACATGGCTGCTTAAATAGGAATAATCCATGCCTCTGTTGTGAGAAAAGTATGTATCAATTTTTCAAATTGTGATAAGACAGAGACACTTCACGGCTTATGTGCTACTTATACGCTTGTGTTGTCAATTTTCAGCATGACATCAAGTGAGTGTAATAAAGTTATTTTTAAAGTTTAAAAAAAAAATGAGCACGCTGTACCAGAGGACTCACTCACTCCCAGGGCAGAACTTAGCCACTGAGAAGAATAGATCTCGTTGTCCCTTTCAATTCAGTCACACCCTGGAGCTCACCAATTACATAACGGGGGGCCAGCAAAAGGAATCTCAATTTATCACTATAGTTTAAAACTCAGAAATCAAATATGACATCCCCAAAACAGGCAGTCAACAGTATAATCCCGTATCGCCTGCACAGAACAAGCAAATGCACTTTAACCTTTTAATGAAAGCAGCCTCCTACAATCTGTTCTTATGCAAAGAATGAAACAAGGCTCAATAAAGAACTGAGTAGAATATGAAAATCTTCTCCCACAGTATTACAGACTATTTATAATTCACGGGGAAGGGAATTCTCAAAATAGCCTATTCTTGAACTGACAGAAATATCTTTACTCTGAAAGTTTAAAAAAAAAGTCTGAACTGATAATATAGTCTGTGAAAAATGGCCATTGCCCATCTACAGGCTCTGATCAGGGGAGGTGGTCTCCTATTCTCTTCTATCAGCACCAAATGTGGTCGTCTTGACCTTCAAGTCCATCACAAGGGCCCTGTCAGGGTAACAAAGGAGAAAGCTAGCACTCAACCTTATAAAATTTCACTGGGTTGGCACAGAATGTAAGCAGGGGAGTGCTGATGTGGAATCAGATCACCATACACAAATGCTCCCATCATCCCTGGAAAAAAAAATGATATAGTATTGCATAATTTTCTTTCCTCTGGGTGTTTGACAGAAGGTATTTTGTAGATTATTTGAAGTTTCTTGAAAAGGGAGACTGAAGCCTTGTGTTTGCATGTGAAATCTAACAACAGTACAGGAACTTGTGAAATATACTCACCCCAGTGCTCATGTTACCACTATTAACACAGCCAGCCAGACAAGGGTTAAAGTATGTAATTCCATCCGATCCACAGACTGGCTCATACTCGTGTATTTTACAACCACAATTCACATTGCAGCTTCCTGTCAGATTCCTGTGAGGCATGGTCAGAGAAGGTCTAAGAGAAAAAAGAAGTAGATCATGAGCAACATTTGCTAAAATAAAACTCATAGGACAGTTCTTGACGTTCAGTCATGTGTCCGTTTTAGAGAAGATATTCCCATGAAATCAAAGCCATGGTACCTTGACGTAGCACCCTAGATAATTATTTTTATGACTTTAAAACAAAACGTAAAGAAAAATGTTTCAATTTTCTGGTCCTACAGATTCAGTATGACGTTCGTATCAAATTATTTATCATACCTCAATTCCATCCTCCTTCTTGGTGATACGGATCTGGGCTCAGAAGTTCTAACCTTCATATAAATAAACTACTCACTTACTATAGACACTTGGCTCTATGTCTTAATAAATTGGACCCTCGATTTCTTTAACTGTAAAATGGAAGAAATACTCTTCTGTGCCAAACTAATAATATCATGATGAGGACATTAACATGGAATCCATCAATCAGAGTTATCAACATAAGGTCCTTTGACCAAAAACTTTAATTATTCTGGAATAAATTATCAAAGAAAGACATGGGACTCTAGAAAATCAAAAGGAGGTGATTTTTCGAAGACCGTCAGGAATCACATCACTGGTTTGATTCAGATGACCAGAGAAGAACCATTAAACTCTCCTTCCCTCAAGAATGCCCAGATGTGGATTTACAGGCAAACGTGATGGGTTCTGTTTTCTCATGAGATCATGATGTCTGATTCAAAGAAGTGATACAATATTTTAAACTCTAATAAAATCAGTTCAGGCAAGAAATATAAAAGGGGGACAAGGGACTTCCCTGGCAGTCCAGTGGTTAGGACTCTGCACTTCCAGTGCAGGGGGTGCGGGTTTGATCCCTGGTTGGGGAACTAAGATCCCACATGCCTCATGGCCAAAAAACCAAAACAGAAAACAGAAGCAATATTGTAACAAATTCAATAGAGACTTTAAAAATGGTCCACGTCAAAAAAATCTAAAAAAGGGGGAGAGGGCAGGCAAGTAAGGATATAGGGCCCGAGAGAGAGATGTAAGGAAATGGCTATGGAAAGACAGAGGCAGGCAGGTACCCAGAGGGAATCATGGAAGGATGAAAGGGGCTCTGAGTGCTCACATCCAGTGACCTCCTTCCTTTGCTTTCATGACCACCGTTTTTAGGTGTCACTGATGACGTACCATTCCTAAAGCCACATGAACTGGCGATAGCAGATCCTTCATTCACCTGCCCAACTATCCATCCTCCCTCCATCCAGCAGATATTTTGGAATGTCTGTTATGTTCCAGGACTTACCCTTAATGACTATGTTGAGTAACCACTCACCCAGTAGCTTAGTCCATCCCAACCATATGTATTAATCCATAAACATAAAGTGTTGTTTGTTCAAAGGCTTTTCCCCTGTGTCCTCTTTCACACGTTGATAACTGACTCATCGAATTTTAATGGAAGGAACAAGTTCACAGCAATATTTAAACCTTACCAAGAAAGACTTCCAAAGAGGCAAAAGGAAAATAAACTCTATTCTTCATTCATATCCCTCCACAGAAGAAATTGTCACAATACTCTCATAATTATTATATTCACCGACTCTTAGAATCATACCATTTGATAGTTAGAGAAAGCCTGAGCACAGCAACGAAGACCCAATGCAGCCAAATAAATAAATAAATAAATAAATAAATAAATTGAATATACCTTTAAAATGTGATTCGGGACCAGTAGTTCTCACAGGGGCAGCAATTTCGGCCATGTCAGGAGACATTTTTGTTTGTCACACCTAAAGGCATGCTACTGGCGTCTAGTGGGTAGAGGCCAGGGCTGCTTCTAAAAGTCCAACAATACACAGAACAGTCCCTCCCCAGGATAAGGAATTAACTCACCCAAATCTCGATATACTGAGTCTGAGAAACCCTGTTCTAGACCTATTTCCACATTCCAAGGATGATGAAATGGACGTCTGAGGAAGCCAAATGATTCATTATGAGGCTGATTAGTGCTATTTTTAAAAAACATTTATTTATTTATTTATTTATTTTTGGCTGCGTTGGGTCTTAGTTGTGGCCCGTGGGCTCTTTAGTTGTGGCGCGTGGGCTTAGTGGCCCCACGGCATGTGGGATCTCTGTTCCCCAGCCAAGGATCAAACCCGCACCCCCTGCATTGGAAGGCAGATTCTCAACCACTGGACCACCAGGGAAGTCCCAATTAGTGCTGTTTTAATTGATATCACATGAAGAGTATTCTGTGTGAATTACTATTATCTTCACTAGTTCTTCAAGAACCAAACTGCAAGCCATGACCAAATAAAAGGGATTTATATGCCTGCATGCTTAGTCACTAAAAATGACACGCTTCAAATCCATACAACAGGGTTTTTACTATGCATATTTAAAAGTTACAAGGAATTTCCTATTAACAGCATACTTCATATTCATTTATGACAGCCACATACTTCAAATATCTCTCCTTTATGGGTATGTTCACTCAAGAGAAAGGAATCTAAAGAGAATGTCAACAGATGCTCAGAACACACACCAATGACAGGAAGGCAAAAGCTTTCCTGAGTTCTGGAAACAAAGGTACAGTCCCAGGTCACCCTTGGGTATGCTTGCTTTTCTCATGAGATCATCGTGTCTGATACAAAGAAATGATACAACATGGAAAGCTCTTAAGGAAATCAAAACAAGCAACAAATATAAATAGCAGTGAAAAGAAAGAGGCATTCATGGAAAATGTCATTCGGAAAAAAGGCCATAGTGGCACAAAAAAAAGAAAGATGCTGACACAGTTAATCCTTTACACTGCGCTGATTTAAAAAAAAATTATTTTTAAGAATAATAACATCTTGTTTGACTATCACTCACACTCCAGAAAACAGACTGGATTAGAATAATAGTGCAAGTGTTTAAATCGGAGTCACTCCAAGCAACCTCTCATTAGCCTGAGCTAAGACCATCATGGGAGTACAAAATTTACAAGGACTGTAGTACACCACACTCATCCTTGTGCAAAGGGACAGTACGTCACCCTTCTAATAAATGAAAACATTACTGACAAGTTAGCCTTGCAAACAAGAGGCTCATGTTAACTCAGTGTCCATGTAAGTGTTCTTTCCATGACAGGAACAATGACTCACTAACAAATGCCTTATAACTGCATGGTCCAAGCTGTAAACCTAGGTCACACATGACATGTTACTATAAAAATCATGGAATTATACAATTAGAGAGATGGGAGGAGTCTCTGAGGTTAACTGGTACAACTTACTGATTTTCAAGCCTAGGAAACTATGAAAGGTATAATGACATGCCCCACGATCATTGAGGCTTTAAGAAAACCAGCCATGGGGAGACCAAAAGCATGAACAAAAAAGGGAAGAAGAGCAAGCTTGCTGCCTAATTTTCATTAAATCAACTGCTTAAGGATCCATGTTTATTTAAAGTAATATACAACAATAAAACAGACTGAGGTTTAACGTAAGTAAAAATCTCTACCATAGAGCCATTACAGCTGGGTATGTAAGGATACAGTTGCTCTCAAATCACACACATATTCTCACACACACACACACACACACACAAATTGTGTCACATCACCCCACCCCAAAACCTAAAGAACGCTTGGACTTCCCCACCTGACACACTTCTACTGGTTTCCACAAATCAAAGAGGATCCCCTCAACCTTTCTGCCTCCTGTTAATTTTCTCCTTACTAAGAGATATGACAAATAGGGATCCGTACATCTTATATTCAAGCCACATGGATTAAAAGAGTATGACCCACGCAACAAAAACCTTTCAGGCAAAATATACTAATCAACTAAAAGAAATGGTATCTTTCTCATAATTTCTTAAATTTTTATCAATTTATCTCAGTCTTTAAGGAGACTTCAATTAGAATGTTTCTTTTCAATTCTGCTTAAATTCTTGGCTTTATATTAAAGCCCTTCCTTGGCCAGATATAGCTGTGCAACTTCAGGTTTATAAATAATACTACTGGCTTCCCTGGTGGTGCAGTGGTTGAGAGTCCACCTGCCAATGCAGCGGACACGGGTTCGAGCCCTGGTCTGGGAAGATCCCACACGCCGCGGAGCAATTGGGCCCGTGAGCCACAACTGCTGAGCCTGCGCGTCTGGAGCCTGTGCTCCGCAACAAGAGAGGCCGCGGTGGTGAGAGGCCCGTGCATCGCGATGAAGAGTAGCCCCCGCTTGCCGCAACTAGAGAAAGCCCTCGCACAGAAGCGAAGACCCAACACAGCCAAAAATTTAAAAAATTTAAAAATAAATAAATAAAAATTTTTAAAAATGGAGTTAAATTAGATTATTTTAAAAAATAATAATAAATAAATAAATAATACTACTAACATCATCATCATCATTTAGAACTAACATTTACATAGTCCTAGTTTTACTCCAGGACTCGTGCACTGAGATCTCTGTAGAAGTTACCTCATGCATTCCTCATGAGAATTAAAATTATTATGACTGTGTCTCCAACGTTCAGATAATGAAACTGAATATCTGAGAGGATAAGATAGGTACTGTTAAAGTTCACAAAACTAGTAAGAATCAGGGAGGGATTTAAACCCAGTTATCTCTGTCTCCACAGTGTGTACCCTTAAACCCCGACAGCAGTGGACCCGCTTTGTGTAACTGGCCGTGGTTTTCCTTGAGTCTTCTGTGTGCTCACCCTGCGCCTTCTTCTTCCTCTAATGCAGCTTTCCTAGCACTCAGCTCTCACTGTGCTGAGCATTAGAGTCAGAAAGAGCGGGTTCACGGAATTCCCTGGTGGTCCAGTGGTTAGGACTCTGTGCTTTCACAGCTGAGGGCCCAGGTTCAATCCCTGGTCGGGGAACTAAGATTCCGCAAGCCGCTCAGCACGGCCACAAATAAAAAAATAAAATAAAAAATAAAAAGAGTGGGTTCAATTCCATATCTACAATTCACCAGTGCCATGAACAAATCCAGAGCGACTTCACTTGTGTTGTAAAATAGAGACCAGAATATCTATATCGCAGGGTTGATGGGGGGATTAGATAAGTAAATGGATACCCAGCGCCCAGCGAGTTCCTAGCACGTAACAGGCACGAAGGTACTGATGTGTTTTCTTTATCTACACAGGGCAGAAGCAGGAAGGAATAAAAGTAACACAGTCACAAACACAAAGAGCACAAAAGGCCTTCATGATGATTTTCTTTTCAAAAAGGAAGGGGTCATTTTCTTATTTACTCATATAGAGAACAGTTGGAAAACTGGATGAGGGTCCAGTTGCAGGCCTACCATGTAGAAGCTGTATGACCTTAACAGCCTAACAGTTAGTTAATGGTTGTCAACGCCCCTCCTGCCTACGTGAGCGGAGAGAAGCATGATCAACACAGGGGAGTAGGTGATAACTCATGGGATAGCTTAGGGTTCCCCAGGACTCTACTCATGAAAGTTACGGTTACTGCATCCAATCATTCTTTTTATTGTTAAAGCTTCCCTTCGCTTTGTAGTCAACAAATTCAAACCAGATATAACTTGAAATTTACATATAATAACCTACAACTTATACAAACCGTCTCTTTAAATCCAGAATCATTTTTAATAAAATGATGTGTCCCTTAACAACATCTTGAAACGCCTTTATTTATTTTTAAAGTAATACATATTCATTGTAGAAAATTTGGAAAATACAAAAGGACTAAAAAGTCAAATTAAACTCACACAGTAATACTACAATCCAGGAATATCCACCATTATGATTTTAGTATATTTACTTCCCTTTGCTCTTTTTTCAATATGCATATAAATTAACGTTAATAACATATTGTTATCAAGATTTCACAGAGTGTTCTAAATTCTATTTTTCCTGCTAACATTATATGATGAACATTTTCTATTGACTATGTTAATATGACGTTATGAATGGCAAATTTGGTCCCGAGTTTAATAATATAGGTTCAAGGCTTACTGTGTTTAAACAGATATTATATAGTTTTACAGAGTTCCTGTAATTTGTTTAGATCTCAGTTACAAAACTTAAAACTCACTGGAAAGAAAATTTGCATATATTTTATATCCCCTCGATACTCCTAAAAATGAAGTAAAGCAAATTTTGTTTGTATCTCCCAAATAGAGCCAAAAATAAATCAAATCATATACTTACAGCTAGAAATGAACTGTAAGCCTATTAATAAAAGTAGCCAAGATAGTCCAGAAACACACATATCTAAGATCCTTTAAGTAAACTATTTTTTCTCTACTTTTCAAGAATTGCCTTTAAAATTAGTAATACCTATAATAAATAAAAGATCTTGAATGGCACCAAAGAAATTAAATAGGAAAAAAAAAACGTTCAGAAGGTTAAGTTGTCTGTGAAACACAGAAGAGAGGAATGGTTTAATTAGAGAAATTAGGAATGATCTGGCTAGAAATACTAGTCACTCAAAGGCTGGTAGTAGAATACTATCTAAATACTGGCAGGATGGCAAGTTCAGGAGTGGTGACAAAGATGATGAAATGTACCTTTGGTGAGTTGCAGCAAAGGTCTGAATTAACAGACAATATTTATGTCTCAGTACCTTGGGACAATAAAACTATATTGAGAGAGGTAACTTGAGAAGAACACCCCAACCCCTGAGATTTTGGACCTGTGGACTCGTGGATCACAGGCATTGCCGAAAACGCTCTCAGAAAACTGAGCAAATGCATCTTCGTCATGTCATAGCTCAAGAAATCATCCCTGGAAAGTTCTGACCCAGTAACTCAAGTCTCCAAATCAGAAGATGATATAATAGATTTTAGTTTAAGTTCAAAGAGATGACACTTGATGAAAGATAATAAAGCTAGAATTATTAAATGATTTATCAAGACAGTACTGTTGAAAAATTCTGTACATGGACCTCAGATTTAACCCCATTTGAAAAAACTATTTGAAGGTAAAGAACAAACAACTCACATTATACAATGTGTTTATATAAAGTATTGCTTAAGCTACAGTTTTCACTGGCTCCTTTGTCGACAAAATGATTAGGACACAGCTGTGTGAAATACAGTTCGGCAGACACAGAGGGGAAGCAAAACACATTTCTTAATTAAAACTGCAGGGAAATTGTGGGTGCTAGGAAGATCAAATCTGAATTTTTTTTCTTTAGTTTCGTCATATTGTGGTTAGAACACTTAACATGAGATCTACTCTCTTAACAAAATTTCAAGTGTACAGTACAGTATTGTTGACTACAGGCACAAAGTTGTACAGCAGATGTCCAGAGCTTAGTCACCTTTTTTGTTGTTATTGTTTTGTTTTGTTTTAGAAAAATAAAGATTTATTTTGAAGGGAAGTGAATAAATCTTTAATATAATCTATACTGAGTGACCAAACCAAGTTAATATTACTGTTTAAATTGCCCGCAATTACCCTAAGGATCAAAGTTTGGCACAATTGTCAATGTTTGCCTACCTCATAAAGACACCTCCCTCTAAATTCAGAAGATAAAGGAAACTGGAGATCTGACGTTTTGTGGGGTGGGGAGGGCTGTCCAAGGCCATTTAGTGAAGTGGACACGCCTCCTTTGGGCATCATCAACATTAGAGCTTGTTCATCTTGCTTTATTAAAACACTGTTTCCATTGATTGGTCACTCCATGTTTCCCCCTTCCCCCAGACCCTGGCAACCACCATTCTGCTCTTTGATTCTATGAATTTAACTATTTTAGATACTTCATACAGGGCTTCCCTGGTGGTGCAGTGGTTGAGAATCTGCCTGCTAATGCAGGGGACACGGGTTCGAGCCCTGGTCTGGGAAGATCCCACATGCCGCGGAGCAACTGGACCCGTGAGCCACAATTGCTGAGCCTGCGCGTCTGGAGCCTGTGCTCCGCAACAAGAGAGGCCACGATGGTGAGAGGCCTGCGCACTGCGATGAAGAGTGGCCCCCGCTTGCCACAACTAGAGAAAGCCCTCGCACAGAAACGAAGAGCCAACACAGCCATAAATAAATAAATAAATAAAAATTATTAAAAAAAAAAAAGAGGAATCATACAGTATTTGTCTTTCTGTGACTATTTTCTTTCACTTAGCATAACGTCTTCAAGGTTCATCCATTTTGTCGCATATTACAGAATTTCTTGTTTAAGGCTGAATCTTATTCCATTATATGTATATATGACATTTTCTTTATCCATTCAGCCGCTGATGGACCTTTAGGTTGTCTCCACATCTTGGCTATCAAATCTGAATTTTCTAAGGGAACCACTAATAACACATCAGGTTCATTCTACCAAAAAACTGTGACTCCATTTTGGCTCAATAGGAAAAGTTCATCTTTCTAAAACATCCCAACCCCATCCCAGGCACTTAGGTGTCTCTTGAGCACTCGATGCTAATTCAGAGATGGGTTAGTCATTAATTCCTTTAATGTTAGAAAATTCACCATGCTGGTGAACCTGGAGCTTCTCACACACACTTTAATAAATGGAATTGGCTTATATATTGTGCTTTCTTCTTTGTGTTTCTTTTCTACTTTCAGGACAGCTTAATAATCAAAAACATTACATTCAAAATCAGAGAAACCTCAGTTCCAGTCCTAGCTCTATCATTTTCTAGCTGTGTGACTTTAAGCAAGTTATTTGATCCCTCTGAATTTCTCTGTCCTCATATTTAAAATGAGAAGAATAACATTAAATAGTTATTTAACAATTGCTTATTACTGTGGGTTTTATTCCATTTTATCCTCTCTATAATTCTAAGAGATCAAGACTATTATTAGCCCATCTTAATGACGAGGAAATTGAGGCACAGAGAGGTTAAGGAATTTGCCAAGTACCTTACTCAATCTTCACAGCAATTCAACACGATCAATACTATCAGTATCCTTACCCTAAAGATGTAGAAACCAAGCACAGAAAGATTAACTAATTTGCCCATACTCACACAGCTAGAAAGTGGCAAGGCCAAATATTAGTGCACTATTGAAAGAAATGGATGCATTCTCTATAGCTTTCTGAGTAAGGAGGTGGTGTGTGCACTTAGATGTGTGCTTATATAAAATACAAAATGTATAACAGCACCTCAGTGTAGTACTCAGAAAGGATACAAACTCTAAAATAGATAATCTGGGTTTCATTCAGTTCCACTCGTTATTAACTGATGACTTTGGGCAAATCATTTACTCTCTAACCTCAGTTTCTTTAACTGAAATATGCGGTTAATAACACATACAGTGGAGTGATGTTAATAACACATACAGTGGAGTGATGTTAATAACACATACAGTGGAGTGATGTTGTAAGCAGTGTATATAAAAGATATACATGAGTGTCAATCACCATACCTGAGCCAAACAGGTGTCTAACAAAGGCTCCTTTCTTCACTGCCACTCCCTTCATCTCTCTCTTTATCAGCTTTAAAGGAGAAAAATCCCACATGCAAGGCTCAAAATCATGCAGAACTACCATTTTTACTAGGAAGGCCAACCATGTACTGATGAGCAGGTTGTGCACTGCACAAGAGCACCCAGCCAAGGGAGCAAGGAGAGGCTGAAATGTAGTCCATACCCTGCTTGGAGAAAGGGCCCCATTATTCTTCACACAAAGGTAACTGCTACTCTAAAAGTGTCAAACCTGTGCAGCTGTACCACCCAAAAGTGTTTATACTGATTCAATTTTAACTCTCTTCCTAGAAGTATTTGGGGAGCTAGAGGAATTCTCCAAGGAAGCTGGGTTTTTCTTTTGCTAGTTTATAAACTTCGATGAAGTCAGGTCGCAAATATTAGAATGAATGGATCCTTGCAGCAGTCTCTGGCACTCCTAATAAACTTTTTCTTTGTTGAATACAATTAAATAAGAAGAAATGTACCGTAAGTCATGGATTCAGATAACTACAATGTTTATTTACATCAAGTTCTTACTACTTTCAGCATCACTACATAAGTAACGTCCCAGTGCAGAGGTGGATGCCAGACATTCATTAATCTTTTAAAAAGGAAAAAAGAGTCGCTTTGCATGATCTAGAAAGGAAGGGAGTAAAGCCAAGAAACTAACTTTTTTCAACACATACTAAGTCTTAGACTCTGTACTGGGAAATATCAAAAACCTTCCCTTACAGGGGCTTCCCTGGTGGCGCAGTGGTTGAGAATCTGCCTGCCAATGCAGGGGACACGGGTTTGAGCCCTGGTCTGGGAAGATCCCACATGCCGCGGAGCAACTAAGCCCGCGAGCCACAACTACTGAGCCTGCGCGTCTGGAGCCTGTGCTCCGCAACAAGAGAGGCCGCGGTAATGAGAGGCCCGCGCACCGCGATGAAGAGTGGCCCCCGCTCGCCGCAACTAGAGAAAACCCTCGCACAGAAACGAAGACCCAACACACCCAAAAATAAATAAATTAAAAAAAAAAAACCTTCCCTTACATAATCCTCAAAATCAAAGCTACAAATATTTGTTTATAATATTTAAACGCTTCAAACTGGAGATTGAGGATGGAGGAAGGAGACACTGACTTTTCATTTTCTACCCTTCTGCATTATTTTAATTCTTTCAACCGCATGTGTGTTACTTTAATTATGCTTGTAACCAGGTATGATTGACATTATTGCCATTTTATATACGAGGAAGCCAAGAGTTAACAATGTTAGATAATTTTTTACAAGGTCACATAGCTAGAAAATGATGGCGCTATTACTTGCCTTTGAAAATAATACTATCTTTGAGGGGAGAGGGAAGAAAAATTCAAGGAATTCTTACTTGGGACCTCTTTTTTCTCAGTAATAAGGAATAGGACGTTGTCCGACAAGAAAAACAAGCTAGGGTAAGATAAAAAAAAACTTGAAGAAAGGAATTCTTTTTAAATGGACCAATATGAGGCATAGGAAAGGAAGCTGACTAGGGCCAAGTAAATGGATTGCTCAGCAAAGATGAGGCCTTCTAAGATTGGAACTCATCAATTTGTAATGGAGCAAATCAGCACAATTATATAATTTTTTTCCAGTAGTGCTAGGGAGTCCAGAATCAGTTGATTCAGGATTGGCAAGACTGATGTGGTGTTAAGCAAAAGGCTTAGAAGTCTTGAGGGGACTTGCAGTTTAAAAGCAGGTAAGACATGGAGTCTGCCTTCCACCGCTTCTGAGAAGGCACTTGAAATAAAAGTGAGTATAATGAAAATGAATCGAGCTGGCAAAGAGAAATGGAAAGAGCGACACCAAACTCCATGAAAATAAAAGTGGACAGGCAAAGGTTCATGTGAAATGAGCAGATGCCACCTTGGAGAAGAGCCAGCCTGCCCCATGGAACCTCTACACGACTCTGAATCCAAATCCAGCAGGTGCAACAGGGAGCAAAAGTGACTGTGAAGCTGAAAACAATGCGACTAACTGGAGATCTGAGGGAGAGAAGACTGTATCAGTGGGCCCTTCCACTCTCATACCCACCCCCTCCATCCCCAATTCAGAGCCCCGAAATTCATCAGAAAGCTCTTCTAAAGAAATTGGAACAAAATTTAAAAGCTAAGCTTCTACCTTAGATGTTGACAAATCAGGATAAAACTCCCTTGTTCTTGTGTGTGGTGGGGGGTGAGTGGGGAAGAGGGACACATAACCTGACAGATGCTAGACTGAGTCTTGTCAACCTGTAAAATCCAGAGTAAATGAACAGAAAAATTGACATTTCAAATAAAATGATAAAATGTAAGACACAGAAACAAAGTAAAAAAAACTGAATTATATGCACAGGGAGATCTGAGAAGATATTACTCCTGTTCAAACAACAGGAGGACGCTATTAAAAGGGAACACTCAGAATGCCGAAGAAAAAATTATTTTCAAAATTTAAAATTTACATAAAGAATAAAAAAGCAGGTTTGGAAAAATCTCTCATAGCAAAGAAAATATGAAATATGAGAAAACAAGTTAAACATACAGGTAACGAGTCTGTAAGTTCCAACATCTGAAAATCAGGCGTCCTGGAGAACATAGTGAAAATGAAGAGGAGAACGAGTAAAGATATAGTAGAAGAAAATCTCCCTGAGGTTAAAAGAAAAAAAAGGACATATGTGTTAGATTAAAAGTGCCTAATACAATGCATGAACAAAGCCCTGGGCCAAGACATTCATGCGTTTGTCCATTCATTCATACAACAAACTTTGTTGTAGATGGCGGGGCTGCAACTATTACGTAGGCAGCTATAATAACTGTTCTCAAGGAGCTCATATTTTAGAGACAAAAGACAAGAGCAAAGCAAGTAAACAAGACGATTTCAGATAGTGGCACGTTCTACAAGGAAACTGAAGAGGTGATGTAATAAAGAATGAGGGGAGAGTGGGCTCCCTTATATTGGGCAGAGAGGGAAAGTCTCTCCAAGAAAGTGACATTGGAAGAGTCCAGACAAGACAAAATCGGAGGGTAGAGCATTCCTTATGGAATTTCAGAACACCTTGAATAAAAAATATCCTCAAAACTTCCAAATAAAGTTGGTAATGGAGAAATGAGAACTCAGACTGAAATTAAACTTCATTTAAGTATCTGCAACATTAAATGCTAGATGACAAAGCAATGGTTTCCAAGTTCTCAGAAAAACAAATGTTTAACCTATAATTCTATACCTACTCCAACTATCATTTAAATGTGAAAGAAGAATAAAGACATTTTAATACACTTACAGTTTCAGACAGCTTTTTTTTCCATGAACCCTTCCCTAGGAAGTTATCCAAGGATTTTTTCTGGCAAAATGAGGAGTTAACAAATAAATAACTACACAGACAAAACCTAGTGGATACAATTGAGATCTATGAAAGGAAGTTCCAGGATATAAGTTATGCCAAAGAGCAACCAATCCAATTGAAGCAAGATTATGGAGAGTTTCAGAAAAAAAGGATTCAATAAAACAGAAAGTATAATGAGAACTTAAATATATATATGGACAAGATAAACGCCAGTAGTAGGAGAAAGAACAGGCCTTTGGAACTCAAGGACAAACACCACAAGAAAGTCGTGGCCCAAATATGATACAATTTTAAGCAGGTTCCCTTCCCCACCCTACTTAGTAGATGACTACATCTTTTTCCACCCCATCTATTTTCTGGAGAAAATGAACCAAAGGCTCTGGACTTAAGAGCACCACATGAAAGAGACCTTTGGCAAGATGCTAGGATGACAGAGGAATTTGGTAAAAGTTTGCAAAATGAACAGTAGCACCCTAGCCTCTTCCACCAACCACCCTACTCCCAGCTCTAGAATGTCAGCAGCTAGACTTATGACCCTGAACCCACCGCAACACAGCCCAAGCCAGGAGATAGGAGCATCCTTCTCTTGAGGAACTGAAGCACCTCAAAGGTAAGACCTCAGGTTCTGACACTGAGCACCCCAATGAAAATGCCAGCTGTCCCCCTGCAATTACCCTACAGTGAGATCCACTAAATGACAAGCCATAATGAGATATAATATAGTTTATAAAGAATAAGAAAAGTAAAGAATCAATGAAGGAGAGATAGGAGAAAAAAACTGTGGAGAGAAAATATCAACAATTGCATTTTTTTAAAAATTTAAAACAGAAACAAAAGACATGGTCTCCAGACATTAAAAGTTCATCAAGTGCTCAGAGGGAAAAAAAAAGTGTATTGTGGTGAAATTTGGGAATACTGGGAATAAATGGAAACTCCCAGGAAGGAAAAGTAGGGCACATACAAAGGATTGGGAAAAAGAAAGGCCAGAATTCCCACAAGAGCATTAGAAATTAGACAAAAATGGAGTGAAAACTTTAAATTTTTTAGTGAAAATGATTCATCCCGTCCAAAGTTCTTAACCCAGCCAGTCTGGCAATCAAATGTAATTGTTAAAAAAAAAAAAAGAAAAAGAGGCTATTTCATGAAAAATCTCCAAAAAAAAAAAAAAAGTAACAGCCTTGACAGCCTTCCTGTAGCTACTGGAGGATGTGCTCTAACAAAATGGGGGAGGAAGCCAGAAAAGAGGCATCCACAGAACGCAGAAAATGAAGGATCAGCACAGAGAGAGGCAAGTGAGATTCCTGGGGCAACAGCGGGGCAGCAGGCCCAGAGCACTCCCATACAGATGACTCCAAGGGGTGGGGAAATGGAATCCTGAGCTCATCGGATGGGTGAAGAGTCATATTCAGAGTTCTTGAGCCCTTAGAGGATATGGGAAGGCAGAAGCAGACTCAAAGAAAACAAAGGAAATGAAAATAAGGCAGTGATTTAATTCCAGGAAAATCACTGCTGTACAAAGGAGGAAATCTAATCACGATACAGAACTTGTGCCTCAGCTGCTAACAATACTGTCATAATCATACCATGAAAATATCAAAAAAGGATTTGAGCACAACTTGTGAAGCAAATGCTAGACTCCTCATTTACTAAGACAGGAGGTCATAAATAATGTCTTCATTTGGTTAATTTATACAGTATGCTTTAAAAATATAGAGGTAAATACCAGAAGAGATAGCTAAAAAGAATTTTAAATTATTGCCCCTGGGAAGCAGGGTCAGGAGACTGCTGGTTTTTTCTTACTAACTTTTAATATTCTATTTATGTTTTCCAACTGTAGTAAAAATAATTTGATAGAAATTGTTCTTAATGGATTAGTGATGACTAATAACAATAGCTAACTATCACTGAGCACTTACTGTGTGCCAGGAGAGCTGAGAGCTTTACACATGTTTCTTGTGTAATCCTTGCCTGTGATCTTTAGGTCAATAGACTAAAGGTTTGGGCCCATGAAAAATTCACATGTTGAAAGCTAACCCCAAACGTGATGGTATTTGGAGTTTGGGGCCTTTGGGAGGTGATTGGGTCATGAGGGTGAAGCCCTTATGAATGGGATTAGTGACCTTACAAAAAGGATCCTAGGGAGATGCCTCACCCCCACCATGTGAGGACACAGCCAGAGACAGCCATTTATGATCCAAAAAGCAGGTCCTCACAAGACACCGAATCTGCTAGCACCTTGATCTTGGACTTCCCAGCCTCCGGAATCGTGAGAAATAAACTTCTGTTGTTTCTAAGCCATCTAGTCTATGGTGTTCGCTTACAGCAGCCTGAACGGATTTATATACTGATACGTGTCAGCCATACCTCAGTTTTGCCCTCTGTGAAATCAGAATAATAATAGTACCTACCTGATTAGGCCTGTTATGAGGATTAATGAGTTAATATACCTAAAACATTTAGAA